>NC_138052.1:78546077-79229055 GCF_964194185.1 Rhinolophus hipposideros | reverse complement strand
TGTAAGAAGAGTATATCTTGACCCAGGCTAGGCCTAGATTCTCTCCCTAGAGAATTCAGACTTGGGATCCAGAGATGCTGGTAATACTACCTTAGAAACTCGAAATTGAAGAGAGATTAAACTTAGTAGAGGCTTCCATTTTGAACAATATGTGTTAATGAGAAGCAGAAATAGCCAGTCCTCAATGACACAGAATAATAAATCAGCCATACAGATGCTAAGGACAATCAGAGAGAAAGAGAAAGAGTTGACGGTTTTTGACAGTGTTTATCTCCTGGTTTTTGGCTGTCAGGAGATACAGATGCACTTCTCTTCTTACGCGCCTTAAGAAACACAATGTTCTTCTAACACATTGAAATTAATTTTCTTACTTTCTACCAAGTGGGGATGAGAGGGAACCTTGACTGAAAAATGTCATCAAGCCATAATTCATGTATCAAATCATCAGCCAAGAAGTCATTTGATTCACTTAAATTTTCAGCATAAATGAAGTATACTATAATAACCTAAAATAGTCTTAGTGATCACTGTGCCTACTCCACAGAGTGTATCAAATTTAAATTCAACACATTTACATGTATTTGATATGTGTAAGTCCAAATTATAGAATAGGATTTATTTGCATAGATCTTTATTGTTTATAATATTTCCATTTAAAAATGTATCTTCACAATATTCCTGTAAGTTAAAGAGTTCAGTTATCATTAACCACATTTTATAATTCGGGAACTATAATCTGAGAAAATGATTCAGGGACTTGTTAAATTTACACAGCTGATACCTGGGTGTCCTAAGTGTCCTGAATCTATTGATAGCACCATTTTCGGTATTCCACATTTTATAGTTCAGCCTACTGGGCTGTACTATAATCTCTCTAAGTCTCAGTTATGATATCTATAAAATGGAGATAATAACCTTACTTCAGAAGGTTGCTCTTTTAGAATGGAAATCAGTACAGTAATGGAGCCAAAATGCTTAAATACTGTTGGCATATTCTAAGAACCTAATAAAGAATAGCTAATATTATAATAAACTCAAGGACATACTATTAGAAAACTTAATCCATCTTAAATTTAAGTGAATGGATATAGAAGCCAAACTCTTGTAGGCCAGTTCTACATTGTGAAAGGTCCTGACATGGATGGCTGGAGAATAAAAGAAGCGGAAACCCTGGAGTGAAGCAGATACTTCTGAAGTGGAGGATGGTAGCTCTTGACATTCACTCCTGTTTTCTCTCTCCTTGTTTAAGATACTTGAAAGGGAAATGACTTATCCATATTTAAAGATCTCAGCATCCTGAGGCTAAATATATTTTGAAACTACTTGGAAATGTATGTATTTAAGACTTAAATTTTAGAAATATGTTTTTTTTGTTTGTTTTGTGTTTTTCTTTATTTTTGAGTTTTTTATTTTGTTTTTTGGGGGGTGTTTGTTTGTTTGTTTGTTTTTTTGTTTTTGAGAATTAGAAGACCTCATGAGAGTCCGTGGAGATATTAGACCTCCAGAGATACCATAGAGATGTAGCATACATCATCAAAAACTATTTTTAATGTAAAATTTTCCAGGCTTCCTTTAGATTTCTTGTGGTTCTTTTATTAGTTAAAATAAACTACTTATCCTTAGGCCCACTTGAAACGTGCATATCGTTGAACCCTGACTGATCTTTTTTAAAAATTAGAAAGCATAGATTGTGCAAATTTTAGAAAATATTTTGCTTTTGTGGATTGACTTCACAAAAGTATGTTTTAGGATCTGAATGACATAGTCTTATACTGTTTACAAATGATTTCTTTTTGACAAATAAATTCACTTTAGTGCTGACTTTTCTAGAAGAATTCAACATCATGATTTGCCACATACTATGTTTTATGGGTAATTGTTTTGGGGGACTTTCCATACATTAGGGAAGAAAGGTAAAAGTATTTAAAAACCCCACACCTAAGCTAAGGAAACTGACATTAAGAATACTGTTTCATTCACCACTTCATGTCAATGCTAGGATCTTCCCACCAGTATCTCTTCCTAAAACAGCAAATGTGCCAGGTATTATCCTTAGTGTCACTAAATGGTGACAAATGGGAGTAGAGAGATATGATTCAGGTTCTGGGAGAACAAGCCCATGGTAATGAATGACTTGTAAAGGTGAAATGAAGCAAAGATTGGTGATCAGAGAGGAAACATCTCTGAATAGAGGTATGGGAAAGCAAAAATGCTGGTAACGATGTCAGCTTGAGGGAGCGTCTGCAAGTGGCAAAGGTTTTAAAAGCAAGAAATGAGAAAGAGTTTTTTGTTGGTTTCATTTTGTTTTTAATAGATTTAATGAAATGGAAGGAGAATGTAAATAAATTGACAGCTTACAGTGGACAACAGCTTATTATGCATACCTATAGACACAGTAGTAAAATTTTGTAAATTTTTAGTTAAATTTAGTAACATTCTGTGACTTTTTTTGTGTACTGGTTTAGGTGCTATATTTAGCTTTGATTGCATGTTGAATAATTTACCTGTGTCATTGTTCTTCTATAATGTTCAGATTATAAATTGCAGAATCAACAATTATTTAAAATTTTTTTTCTAAAGTATAAAGTGTTTTTCTAAACAAATTCATAAAGTTGTTTGAAAATCTTAGACAACCTAAATATATATATATATATATATATATATATTCAGATATATATATATATTTAAATAAATTGCGCTAGTAGAAGATAGTCAAGTGTTCCATTCTTACTGTTTTACTCATGATTATGATTTTCTAAAGCAATTTGAATGCATTTGCCTTAAATTCTTTTTGATGTTGCAGCATTATGACTCTATTAACCCAACAGGAACATTTGTCACATAGTCACAATAGGGCAGCGTAGAACTTACGAAGGGACCCTGTGAGCTGCCTCACATGTGAAACAGTGACTCAAACTTGAAAGTACTTTTAAGCTCATTTAAATCGTGGCCGTGTTGCTCCACAACCCAGCTTAAGGAAATTGATTCGGAGGATTAATGTAGTCATGTCAGGGGAGACAAACTTATCTGCTATGTAAAGTCTAAAGCTTATAGAATATTATGTATCAGGCTTAGTAGTAAGAATGACAACTCTAGTTCTAAGAACTGAGTCCTGAGGTCTGACTGAGCTCCAGAGGTTTAGGTGTGAGAGAGACTAAGGTTTAAGAAATAAATAATAGTGATTAAAAGAACAGAATTATCTCTGTCCCTGCAAGATTTATGAAGGGCACTTATCTCATTTAATAAAGATAATTCATGTCCTTCTTTATCTTTGAGCAGTGCAGTATCAGACTAGCTCTCTCCAGCTTCCTATTATTAAACAGGGTGGATATTTCATTTTATAAATTCCTTTCACTCTCTGAGACTTGGTGTCATCTCAGTTAGACATTTCATGTTTTTGGAGGGGGATAATAGATCAAAATATTAAAGTTTGATTCCCCTAATCTTTAAATACATTTTGCGTTAGTTATAAGTGTCTTTAACTGCTGGTTAAGTAACTAAATTTTTTTTCGGATGATTGCCACTCAATATATTCTTCAGTCTTCTAAGTTGCTTTACATATGACATTTCTTGCTTGGAAACTAATTGAAAAATGTAAGTCATTTGACAGTAGGTTTTTAAAAAAAATGTCTTCCAAACTGAAATATCACAGCACAAAATTAATGAGTAAATGCAAGTTTCAACTACTGGAGTGAACAGATATATATTCTGACCATTGAAATGTCTATTAAATTAATTAAAGCTAAAGCTTTATTTTAACCAAAGAAAAACTTCTAGGCAAATTCATGCTCACTTCTACAGTATTCTTCCTATCTATATTATCTCAATATTTTTAAATGAAAAATAGAATAACATTGAAATTAATATAAACACTATATATTTTTTCTGTAGAGGATAATTGTGAGTGGAGGTTATTACAATATTGACAAAGTACAAACTTATCCCAAATAGCATTTTATGTCACTTATTGTTTCTATACAGACATAGAACATGCTAGAAAGAATTAGAAATTATTTAGCATTTTCCTTAGTAATTTATTATATTGATGCACAAAAAAATATTTTCAGTAGTTGCAATATATTAAAACTTTCTGTTTAATAATAAGGAAAAAAAAACAACACAACAAAAAACCTTGGCCTGGATTATGGGTTGTATTCACTTGTAGGGCAAACTTCAGAAATATATATGTGTATATGTATTCTCTCATGTGTTCTAAAATGTATCTGGAACTTCTTTGAATAGACTATTAAAATCTAAGAAAATAACTATGTATTTTGGTTCAAAATTTCAGCAGTAAAATGTAGCAACTCAAAAGTAAATTTTACTATTTTCCATTACATTTACAAATGTTTTCTATAGATTGTAAAAGCAAGATGACACATTTTGAAAGAGTAAAATAATTACATTCTCATACATGCATACACATAAAATTGGTCTAAAGTATAATTGTATTTACAATTTTTGTGGAACAAATGTTGTTTTAAAAAAAGGTGCCTATGGGTGGTAAATATCCAATTAAAGCAGAGAAAAACCAAGGGGAATCGAATGGGGAAAAGAGAAAGCTGAGCCAGCAGGCTCAATCAATCAGGATAAACAGGTACCCTTTGTTAAAAACCTGCATCTTTAATTAAATTCTTGTATTTTGCTAATAACTTTGTATGTCCATAAGCCTTCTTATTGACTTCAGTTATTTCCTGTTTTCCTTTTTTTGAATTTGTAATTTTTGTAGATATTATAAAATTAAGGGAAACACTCCTATAGACTGATTGTGTGTACACATTTCTAAAAGTATACCCTTTGGAAACATTTAAAAAAGTGCCCCGATAATTTACTTATAGAAAAGGAGAGAAAAATCTCCTCTAATATGATGCTCATTTTCCTATCAGTGGATAATATTTGTTGTAATTTGATGACCTTTCTTAAAAATATAAAACAGGATGTTTTCCATTTTCACTACAGTAGATACAGTTATTTGAAATACTCTAGAAAAACGTAGTCGAATGTGACTCAGGAGATATTGCTTAATGCCATGCTAAAGATTCAAGGGGTATAAAGAAAGTATAGGAAGTTGTACCTGTCCTCTGAAATGCTCTAGGTACAAGACAAAGATGAGCGATATTTGAAAAGGTCTAAAAGCGTACAGAGCTGGGGGCATCAGGAGACTACAGCTGTAATCCTAGCTCTAAACGAACTCAATTTCAAGGACCTCAATTTTTTCAAATTTCCTCATCTACACAATAAAAAGATGGTTCCTGTCCATGCGTCCTTGCATGGTTTATTATGTTTGCTTGTATGTACCTGCGTGTGCATGCAGTGATTAGCTGTAGATGACACAGAATAGACATAGACATATAGATACAAATAGTTTGGGCGGATTGTTCTATGTCAGTGTCAGCCTATCGATGATCGGGTTCTTCACTAGGACTGTCTGAGTCATTCACCTGGGCCCATACCACTTGTGGTGAGCCCCCACAGATGTTTTCAGGACCAGAGTCAACATTGTCGCCGGACCAGCTTTTGTGGTTCTAATGATTGCAAAATACACCTCAGCAACAACTATTAGGGAACTTTAATAGTACAAAGTTTATTATTTTCAGGTCCTGGAGGGTACATGGTAGGCCTGATGGCCACATAAAGAGGTCTTGGGGTGTGGGGGAGAGAAAGGGGGGGAGGTGTAGGGGGAGGGGGGGAAAAAGAGGACATGGATCTTTGCTTTTATTGAAGTAGTTGGGTGGGGTGTCTAGAGTTTCACAGATTCATTCTTTATTGGCAAATGTAAAAGATAAAAGTAGGAATTAGTTTGCGGGAATGGAAAAGTGGAGTCACTTAAAAGGTCAGTTACCTAGGTTCTTCAGAGCTTTCTAAAATGGGAACTTCGCAGGAAGGGGTGTCCTGGTTTCTTATCTAGGTGTTTTACTAGTAATATGTCATATAGCTGACAATATGTTTATTGGTGATGGATATCTTTGAAATGAAGGCCTCGGCTATCGAAAGCTTAATGTCAGGCACTTACAATATAGGGATACAAACTGCGGGTTTGGTGCAAAAAGGTAATCTAATCAGTGAGAGCAGGAAGTGAATACAGCACATTTGAAGGATTGTTGAGAGGGCATTGAGAAAAATAGTCAGACCTATCTGGAATTGTTACCATTAGAAGAATTTTGTTATTCTGGTAGTAACTACAATTTATTCTGAATAATTTATATCTTTGTAGCAAAAAAGTTGACTAGTGTTAGAGTAACTATCTTTTAAAAAACTTTATTGGGGTGACATTGCTTAGTAAAATTATATAGATTCCAAGTGTACCATTCTG
The DNA here is from genome assembly GCF_964194185.1 of Rhinolophus hipposideros. Lineage (NCBI taxonomy): Eukaryota > Metazoa > Chordata > Mammalia > Chiroptera > Rhinolophidae > Rhinolophus > Rhinolophus hipposideros. Next base: position 79,222,742 of record NC_138052.1, on the reverse strand, counting down.
AAATACATCATCTGTATATCGCATTGTGTGTTCACCATCCAGAGTCTGTTCTCCTTCCATCACCATCTATTTGACCCCCTTTACCCTCTTGACTATAGAAAAAATATTTCAAAAATATCTGCATTTGATGTGAAAGCATCCTCTGATAAATATTCACTGTTAACTATAGGAATGGAAAGAAGTGTTAGGTTTCATTTTTAGAAAAGCAAGTACTTACATACCACGCTCATGGTTAGGGAATTAGGTAAGCCTGGACAAAAACATCCTCCTTAGAGTTCTGCCTCGTGTTATTCTAAAATGCATCATTATTTATTGATTTAATTGGTTACGTTAAAGGAAAAATTAAATGTCATGGGGATGAGGAGGAAAAGAAGTGATGACTGGATACTTGTCAATTTCTCTTACATCAAGCCATATTTTTACCCGTTGTATTAGATTAAATGTGAATTCCCTACATGTTAGAGATAATCCATTTCTCAAACCGATATAAATTGTATACATTATTTGACTTCTTTTCTTTAGCATGGACATTTTCAAAAGAAATAGTCACTATATTAATTTATGGTGAAGTTATAAAAGATGGACCCTAAATAATTTTTACATATTACTATCTCACTGATGATGGTTATTTTGGTTTAATCTAAAGTACTTTTGTCCATGAATTTTGTTATAATGGACCTGATAGAATACCATGACTACAAGAGTACCTTCACGTTTTTTGTTTTTGTTTTTGTTTGTTTTTTTGTATTTGAATATTTCTTGAACTTGAGTAAATCTTACCCAAAGTGATTATTTTCTTTTACAAAAAGGGTATTGTATGTATTTAAGATGGATTTATATTCACTGGTTAGAACTCAGGGGCAAGGGAAAGAGACAGAAAGAAAGACAGACTCTGACACTTATAAGTAGTTATTGATAATTCAAAATAAAGACCACACTATAGTATTTTAACAAAACATAACAGAAGATTTAAATGAATGGAGAATTATTACATTCCAAGATGAGAAGATTTATACTATGACAATGTCAGTTCTTCTAAACTAAGCTATACTTTTAATAATCTTCACTCAATATACATTTTTTTAACTGAACAAAAGTAGTCTAAAATATTAATGGACAATACATTTAAAAAATAGTCAGACATTTGAAAAAAGAACTATGTGGAAATATTTTCCCCACCAAGTATTAAAATGTTATAAAGTAATGATTATTATAACACTGTGGTATTAGTTAAGAATGAAATTATCTCAATGGAATGTAATAGAAAGTCCAGATGGAGGCTAAAGTCTATATAGTAATTTAGTTTTTATAAAGTTAGCATTTTTTAAATTGGCAAAAGGATAATTTTTCAATAAATAGTTTTAGAACAAGTCGTTCACAATATGGAACAAAACAAAGTTAGATTTCTACCATAAAACGAAAAGCCATAAAATGAATTGTACATTAAAGGTTTAAAAAACACGAGATGGACTATAGGACCATCAGAATTTTTTTAAAAAAACAACAAAAAAATTACAGTTTCTTTAGTATTAGATTTTTTTGTAATATTTGGATATCCAAAGTTTTGGCCACATATCAGAGAGATGATAATTTCTTTTAATGATATATTAATAATTTATAAAATCTTTATTTAATACTATAGATATATTATTTTCTATAAATATGTTTCTTGAAGAGAATCCCAAATGTTTTACGTTACCCATGGTTTAATGTACTGCCATGGAGTAGAAATTCAGACTTGCCTACTTACTGTAAATATCCAGTTATGATGGTGGGAATGAAAAGCACAACCTCTGAGAATCGTCAGTCTCAGTGACACAACCCCAGAGGGAATGAATTGTGGCAGGCACTGACATGCAATAAGTTTCCATAGCCTCGGGGATCCTAAAACTTCAGAAAAAGGAAATTTCATCTCTGATGGCCCTAAATTTCTAAATGCATTAGAAGGCCGATTTGCTGCACATATGTACAAGGAATACTAAGATTAGTTTCTATAATTTCCCGTTTTGACTTTTGTCCACACATAATTGAGAGATGCTTTCAAACTACTAGTTGTAACTCTTTAGTCGATTATAAAATTACAATGGTGATGTTATAATCACCATGAGCAACATTAAATTTTATTGAAATATAATAAATTATATAAAATAGACCATATTGGAACAGAAGAGAAAAGGCAACATCAAAATGCTTTGTACATAATTAGGGTCGATATAATTCCTTAAAACTTTTAAACATATATATGAGTGTATGTACTGAGCCATGATAAAATATGTTTGTACTGTAAATGCTGATTTAAATAAAAAGTTTGAGAACATTGCAAAGAAGCATCACTTAACTTTTGGGCAGATATGATTATGATTGTTTTTTTTTTTTAATAATACCAAATGTATGCTCTATGAGAAGAAAGGTAATATTTTGAAAACATTCTTCCTTATATGTGTTAAGCATGTGTTTGTGGTAACTCTTTTAGGTGGTTCTGCTTTAAAATTCTTTGTTATTACTGAGATTACGGACTTGAATGTTGGCCCACTCTGGATCTCAGTTTCCTTCTCTGTAAAAGCAAGTAGAACACAGTCATATATAAATGCTTCTATAAAATGCTAAATATGAAATAACCTGATTTCTACGGCTTTTGGCTAAATTTGAAGAGTATTTGAGTAATATCTTAGTTTTTATTACTCATCTCTCATAATTGTGTTGTTAGTAAAAATGACTCCAGAACAAATTATTTTTCAATAGGTAAAGCAGATATGTGTAGATCATGTTAGTTATTTAATGTTGTATTTATTTTTTTGAAATTTCAGAAGCATTCTCGTTTCCCTCTTTTAAATTAAATTTATTGAGGTAGGATTGCGTAGTAAAATTACATAGGTTTCAACTGTACATTTCTGTAATACAACATCTATATATTGCACTGTGTGTTTACCACCCAGAATCAATTCTCCCATTACCAAATATTTGATCCTTTTTACCCTCTAGTAACCACTAAACTGTTATGTTATCTGTGAATGAGTTTTGTTTGTTTGTCTTATTCGTTTGTTGCTTTCAATTTTGTATCACACATATGAGTGAAATCATATGGTTCTCAAATTTTTCTGTCTGACTTATTTTTGTTAGCATGAAAATTTCAAGATCCATCTATTTCGCCATAAATGGCAGTATGTCATCTTTTCTGATGTATGAGTAGTGTTCCATTGTATATATGTACTACATCTTCTTTATCCAATTATCTATCGAAGGACATTTTGGTTGTTTCCATGTCTAGTCCACCGTGAATAATGCTGCGATGAACGTAGAGGTACATATATCTTTACGGATAAATATTTTCAATGTTGTGTTTAAAATACCTTCTGGAACTATCTTCCTCCCACACCACCCTATTTAGTCTTTAGGTTTAGACATCTATTGTTTGTGGCTCTTAATGTACATATTTATGAAAATATGTAAGTGTCTAGAAACTAATTTAAAACACTACTTTATGATAACTTATTATATGACCTGGGATAAGCTAGTTAAATATTTTTTAATGTTAACTTCTTCATCTCTAACATTGAGATAATTAATGTGCTCTGCAAAGTATATAGGTTATTTCATAGTATAGATTAAAAAAATACATGATACTCAAATGTATAGACCTAAATGTAATGACATATTCCCATCACTGAGCACCTTTCCCCTAACCTATATTTTTCCATTAATTGATTACCGTATGGTAACAAATTTGGTATATACATGTACATGTGTGTTTGTGGGTGTGTGATGTGTATATTTATTCACATAAGCATATGTACATTCTGGGATTATGTTTCATGAAACAGGTACACTCTGTCTATTCTTCCAGCAGTTGTATCTTACTGCACATTATATTTTCAAAATTCTTTCATTTCAGTAGGTACAGACCAATTTCATTCTTTATTTAATGCTGCAGCAGTTTCCCAAGTTACAGAAGCACTATAATTTAACTTAGCCAATCCCTTGTTAGTGGACATTTAGGTTACATTGTATTAGTCTTGGTTACAACCAACAAACATTTTTTATACTTATTTGTCCATATGTGCACATTCTTCTATAAGTCATAATTCTAGAAATAGAAGTGCTTGGTTACATGTAAATTTGCATGCACAAATTTGATAGACAAATTACTCTTCAAAAATATTACATCAATTCAGACCCACACCAGTAGTGTGCCCAATTTTTATGTTTGTAAAAACTAGAAATAGTTTCTTTAAGAATCATACATAGAACCATATTTTCTTATATTAATTCATAGTTCCTGTATAATAACTGAGGTTGATCATCTTTTTACATAATTATTAACCCTTTAGAATATTTTTCTTAAACTTTCTGTTCATTTTCTTAACTCAATTTTTCTGCAGTTTGCTTTTAAGACTTCTTTACATAAAATTGATGTGAATCTTTATATATTATAAATACTGCAAATATTTAAAATGTCTTTAGAGAGTAACAGTGTGGAATCCTAGTGTGCTATACAAATCATTAAAGTAGTTCCAACTTATTGTGTTAGGATCTGCTTCTTCTAAAGAAGATTGGACTGTATGGTGATATCATAGCACTCCATCTTTATATATCTCTCTCTATCTCATATATATTATATATGTATGTATATATTGTATATGTATATATAGTCTCTCTATAATCTCTCTATAATCTCTATATAATCTCTATATAATCTCTATATAGTATATATCACCTACCTTTATATATATATATATATATATATATATATTTATATATATATGTTATCAGTTTACATTATTATGCAAGTAAATGTTAACAATACATAGTATCTTTGAAACACTGTAATGTTTTCTCACAGATTGTTAGCATGCTTACTTGTATATAACTATTCTCAGAATTAATTAGTTCTTTTATATATATATATATAAAATTGTAGTTGGCATTCATTAATGTTTAGCTTCTGGTGTACAATGCCATGATCAGGCATCCACATTATCTCTGAGGTGGTCTCCCAAATAGGACGCATGTCCATCGGAAACCCAACAAAATCTTTACAACATTATTGAATACATTCCCCAAATTAATTTTCAAAAAACCCTGAGGCCATCTTGTGGTTACCAGCTGCTTCCTAATCCCTTCACCTTTCCCCTTATCCCCAACCCCCCCCCCCCCGCCCATCTAACAACTCTCGGTGTTTTCTTTGTGTCCTCAAAACTGTTTCTGATTAGTTCATTCACATATTCTTTTCTTTAGATTCCGCATATAAGTGAGATCATATGGTACTTGTCTTTCTTTTTCTGACTTATTTCACTTAACATAATGTTCTCTAGATCCATCCATGTTGTTGCAAATGACAAGATTTCTGTCTTCTTTATGGCTGCGTAATACTCCATTGTATAAATGTACCACAGCTTCTTTTTTTAAAAATTTTTATTTTGTTTAATTAATTAAATTTATTGCGGTGACAATTGTTAGTAAATTTACATAGATTTCAGGTGTACAATTCTGTATTACATCATCTATAAATCCCATTGTGTGTTCACCACCCAGAGTCAGTTCTCCTTCCATCACCATATATTTGATCCCCCTTACCATCATCTCCCACCCCACACCCCCTTACCCTCTGGTAACCACTAAATTACTGTCTGTGTCTATGAGTTTTTGTTTCTCATTTGTTTGTCTTGTTCTTTTGTTGTTTTTGGTTTGTATACCACATATCAGTGAAATCATAGGGTTCTCTGCTTTTTCTGTCTGACTTATTTCACTTAGCATTATACTCTCAAGATCCATCCATGTTGTCACAAATGCTCCTATATCATCTTTCCTTAATGCCGAATAGTATTCCATTGTGTATATATACCACAACTTCTTTATCCATTCATCTATCGAAGGGCATTTTGGTTGTTTCCATGTCTTGGCCACCGTAAACAAAGCTGCAATGAACATTGGAGTACACATACCACAGCTTCTTAATCCAGTCATCTACCTATGGGCATTTCAGTTGTTTCCATATCTTGGCTATTGCGTAAAGTGCTGCAATAAACATAGGAGTGCATACTGATTTTACATTAGTTCTTTTGAAGGGCCAGGTACTGTGCTAGGATTTAAAGATAAGAAGTTAATGCAAATGGGTTTGTGACTGCAAGATATTATATTCATGATATTGTTACAGAAGTACCAAATTATAATACAGTGGGGTAGGCTATAATAAAAGTCTGTGTGACATGCGATCCCAAAGAAGGACGTGGGACATGGCTGCAGAATTAAAGATTCGAGGTGAGAGCTTTGATGAAGGGTTAACCAAGGAGATTTTTACTGACTGGATTCTTGAAGAATGTATAGACATCAGGCAGGTAGATAAAAAGCCTGGAACATGCCATATAAAGAACCAGGATGAAAAGGAGTCAATCTGAGAGATAGACAATACACTTTATAACAAGGCTTTCTGGCAAACTGGTTTCTGGCTATGACAAAACAGAGAGCAGAAATTCAAGATAAATTTAAAGCTTTAAGGTTCAGCAATTGAATCAATGATGGGTATAGTCACCGAGAAAGACAATATAGGAGAATATTGTTGTAGATGGATCCAGGGTGGAAATGATGAGTTCAATTATGTCCCTTATCAGTCTTATATACCCCATATTCATCCAAGTAGAATTGATCGTAAAATAATCAGTTAACAATTAAAAACTCAGGTGTGAAATTTAGAGCTATCCTGAAGAAGGGCTGAAGATAGAGATTTGAGATATATGAATTTTATTTTTGTTTGTGTGTGGTAGAAATGACTCTTGCAAAATGCTTGACTCTCTGAAGATAATAAAAAGCATGAGGTAAACAGAGAATTTGTTTTTAGTTTTTTTTTTTTTTTTTATTACGAGAGTCTTGAGTATTGGCTGTGAAGAAATGTCCAGTAAAGAAAGAGGCTAACTGTAGAAGAGAAATATAATAGTTTACAGTGCAAAAACTTGAACTTCAGCATTAGAATACTGGGCTACCTAGAGCTCAGGAATAACCTAACACAGAATAAAAGGACATCTCTTCATCTAAGACATAAACAAAGTGAATGAGTTTGAATTTTGATTAAAAAACATTTTGACAATGGAAAGGTACACAATAATTAAGCTGAGGGATAACTAGCTTTCAGTAGTGCTATTAAATGTAGTGTTTCTCCTTGCATTTTAGCATCATTTGCCATTTTAATTCCCGAACTACTTATGAGATTTGGCTCTGCTGTGATGTTAACAAACAAAAAATTGCCTGGAATACCCTGAAGAAGTCTTCATATCCATTAGAGATGTCTAGACATTATTTTGGATTTGTCTATAGGAAAGCCAGCATATTTTATTTTCAGTTTCCTCATCAATAAAATGAGAAATTTAGACTAGATAGTATTCATTGGTTCAACAAATATTTATTCATTGCTTAACTGATGTGAAGCTCTGTATTTTCCATGTTATTTTCATCACAAAATTTTGCAACTTTGATTTTAATTTTCTGTCAACATGAGGAGGAATTTCACTGAGACATATACTGAGTAGGAGAAATTATCTTTATTCCCATCTATTAATATTTTGGATAGGGAGCTGGAATAAGTAAAAGAGATAAGATCTTTTGTTTTCTTTTACTTTTGCTATCAAGTCTGGACACAGAAATGTGTGGTCTAGTATAATGTAAGGTGATTTGGAAAAGTTGAATGTTAACTTTTCCTCATTTCTTGGTTTGTGTCATGTCTATGATATGATGATTCCATTTTTTAAATTACTTCATCTCCAGTATGTTATTTATTTGTGTACTATTATATATAGTTTCCAATTTTAGTATATGTATATATATATATATATATGTATATACATATGTATATATACTTAAAACATTTTTTATGGTTTACTCATGTGGATTTATATAGTTCCTTTATTACTTTATTATCTTGAATACACACACACACACACACACACACACACACACCTGTGTAAGAAATATGCAAAAAAAACCCTCACACCCACTTTCAAGAATATTTTTATAGTTAATTTAAGAGGGCAATGTTGTTATTATTATTATTATTATTATTATTGTTAATTATATTTTAATCTTGACTCACAAACATTGATGATGTTATAGCCTACTTATAAGGGAGAATTTCCGTGGTGGCTAAGAGAGTAGTTTAAAATCAGTTTTAGGGTCTCAATGAATCATTGATGAGTCTTTAAAAAATAGGTTAAATATTTCGCCAGGAGATCACAGTGCTGGGACCCTGGGTGTTTCCTAATAGCATGACAACGAAGACTCGCTCCCCCTTTCCAATCAAAGAGAATAGTTTTGGAAGGGTGTAGTGGGACAAAAAAAGCAATTTTCATTTGTATTGTGAAATGTGAAAATAAAATTGTCAACTCTTTAAAAAAAAAAATAGGTTAAATAAAATTTTGTTAAAGAAACGAAGAAAACATCTGGTAGTGAAGAATAGTTTAGACAAGATTGCTTTCCCATGTGACACAACTAACGATATCATGTCATAGCCTATAGATCACCAGGGATTTAACTGGGACAGGGTCAAAGCTGATTACTAGCTGCCAAAATCCGGGCATACTTCTATTAACTGACTCTGAATATCAATTTCAATAAGAGATTTGTCAGTATCTTCCATGTTTTTCAGTTGAACTATCGTAGTTATGGCCCTTAGGGCTAAACCATTATGTTACCTGTGGTAGTGTATACCTCACGGTATAGACTTAGCCAATTTCTTTGTAGTAGCTATCACCAGACTAATTAGAAATTGAGAATAGAAAATATCACTTACATTTTCTCTTGTGATGTGAAAATGGATGTCATGGTGGTAGTTTGGAAGGCCCAAATACTTTTTCATAATTCTACTTTGCTAAGTCCAATTCTTAAAAAAAAAAAAAAAAAAAAAAAAAAGTCAACATCTTCTCTGATGGCTCTTTCATTACCACATGCCGCCTGTTGCTGGTTAAAATAATTGATATATTTTTAAAGTACAAAATCCCTTCCTTGTCCAAATTAGGATATAGTCTTATATATCCTGAGACCTCTCTCTGGGTAGCTACAATTACTGGTTTAATTAGTTTTTATACCAGCATGAGATAGGAAGCAGCAGTGCAATTCAAGACCCATTTCCATTTCTGGTTTCCCATCAATATAAATGTTTTACCCTTCCTGGACTATTCTCTCATTAGGAAGAAAGAGAGAGTCTAAGAACAGAGATTTTTTAATGTGGGTTTATAAAGGCTGCTTCTGAAAACCTTGGGGCTCCCAACTAAAAAAAAAAAAATAACTGAATTTTCTGGCCTCTTCCCCAGATTTACTGAATCAGAATGCAGTAGGAGGACCATACATCTTTATTTTACATCATCCCATATGATTCTTAGAGTCTAACTGGCACTGGACACACAGACGTGTCCAATTATTCTCCTTTGGATACATAAATAGTGGTTTAGAGTTTGGCATTAGTTTTATTTAACCTGATTTTCTACACATTTCAACCTGCTTTAGAAGTAATATGTATTCTTGGATGAACTATGAGCATTGTTTCATTTATAATATATTCTCATGACAGTAGCTTTCCAAAAGCATGCTGCTCCACTAAAAATGTTTATTATTTTACTCATAATTTCATCATTCATAAAAACAAGTATTGGATCATAGAACTAAAAGGTCTCTCTAGAGTGCACTTCATCAAGCCCCCATCTATAATTAAGTACATATAAAAGCCTCCAGAAGAGGTTTCCTTCTAATACTGACAAATGAAAAATAAAGAAGCCTACTCGGTAGCTCAGTCGTGTTTTCATCACTCTAATAGTTAATACATTCTTCCTCACATCTAACCCAAATCACCTCTGCTTTAACCCAAGCATTACATATATATGGAGCTTGAGAAAATAGAAGATATCGGACGGAAATACCCGAGAAGAAAAGTGGCAGTATGTAAAAACATGAGAAGAAGACACCTATAAAGACTTTGCCTAAACTTATCCTTATTTATTTCTTATAGGGCAGAGATCTTTCCGTCTTGTCACTGTGATGTTAGTGCTCTGTTTTGCCTCTTTTACGAATGTCCTTTATTGTCTCTGTAACTCATAGAAAGCAACAGAAAATATTTGATTAGTAAATTGCGAAAGTTCTCTAAATGAAATAAATTTGTTCTAAAGGAGAAACTTTAAGTGTGATTATTGTTATATTTTAAAAAGTAATTAAGCCATTGTTTTAATTATTAAGATACTGATATCATAAATCTACTTTCAGATACTTTAATTTTTTGAGATATAGATATTCTCTCAACAATATCCCCCTTACTGTGGAATGTTTGGTTTCTGAAATTTTGCCGATCTGATTCTCATAGATATTTTGCCTGAATCACCACTTCCAATTTCAAGTTTACTGACCCTAATATAATAAGCATTTTCACTTCCCATGTTAACCTTTCATGTTAAACTACAGTTAGTGATGTACCACCAATGAATAAGATAGCTAGAATTTGACCCAAATATTTTAATGCACCCAACGAAGAAATTTAGAAAGGATATTAAATACAGGAGAAAAATGCTAATGAAAAAATTTTCAAGCCACGATAGAAATTAATATAACTAAATTAATTATAAGATAATGCCCCCTTGGTGGCAATGTGAGTTATGCCATTGATTTTAGCATTTTTTTTTGTTTTGTATTTCCAGCATATTAAAATATGAATATAGTTTGATGTGTTTAATTCATAGTAAGTAAGAAATGCTTATTAATCAATGCATGCCATTAAATAGATTGTACACAGGGAATGTTTTCTTTCTAAAAAAAATCTCACATGATGCAAAGAAATGTTTCTTAATTATGTCACATCACATTTTAGAGATTAAGTTTACAGTGTTGTCCTTTTTGCTTACTTATATTGCTATCTATTGAACAAACACTTCCAAGTATGTTTCTTGCTTACTAAACTTTCAATTGCAAAAATGTCATGTGAAAACTGTGATGGCGAAAAGTGCTACATTTGTATTAAATGTATCTTATTTTTCCTTTTTATTTTTATTATAAAATAATTTTTATTTTTCAATTATAGTTGACATATAATACTACATTAGTTTCAGTATACAACATAGTTCTTAGACATTAGTGTTGAATGTATATGACTTTTTATTTTTTAAATCAATTATAGACTGTTTGTGAAACAAATCCTGTAATTCTCTTTTAGTAGCTTAAATCAAAATTTTTAGAAGTAATGACTTAAAAGGATGTTTCTTTGCATGTTCCTTAAGTGGAATGGCATAACTACGATCTAAGTGTCCTGAAAAGTAGGAGATATGAAACCACTATATGAAAGAAATTGCTATTTTGGAAAATTTAGAGTTTACTCAATACCTATGTTTGAATAATTTAAAATGCATGTTTTACAAATTTTACAGTATAATTATTATCTAACATAATATTGTATTGTTAGATTATATTTGTAACATATTACTTTCATATTTAAATACCATACTCAATGAAATAAATTATCTTAATATGAACATTTAATAAATAATTTTAAAATAAATTAATGGTTAATTATATTTTTTTCTTATTTTGTATGAAACACCAAAGTATGTAAATAAAGAGAAACAAATATTTTACATTTACCTTAAATCAACATAGACTTAAAAATAGAAATTAGTACTTCAATATATGTGTCTTGGATTAAAATATCATGGGACTTACAGGATATGATTGCTGACTCATTTCATTATATTTTCCAACAGCAATTTCTATCAACTAATAGAAAATTAACAGACTACTCTGTGTTAACACTTATTTCAAATCTAGTAATTTGTTTACTTAACATAAATCTGCTATTACAGTTAGCAACTTTTGGTAAATCAAAAGAACCTTGTTGAATATTAAAGATAGGAATTGTATTTGAATCTGTTCTTCACAAAAGTATTAGAAGTGTTTTCTTTATATGTTATGAATTTCTAATTAGGACAGCTAAATAAATATATCACTTAGTTAAAATTTAAAAACATTAAGCACATTTATAAATATGAAGAGTTAATGAGCGGATATAATTTATTTGGGTGTATTTCATATATAATGCATATACTACTGATATATTTATATGTATATATATATATATATATATATATATATGCATATATATGATGTATATGTGTAATGTGAAATATAAATAAAAAATTACATTGATGCCAGGTACAGTTCTATGCATTGAAATGCACCAACAAACAAAATAAATGTAATAAATGAGTTAGTTATAAAATATGTTAGATGGTGATTGATGCTATAGCAAAGATACAGGAAGGAAGGAAAGCAAGGAAGGAGGGAGGGAGGGAGGGAGGGAAGGAGGAAAGGAGGGAGGGAGGGAAGGAGGGAGGGGGAAGGTGAGGAAGGTCCAACGGTTCATTAAGAATCACTGGTTCAGAAAGGATTCAGTATCAAATAGGGGTAGACTTCATTGAGAAGGTGAGATTTGAGCAAAGATTTAAGGAAGGTAAAGGCACAGGCCAAGTTGATGTATATTGTAGAATTTTATTCTGGAATACTTATAGAAGAAATTATTTATTTCAAAATTTGATGTCATCCAATCTGCAAATACAAAATATGCCTTCACAAATCCAGACCTAAAAATTTGTTTTTCTCAAAACCTCTATAAGCTTTCGCTAAGATATATCGTATGATTTGATTTTTATAAATTATAAACATGACAGAAGGTGAGTCCAAGTGGTCTTTTAGTTTAAACACTACTTGATGTTTTTGTTAATTGTTCTACATAGGGAGGAATGTAATCATGTCTAATGAAAGTATATAGTTCATATTTAGACATTATGAGTCATTTTATGAATATCATTATGTTCAGCTGGAAAGAATCCAAGAGGAATTAAGAAATAACCACTGGCACAATTTAAGGAGTATTTAAATCTAATAATATATATTAACAATAATTCTAATTCTTGATATTTTAATAATTCTTGGTATTATAAATATCAGAATTTCTTGATATTTTAATATTTGTCTATTTATATTTCTTAGTGCCCTACCTCTTTAACTCTGTACATGCTATCTTCTTTGATAAGGGCATTAAGCGTTAAGTAACATATACTTCCAATGAATTGGTTACATAGGACTTATTCATTTACTTTGAGGGAATAATTATTTGTCATGTATTAAGTGCCAAACACTGTGCTGGTTGCCAAGGATACAACTTGAATAAGACAATACACTTCAATACACTAATAGTTTAGTAGAGGCGCAAACATGGAAATAAATACAACGTACTACGATAAGTACAATGATAATATCTAACAGTTGTGCAGCACTATTAATAAAGAATACGTTATGCACTTTGTAACTGCATCTCCATTTAACTGCAGTCCCATTAAATACGAACTAATACTAACTCCATCGTAAAAATGGTGAAGTGAAATACAGAGTGGTTAAATCACTTGCCTTATCCCAAAGGTAGATTTTGAACTTGAGCCTAGGCTTTTAGACCTCATCCACTGCTGTATTGACTTTAGTTGCTTGCTTAGAAACAAGAGTGACAAACTAACTCAGCCTGGAGATGAGTCTGGAAAGGTTTCAAGTAAAAGTGGCACTTTAGCTGAATATTTTGGATGAGTATTTGCTTGGCAGAGAAGACAGGAAGGGGGTTTAGCATGAAGGGATGTGTTGTGAAAAGGCAATGAACTCAGAAACTTCAGATATGGATGGACCTAGAGAACATAATGCTAACTGAAGTCAGTCAGTCAGAGAAACACAAATACCACATAATATTACTTATATGTGGAATCTAAAGAACTGAATAAATGAGCAAAGTAAACAGAAACAGTCTCAGAGATATAGAGGAAAAACTGATGGTTGCTAGATGGGAGGAGGGTGCAGATGAGGGAGAAAGGGTGGGGGATTAGATGGCATAAATTGGTAACTACAATATTGCCACTGGGATATGAAAGACAGTTTGGGGAATATAATCAATAATGTAAAGATTTTGTAGGGTGTCATATGGGCATATGTCTTATTAAGGAGACCACTTCATGGACTGTATAGAGGCTTGACCATACACTGTACACCTGAAGCTGAAGCTGAATAATATTTCATGTCAACTATAACTTTATATATGTGTGTGTATATATATATATACACACACACACACATATAGTCATGGAATATGGAGTATAGCATAGGGAATAGAGTCAATGGAATTGTATTAGAAATATATGATGTCAGAGGAGTAATCGATTGAGGGAGAGGGGTTATCACTTTGTGAAGAATGAAATGTCTAACTATTGCATTGTTTTGTACACTTGAAACTAAAAAAACAAAAAAACAAAAAAGGCAATAAGAACCACAGTCGCATATAAACCGTGCCAGGAAACAGGAATTGCAAGTAGTGTTTCTGTGTGTCTGGATGTGAGAAGGACAGTGAGAATAGTGAAAGGTGTCAGTAAAGAGAGAGACAGTGGTCAATAGATGAAGGACATGTATCTCTCGCTATGGGTTTACCCCTTTAGTATAGTTATGGGAAGGAAGTTTTATACTGTGAAACGACACAGATGTATAGGCAGTGACTTATATTTTCCAGCCATTGCTATTAGAGTAGTGTGGAGGATTAGTTAGGATCTGAGAACCTTTTAGAAGGTCATGTGATAATTTAGAAGTAAGTTTCTGAACAAAGTTGAAGTAAAGAGGCGGCACAGTAATTAAGAATATTTATTGCTAGTACTTGGTAATTTTATTCGGTATGAGAAGTGATGGTGAAAGGAAAAAAAAAAACATACCCCGAAATTATACCCCCAAATTAATGGTGCTGCTATTAACTGAGATGTGGGAACAAAGAAGAGAGAGCTATTTGGTGGTGGAGTTGGGAAAGTGAGTTACATTCCATTTTCTTCATCTTAGGATATCTAAATGCTGCAATTCAATAGAGAATCCAGACCTAGATCTGGAAGTAATCTACCTATAGGTAATAAGAAAAATAGGGGATGAATTATTTCATTCAGGCATGAGCTCAGAGCCCAGAGAACATTGTCAAGACTGACTAAGACCAACCAAAACCAACTCTGGGGAAGACCAATGTTTAAGGAGCACAGTCTTGCTATGGTAGCAGTGAAGGCAGCTTTTAAGAACCTAGTCCAAGAGGTGAGGAGAAACCAGTCTGCTGTTTAATACCATAAATACCAAAGTGAAGAAGTGACGAGCTACAACTGTCTTATGAAATACATTTCTTTAAAAACTTTTAAAATATCTTTTTTAATGAATGAGATATGCAGCATTGTGTCCTTCAATGCTCTAATTTTGATGCCCAGCCTACAGTGTTGATTTTACTGGAAAATTCCGTGATATGATTCTGTCAACTTGGACTGAAGGATGTTATAATCCGATTAGACTTTGGGTAGTGAACACTCAGTGCAATAAATAGATGATGTGTTATAGAACTGTACACTTGAAACCTATATGATTTTACTAACCAATGTCACTCCAGTAAATTTAATTAAAAAAAAAAAAAAAAACAGTGGAAATATTTGCTGTGTTTACTATGAATGTGTCCCCTTCTTCCCTCCCTCTCACCTCTCCTTCTTTCCTACCTTCCTCCCTTCCCTCCTTCCTTTGAAGATGTTTCTCTGTTCCTTACAATGCCCCTCTTTTTGAGGGACATTTGGTAAAAATGTCCAAATCTTGGTAAAAATTTCATTTAAATCTCAGGAATAGAAAGACACTCATCTGTATCTGTCAATCAAGCTATCTATCTGATATGAATCATGTAAGATCATGTGAATCATGTAAATGTTTAGGTTTCCCTTTTTGCATTGACTACTGAAAACCTTGTATTTATTTCTGGAGACTCTGGCATAGGACCTTACTGTGCACATCGTGAAATGACTTGACTGCTAACTCCATTTTTCACAACCTGCCAAATGATTCACTCAGTTACTTCAAATTTGATTATTTCCTGCTAATCTGTATGATTTTTGAAAAGCACTATAAACATTTGCAGGAACACAAAAGACTCTAAAAACTAATTTATGTGTTAATTTTGAAAGTTTCTGTGCAGTCATTTTGATTTGTTACAGACTTCGTTCAATAAATGTTTGCTGTATTGAGTCAATGGTGGGTAGAGTAGTAAATTGTCATTCTCGCGTTCAGCTTTTCTCAGCTACTCCAAATCACCATAGAAGTTTCTCTTGGTAGCTGACTTTGATCGAGGCCCTGTCTCTGTCTTCTGCAGTGACAAGGACAGTGTGTGCAGAACAATGTGATGGCAGGTGCTACGGACCCTATGTCAGTGACTGCTGTCATCGAGAGTGTGCTGGAGGCTGCTCGGGACCCAAGGACACCGACTGCTTTGTAAGCCTGGGAGCCCTCCCTGTTATCCCCTTGCTTTCTCTGCTCTCCTGTTTTGACTCTGGCACACTGAATCTTTTACCTCTTATTTTAAAAAATCGAATTAACCATTTTAAGATTAAGAAATATTCTCTGCCTTCTTAGAAGTCATTCATTCGCTGGGTGGCTGTTGATTAACTGGGATTGTTCTGTTCTACTAAATGAATTATGTCTTTCTGTTATAATTTATATGACCAGTGAGATTTATTAGAGAATGTAAAGGAGAACATACTGAGATGTCTTTTTAAAAGTTAATAACAGCTTTCCAAAATTTACGGTGATTACCTGTTTATGTCGTTGTGTCATTGAGTGTTCTGAGGTGGCATTTGCATGTTATTCCTTAAATATGAATTTCAGGATAATAGCAGATCAATGTTAAATTTCACTACTTTTTTAGTTAACGTTGTTTACAAATTAATATTATTCAAAATTTTAAGATTCACAAATTCACACTTGAAGCAATTTATACACTATCCTGTGTGATTTTTATTTTAGAAGAAGACACTTTTACTTCCTTAAAATTCACATTTATCACTTGTTGGGGACACTTTAAATTTAATTTTTATACCCCTGATACAGTTCTTTTTGTTCCTTTTAATAAGTACAACTAATTCTGTGAGCTATAGTTAATGCAATTTCATATATGAAACATTATCAGTTTCATTTTAAGTTAAAAAAAATCATCAAATAAGAAGTTGTTTGTGTTGCTGAAAATGAACACAGGGACTTGTTTTCTTGTATCCCCTTCTCATATATTCAGAGAATATACATATATATTTAGAATTGAGTTTTGTTTTGTTTTTTCCAAATTGGCACTTAATTCTGGAAATAAGCAAAATATAAATTATAATGCTTAGGTTATAGATAGTTATTTGTGTTTTTCTTAATGTCACAAGAAATTTGTCTATCCTAATATTATAGTGAACAAATTATGTATTGCAGAATTAAGTAGTCAGGAAGTCAAAAGAAAATTAAAATGTTAAAAATGTAAAGAAGCTGCTTGGCAAGCCTTGGACTGAGACCCTTTCCTTTTCCTATCACCAGAGAGGGAGGGGATGGAAGCTTGAATTGGAGAATGCTGAAAGGTGTGGGGTTAACAATTCCAACACAATAACAACAAACACCAAGAATTGTCACAACTTTCATTTAGACCTTTCACACCCCATTTTTTTCATAGTTCTATTATTACGATAAGCAGAGTGCCAAATGAGCTTCTGAATTCTAATTTCATTAATTTTCTGGAATGGTCCCATAATTCCACTTTGGCATTCAGTACAGGATGTTCAGGAATGCCCGACCATGGCCTTGGTGTAAGTTACGTTGTTTTGTATGCTGTCTGGAAGGTAAATTTGTTTGACTCCTCTGACTTATGTTCCTTTGTTGCCAAGCAATCTGTGCACAGCACTGCATAAAGTATGTTAGTAAAGCAATTATGAGGACACATGAAGTTTTATAGCCATAAATTAAAACTTACTGAGTGTTTTAGATTGGTTTTTAATAGATTCTTCCTGGAAAGTCTCATCTTAGTGAATAATGTTTCATCAGTGATTCTCGTTCTGATTATGCCTCTAGAAGACCATCATCAGGGAATTCTCATGTTGGTAATAAAGGGCTTGCTAAAGCAACAATTGATAAAGAAAACGTTTGGAGGAAATAGATTAAATTAGTGCTTATTAATAACCATACGTACCGTTTATGACGAAATGTAAAATACAGCTTGAGTTCACATTAGCTTGCCTTCCAAGGCCTAAATTATTGCTATGAAGGTTTACTATTTTTAATTAGGAGAATTAGTTCATGCACTCCCTTGTTAATCATGTTTTTAAATGTATTTATGCTTATGTTCTCTTTATGTCAAATATCTAACTCAAAATAAAATTGTTTTTAATTCTTCTCAAATGTGTTTCAACATTTTAACAAATTGAGGTTTCAATACAAACATATAAGTCAGTAGAAACAAATTGTTTTATTTGAACTTGGCTCTTACTAAATTGTGTGGTATTCTGAGAAAGACCATACAGGAAATGCCATCATATTATCTAACTATGGGCTAAGTATAGCTACTTCTTTACACTTTGCCATTACACACCCTACAGTTTTCTTGACTAGTGACCTGCCACAGCCTTTTCTTTAAGTCCAGTTTAAATGTCTATTAAAATATTTTTTCACTATGCAATGGCGATGAATGTCACTTAAGACACTGAACTTTCCAAACATCGGCTTTAAGGAAAGTCTACCCTGTAGAATGGGGAATTTAGTTATTAGTGCCAGACTCTAAGACTCAACATAAACTCTTTGAGCTTAAATTATCATTTCACAATTAGATAAATGTAATAATTTAAATTGGTTCTTAATTTAGAAATGAATGGATATATATTAAACAATTTGAACAGCAATTTCTGTAGGTGATATATTTACTGACGTTAAATAAACAGTTTTGTAAAATTGTAGAAGTCCTAAACAAATTCGAACTTAAAAAAATAAGCATTAATGACTATAAAATTATCAGATTTTACAGTTTCATGGCATTGATGTATACTAAGTAAAGAATACAACTTTCTCACCAAACTGTTGCAGTAGTGTCTTTTTAACAAGTATCATTAAGATTATTTGTAAATGAGATTGATATCTGCTGTGTTGCAGGCCTGCATGAATTTCAATGACAGTGGAGCTTGTGTTACTCAGTGTCCCCAAACTTTTGTCTACAACCCAACCACCTTTCAACTAGAGCATAACTTCAATGCAAAATACACATATGGAGCATTTTGTGTCAAGAAGTGCCCACGTAAGTAACAGGATGAGAACAACCAGATTAATTAGATCATCATTTTAAACCAAAGGAATTTCATGTAAAGTTATTGTAATTTGAAACTTGTAACATGGTAAATTACTTGGGTATGGGGACAGTTGCTGTTGTTTCACAGATAAGGAAGTTAAAGTGCAAGAAATTAAAGTGATTGGTCCAAATTCTCAGCAAAGGAATGGTACATTTGAGGTCAGAGTACAGTGCCATTGCCTTCCCAACATTATTATTATTATACCTCATTGTTTTTACACGTGATGCTGTTTCTCAAAATGTGGCAGCAAGCTACAGAATGAAGCATGCTTCTCATACCAATGGATTTTTACTTAAAATTATCTTTGATTACTTATTTGTCATGGGATATAGTATATCATGATAGTTTTAATATCAAATCTAATTCTAAACAGTAACAATAGGTATAAAGGGCGTGCTAAGAGGTGTTTATCGAAGTGATAACTCATCCTGAGGATTCAAAGTGAGTATCTTCACTTTCATCAAGAATTCACTGTAACAGGTCCTGATATTTGCTCTAGTCAGTTTCTTTCCTTGGAGTGACCAATGGGACATTTCTTCAGTGTTTTACCTACTGGAAAGGCTAAAAGAAATCACTATATTTGTCCACATAATCATTTGAAAGAAGAAGGCTTTACAATCTACAGCATACAGATATTATCTTCACTCAATGCATGTGATGGGTTAGGAAGTATAAGGGACATAAAATTAAAGTGGCTACGGATTCTGGCTTTGCCTACTTTTTAGCCATGTGATTTTAAATGTGTTAATTAGTGTTTTTTTTTTAATTCCTTCTCTCTAGGATGTTGATGGTAATAATTATATCTGCCCTCTCTCTTTCCCAGAGTCATTATACATATGTAAAGGGTAGGCAAAAGGATCAGAGAGATAGTGTACAAAAAAAGTCTTTGAAACCACTGACAATGGTAGTCATTATTAATCAATATTTTTCATATTGGTTTAAATAATTATATATATTATAATTATTTAATATTTAATATTTATATTTATATTTAATTTATTATATATATTATATATATTTGATTATATATATATACTTTTTTTGGCATGCCTCTAAATTAGGATTTTAAAGTCACAGACACTAGGACAGTAGAGATTTTTCCATTTTAAAAACTTTAATATCCGAACATATGTTTTTGATCTAACAACCTCTTATCTAAAGTTAACTTGTGTCTCACGATCTACTATCCTTGCAAAATAGGGAGCTTGAAAGTATTGTACGACGGGGCTGTATATGATGAAAATTTTCCTTTACTTAGACAAATATTCTCCTATTCTACAACCTTCAAAGTATGGTGCCTTGACCCAAAGGCAGTCAAAACCATACTTTTCTTGAGAATTTTGGTGCTTTCCCTCAAGTCCTGAGACTGAGTCCCAGGGTTTGGATTAGAGTGGAAGAAGTACCAGAAAAATCTGAACTAGGGAATTCCCCTTTTTCTTTACTATCTTTTACTTTGGCTCATCTGAATGCTCTCAACTCCTAAATTGTGGCAAGTGGCTAAACACAGAGAACTATTTTGTGAAATTACATGTTCAGTTACCTTAGATATGGTAACTCAAAAACTTTCTTTCTTGGATCAGTTTAAGTGTATCAAATTGTAGATTAATTTAAACACTTCAATATTTACTTATTTAAAATTTAAATATTTGATAGACTTTGCTCATAAGGCATGGTTTCTAAACTGTAGCTATCTTGGAAAAACAAAGATGTTTACCTTCTAAATTCTGGTCTATATTCCATAATCCAGAACTCTGAAATGCAAAAATGCCAAACAACAAATATTTTCTAAAGTCATTTGGTTGCAAAACCTAAACCTAACTGATAGAAGGCTCTTTATAATCTTTATTTATTCGACTTAGCATAAATTGCTGCAAAAATATACAATAAGGGGTATTCCTAAACTTTGCAGAAAGGATGGTTACAGACTATACAATATATGCACCTACTGCATGCAGATTGGTTTCCCCTGATACAGAGATTAGGTTGTTGAGTGTTCTCAGAATTAAGACCTGCAGGGGAAGGAAAGGAAGTGGGATCAGGCTCTCATGCAGTCTCAACTAAATGCCTCTTTTGTTGTGGATGCCCTCTGATGGATGTTAAAGTGGAAGACAAGCATCTTTACATATTGAGCCTACTCTCATGATTCATATATATGTATATATATATATATATATATATATATATATATATATATATACCCTAGAATCCTTTCAATCTCAGATGTTCCAGTATTTCTTCTCGCACGGCAAGCCACTGCTCATGAGTCTACATTTATTCTAAGCTCAGGTTGCTTCCACACAAACTAAACGATCATTTGCACTACTGAGGACTATGCCCCTTAGTAGGATTTTTCCTTGTGACTATCTTTCAAATCCATTCCTTAGTGTGGCTCCAGGGCAGCTGCCATCTATTTCCAGCTGCCTGAGCCCACATACCAACCTTAGTGTCCTCCTCATAAGTGCCAGCTTCTCATAAGTGCCCTCTCTTGGTCCTCATGCAATCATAGGTATAAGCTAAGTGGGAAGTGCCAACACAATGGTTGGTGACATGGAAGTCTGGACCATCTACTTATGTAGTTTACTTATGCCTCTGCCGCTGCATAGATCTACTTCTAAATTCCCTGCTTCCGTCTTACAATGGATAGCTGTTGGACCCTTCCGACATTTTCACATTTTGATTCTAACAAAACCTTATTTATGATGGGCAAGTCTGGCTACAAGTTCAATCAATGACCCATACTTAGGTGCTCTATCTCTACCAAGACCCAGAAGCATGTCAGGAGCTGTTTCTTAAATGGTGTTTAATTCTATGCTGCAAAGGGCATGGCTTAGCTGTACAATTCTAAAGGTTTCTAATGTGAATTGTCCAATCGGGACTTGCCATAATGCCACATGACATATTTTCCCACCATAGATACTTCTAGTGTCATGTAGTATCTTGGGATTTATGACCCAGGTAGCAAATTGTTTGCATCCCAGTCTAGACCTGCACCATGTGCCTTGTTTGCTCTGGGTCCCCCTCAAGGCTGGAAGCCTTTCTTACCACTGAATACTGGACCAGAAGCAGTATTCTCAAGCATGGAAGGATGCTGCCTTTAAATCCAAAGTGGAGTAGCAAGTACTGTGTTTCCTCTTTATTGTGGAAGCTTGTAAGTGCAATACTGGGTCATTTTCTTGAGAGAGAATGTTCTGGCATGTTCTACATGACAGAACTCCTAAACATTGTACCAATGAACTAAATACTGGTCTACATTCCATAATCCAGAACTCTGCATTCTAATATCTAATGCAGGTAATTAGATATCCCTGCATTACTTTGTACAACTTTCCTAAAGTACTGCCCTTTCATATTTCATTTTGTTTCTTCATATGAAGTTTGCTACGGGACAGTTGCTATGGCACTCCACTGAAAGATGGAACACATTTTTAAACTTTTTTTTTTTTTTCTGGAAGTGCACTCTCTTGAATCCAAGGCAGTTTAACCTCAGCTTCATTTGTGCTTCATGTAACTTGAAATATTTTAGACTTCAAACTTGCATTATGACATGGAATAAAGTGGAACTACTGAAACACACACAGTAAATGTCATGTATTTTCCTCAGTCTATAAAAGAAATTCACTGTATCTTTGGGACAGTTCAGGATATAGAGCAGAAGTCAAGCAACTGCTGGTAGTTGTTGACACACGTGGCCCTTAGATTTGAATGTGGACTTTCCTAGGTGCTATTTCAGATAAGATATTTAGACAGAGAGCTATTTTAGGGAAAGGTACGTATATTCTATCAATGACGATAATCTTTTTCACACCCTGAAATATCTTGTTTTAAACTTGCTTGCTGGACATCAAAATTATTGCTAGTTTTACCTTTTCTTTTTTTTTTTTTTTTAATCAGATAACTTTGTGGTCGATTCCAGTTCTTGTGTGCGTGCCTGCCCTAGTTCCAAGATGGAAATAGAAGAAAATGGGATTAAAATGTGTAAACCTTGCACTGATATTTGCCCCAAAGGTAAGTGATAGCTGACATTATTTTGGCAGGTCAGGGCCCGATAATATGTTTTTTTTTTTTCATTCACTTTTTAACAGGCCTACTAAGTTATCATCTTAGAATATAACACGCCCCAACCATACCTTCCTGTCCATACTTTTCCATGACTTTGAACAATTCCCCCAAGCATTAACTGTGGTAACAGTGTGTACATTTTGTGTTGAATGATATATGCTAAAATGATCCAGATAACCCCTAGAGTTAACTTTGATAGGAATTCAGAAATAAAGTTGCATTTCATTCTATATGCAGGAAATCCTGAAGTTATGCAAAAACCAAGGGTTTACACAATTATTTTAGCATCAAGAACACACATCATTTGTTTGCCCTGTATACAAAATGATTTGCCATGCTTAAAAAGGGGTACAAAGAGAAATGCAATATGACATTTACTCTCCAGGTCTTAAAAATATTTTGAAAGAAGATATATGAAATGACAAGGACACTTACTATAAGTGTTAAATAAATGTTGCAGGTAATTCATGTTCTAGAATTTTAGTGGAGGAAAAATACCTTCCAGCTGTGATGTTCAAATTCCTCACCAGAATGAAACTGAAATTGAGCAGAATGAATATGTTGTCCAAATTTCCTGAATGTTACTAAGCTTTCCAACGTATCATGAAGTGCCTTTAAAAAGAGCAAACTTCAGACTTACTTTTAGACATGTCACTCTCTCCACATGCTCACGCGCATGCACACACACACACACACATTTTCTGTTTTGTTTTGTTTTAAGTACAGCCTTCAGAAAGCATAGGTAATACTCAATTTAAGTATAAACAATTGAATGACACTTATTCTGACTACGACTCACATCATCAATACTCTGTTTAATATATATGTTCTTAATTAGACCAGTTGACCACCAATAGGCTGTGAAATTATTTTAAGTTACCAGTGTTTAAAATGTATTAAAAACAATATTTGAGACTGGATTAGGAAATAGGTGATTTTGTGTCATAAGGATAAGTATGATTGTTGAAAGTTTTGTTTTTATTATTTATCTGTTGTATGTATATACTGGGTCTTGATATAAAATATAATTTTTATGAGTCATGGTCATTATGCAAGGACAATATTTTAAAGCAGGGCAAGTAGTAAATGTCGCATGAATGAATTATTTTACTTGTTAGAAAGCAGTTTATTTCTTATGATGATTTTTTCCATTTTATAATGAAAAAATACTGTTATTTTATAATGACATATTGAAAAAAAAAAGTTTGTCACTTTCTAGACTGTGAATCTTGTTTCTACAGCTTGTGATGGCATTGGTACGGGATCATTGATGTCAGCACAGACCGTGGATTCTAGTAACATCGACAAATTCATCAACTGCACCAAAATCAACGGGAATTTGATCTTTCTTGTCACTGGTATTCATGGGTCGGTATTAAATTTTTTGCAGAAAATTATTTTACCAAGTGTATACTAAACTTAAGAGAGTCTTCTGCTTTCTCTGTTTGAACCCTTTTGGCCCAGAAGAGTTCCACCCCTATGTTAATGCTCTTGTCCAACAAAATCAAATGAAAAATTTCACATACAGTGATAGTAAGCAAGTTTGGGAAACATCCCAATTACGAGACTAGTGAATGCTTAGGTTTTAAAAATACAAATGTATGTATAAGCTAAAATGTATTATTTGCAGAGCATTCTCGTCAAATCCATAGATTTCAGCAAACCTGACATATTTTTAGATATGTTTAGGGAAACAATATCAATGGGTGCAGTGGGGAATTTTATGAAAATTCCTAATCAATTAGTTTAAGACCACATAAATTAATATTCCTTCAAAAATGGATCTCACAAAACACAAATGAGGAAGTTGAAATGGTCCTGAGATTTCAGAACTTCTAATTGCCCTGATGTATCTTTCTCTCTTTTTTCTTAGGTTGAACTTAGCACTATTATAAGAAATCTATTAAATGAATTTCATTTCAGTACTAAAAACTGTAGGAATTTCTGGGCGCCTTCATTACAGAACCACCTGCTGGTTTTAACTGGGAAAAATACCAAGTTTGTTCTTTCAATTGCATAAAAATGTCAATGTTTTTACTTTATATTTATCTATTTGTCTATATTACTTCTTAATCCCTAAATATGATTGCTCCAGGCTACTGATAAAGAATATAACTCACATATTTTGATTCAAAATCTTACTCTAAACATATACCACATAATTTCTAGAAGCAAAATAATTTAACATATTTTGAATGAATATGTCCAAATAGGAACATCAAGAGAAATAGAACAAAGTGTTTCTATTTCAGTAAATGATTGTAGGTCTTATTGCATAAAGGATTTTTTTTTTTTTACTTTAAAAAGTAGTTTTTAATATGGATCTATGCCAGATACTGGACTAGTATATATACACTTTCTTCCCAGATATATTATATTTGGCCCAAGCAGTATTTTTTTTTTATGAGGTCAAGATTTCTAACTTCTTTTTAAGAATATTTACACTTGGTTACTCTTAGTCCACATTGTTACATGGCAAGGATCTGTTTGAGCTACATAGAACTAGCCATTTTGAGATGAGATGTATTCAGTTGAATTTATCATAGTCTGGCTCTCTGAATCCATTTACAGTATTCTCTTTCCCTCCGTGGACCCATTAGTTGGGTCACCTGGATCAATATTTATAATTTAATGTATATGTGACGTTAAGTAAAATGATATATCCACATTTTAACTATTTTTAAAACCATGTATCACCATAAATGACAGGTCATATCATGTTAACAGTATCTTCTGAGAAACAGTATCTTCTGAGAAGAAGACAGCCACTTGATTCACATTGCCTGATTCCACATGGATATACTAAATTAATTAACCTCAAGTCCATCAGTGTGTGGACAAATTTGAAAATAGTCTTATGAATTGCATTAGAAAAGTGGTTTTCATCCCAATCACGCCCAACAGCTCTCTGTTAAATATTAAGCATTTTAACACTTCCTTTTTAAATATGAAAAAAATCATGGATGAGATAGCCTACCTATATACATAATTTTATAAGGTGATACATTTTAATTATCTAATGGTAATTTAAAGAAGAAATAAGAGAAAGTGTTTAGTTTATAACACGAAGATGCCATTGCCAGAAATAGACTAGGCATGCTTCTTTCCTTGTTTAGAATGGGAGCCACAGGGAAAGCTCAGTGTTGAGTGTTATCCATAGGAATAATCCCCTTTTATAACTTGTTGTGTTTGACATAGCTTATACACATATGCTTAGAGCAAACGTTCCCCAAATAACCACGTCCATGATGTGTCACAACGAGACACTGACAAGAGAGTACTTAGACAACAGACTACATGATGATAGACAATGAAAAAGTGATAATGCCAAAAAAAGGAGAGTTTTCAAAGAAATTGTGAAAATACATTTCTCTCTCTTTGTACTGAGCTTTATATTGGATCACCACACACAATGACAGTGTGGACAGAATGTTCTTGCTCATGGCTCAGAATTTAGCTAGAAAAGTTCTCGATTTCACAGGCACTTTGGACTTCAAGTGGCTGTAGAATGAAAAGCCTTAGAGGTACTTTGTAGTTGGTGAGTAGGATTCTGTCAACTTATTTTATGAGAGTCCTGAAACTCTAATATTACATATATAAAATTTCTGTGGTCCACTGGGCTTCATGTGAACAGTCCACAATTCATTTCTTTCCTGGCAACCTGGACGTGTGTTCAGGAAAGGTTTCGATTAACCCCGTTATTCTATGTTTGCCCTGAACTTGGAGTGTTTCTCCATAAAGCCAGAATATTTGATTGTATGAACAGAGCTGTTCTATACACTGCTTTTCATCAGAAAACAAATGCTGAAAGCCAATTCTACTGCCATGCTGATATTTCTTCTGCGTCCAAAATCTTGCACTTAAGATAGGACAGCCACAAGAGTTCTCACACCTGGTGAATTTAATTTGTTGGCTTCTTATTTATCAAAAGCATAGTTATTTATTCTGTATATCTTCAGTTATAAACAGAGCAAGTTTGCCTGAAAATTTAATTTTAAGCTTTTGAGAGATCTTCGTGTCCTATTTAGTAAAATCTTGTTTGTCACTTTAAGCTTTTGAGAGATCTTCACGTCACATTGAGAAGAATCTTAATTGTTTATGTATGCATTATAGGGCAACTCATTTATAGTGTTTCTCCAAGCTTTCTATAATGTTCCATGTTAAACTAGTCAGACATTGTATCAAATGCGCTTCTTAGTCGGAAACAGTAATTTCATCAAACATTTTTTTTTTCTTTAAAGTTATGAGACGGTTCACAGTATAGAAGAAGATGCTGATGAGTTGAGTTGAGGGAGGTGGTTCCAGATATCAAGATTGCTGGAACTAATAGAAGGTTTTTCCGAGGTGCTAAGGCTAGGATGAATAAATGCCAATGGATTCAGACTCAAATTCCCAGGAGACAGGCCTTATGCCTATCTGTCAGGGATTACAGGACACCTTGATTGATAGCCCTACTAAAACTGCATTCAGTGGATCACCATATCCTAGTGTTTATTCCCCATACCAAAAAGCAGGTTCTTAAAGACTCATAAAACAGCAGATGTCCACAGCAAGAAAAAAACTCAATTGATTGCTATAGGTGGATACATGCTTCTAAAAAGTAATAGTTCCTTGTTCTTAGAAGGTTTGATCTCGTTTGGAGAAGTGGCCATTGAAAATCATATGAGGTCTCTACTTGCTCAGGATCGCACCCGATACCTTTTTTTTTTTTTTCATGAATGCACTTTTTTTTTAATTTGACAGAAAACTAGTACAACTTGAAAATGACTGAGGCAGTCTTGAGAAGCATTTGAACCTAGAATAATTTCCCTGTTCACTCTCATTTGCACCATATAGGGATATCTTTTAAAGTAATAAAACATTTAAAAAAATACTATGGTATACAATAAAAAAAGCAAAAGTATTGCTTGAATTACTGAGAAATTTTTGGTATTATTATGTTTATGTTGGGCATAATATTCAAGTATGCAATTATTTTGTGTTGTCAGTATAGCATACCTGATCTTTTTTTTCCTAAGATGAAAACCTCTGCAAATATTCCATTAAATATTTAATTGAAAAGAATATTTAGTGTGTTAGTATGATTTATATGGAAGGAAGCAAATAGCCACTGTGTTATAAAACTTAATATAAATAAACCAGATAGGAACAGGCTTGCTCTAAATGATTCACATTAAGAGTAACTTTCATACAATCTTGTGACTATTATGAAAATTACTAATAGATACATGTGAAGATACAGCAAAAAGGAAAAAAGTTGACTTCATGTATTTATTTTTATTTTTAAGAAATTACAGGTGCTAGTAGCAATTCAGAATGCTTTGAGGAGCCCAAAAGCAATTGTTCTAACCATAATGTAATTTATTTGCAGAGTATATTTCCCAATTAATAAATTTTAAAGGTGAAACAAAATAGATTTCAGGTGTACAATTCTGTATTACATCATCTATAAATCCCATTGTGTGTTCACCTGAAATCTATGTAAATTTACTAACAATTGTCACCCCAATAAATTTAATTTAAAAAAAAGACCAAAATAAAAATAAAATTAAAAAAAAATAATTTAAAAAAAAAATTGATACAAAATAAAATGGTTCATAAATGGACTTGCTATATTTGGAGGTTAGTCCAAGATAGTCAAACCTAATTATTTCTCTAAATCTAGAATAGCTTTTGATGAAGAATTCATATTTTATGCCATCAAAATATTCCTCAAGGCATCTTTTTATTCCCTTTCACATCTAGCACAGAAAAACTTGGAGAAGACTTTGCTAACCTTTCTATTGCTAATTAACATTTGATTTGAGTGAATTGTCACTTTTAAAAACAAATTTCCACTCTTTTATTTAATTTTAAATTTGACTGCATGCCTTCTTGATTTTCTAGAGATCCTTACAATGCAATTGAAGCCATAGACCCAGAGAAGCTGAATGTCTTTCGAACAGTCCGAGAGATAACAGGTATTTTTTTTTCCAAATGTTATTGTGCAATGAACTATGTGAATTTTAGTGTTTTCTTGACAATATTACATAATATTGGAATCGGTAACTCATTTTCAAAGTAAATTCTAGATTTAAAAATTAACATTATTATAAATGAGGGTGTCTTGACTCCCTAGCATTTGTGCATATTTTGAAAGTCCATGGGATTTAAAATCTAAAGTATTCTTGAAATTTTGACGTTACTGTTTCTAAAAGTGTCAATTGATCTTTGAGGCCATGTTTTTCTTCTTACCTTTTCATAAGAAGTGCTCTTGAGCATGGGCAATATGTAGCATTCATTTAGCACATATTCCTTGAGCATGTAATACGTTAAGGGCTGTTATAGTATGTGATACAGAATCATAGACATGAATTGGACATGGATTTGCTATCAAATAATCTAAAATCAAATGAGGAGGGTTAGGCATATAGGTATAGGCCTTAGAATGAAAGACAAACAACTGATGTCATAAACATATAAATAAAGTGGTAAAGGATGTCAGAGACATTAAAGCTGTATTTTTCCTCTCTATCTAGTTATAATAAATATTTTTGATTTTAAAATAATAAATTAAATTCAGAATTGTTTAAATATTTTAACATATACAATTGTATTATTTCTTACATCTGAGAAACATAGATTCTTGGTGCTCATTATTTTGATATTCATTATCTGTTGAGTATTGCAGCCCAGAAACTATGGATACGACACTCATTCTTAGAAGAAATATGAGATAGAGTGGTTCAAAAATAACAATATTCACTGACCTTTTCTTACTTCTTATCTTTTGCTTTCTTCTTATCTTTTAACACATTTTCATCAAATTTCAAGAATATTTTAGTATTAAACACTATTACTAAGACAATGATATTCTAAAAAATTTACTGCACTGTTTTTTTGTAGGTTTTTTGAACATACAATCATGGCCGCCAAACATGACTGATTTCAGTGTTTTTTCTAACCTGGTGACTATTGGTGGAAGAGTACTCTATAGGTAGGTGTATACATTAAAAGATGTCTCACATATTTCAAGATTATCATCATGCATACATTATGTCAAAGCTATCAGCCTCATTGATTTTACTGATTCTAGAAATATGGGGTTTCAACTTTTAATTACCAGTGTAAGCTCAATAAAAAATACACCGATTGTGCTTTACGTATACAGAATACACAGTTTGGTTTTTCAACCATCTGGTCACTTAAAGTGATTTTAATGCTTTGCAGGTATGAACTGCATGATATGAACCATAAAATTAAAGTTTCTTTTTGATTTTATGTTATAATTAAAAGATGGAATTGGATGACTTGGGAATGACTTGGGTGTATGGGGTAATAATGCTGTTTTTCTAAGAAATCCACATTCTGTCTCTGATACTTTCGTTTAAACCAAGCATTATTGAAGTGATGTTTCATGAATCGGTCCACCAAACAACATGCTTTGCTGGTTATTATAAGCAAAAAAACCAGGCCTCAGAGGATACTGTTCTAAAGTTCTAATGTCTATATATTTTATTCACATAATAAAAATATAAGGATAGTATTTATTAAGCCATTGCTTTTATTTTATTTCAGATTTCATCTGCATAGAATTCTTATTTATGAACAGTTAAAAACTGATTTACATGAGGATATTTTGATTTAATTTTTCTGCTTAAATCTGAAAGATGCCTAAAATCAACATTATCATCAAATATTCTGTAATATTTCCCAGAATGTCCATTGAATTTTTCCATTAAAACAGGCATATATGTAAGAAGTTTTAAAATGGAAAGGGGCAGATTGCTTAAAGTGAACTATAAAAAGGATAGTTCAGAGATATGATCTACTCAAGTGTTATATGCAACCAACTTTACTATCACTTGATTAAAATGTTATAAATCTGCTCACATTGTAATCAAGGTGGTTATTATGGGAGCAAAGAATTGAGAGAATGAATTACATCTCAGTTAAGTATACAGATTCACACACATGAATTTTATATATATATATATATATATATATATATACACACATATACGTGTATATATATGTATTTATACATGTGTTTATAATATATAACACACATAGAAAAATTCTGAGTATTAACTGCAATATATATATATATAGATTTATGATAAGTAAAAGGGGACTGTTTTCATCTCCAAAATGCAAAATAATATTTATTACTTGACTGAAATGTGGAAAACATATTTATTCTTTAGAGAATAGGAAAGGGATTTAATTACAAAATGTAGACTATATTGAAATAAAAATAATTTCCTTGAACAGTTGACTCCACATGTAGTTGTTGTTTAACTTTTAGAGATGCATTCCCGTTTTTCAAGCCTTCTGAGTATTTTTTCAATTTCAGTTTAATTTCATTCTCTTTAATTTTTAATATCTCCTATCCTTACTTACATGTTCTTCAACTATTACTATTATACTTTTGTTTCTGAATAAATTAAAGCTAAATAGTTATAGTCATACTTTGCAATATTTAGCCTTGGAAAGCATTCTAAATATATTAAATAGAATATAGTTAATAACTCACTTTGTGTAGATGAAAAGTCATTTTGTACATTCATTTAATTATTTAGTCTTAGCACAGGTTTTCATCCTTGAGGAATTTAAGATGTAAAGAGTAGAAGGGAAGGAAGGGAGCAGATATGTCAGTGGTAAATATGTAGACAAAAACAGATATGTCATCAATATTCATATTTCTAAAAATGAACATTTTCCTTTTGGGTATTATTGTTAAAACTGCCAGTGTGTAGCATGTAAAAAAAAAATTAACATTCTGAGCACAAATTTATTGAATCAATCTCTGTTCATGTCCTATTTTCATTTTTTTTTTTCAGAGTAAGATGTAAAATCCTTATTTTACGTCAAGAATGAATATCCTGACAGGAAAATTCTTATTACTGTTCCATTTTCCCTCTCCTCTCTCTTTAGTGGCCTCTCCTTGCTAATCCTCAAGCAACAAGGTATCACTTCCCTGCAGTTTCAGTCCCTGAAGGAAATCAGTGCTGGAAACATCTATATTACTGACAACAGCAATCTGTGTTACTATCACACCATTAACTGGACAACACTCTTCAGTACTCTCAACCAAAGGATAGTGATCCGGGACAATAGGAAAGCTGAAAACTGTAGTAAGTACATTACCCAGGCATTAACACACAGACACTTCAAATATTGTCTCCATTCTACATTGGACCAAACAGTGAAAAACAGTAACGGGTCAGAATCGTTGCCTTCTTTTTGTCAACCCTTAAAAAGGGTTGCTATGAAATGATCAGAATAGGTGACTTTTTAATAACATATCGCATGTTTTTAATATATATTGTGTATTTGCAAATCTTGCCTAACCATAAGAAACCTCCTGTGGAGATTTATATTCAATAGGTGTTAAGTGGAACCAAGGAACCTAAATATTTAATAAGCATCTGGGTAATTTTTAGGATCAGTTTTAGGGTCAGTTCATGGATGTTTACCGCATTAAATTTTATGTTTGGTTTTGGTGAATTTGATAACATAGAATAACAGAGTATTTGCCATTTGGGGGTGGTGAAAAAAGTGAAGATGTTTTCTTCTAAAATATATGAAAATGCTGTTCAAGAAGAAAGTTCATTTCATAAATGCATTTCTTTAGGCATGTTGCTAACTCTTTTTTTCAGTTATTTTGCTACTCATTGATCCACTCCATTACTTCTTTGTTACACAGAAACAAGTCATGTTTTCATGGGCATATAACTAGGCCATTCCTATCTTATACTTTGATATTCCAATGATTAATACTTAATTCTTCCCTGTTTTTCTACTGAGTAATACTCTCTTCTATATCCTACGGGTATCACTAATATGCTCATAAGTGTCAGACTTATGACAAATATCAAATAAAGAGACTCAGAATTCAAGTGATCAGTTTACAAATGCGTATTCTTGTTGTGGATATGACAAGTCAGAGCTTTTTAAAAGGCATATCCCCTAAGAAACATTTTACTCTCAGGATGTCTTCTGACTTCTTTGATGTCACCATTGAAACAATCACAAGGATATGCACACACAAGAGAAGTTCGTTATTTGTATATGCGAATGGACAATACAGGACATTTTTAAAAAGTATACAAATTCTAAAGTGGCCAACATGATGATTTAAGTTTAATAAGATAAGTAGATGGGAAATTTATTTATTTATTTATTCATTTATTTATTTATACACCGCCTTGCTTTAGGAAGGGTTTAAGGCAGCTCAGGTTAGAAATTTTCATAAAATATAAATTACAATTTGTGAGGAACTCACATTTTAGCTATTTCAGATTGTTTAAAAAAAAAAACAAAACGTTTTCCAGAGAAAGATCTATTGCAACATGAGGTTCCTGTTTTGAGTAAACTTAAGTTCGTATACATTCTTCTATTCTACATAGACTCAAGAAGTATAAAATCATATTATATATCAAAATATGCATGTTCACAGTGAATGAGTCTCTTGATTTAGCCTGGATTATTTCTTTGATTTTATACATTTCTGATTCATGACAGAAAGCTTCCTTTTCTTTTTTTCTAATACTTAAGCTTCTTACCCCAAATTACTGTATGTGTGTTTATTCATGCCCCAGAGTAGATTATTCACAGAAGTAAAATAGAATAATCTTCAAGACTAATTTATAAATATTTCCCTAAGTCAAGGTTATACTCTCCTTTTCTTCTACTTCCTTCTAAAAAACAAAACAATAGCACCACTACCTTTCAAAGTTAAGATTTAACTATGAAGACAAAGAAAACCTATAGAAAAAATAAATAAAAGAATCGGAGAAATGCATTCCTCTATGATTCATTTAATCGTTTTACAAATACCACAAACATACTTTTATTGCTTACAAATCTGAATGAGAAGCAAATGGAAGGAAGAAAACGCAGAAATAACTTAAATGTAAAAAAGCAAGATAGAAAAGCATCTATGTAATTATTCCATACATCTTTAAACTTCTAAACTTTTCAAATGATCAAAAAATGAGTAAATAATAACAGCAAACTAAAATTTTGACATACCTCACCTTTCAGTGTTATGGCTCTTAGGCTGAGTTTAGCCAATTTTCAGATTGTGAACATATTTTCTTGTTCTCTGCATTTAGAGTACACTTTGCAGTTGCAGGAAGAAATGAAGCAGTTAGGAGAAACACAGCTTTGTACTGCTACTGTATAAAATTAATCATATCATGTTTCATTTTTAACATGTTAGAATAAACAATATTTGCGTGAAATCCATTTATCAAAATTTGGATTTCAGTCTCACAGTACACTGAATCCTGGATTTTCACAAATGAAAATAAACTTGACCTCCGAGATAAGGCTGCTGATGTTTACGTTGAACCTTTAATGGTTGCCCACATGTAATTAAAGCTCTTTTATCATACATAGAGTTGTCTGCAAATGGGAGAACTTATATATCTGCATTATTTTAAATGCACTATAAACATTTCATAATTAGATATTCTCTTTCTACACCTTGCACAAAGATATAAATGAGCCAACACTTGTAGTCACTACAAGACATATAAACACAATCATATAACATATGTGTGTATGTAAATGCACTCACAACACATATACATGTACACAACCCTGAAACACATACACATAAGTACAGAGGCACGCATGCATTTGTGTGGGCGTGGACACACACACACACACACACACACACACACACTCTTCATAAAGTACTCTGATCTAAGTATAAGATTGTTATCTTAGAACACAAAGGCAGCCTTGATTTTAACTGATTTTTTGATGTTCAATCTGATTTAAAACAGAAATCACAATAAAAGAACAACTTTACCTCATCTATAAGATGTGACAGTGGAATGAGCAGTGTTACTCTTTTAGGTCAAAAATGTCAAAGCAGACTGTGGTTTGAAGAGATTGAGATTGAGAGAAAATCTAGGGCATGAAGCTAGAACATTTTTGCCTCCTTTATTTGTACGGTTGTGGTACTAGGAAAACAAGTGCTGGCTGGAAGGAGTTTTAGAGTAGTTTTATAAAAGTATTTGAGGTTTCTTAAAATATTTAAGCATAAACTTTTAACATCAAAATATAAACAGTGAAGACATAAATATTACACCAACCGTTCAGAATCTAAGTTACATTTGAACTCATACAGCTCTATCTTAAAAATTTGTACATATGCAAATAAACCCAACATAAACAAGAGAGAAACTGAATTCATTATTAACTTATCAAAATGGAAATTAATTTATTTTTCTAACTAATAGTACCTGTATCATTGTTAGAAATCAATACAGTAGAAACATATAAAAAGAATACATGATTTTAGTATAGATATAGATAATAAAACATATTTTCATATATAAATGGTATCATACCATATACACATATTTAAAAATTGTTCAGCCATCTTGTCTTCTACTTAATATATTATAAACATCTTCCATGTTAGTATATAGAGCTCTTTGTTTACTTTTTATATTATGTATATAAAAATGTGTTGAATAAGTGCCAAATTAATGTAATTTATTTTTTTCATGTTATT
This sequence comes from Rhinolophus hipposideros, assembly GCF_964194185.1. Classification (NCBI taxonomy): domain Eukaryota; kingdom Metazoa; phylum Chordata; class Mammalia; order Chiroptera; family Rhinolophidae; genus Rhinolophus; species Rhinolophus hipposideros. The sequence continues at coordinate 79,186,973 of NC_138052.1, read as the reverse complement.
AGTACTGCAATAATGTGCATCTTAGTTCATAAAACATTTTGCACTGTGCAGTTAATTTTTTGGCTAAAGACTTAGAAGTGGAATTTCTGTGTGAATCAGGTTACATATAATAAATTTTGATAGCTATATCATCTTTCAAAAATACTAAATCAGTTTACATTGTCCTAAACAATGTTTGATAAGGCACATTTTCCACTACTCTTTATAACACTAGATATTACCCGTGGTTTTAAATTTTGATGATCTGAAGAATGAAAAACAGATCTTTTAAATTTACGGTTTTTTGGTTGACATTGAGCCTCTTTTTATACGTCGATTAACCATTTGTATTTGTTCTCTTGTAAATTACTTAGTCATGAGCTTTTTCATTATTAATTTGCAGTTGGTCTTTTCATTCTGAATTTGAAAGATCTTATCGCAAATTAAATACATTAAATTTGTCTCTTAAATGTATTATATATAACTTTCCCTTTGTATGTAATTTAAAAACTTTGTTTTTGATAAACATTTTGTGTTTTTATCTAGTTAAGTAAATTAATCGTTCTTTTCCTTTTTACGTTCATAATCTTGGCATAGTCTTAGTTTTTTTTACTTCTTATACTTTAAAAACTATGTTGACATTTTTAATCCATCTGGAAGTTTTGGTATAGCATAATTTAAAAAAATATTCAATTGATTAAGATATCAGTCAAGTATAATTTTTGAATAATTCATCTTTCCTTACTGAATTTAGGTGTTTGATATTTTCCAGCAAAATAGCAAAAAATAAAAATAAAAAAAAATTCTAGATTCTATCTCTCAATCTATGTAGTTTTATTTAATCTTTGCCACTAGCCTGTAAAGTTTAATTATCCCCATTTTGCAAGAAAATAATAAATATATAGATGTTCAGAAAGTTGAATAATATTCCCAATGAAATTGATGGCTGTTAAAAATCATATTTAGGATTTGAACCCAATGTCTATTTAATTTCAAAATCTGTGCTCTTCATCTCACCATGAGTTCTCCAAAAATGAAGAGAAGGTGATTTTCATAAGAAAACCTGATGATTTACTGAAACATACCTATATAACATAATGTGTAGGAACACATTGTAGAGACAAATGGCCTGGGTTTTAATGCCAGCAAAACTTGACTATGTAGATGTTGGACTTTTGGTAAGCTATTTAACATCTCTGTACCTTAGTTTTATCATTTGTAAAACAGGGTCAATAATAGTACTCATTTCATTATATATGTGCTAGCTTTCATTATATCAGTATGTTTTATTATAAGTAGATTGTATAGTATAGGCACATATATAAAGGCATTTTATGCTATGAAAATAATTTTTAACTTTTACTGAATGAAAATTCTTTTTGAGTAACAGAAATGGAAGGAGAAATATCAAAGTCCTTCTTGTCCTCGGCTAAAGAAAAATTTACATTATCCAAGTGCTGAATTATAAACTTGAAAATAGCACAGCAACCAGTGATATACATGGGAGAAATAAGAGTGGTTATTAATGGGAGCCTAGACACTGAGGAATTTAAAAACAATCTCTTGAAATGTTAAATGGATAAAAATGCTTGACTCCTTTAAAATGCGTCTTTTGTTTTTCCCTTTTCTCCTGTAATTAAAACATTTTAAAACTGGCTTTATAAATAGCAGATTCAGTGCTTATAAAATATTCAAAAAAATAAGAATTTTAGTACAGTGGTTCAGGAGACAAATACTTAGTGATGGAAAACACGTAGTTTTGTCCAAAGAAAATAAAAGGAATATAAATTTCCATATTTATCTATGATTTTGATGTTCTTAAAATATGATAGTAGAAAAATCCACCTTATTGATCATGACTTTAGAAAAAGGGAATTGCAAAACTGTACTTAATTACTAATAACTGAACCTTCCGGATGGGAGCATGATCCCGCTTTATGATGAGTCACTGCATATCCAGAATTTAATTGGGACAAAGAATTTTGGAGTAGGCAAATTAGGGTATCTGACACCAATAGAAAATAAAACAATGTTTGCTTAACATATTTGATTTGTTTTTTTCTCTGGTGACAGTGACAATAGCTACTAAATAGTAAGCATTTCACATTGTATAACATCACAAATATTTGACTTTTTCTAAAATCACAATACAATTAGTATAATCACCATTATCACCTCTAATATGTTCTATATTATAGAAATAATAATTTTGGTTATAAATTAATGTTTACCTTGTTTTAAGAAAATATTGCTATGGTTGCAGATTTTCTTACTTTCTCTAAGTCCCATATTCTTGCTTTTAATTTGTGCCCTCTTTGCCCACCCCCATAGTCTCCTGAGTGAATGTGCATTTCCAAACAAAGTGCTGCCAGATGAGAGAAATCATCCGTTGGATCTCCTAGCCAATCTCCACTGGAAAATAAATTAATTTTGCCAGACTTTTCAGTATACCATAGCTCAGCAGGAATTATATTGTACACAGGTTAGAATATAGTGAAATCAGTATTCCTCTAAGTAATCAGATGATAGAAAATCTTAATTATACTTCTGAGTTTCTTTTTTTATGTTAACAAAGTAACACATTAATACACTGTTCTTTGTTAAAAAATTCAAATAAGATTTTCTAATGGTATTTGAAACATCATAATGTCTAGTTACTAACAATGCTACAAAATGTTCTCTGTGTTCTTATCAAAAGGGTAATAAGCGGTTACAGTTTCAGAAATGGCACCCCTTCTATTTGTAATTCTGAAAGAACGAAGGGGCTCTCAACAATAAAAGTAAGGGTGAGTGCAGGCTTCAGTTTTATTGCAAATGACAACATTTTATTGACTTGTTCCAGATCAGTGGTTGAAAAATTGTATAGCAAAAAATTTTAATTATTAAAAATGCAAAGTTTTTCTTTTTCCCTTCAATTTCCAGAGTTTGTTGTTAATTTAGATAGTACAGTGGCTTATATTCTGCCCCTTTCCCCACCAAAAATATGTGTTGAAGTCCTAACTCTTGACACTCATGAATGTGACTTTATATGGAGATAGAGTATTTGTAGATGTAATTAATATGTAGATGAGTTTATACTAGAGTAGAATCACCCCTTAATCCAATAGAACTCTTGAGAACTCTTGTCCTTAAGAGAAGAAAAGATACAGAGATAGATATGCAGAGAGGAGAACACCATGTGGGATATATACACACACACACACACACACACACACACACGTATATACGTGTATCACACGTATATACGTATATATATACGTATATACATATATACACGTATATATATACGTATATATGTATATATATACACATATATACACATATATATATGTATGCACACACACAGGATAGACAGATATCGGTAGATACCTACTGTGTTTCCCCCGAAAATAAGACCTAGCCAGACAATCAGCTTTAATGCATCTTTTGGAATAAAAATTAATATAAAGACCCCGTCTTATTTTACTATAAGACCAGGTCTTCTATAATATAAGACTGGGTATAACATAATACAATATAATGTAATGTAATATAATATAATATAGCATAATATAAAAGACCGGGTATAATATAATTAATATACTATACTATACTATAATATAATATAATATAATATAATATAATATAATATAATACCGGGTCTTATATTGATTTTTGCTCCAAAAGATGATTTAGAGCTGATTATGAGACTAGGTCTTATTTTGGGGGAAACACGGTGTCTATAGTGTGTGTGTGTGTGTGTGTGTGTGTGTGTGTGTGTGTGTGTGCTTACGTGTGTGTATGTATATATATACATACACAGAGGAAAGACAACCAAGTATGGCAGAGTCAAAGAATGGAGTTATGCAACTATAACCTAAAGAAACCAGGATTACCAGCAACCACCAGAAGCTAGGAGACAGGCACAAAACAGATTCTTCCCCCGAACCCCAAAAAGGAACCAGCCAACTAACACCTTGATTTTGAAATCCAGAAATGTGAGAGAATAAATTTCTGTGATTTTAAGCCACACATTTTGTGGCATTTTGTTATACCAGCCCTTGGAAACTAATACAGACAGTGGTATAACAATGGTAATCAATTCAGAGAGTGACGACCCAGGATTCTGCATTTTCAATATATGCCAAATCATTCTGAGGCAGGTATCTGTGAGAAATCCTTTGAGGAACTCTGCTCTATCTATCACATCCCCAATTATTCTCCCTATTACTCTATAGTCAGAAATATATTTTAATACACATTATACTGGTGATTAATTTCTTCTTATGAGGGTTTGTTTCCTGAAAAAGGATCTATGATAGGAAAATTCACAGTTGAGTAACTTAAAACCATATGTTTAATAAGTTTTGGGAGACAAAGATAAAGAATGAACTTAAGACATTTTATAAGTAGTCTTCTGTTTTTCCTTTTACTAACAATACACGCAATACAATAGAGGGGATATTTAATGATAGTTTATACATTGACTAATTATAGTGCATTATATTATGCTATTAAATTTTATTTACTTTAATTTACTTTAGAGTTTTTACAACATACTTATGAATGATTTTACATTTTAAAGTTAATGTGAATTCTGAGAGGTGCTTTATAATGTGCTCAGTGTTCTAAGAATAGTTGAGGACTTTCTAATATTTTAACAGTGCTGTCACTACTTCCTGTCATATCTCTCAGAACTTTCTTCCCGGGTCCCTCTCAGGTCAGAGATATAGTAACTAGGACACTTAGACTCAATAAAGCTTTGGATAACATCTGTTTAACCCTATTCAATAAAGTGAATGGGTAATTCTTATCAGTTTTTCTTCCTCTCCTGCCTCCTCTAACTTTTTATAGTCTTAACTCATTCTAACATTTTACAAAGACCTATATTTTTATACCCCTTTACATACATATATATGTATGTAACAAAATGATTCATATATATATATATATATATATATATATATATATACCTTCCCTACTCATAGAGCTTACTGCAATATAATTTTATGATGCCCTCACCCCCAAGGATGTTCAAATTCTAATACTCAGAATTTGTGAATGTTACTTTATATGGTAAAAGAGACTCTATGGATGTGATTGAGTTATGCATCTTAAAATCGAAAGATTAATCTGGATTATCTGGGTGTGCCCTAAATGTAATCACATGTGTTCTAATTAGAGGGGGGTAAAGGGAGATTTGAGATTAGTAAAGGAGAAAGTAATGTGACCATGGAAGCAGAAGTTAGAGTAATATTGTTACAAGCCAAGAACAAGGTAGTCTCTAGAAGCTGGAAAAGACTGGGGAAAAATCATGTCCTGGAGCCTCCAAAAAGTATTAGCTCAGCTGATATCTTGATTTTAGTTCATAGGACGCAAGCAAGGAAAACCAGCGAAAATAAACAAATGAGATTACATCAATCTAAAAAATCTACACAGTGGAGGAAACCATCAATAAAACAAAGAAGACAACCAACTAATGGGAGAATACATCCACAAATAAAATACAACATATCTAAAATAAAAAAGGAACTCATACAACTCAATAACAAACAAAAAATAAATAATCAAAGTAATAATAATAATAATAATAATAATAATAATAATAATAATGGCAAAGGGCATAAAGAGACATTTTTTCAAAGAAAACCTACAGATGACCCATAGACATATGAAAAGATGCTCAGTGACACTAATCGTCAGTGAAATGCAAGTCAAGACCACAATGAGATACCTACCACCTCACACTAGTCAGAATGGCTATTATCAAAACGTCAATAAAAACCATGTGTTGGTTAGGATGTGTAGAAAAGGGAACCCTTTTGCTCTATTGGTGAGACTGCAAATCGGTGCAGCCATTATGAAAACAGTATGGAGAGTCCTCAAAAAACTATTAATAGAGCTACCATATGACCCAGCAATTTGGCTTCTGAGTATTTATCCAAAGAAAATTAAAACATTTTTTCAAAACATACATGCATCCATATGTTCATTGTAGCATTACAGTAAATATAGAGCTATAAAAACAAAACAAAACAACAACAACAACAAAATGATTTATTTTGGATTTCATACCTCCAGGACTATAAGACATTACATTTGTGTTATTTTAAGTGATTACATTTGTGATTATCTGTTACAGTAGCAATAGGAAACTAATCCAGTGCTCTTTTAGAGACAAAAGGCAAACTCAAATTACTTTAGGCAAAAGAAGAGAGCATAAAATGGAAACCAAAAGAAAGCAAGAATAGCTATATTTATATCAGATAAAATAGACTTTAAGTGAAAAAAAGTAACAAGAAACAATGAAGATTATTATATAATGATAAAGAGGTCAATTAATCAAGAGGATATAACCAATGATATATATGTATATATAATCTATATCTAGATATCCATCCAACAATGAAGCACCTAAACAAATCTGAAGAGAGAAATAGACAGCAATGCAATAATAGTAAGGGATTTTAATATACCAATTTCAACAATGGATAGATCATTTAGACAAAAGCTCAATAAGAAAGAATTGTACTTGAACTATGCTATACATCAAATGGCCCTAAAAAGCATATGTACAAAATTCCACCCAACAGTATACATTTTTACAAGAACTCTGGAACATTTCCAGGATGGATAGATAGTATGTTAGGTAACAATATAAGTCTTAGCAAATTAAAAAAAAAAAAAAAAAGAAGAAATTGAAATCATATCAATTATCTTTTCTAACTCCAATGGTATTTAACTAGAAATCAATAACAGAAGAAAAACTGGAAAATACACAAATACGTAGCTAAACAACACACTACTGAATAACCCAATGAGTCAAAGATGAAATTAAGATAAATCAATAAATATCTTAAAACAAATAAAAATGGAAACAGACCATATTAAGAAGGAAGTTTATAGTGATAAATGCCTATATTAAATAAATAAATAAACAAACAAACAGACAACCTAAGTTTACACTTAAAGAAACTAGAAAAATGAAAACAAACAAGTCAACGATGGCAGAAGGAAGGAGATAACAAAGGTCAATGAAAAAAATAAATGAAATAGAGACCAGAAAAACAATAGAAAAAAACCAATGAAACTACACTTTCTTTTTTGAAAAGATAAAATTGGCAAACCATCAGCTAGACTTACTAAGAAAAAAGAGGACTCAAATAATATAAATGAAAGAGGAGGCATGACTGATACCACAAAAATACAACGCTCATAAGAGACTGCAAAGAATGATTATATATCAAAAAAAAAAAAATAGGACAATCTATAGAAAATGAACATAGCCTAGAAACATATAATCTACTAAGTCTGAATCATTAATAAATAGAAAATTTGAAAAGACCGATAAAAAGTAAGGAGATTGAATCAATAATCAAAACCGTCCCAACAAAAAAGACCCACAATCAGATGGGTTTAATTGTGGTGGATTCTACCCAGACATTTAAAGAAGAGTTTATTGTCAATTCTTCTCAAACTTTCTAAAAAAATGAAGAGAATGGAATACTCCCAAAATCATTTTACAAGGCCAGCATTATTCTGATACTAAAATCAAATAAGGATACTACAGGAAAAAATAAAAATAAATAAAAGCTGTAGACCATTATCCTTGATAAATATAGATGCAAACATTCTTGCAAAATATTAGCAAAATTAATTGAAGAGCACCTAAAAATCATACACTATATGATCAAGTGGGATTTATCCCTAGCATGCAATGTAAGCAAATAAATAAATGTTATATGCCATATTAATAGAATAAAATATTATTTGATCATCTCACTAGACATAGAAATAGCATTTGACAAAATTCCACATTCTTTCAAGATAAAAACTCTCACAAAATTGGGTATAGAAGGAATATACCTCAACCTAATAAAGACTGTGTATGACAAACCCACAGCTAAGCAATACTTAGGAATCAATTTAATCAAGGAAGTAAAAACTCTATACACCAAAATCTTTTAGATTTTGGTTAAAGAAATTGAAGACACAAATACATAGAAAGATATCCCATGTTCATGGATTGGAAGAGCTAATATTATTAAAATGTCCATGCTACCCCAAAACATCTATAGATTCAATGTAATTCCTATCAAACTTCTAATGGCATTTTTCACAGAACTAGAAAAAATCATAAAGTTCATATAGAGCCACAAAAGACCCTGGTTAAGCAAAGCAGTCTCGAGAAAGAGCAAAGCTCAAGGCATTACATTTCCCGAGTTCAAGCTATTTACAAAGCTATAGTTATCAAAACAATATGACACTGGCACACACACACACACACACACACACACACACACACAAAGACACATAACCCAGTGGATCAGAATCAGGAGCCTAGAAATAAACCCACACATATATGGAGAGTTAATACTATTTGATCAGGGAGCCAGGAATGCTCATTGAGAAAGGAAAGTCTCTTCAATAAATGATGTTGGCAAAACTGGAAATTCACATGCAAAATAATGAAATTAGACCTCTATCTTTTACCAGTCACAAGAATTAGGTCAAAATGGATTCAGGAGTTAAACATAAGACCAGAAACCATAATACTCCTAGAATAAAGTATAGGAGGTAAGCCCTTGACATTGGTCTTGGCAATGATTTTATGGATATGATACCAAAAACAAAAGCACCAAAAAAAAAAAAAAAAAAGTGGAACTCATCAAACTGAAAACTTTTTGCAAGCAAAAGAACAAAAGAAACAATCAACAAAATGAAAAGGCAACCTATAAAACGGGAAACGATATTTACAAAGTATATATCTGATAAGGTGTTAATATTCAAATTATTTAAGGTGTTAATATTCAAATTATTTAACGAACTCAGACAACTGAATAATAAAAATCAACAAACAGTCTGATTAAAAAATAGGCAGAGGACTTTAGTAGACATTTCTCCAAAGAAGACATACAAAATGGCCAACAAGCATTGGAAAGGTACTCAACATTACTAATCATCTGGGAAATTCAAATTGAAACCGCAGTGAGATATCACCTTGTACCCGATAGAATGGCTATTAGCAAAAAGAGGAAATAAGTGCTGGCGGAATAAAAGGAACTCTGGTGTACTGTTAGTGGAAATGTGATTTGGTTAAGCCACATGGAAAACAGTATGTAGGGTCCTCAAGAAATGTTAAAAAAAAGAACTATTTTATAGCAAAGCAATTCTACTTCTAGGGATTTTTCCAAAGGAAATCAAATCAGGATTTCAAAGAGATGTTTCATTCCCATGTTCTTTGCAGCATTATTCACAATAGCTAAGATATGGAAACACCTTAAGTGTCTGTAAATGAATGAATGGATAAAGAATATGTTTGATATATCTCACATATTCTATATGTGAGATATAGAATATGTGACATATATGTATATGTATATACATATATACTATATCTAAACATATTCTATACCTGTATATATACATATATACATATGGATATACATATGTATCCATATATACATATATATATGGTTATATGATATATTTAGCCACAATAAGAATGAAACCCTGTCATTCGTGATAACACGGATGGACCTTCAGTGCATTATGCTAAGTAAATTAAGTCAAACAGGGAAAGACAAATAACTTATGATTTCACGTATATGTGGAATCTAAAAACATTGATCTCATAGAAACAGAGAGTAGAATGGTGATTACCAGAACCTTGGGGGTAGGGGAACAGGAAGATGGAGGTCAAAGAGTACACACTTCTAGTTATAGGATGAATGGGTCCTGGGGATCTAAGGTAACTATAGTTAACAATACTGTACTCTATACTTGAATGTTGCTATGAGAGTAGATGTTTAATGTCCTCACTCTAACAACAAAATGGTAATTATGTGAGGTAAAGGATATACTAATTAAATTTGTTGTGGTAAACATTTTGCAATGTATATATACAGTTATCAAATCACATTGTACATGATATACTTGCACAATGTTATAAGGAACTATATCTCAATAAAACTGAAAAAAATATTGGCCATAATTGCACATGCTTTAAGTCTTTTAGTATAACAAAGAAAATAAGAAACATAATTTAAAAAGTGAAAAGAAAAAAAAATAATAAAACCCACAAAGTGCAAGAGATCATATCAGCCTACAGAGCTATGGAATCCAAGGGACATTCCTTCAGGCACAGATGTCTCTAGGGGTTAAAGGACATCACCAGGACTCAATACCTGTCTGTTGCTTGATTCTACTTTCTTCTTAGGCGAGCTCTCTTTCTATCTGGTTGAAAATGGTTGGTCCTGGCAAGGGCAGGCTGAGAGCATCCATAGAGTTTATGAGTACAGGTAAAAGAGCACTATTTCCTCTCACCCAGCATCTGTATTCTGGGAAGAAGTCTGATTAAACCTACTCCAGTAATATGCCTAGCTCTGGACAGTTCAATATTATCTCGCACCAACTGTTCAAACATGTTTTCAAGCCCATCCCATCAAAGCAATTGATATTTAAACAATAAAAACTTACTTTCCTGCTTAAAAACATTCAACATCTTCCCACAGCTCTTTAAATAAAGCACAAAGTCTTGTAAATGGCCACTAGGTCCCAAATAATCTGTCCCTTGTCTACCCATGAGCTCATTAGGTATCACTTGTCCAACCTGTTCTCTGATAGCACTAATCTCATTCCCTGCTCTGTCTCCCTTGACTAGAGTTGTGATTCTCAATTTCCCCCAGCCCTCTATTCCTTTATAATTCCTGTTTATCCTTGTCATGTGAGTTTATTGTCCCTTGTTCTGTGGGCTGACATAATGCCACCTACCCATTAAATTAGGACAACTGCCATATTCACATATATACGGTGATTTATGTATTGCTTGTCTCCCTATCTATACTGTAATCTCTAGGTAAGATAATATGTATTTTATTTCATTTTTCCATCATATCCTTACTTCTTAGCAATGTCCAGCAGAAATTAAGTAGTCCCTAAACAATTATTTTTCAAAGTAAACCTACAAATATGCTTGCATGTTTAAGTAATGCTCTTAAGTACATTTATTGAGGGCTTAATTAAATAAGTAAGCCTGCATTAAGTACTCTAATAACATGATGGTTAATCTTTATTACAACCTGGAAAGATACACATTATTCACTTTATAGATGAATAACATGTAAATAATTACCGAAGGCTATATGGCTGATTATAGAGTAAGGTTTTCAAGCTATGTTGGTCTGATCACAAAAACTGAACTATTACAACTCAATTATACTTTTCAGCCTTAAAAAAAGAAAAGAAAAGAAAAGATTAATGGTATCTGTTCAAATACATTGCAAGTAAATCCCATGCCTCTACATATAGTAAGTGATGCAAGCAGCATCGATGGTCTTTTACAATGAAAAGGATGATATTTTCTTCTGTTGTTGTGCCTGTAGACAGGTTACTCCATTTCAATATTCTGAGCTAATAATTTACTTTCACACATGCAGTACAGTAGCAAGATCCATTATTTAAGCTTCCTTCTATTTTAATGAAAGCATGTTCAATAGTCTCTATAAAGGCTGAAATACTAAACACATTATTATCTCTCCAAATTTTTAACAGACAGGTACAATTTAGATGAGATAAAGAAAAATCTATTTTACAGCTTCCAGAGAAAACACAGAGGAAGTTAAAGGTTGCCTAATAACTACCTTGCTAAAATTTCTTTTGAGAGGTTTATAATGGCCTTGTGAACCATAAGCCACAGATGAGCCTCACACCTTCCCCTGTGACTATCATGCTGGGAAGTCAGAGGACTGTTGAATTCTTTTTAAAATTATTTTTATTAAATTTTGTAGGGGTGCCATTGGTTAGCAAAATGATATAGGTTTCAAGTGTACAGTTCTATAATACATCATCTATGTATTTCATTGTGTGTTTACCACCCAGAGTCAGTTCTCCTTCCTTTACTATATTTGACCACTTTTTCCCTCTTCTACCAGCACTCCCCACTTATCCTCTGGTAACCACTAAACTGTTGTCTGTGTCTGAGTTTTTGTTTCTTTGTTTGTTTGTCTTGTTCACTTGTTGCTTTCAGTTTTATATGCCACATATGAGTGAAATCATATGGTTCTTGACTTTTTCTGTTTGACTTATTTTGCTTACCGTGATAATCTCAAGATCCATCCATGTTGTTGTAAATGGCATTATTTCATCTTTTCTTATGGTTGAATAATGTCCCATTGCATATGTGTAACACATCTTCTTTATTCACCAAAGCAATCCTAAAAGAAAAGAACAAGGCTGGAGGTGTCATACTCCCTGACTTCAATTTATACTACAAAGTGACAGTAATCAAAAAAGCATGGTATTGTCAGAAAAAAACAGCCAGAAGACCAATGAAATAGAATTGCGAACCCAGAAATAAATTCACATATATATGGACAGATAATTTTTGACAGAGTCAAAAGCATAACATTGGAGAAAATAAATCCTCTTTAATAACTAGTGCTGGGAAAAATTTCAATGTCATGTGCAAAAGAATAAAACTAGAATGCTGTCTGTCAGCATACACCAAAATTAACTTGAAATGGATCAAAGATCTAAACATAATACCTGAAAAAATAATTACATAGGAGAAAGCAAAAGTACTAAACTTATGGACCTTGGGTTCAGAGGGGTTTTATGAATTTGACCTCAAAGGCAATCAAAGTAAAAGCAAAAAATAAATGAATGGGACTGTATTAAACTAAAGACACATCAAATCATTCTGCACAGCAAAAGAAACCATCAACACAACAAAGAGGCAGCTAACCATATGGGAGAAGATATTTGCCAACAACTCTTCTGATAAAGGGCTAATATCCAAAATACATAAAGAACAACAACAACAACAACAAAACAATCCAATGAATTATTGGTGCTGACTGAAAATTTATTTTCTCTTAAGAATTTCAAAGAAGTAGCTTCCTTGGCTTTTTGTTCTATGCTGTGTAGAGACACTTCCTTTGGTTTCACTCTGGTGAAAATAATAAACTAGCCTTCAATACTCTCATCTAGTGGTTTAGAAAGGATGAGAAGAAAGTAATTTTCATACTTTTCTGTTTATCATTTCTTTCCTCCAATAGATACTGTTTCCCTAACCCAAAACTAATCTGAAATTGAGCATCTAAATACAGATTGAGTGACGCAGTAGGCAGTAGGAAAGAAGGTTGGAGCTTGCATGAAGCTAAAATGCTCCTCTCCAAAGGATATAACAGAAAGTCAAAACAGAGAGCTTACCCCCTTCCACATATTATAGAGCTCTACCACGCTTGGGAGAGGGAGAGAGAAAGGACTAGAGTAAGAGGTTTTCAGACCTGAAAAAATTAATGTGAATTGGTGAAATAATAGATCAAAAAGATGATAGAATATCATGAAATGGGCAGTAACAAAGGAGTACTGATGGCACTGTCAGCATCTTCAAAATAGAAGCTGAAAAGGTTTCCAAGGGCATCAAAAGTTGATAAACGAAGAATTTGAGGTATTGATTATGTTTTCTGTGCCATTATTTAATACAAAGGGTCAGAGATTCCTGAAACTGTGCAGTGTGATTTTGAATATACTCTACTTGTCTTTACAAATTGCTTTTATAATATAACTTTTATTTTTCCCCCTTTTCAGGATTGTCTCTGATTATTATATTTATTCCATAAGCAAGTATATATAAGATAGATATATAAGATATATATATATATAAGATATATATATATAAGATATATATATATATACATATATATATGTATGTATATATATATCAGCCTATGCAACAATCTATAAATAACCTTAAAATGGCTGAATTTTATAAAATGGGTATTATAGCTTTATATTCATCCATATCATTGATGTTTTATTCCAGCACTTCATTTATTATATAATATTTGATCTTACATGTTTTCATTCAATCAGTTTGACTGAACAATCTTTCTTATTCCTTACATCTTCATAAATTAGTGGGAAGTGTCTTATACATCTAAGGAATCAGTGATATGAGACCTATGTTAAGATTCTATCTCTACTGACCTTTCTTTGTACAGTGAAAGAGCCATCTTTCTCTGCATTATGAATAAATCAGAAGAAAAGAACTCTTGCTATTAGTTCAAAATCAATGGATAATCTGTCGGTTAGCTTTTCCAAGTTGAGCATCAAATCATTCGACTATTGAAAGAAGAGTCTTCCACATAGTAAAAAGAGAAAAATACTTCATAAAAATAGAGAGTACCACAATTAACATCTATAAACTTTATGAGTTACCTAAAATAATTAATAATGTATTTAAGAAGAAAGGCAATCCTCTGTACACAGGAAAACACTCAATTTGGATTGTGTTCTTTCAGATTATCTTTAAAAATACATTTATCTGTTTAGAATAACAATTATAAAGCAAATAAGTTAAAATAGAATAGAAGGAACTATAATTTTCAGTAAAGTGAACGTATGCCTAGAAGCTGTTTTGCAAGTACCTGTAAGGGCAATCGCCATATTTCAGTCTGTTCTTGAAAGTCAAGGGGACATTAAACCCTCGGCAGTGCCCTATGTCCCTGCGTGATATTTGTGACACAAGTGGGGAACAAAGTCCTGACACACAGGTTCAGATAGAGTGAGTAACACAGCTTTATTTGGGAACCAATGTTCCTCTAGAGGCCAATGCTCTGATAAGCACAGAAGGTTATACAGAATACAGTAGAATTTAGTGATGAACCAAGTCCCAGAGTCAGTTGAGGTGGAGAAGGTCCCTGGTCCAGGAGAGATAACTGGGCCCATGACGGGTCTGAGGCAAGCTGATCTTGTAAGGAAGAACTTTGGAGAATCCTGGAATATCACGATTTGCACCCTGCAGAGGTCTCTGTCGGATCGTCCAGATGAACGTTCTGGTGTGTAGCTCAGAACCTTACAGAGGGTCCTAGCCAGAGCGCCCAGTTGGACTACTTATTGCATTGCTCTGGAGTTCTGCTTTTATCCTCTTTTCCTTGGACTTCTTTACTTCTTAGGAGTTGTCTACTTCTTAGGTGATAACCAGAAGTTGTTTGGTGAACGTGTTTACCACTCAATTTTGTTATGATCAGTTTCACAGATACACATGTTTATTTTCATGTATATGCTCTAAACATAAATGTATTTACTTTCACTTTATTCTTATCAGTCTTACACATGTGCAGCCATAGTCCTACACCTACTAGTAAACAACTTGTTTTGCAAACCTCAAGCAAACGTATATATTTTATATGCTCTATACAAGCTTTTGTGGGGCATTCTAGATCAATCCTATATGAAACTTTTTTCTACAAGCAAAAAACAGCAAGTAATCTCACTTTGGATTTCTAAAAGTAATTATTGGATGTCCACTTCTGGCCAACCTAGAATAACAGGGATCAAATACGCCCTCCCTCAATGAAACAACCAAAAGAAAGACAAAATGTATGAAATGACAGTTTGCAAGAGAGTGACTGTCATTATGAAGCAGAGTGAGGAAATAAATGAGATGAGCCTTGTGATTGCCCTGCTAATGACCTTGAGAAAAATGTCAGTCATGGCACAGTCAGGAGGAACCCAGTACAATTGCAAAGACCCCTTGAGTTGAGGAGGCAGAGCTTAGAGTCTAGGGAGACTAAGGCAGCTCAAGTTTGTGGGCACAGTGCCAGAGAGGAGAGAGCAGCACAGAGAGAAAACTACAAGAAATATTAACGGAATAATTTTAGTCAGGAGAAAACAATATCAGATGCAGTATAAATCTAAGGAATAAAGAGGACTACTTGGGTAAATATATAGACTGTTCTTATTATTTAATTCTATTCAAAAGGCAAGCTAATGTTTAAAATTCTGAGTATGAGATGAATAGCATATGAAAAAGTAAAATGAAGGACAATAGCTCAAAGGTTAGGAATGGAGAAATGGAAGTATCCTATTTTAAGGTTCTTAGAATATACATTAAATGGTCAAGTATAACTTGAAAAGAGATGGCAGTAACTCAAAGATATACACTGGGATTTCTGCTTCCGGAAAGATGAAGTAGATATACGTTTCTCTATTTCTTTTGCTAAGTACAATTGAAATCGCTGGAAAGTATTTACAAAAGTAACAGAAAATTTTGAAAGGTGGAGAGAAGAAAGAAGACAGGTTTGGTACCTTGAAATCTAAGAAACATAGAAATGTGACTTCCCTCTGTTTTACTTTTGTCTCATATATCCCAGATTTGGAAGTTTAGAAACTGGCAATTCAAACACCAATAGTTGCAGAGCAAAAAAAGCTCCAACAAAGCCTATTTTTCTGTATCCAGAGGACCTGGAAAGGGACAGGGTAGCAAGCCAAAAGCCTTTTAGACAATAATTGCTCTACTCCAGCCAAACACCACAGAAAGAAAAACAAACAAACAAAAACTGTGGCCATGACTTCCCCATACAAGCAAAAGAGTGAGGAGTACAGACTACCACCTTCACCAGGCTGTAATGAGGTGCCCCATCTCCCCACCAGATGGTGTCAGGGAAGGCAGGGTAGAAAGCTGGGACTTTCATCCCCACTGGGTGGTAGAGACCAGGCAGGATTGGGTTTAAATCCTTACTCTGACACTTGTGCCGTTGGGCAGCTTAGCCTCTCTGAGCCTATGCCCATCTGTAAAATGAATGATCATTATTACATTGCATGAATAGGTTTGAAGATTTGAACCCATATGTGCACAAAGATACCCCACCCCACTTCTGGCCAACCGTGAAAAAATTTAAAGTATACACCGTTGTATCTTTCAAGAATATAAAAATGTTTAACCAATTGGAGCAAATAGCATTCGTCAAGATATAAAATTAATTACAAAGTATAACCAAATGGGGTTTTTCCAGGGATACAATGCTAATACAGTATTTGAAAATCGTGTTTTATTTCTCTGGAGAACCCTGACGAATACAAGACCATATACACAAACTAACTCAGAATGGATCATACACCTAAATGTAACACCAAAACCTATAAAACTTCTAAAAGAAAACGTCAGAAAAAAAGTTTGTTACTTAGAGTTAGACAAAGATTTATTAGATAAGCTACCCAAAGCACAATTCATGAAAGAACAAAGAGAAGATGGAGGGCAAGTTTGACACCTTGGAATCCAAGGAACACAGAGATGTGACTTCCCTCAATTTTATTCTGATAAATAAAACCAATTGATAAATTGTACTTCATCCAAATTAAAAACTTCTTTTAAAAACAACAGTGTTAAAAGCAGACAAAGAGAAGGCTAACGCTGGGAGAAAATACTTGCAGAATATATGAAGAACTCTCAGTGCTTCATAGTAAGAAAACAATCAATCCAATAAAAATAGGCATAAGATTTGATGATACTTCACCAAAAGATATGTAGATAGCAAATGAGCACATTAAAAGATTCTCAACATTTTAAATCATTTGGAAAATGCAAATCAAAACCACAATGTTATTATATATCACTAAATAGCCATTAGGAAGGCTAAAATCAAAAAGACTGACCATAACAAGTATTGGCAAAGATGTGGGGAACTTCAGCTCGTGAGTTGAGCTCATTGATGATGGGAATGTGAAATGGTACAGCTATTTTGAAAAACATTCAATAGTGTCTATAAAAGTTAACCCTGTACCCACTATATTATCTAGTCATGCCACTCCTAGGTATTTACCCAAGGGAAATGAAAATGTATGTCCATGCAAAGACCTGTACATGAACGTTCATAGTAGCTTAACTGTAATAGTCCCAAATGGTAAATAGTTTAAATATCTAGCAATAGCTGAATGGTTCAAAAAATGTGGTATATTCATACAACGGAATATACTCAGTAATAAATATAAGTGAATATTGATACACACAGCAACATGGATGAATCTCAAAATAATTATGCAGAAATAAATAATAACAAAGAGTGCATACTGTGTGTTTATATTTATATAAAATTGTTGGAAATGCAAACTAATGGTTGTCTGAGGGGGATGCTGCAGGAGGAAGGGATTACATGAGGTCAAAAGGAATCTTTTGGAAGTAATTGCCTGGATTGTGTATGTGGTTCATGATTGCATGCATATGTCAAAATATCAACTTGTCGTACACAACTAGACTGAGAAACAATGGCTTGATCCGGAGTGGGAGAAGGGGAAAAAATATCAAGTTGTATATTTTATGTATGAGCGATGTATTATATGTCATATATGCCTCAATAAAACTGCCCAACACACACACACACACACACACACACACACACACACACACACACTTCCTCTCTTAAACTATGTCAGAAAAGATTATTCAATTAAGCAGCAATGATGTAGAAAGATTTGTTGATAGGTCTAAGTCTGCCTTGAGTACAAATTTACAGTTTAACATGAGGGCCTCCCTAAGGCTCCAAGATGTAGTAGAAACAATACTTGAACTGAGAGATTTTGTTTTGCCGTTTTAAAACTAGTCATCACAGTAACTGGCAAGTCACTTTCTCAAGCATATGTTAGAGAGGATAACTTTCACAGATATACTCCCTTGCTTATGCAACAATCACATATTCAGTGCCATCTCAACCCACCTCACAAATGCTCTTGCCATAACATATTGCATCCCATAATAAGTAAAGTTGGAAGCTAATGGGAAGATACACAGAATTTCGATGTTCCTCTTGGAAATTCTTAACACATCATGAAAACTGCTTATGATTGTGTTTCACATGCCTCAAATCACTTTTCAGACACCCATAATAACATTTGAAGTCTTTATAGGCGCTTATCACTCAATACCCGGTATCCCTTCTCTAAAATTATGTTATTCAGAGTAAATAGCAATATACTGAATGCATGTGGGTTTTTTCAATATAAAGGAGAACAGAGATGTGAAACGAAAATGACAGTTGTAAAATGTAGCCCCCAAATTCTTTGGCCCTTCTCCTATCAACAAAAAATAAAGAGCTAGACTAAAGACTGTTGTTAGTACTTTGATCTACATACCTCATCATAATCAGTCACTAAAATTTGTTTAATATCCTTTCTTTTTTTTTTCCTTACATGTGCTCACTTTACAAATATGAAGGTACACTTATACTACAGCAGAGGCCTGTAAAAACTTATGTTTTATTTCTATTTCTTTCTCCCTTTATCACATTTCATATGTTCTTCTTTCTCTTTTAACGTTTTATTTGTTTTATAACAAGTATCTTTTGTTCTGTTTCTTCGTGAATCTCTCATATTGAATTGAAGCCAAAATGTCGATGTGTTAGTGGAGCAAAGGGTTGGCTTGAGAAAGATGTGTTTTATTCCTTACCTTAATTGGAAGGTTAATTTCTATATATTATATTATATTATAATATTATATAAGACCCGCTCTTATAGTATACTAAAATAAGAGTGAGCCTTATATTAATTTTTGTTCCAAAAGACGCATTAGAGCTGATTGTCCAGCTAGGTCTTAATTTGGGGGAAACACGGTAAAAATGCAATGTTGCTATACAAACATGGTGACTAATATGGAAGAAGTTGGGGTTAGAGTGAATCATGGTGACTGGATAGGCAGCCAAAGTTGTCTGCCAGCAATCTCTTTCCAGCTCCTACAGAAATAGATTCACTTAGGAAGATTGGTATTGCAATTGTAAGTGTTGACCCAGGCTTCTGTTTATTGCTCCTTGATCTGGGTGTATTTTTCAGCTGCTGCAGGAATGGTATGCAACCATCTGTGTTCAAGCGATGGCTGTTGGGGACCTGGGCCAGACCAGTGCCTGTCGTGCCGTCGCTTCAGCAGGGGAAGGATCTGCATAGAGTCCTGTAATCTCTATGATGGGTAAGGCATCTTACATGTAGCCTTTACCTCATGACCTTTGAAGTACTGGTTGGTACAGATTTAAAAATGATAAGAAGATTGTAAAATCTCAGTATGTGCGTACAGATTTTTAAGGACAGCTTTTGTTGCACAAAGGAGACAACATACAGAAGACTTAGGAAAAAATAATATTATGTTAAATAATAAGTCCAGATACATATTGAATATTCTGCACATTTAAAATATCATGCATTAAAATAGGTAATCCATAAGAAATTATACCATTTATCTTAAGGAAAATTGAAAAATACATTCTTATTTTCCTTATGAAGGAGATTGTCATAAGCAATCTTTTCTTTTGTGTGTCCTTATAATCTTTTCTGTCATATTTTCGTTTTAATTTTCATCTGCAGTTACTGCATACATTTTTTTTCCCATTTAGGTTGAATACTTATTTTATTGTATATTAGGAATGGCATACATTTCTATCCCTGACTACTGCTATGGAAAAGCTACCTTCATAGCTTCTAGTTGAATAGTTTTTTCTAAATGTTCTGCCACTTTCAAAAGATAACCTAAGTAATATTTTTAAAACAAGTGTGTTAAATTATTTCTAATGCTATAATAATCACATTGCCAACAATAAAACTTAGTATGCACATTGTTGCATGGAATTTAATATACTCATAAAATCACTTTATCATAACATGCCATTTCATGCATCATAGTTGTCCTTCATTAGTGTGATAATACATTTTTTAGTACTGTCCCTCAATCAATTTTTTTATATTGCTCACAAAATATAAATATATATAAATATAAACTGGTTTTCAACAGTTTTAAAAAAGTATAGTTTTGAATTTATTTGTTTCTTCTTCTGCCTCATGAGTAGTCCCATTTTAAGAACTGTTTTCATGATCCCAGATAACAGTGTATATTTGCATTTTATAACAGAAGGTTAACAATTTCTGGATCATAATGATATTGGTATGTCTCTTCTTTGAAAGATGACCAACAGAAATTCTGTCCATGAAATTTAGGAGAGGAAAGATTAAAATTAGAATATTGAATATAAAAACAATTTTAAGTAAGAATTTGATAGTTTCTCAGGAAAATTTCAGCTTATAATTTTGTCAGGTACAATCGGTGCATAAGTTTGATAATGGATAGCAAATTATGTGCTGTTTTCTCATCCAAATGTATTCATACTTATTTATTATTATGGAAGGATATTTTCTGTACATAAGCAAATACAAAATACAAAAAAACACAAAAAGTCAGATCAAAATACACTTGTTTGTATGTCGAAATTGACGCCTCTGCAATGAAACTAATAGACTTTAATTCCAGTACGTGAATTCCATTAAAAGTTTACTGAATATACATGTGCAGTTCCAAAGAGTAACGGAGTCTAGAAATCATGTTATCTGACAACATTGTCATGCAATCCGTGAGAAATGGTGGAATTGAGTTCTTGCCATAGTACTCAATCGTTACAAGTCTTAACATTGTAGAACTCAGACAACACTAGAACTGAGGGTATCTTATTCATCCGTTTTTTTTCCTTTCCAGATGCCATTGTTTTTCTTTAACATTTCAGTTTTAAACTTACCAGAAATACGAAGTTGATAAATGTGTAGATGAATATATCATCCTCTGTCTCAATTCTGCAAAACAGTAAAAACGAACCAAAGGAAAAATACCAGTTTCCTAAATAAACAACACTGATTACCAGACTGTTTTGGAAAGCTTAACATTTTCCATGTCATTAAATCAAATGTATTAAAGAAATGTAAAGTCTTTCATGAGCTTTGCAATAGTAATGAGTCCCTAGGAAATCATGCTCACAGGGTTACTTTGAACAAATTATAAATGAAAGTATCTTGTAAGAGTTTGATATAATTCTTCCCTGCCCAATGATAGATTCCCCCACCTCCAAACTTTTATTTTTAGCTATTTCTTCCACCATTGCCTGGTGGTTAAGACAACCATGGAGGAAGAGTTAATTCAAATTCTAATTTCGTCACTTCCTAGTTGAAATGTCCAACCTAATCATTGTAAACTCGGTTTTCTTATATGAAAATAGGAATAGTAATGGTATCAACTTCATAAAATAGTTGTGATTATCAAAGGAGAAATTAGAAAATAAATTCTTGTTAGAGTTCCTACCATTAAAAGTTAGTATTTGCTTTATGTGTCTATTAATCTGAGCTGATTAAATGGGTAGGTAGAACAGTCCACCTTAGAAACTGCCAAAAAAAAAAAATACAAATATAGTATGATAGATATCCAAATCAGGGCCCCTATTGATAAACATATAAAAGAGCTTGATTATCATAGGAAAAGAAATCCTAAATAGAGGACTTTTTAAAGGGGTCAAAGAAAATCCATCAATTTCTGGCTGTTAACACTCAAATTCTGGTCATTTGAGTCATTATATTTTATCAACTCAACTACAATGCATACACAATCAAAACGAAAGGGAAGGCTAATTGCAATGGAATCTTTTTTTTTTCATATGTGACACTGTGATTAAACACTTCTGAAACTTTAAGAACACAGAAATGTCATAAAGAGAGACAGCCTAAGCTCTCTGTAGGCATTTTTAGATTTAATAATCACAATCTCTCATTGAAACACTATTTTCCCCTTTTAGAGAGGATACTTAGAAAGCTGAAGCTTAGAGAAGATAAGGGATTTAAGGCCTAGAAATATTAGTATTGTTTCTGGGATTTAAATTTGGGAAGGACTTGACTTTAAATCATTTGCTTTTGATCACAGCATTGGCTAAGGTAGCACACACACGACAAATCTGTGAGAAATGCATAGCAGAAAAAAACAGGCAATAAAAAGCTCTGCACGCAAAGCTCATAGACTGTGATTTGTTAGGTCAGATGCAAGTGAAAGGGAATTTGTGGCAAAAATCACAGTAATATCACTAGGGGACAGGAAAGAAGAAGAGCAATGATGGAGAGGCAGTGACAATAAAGAGCAGAATAGGAACTGCAAGGAAGATATGTTCTGAGAACAGAAAAAAAGAGAGCCAGAGCCCTATAAATGGAAGTCTAGTCCACAGAAGAAAAGACATCTAGCTTGTCTCTGCTTTTTTTTTTTTTTTTTTTAAATTTCATGTTCACTTTACCTTAACTATGTGTCGGGGAAAGGAGGTTTTAGAGAAGAGAAAGAAAAGCATGACATACGTTTTGGTATCATAAAAAATTTCACCTTCATTTACTATCATAACCTGTTAGTCATCCAAGAAAACTGTTTTTAGAACTAGTTACTTGCTGAAAATCGCAGGCTTTGCTCTAATTGTCATTTAATCCCATTGTATAGGTAATGCTTCTGATTCTCTTTATAATTTGGTACTCCCTCAACCCCAATGCTAGGTCATTTTTCCCTTTATGTTCTGAAGATTTCTTCTGTTGAGTAGTTTATATCACTCATTTTGATGAAACATGCAGAAGAAAATCTGTTTTCATCTAACTGAGATTTTAAACTTAATATTTATAAAAAGTTTAATCCATAGCAAACCAACACCCCACTTTAAAATTGTAAAAACCAAGTAACTAAATATTTGCATCCATACCTAACTAAACCATTGATTTATTCTATTCATTTTGAAAAAAAAACTAAAGTTAATTATTTTGCCTTGAATTAGATGTAGTCTTAATCTAACTAACTGAAAATAGAGCCCATCCTTTGGATTTCTATCATATACCGAGGCTTGACAGTAACCAAATGAGAGAGTTCACTAAGTTTACTATGAAAAAAAGAAAAGAAGAAAAGACAAGTTGAGGAGGAAAAAAATTGAATTGATACCTAATTAATCCATAATTGCCACATTTGCAGTGCTATTAGTTTGCAATGGCATCTTGTAATACAAGGACACAAAATACTAAAGTAGCTATAAACATTTAGTGAAGATTTTTTAATGACTCATAACTGAAATTATAAATTATCTTTACCTAGTACCTCATTCTCCCATACATTAGTGAGAATGGAGCAGTTTAAACATATTGTGGATGACTGATACCCAGTTATTGAAATGAACATTTTAGAGTAGCTATTGATTAGAAAACTTATACATTGATAACATTTAATAATCACATAGCCACAAAATGTAAAGTTGTGGGAAGTGATGACTATCATCCCAGATTTTAATTAGAAAGTTTTAGAATGTTACCATCAAACTACTAATTTATACAAAATAGGATTACTTTAACTGGAAATTAAGTTTAAAAAGATGTGATTTTAGATCAATCATCTAAGAAAATAAAATCTACCGTAAAAACATATTTTCACTAATTCTCCAAGGTAGATAGTTTAAAAGAAGAAAATAAATCAAAGCAGTTTTTGAAGTTCACCAAAAATAAATTGAAGAGTCTTGGGATTTGAAGGACAAGGGTGGGGAGCATTCATGTGACTTAGCAACAAGAAAAATTCTTTCAGAGTTTAAAAAATAAAGCTTCTGTCAAGAGTAAACTTTTATATAGAGACCATCAGGGACAGCCCTACTTAAAAAGTTAAATTTGGTTCTGCTGTGTCATCAGAAGAGTGATACTTTTTTTTTTTTCTTTTTTTTTTGAGGCAGCTATAATATCTCTCACAAGAGAGAGGTTTACTGAATGAGTCTATCATTGAACCCAACGGAGAACAAGGAGAGCCATCTGGCTGCAGTTTATCTTTTCTCCTAATGGAGAATGTATTCCTTAATGCACAGGGAAATGATTCTGATACTCCTGGCACATAGAGAAACAAACTCTAGAATTTACTCTGCCAATAGGACTTTTAGCAGATGTTACTTCATTTGTTAAGTTGACAGCTTGTTTGCTTATCCCACCTCATGCAGCTGATGTTTTCACAGTGAATTTCGGGAGTTTGCGAATGGCTCCATCTGTGTGGAGTGTGACCCCCAGTGTGAGAAGATGGAAGATGGCATCCTCACATGCCATGGACCGGTAAGCCTGAAGACATCTGTGGTTGTGTTGCCTATTTAGTTTCATGTCTGAATGTTATGTCATTGATTTATTGTTTATCCATCCATGCAATAGGTATTTGTAGCATTCTATAGAAATCATGTATGATATTCTACCCTCAAGAGGCTTAAGATTAGTAATGTAGACACACTATTTAAAAATTCAATTTATTAAATATTTACGTTCCAGATGATGTATTTTAAAAAGAAGATATGGAATTGCCCCTGAAGATTGCACAGTGTTAAACAGAAAAGAGAGATAGACAAGTAATTAAATTGAACCCAAATAATTGATAAAACCTAAATATGTATAAATTATTATAGGGACACAGTTGAGGGAGAAACTAAATCTGTCTTTGGGATGCAAAGTGGGGCATCAAGGAAGGCCATAGAGAAGTGATGTTTGAGCTATGTTTTCAAGAAGAATCTGGATTGCAGAAATATGCAAAGATATGTAAATGTGAATATGAATGTTCTTTTTGAGGTAAACTATAATACATTAAATCTGTGTTTAATTATTTAACTATTATGGCATTGCAAAAGGCAGTTGAAAGAAGTGGGGAGACAAACACAAACTAAAACCTAAAGCTGTGTGATAAACACTATGGCAGAGAGAAAAACTGAGCTATGAGAATCTAAGGAGAGGATATGGGAAAGTCTTCATGAATAAGTTGACATATGTGTAGTTTGAAGGTAGTCTTCCAGAGAAAATTATAATTAGTTTTCAGACCTCCCTTTTGGTTCCCAACATTCAAGTTTTTCCTTAATAATGAGGTCAATATAAGTTTGTCATTCCAAAGTGTCATATCCATCCTTCTTTAGACAAATTTCCAGTTTGTGTATTGAATCACCTCTCAGTAGAAAATTTTGGGATCGACATTTGGGTGTAGCCAAGAGCTCAACATCGCTCCATAAGAATTCGTTTTAAAATTAAATAGTATTAATTTTTCTACCAGAATGCTTATATGAGTACAGCACTTAATTAGCTTAGAAAAAAAATATGTATATCACTGAATCCTCCAAACTTCCACTAGGCCCCAATGAGCCGTACTGGAACTTCATCTAAAGAAGGATGTGGAAAACTTGGACAGTTCAGAGAACTACCACAAGGATGATTAAACTTGGCAAACCAGACCTCTGAGAAAAAAAAAAAAAAAAAAAAAAAAAAAAAAAAAAGTGGTGTGACTTGGCCTGAAGAACCAAAGTCTAAAAGACAATTTAATATGAATAATCTCCAAGTAAGTATGCAAAGGGTATATGCAGCCATTTGCTCTCTCCAGTAAGGAGAGTAGTGGAAAATGCAATTAATCTGCAGCATGAGAAATGTGGATTCTGTAAAGACTATCATGAAACACAGGGAAATAAAATCCCATAATGGGTTATTAAAGCGAATTGAGCTGTCAATATGACTTCTTTAAAAACTAACATATTGAGGTACTTTCTTGCCCATAGTCATAGAATAATAAAGTCTCTTTCAGAGAGACTGAGACTTTGAAAATGTACAATTAGAGTAGTCAAAATTTTGGCCATCTTCTCTGAACGTGGAACACTGCAACAGCAGTCCGTGCTTTCTATTCATCATAGAAATGTCTCCTATGGTATAAAATTATACTAGTGAATAACTATTTTATTAGTTTCTTTTAATTTATGTGCTTTGCAGTTGATTTGTTCATTCTTCTGTTACTCAAAATAGTTGAGACCACTTATAAAACACACATTTAAAAACAAAACAAAAGTTAATATCCTTTCAATTATCAAAATTATTTCATAACTAAGAGTCAAAAATTGTTTTTTAATGAAATCGTCTTGATTCTCTAATGACAGTATTGTTGGACCATATATTTAAAATCAATACCCAGGGAAAAATTGAGAATTAATATGTCTAGAAAATAGAGAAAGCAATATCCAGACCTAAAATTGTGATTTAATATGTCTAGAGATTAGAGAAGGCAAAAGTACAGAAAGCTTAGTAGAGCTAAATCAGGCATCTGTGAAAGATTAGAGACAGAATCAAGGAAACCTGCGTGATCACTTGATCAGGAAGCCTTGAAATGCTAAGCAGGTAAGAACATAATGTCTCTTATATTATGGTGTCTGAAAGACTGGTAGGACTGAGCTCACACAGTAGCCTAAACTTTGCTCTCACTAGGAGGTTGTTTGTTTTTTAACCATTAAAATTTCTATTAGATTTTCTCCCCTTTTCTGGCTCCACATTTTGATTAGCACAACTAGAGAGGAGGAGGTTTTGTGTGCCATGCAACAGGCATATATCACATAGGAGTCCAATGGGTTCTAGAAACTTCTCCATAAAACTGACACTGTGATAGAGTAAGAAGTCATAAAGCTAGTTGGAATTCCCACAACCGGTCTTATGATTTAGTCTGTATAAATCATATTTTCCTGATCTGTCAATAATAGTAATAAAATAATAATAATAATAATAATTATTATTATTATTATTATTATTATTTTTATTTATTTATATTTGCCAACTGCTGTTATATCTGATGCATACTATCAGTTTTCCCATATAAAATATAAAGAAACTGAACCTATAATGATTAGAAAGTTACACCAAAAGGTCAACATTCAGTAAAATGTGGACCAGATACTCAACTATAGAAGTTTTGAATCTAAATTTCACACACTTTTCATCACTTTTTTTATTCCAGGCAATAATGCCTGTAATGTAATAAGGATAAAGTAAGTATCTAATGTAATAAGGATAAAATGTTTTCTGGATATGACAGCTATATGTAAAATGGGATGGTATTATCCTATTTAAATGTAACAGAAATCCAGGATACTCTTGAGAGGGATAGGTTTAAAATAAAGCAAGCCTTCGCTTTTATATCCTTGTCTGTCTGCACTTGTTCTTCTATTTTATATTATTTTATTTTATTTATTTTATTATTACAAATTTATCTTTTCTGCCTCACTTTCACTGCTTCTATACAGTCCTATTGAGAAGGATAAGGGGGGGGGGGCGGAGGGGGATATGAGAAGAAAGAAAATTAGAGAAATAAGACAAAGTTGAAAGAGATCAAAATATAAGCCTGAGAGACAGGCATGAAAAGAGACGAGGGAAAGAAACTTTTTTAAAAATATATTTTCATAAAAGCTAAAGTAGATGTTAAAGCAAGGTTAGCAAAGGTTGTGATGACATAACAAATAGCACCCATTTGCAGTAGCTTAGAGGGAAAATGTGTAAATCTTTTTCATGCAAAATGCATGTAGTTGTGGAAAAGGTTCTAGACAGTCCTGTTCCCTGCTCTGGTCTAGCATTGCTGGATACTTTGTGTTTATGTCACCTCCACATCATCATGGCAGCAGGAAAGAGAACGCTGGAGAGTTTAGCACTGGCAGACTCTTAAATCACTTCCATTTACTTTCATTGTTGAAAGCAAGATAAGCCTCACCTCTGGTGAGGGGAGACTTTCAACATTCCACCTGGCTGGAAGTGGAAGAGAATTGGATACTGGTGAATAGTAGCTTTGTCTTTTACTGTAGCTACCAGGGAAAATTATCAATTGTCACTGAGGAAAAAAAAAATGTAATGTTTCTATCAGGATATAGCCTAGATTTCAGTTTTCTGTCTAAATTATTGAGTTCAGGAGCAGCTTAAAATCAGTGATAAGGAAGAGTATTACCTTTACCTCTGTTTTCTATTATTGAATTTATCACTGCATTCACCGCAACTGGGTTCTTAAAAGCTTTGGGAATATAATAATAAAAGAATAAGTAATACACATATACACACACCTGTTTCTTTAAATCTCTTTATTATTGAAATAAAATGGAGAAACAGCACATTTCATTTCTTTTGAGATTTGCCAGGGCATTTTTTTAGTCATGTTAGCTTTGGATATTAAGTTTTGCATCATGATAATACAAACAAAGAGATGCTTAAAAAACAAGGAAACACATAAAGTAATTGACCTTATTAAAGTGTATCGAAGATTAAATAAGAATTTAATTTTAATTTCATCACTTTTATGTCTTCTGATTTTACCTGGACATTATTTTACATTACAATAATTTTAGAGGAAAAATAATTTCTAATTGCAACTATAGCTGCCTAATTTACTTGTAGCATGTTTTATTCTTGTGTTTTGCAAGAAGACAGCAGCATGTCTCTTGTTGTGTACAGTAAGTCATGCCACTGAGCATACTTGCACAGTAAGTGATTTTGTATAATAGAAGGCATTACGTGCCTAAGCACCCATGAACAGGTGTTAAAATTGAAAGCATGTAAAGTATTCTCTTCTGGTAGGAAATAAGAAGTTGCCAATAGCTAACTCTTCAGTTTGTATAGGGATTAGGTTTCATAGGATAATTTTTTTTTAAGCTCTGTCTCACATCAAAATAGTGAAATAGACAGGTGCTTGATTGAACCTTAACAGTCTCAAGATTCCCAGAAACCTCTTCCTGATTACCTTTACTTTTTTATGCCACTATTCTTCATTAGCAACATCTATATTTAAATTTTAAAATGTTAATCTCTTGATTTCCTGATGGCTTATGTTACCAACTTGCAATTTCTGTCTGCTTTCGGATTAACATTATGGAGAGATGCTATGCAATCCCATGAATGGACTGATTACCACGTTCCTTGCATAATATGTAATTCTGTATAAAGTTTGCTTGCTCTTGGCTTCCAGGTTTATATTGTTCATAATTATAAACCTAATAAAATAAACCATCTCCCTCTATACTCACCATATCTCATTTATCTAAATTGTGTTAAATGTGATCTGTCATAACAATTCACTCATGTGGACATCGGCAGATTTAGGGGTGAAAAGGGTCCAGGAAAGAAGTTCCAGGAAGGTGGCCAAAGGGAAGAGGGATGTTAAAACAACATGGTACTCAAAAAGGAGCACTAAAAGTAAGCTTCAAGTAGGTAATATAATTACTCAAAAGAGTGAATACGTGAAAATATGGGCATTTTTAAGAAAATAGCATTTTTAATCAATGTTCTCAAAATCATCTATGGAAAACCTACTTATTTCTTGCATGTTTACTATCCCCTGCACCAAATTCAAATTAGTGTTTTTTTGGTAAAATTTTTAGATGTTTACTATAGTTTTAAATTTTTACTTTTGTTACAACATTTAGATATTTTAATATATTTAATACATATTATTACTCATTAACATTCTACACATTGGAACATTATTGTACATTTACAAACATAAATATATGAAATGAGCTAGTT
The DNA here is from genome assembly GCF_964194185.1 of Rhinolophus hipposideros. Lineage (NCBI taxonomy): Eukaryota > Metazoa > Chordata > Mammalia > Chiroptera > Rhinolophidae > Rhinolophus > Rhinolophus hipposideros. The sequence goes on along the minus strand of NC_138052.1, from coordinate 79,157,099 downwards.
CTATTTTAATTTATCATGCTCATATTTGTATTATCTTCATTCTTATATATGTTTTCCATTAAATTTTCTTTTGTATATGTTTGCTTTATTATTATGGAGTTTTGAATATTTGCTCATTGGAATGTGTCTTTATATGGCTCTCAATATTGTTTTAAGATTTAATAAAATTCCTAAAAAATAGTCATCATATGCCTTTTAGCATTATCACAAGCTGATTTGAGAGTAACCTAGAAATTAACCTTTATTTGCCTAAACTGCCTAATTCCTGATATTTCAACCATATTAACTTTCAAAAAGTATTGTTCAAATAGTCATTGTACAACCAAAGGAGAGTTAATATCTCACTTTTATATGAAATTCAGTGTTACCAAATTGCTATAATTCCCTTCTCCTCATTAATTATTTAGTAAGAAATCTCTCATATTTCCAGTAATTGTGATGAAAGGTCCCTAGGGAAAATGTGTTGGCACCAAATATTGCACTTTCATACCACCAGGAATAAATGACAGAAAAGATACTAATATCTTTCTGGAAGAGTCCTTGAAAAATGCTGCTGATCAGAAAGCTACAATAGCTCCATCCCAGTTTGTATGACTGGAAAATATTCTTTAGTTCCCTAAAAGAATAGCGTCCACCCACTGAAGTCAGTAACTAAACCACCGGAATATGTTTCAGAAGAAATGGCACCATTTTTCTTTCTTTTGTTTTTCATACTTCAGGGACCTGACAACTGCACAAAGTGCTCCCATTTTAAGGATGGCCCAAATTGTGTGGAAAAATGTCCAGATGGCTTACAGGGGGCGAACAGTTTCATTTTCAAGTACGCTGATCAGGATCGGGAGTGCCACCCATGCCATTCGAACTGTACACAAGGGTAAGCTTTCAGGGCAAAGACTCAGTCTCGTATATATTGCTAATCAAAAGGGATATGGATGTATTTTTATCCCAGACACAGTCTACAAAATCTGTAATGTTATCATGCAAAATTCTATTCATCTTTGTATTTAATATGTTGATTTTAAGAGAAACCCTTTCTAAGATAATGGCGTAAGGAATCAAATTTATACCCTTGGAAATATTTCCGTTTAGCATTTAACTATAACTATTATACCTTCATGGAGCTGGTGTCAGGTACACTTTGTATGGAGTGTAAAAAATTCCTCCAAATGCACTGCAGATTGAAGTTATCAGAGAAAACAAGACAGTAATCACACTTTTGAGATGTGTGCTTCACAAATCTTTAACAGAGGTTTTCTGTTTCTGTTTCTTTGTTGTTACCACCAGGTTAAAGTAAGGTTATTTCTCTTCATTAAATACTGCCTTGGATTACTCCTTCAACAAAACATAAGCAGAAGTAGCGGTGGCAGAAAACAGAAGGGAGCCCAGTGATGTGTGTGTTAATAAAATTCTGAGTGCTTTTTGTGAAAGTAATTTTATTGCAGGTTAACGTGTAATTGAGAATTTCTTTGTTCGACATAGGCCAATTCAAAGATGGGCACACATTTTTCCATTTTTTCAAAACGATGCCTTGTAAAATGAATAAAAGTTAGATTTATTATCTTTGATGTAGGCCAATTCAAAGATGGGCACACATTTTTCCATTTTTTTCAAAAGGATGCCTTGTAAAATGAATAAAAGTTAGATTTATTATCTTTGATAACAGCTGAATAACAGACATATTACAGAAAGATGAAAAACACTGAGCTATAAAGGAAATAATGTCACTCATCAAACAAATGCCAGTAACTATTTCTTAAAAAGACAAAAATCAATATTAGTGAGGTCATTATTTTTTCTTTCCTCCAAGTTCAATAAAGTTAGAATTGAGAACAGTTCGCATACTCTATCCTCCTTCTGTTCATAAAACCTCTTCTCCATCGTGACTGACTATGAGCCTGTTCATACACACACACACACACACACACACAAAAAAAAAAAAAAAATACACACATTTGTTTTTGAGAATCATCTTGGGTACTTTATATCTGGCAGGAAAGTATGAGATTCCATAAAGAGGTTTTCTGCCAGATTAAGGGCTAGGTGTTAGGGGATATTGAAGAAGTTAAGCAAACCACATCAGTTTGCAGTTGCTGCTACAATTTCTTGAAGGTCAAGAGATCAGCTTAAGTCACTCAAAAAGCCACAGGATGTGACGTGGCACATCCTCAGTAGGTAAAGTCATATTCTGCCATTCAAATTCCAGTTCAGCTTGGAAGAGCTGACGCCAACTCCTGGCTTTGCACATAAGCACATAGGCTGAGGCCACTGAAAGAGTCACATAGACACTGTGCTTCAATGAAACTAGTAGGAATAAACTGCTCCCCTTGCGAGTTTTTTAGCACACGCAGGTTAAGAGTATTTCATGAAGAAACTGGTACCACTGGAGCAGAAGAGTCAGCAGCAGAAAGAGAAAGCGTTGCCTGCTAAAATAATCATCCACAAGAGGGTTTTATTGTTTTGCAGCTAAAATTAAACCAGTAAATTATTCAATATAATGTTGATGTCAACAGCTGTTGCCATTCAAAATGAGGCCTTTTGCTGTTTTTGCAAATCTAATTACAATGGAGCCATTAGGGAAATGAAAGTGAGATCAGAGTCATAGTCTGGATGTGTGGCTGGTGTGTCTTCCCTTCAGCCCATTTAAATCATGATTATATAATAAAAGAAAACATGTATATCGTGTGTTGGGGGGAGAGAGAGGATGGGGGGAGTAGTAGTACTGACAATGAAGAGATCAATTTACCAAAGCTACTAAAGTGATTTAGTTCCCAGATCATTTGGGAACTCGAAGAAAATAGAAAGATGTTTTTAAATTCACTGCTACAGAATGATGGTGAGACAGAATTTTACTGTTGTCCTTCCTGGCACCTTCTAAGGAAAACGGATTCCGTAATGACAGACGTAGATCTAAAGGTGTTTTTTGTTTGTTTGTTTGTTTGCTTGTGTTGTTGTTGTTTTTAATTTATTTAGCTTACTGCTGTCCTTTGTCTAACAGTCTCCATATCATCCAGAGTCATTCACTTCATGAAAGTTCTGCGGTCCCAGCCTCACCACAGGATTTAGGAATTCCAAGTTGCCCAAATCCCCCACTGAACTTGACTGCTGTACGGCACTGTGCTTTGAGGTCCGTTAGGGAACAGTGGGATGCTCTGTGCAGCCAGTCCCTTCTTTTCAAGTTGAGCCTGGAGGACCGAATCTTTCCCTACAAAGATCACAGAGGCAGTGGGGATTATGGGACAAGTGACTGCTTTCATTCCTAAACCCATGTAATTACTGACCTATTAGTCAGTATGAGCTTACCAGGCCAGTTCCAATTTGGAAAACAGCTTTTTTGCTATATGCTAATATTATGTCAGCTGGGTAACGCAAGAAGCAATTTCATGGAAATAGTCTTTCAAATCCCCTTTTTAGTTTTAAAGAAGGAAAGTTCTTATTTTCAATACTGTTTAATGATTTTTCTGAAAGTAAAATTATCTGTGTGATACCTTAAAAACACTTTAACTACTCTAAAAGTGCATTAAGTATATTTGGCTCTAATAAGTTATATGTGTGTGTGTGTGTGTGTGTGTGTGTGTGTGTATATGCATATATATGCATATATATGTATATATTTTTTAATTACCCATTTAGCATCTATCAGAAGAGTCTCAGTAATAGTTCTAGAGGGGAAAAAAATCTGTTCTCTTGACTAAAGAACTTTTATTTTAGCAAACTTTTCTCATTGAACACACACTGTGCATCAGATATAGTGATAGATAAGTTCAGATATAGGCAAGACACAAACTCCTTGTCCATATTTTGAAATGATAAGCAAGAATTTAAAACTTAGGAATGATTTTCATGTTTCAAAATCAGCAAGATAGAAATTTTTAAAGATGACTTGTAAGCTAAATTTAGTATGTAATTAAATGGCCATAAGAGCAAGGATTATTGTTTCCTTACTAATACCACTTGAGTCCATAATAAATGTCAATTAAATTTTGGTTTTTAGACATGGAGTGGGATATTTATTTTTCATAAATTATCTTTAAAAAACTTTATTAAATGTTCTTGTTAATATTGTAATCAAGATTTCATATTATTAAATTTCCTCTATGCCTTAATATTTCTTATCAATTCTTTTTATATTTTTAAATTTACATAATGAAAGAATTACCATTGATGGAGAGAAGGAAAGAAGGGGTGATTGTGGAATTATTGTCTATACTGTTTAATTGAAATTTTTAAATATTCCTCCATTTTTATTTGAAAATTTGAAGGAGATTTTGTCAAAATATCTCAACTGTGTTAGTTATATAGGTACAATCAAGGTGCTCATAAATCAGTAAATTCTGTCAAAAGACAAACATCTCAATATTTCAAATTCCAGATATTTTTGTAATATGTTATATTGACATAGTTTCTCTTTATAATCTATAAATTTTCTACATTAGAACACTAATTTTGTTGTAAATTGTATTATTTCATATCCTTATTCGATCTCTTATTTGAGATTTGACTCTTCAAAAGTTTAATATTTCCATTATTCTGTGATCTTGCTGAATCAATATAAATTGCATACATTAATTAGTTGCTTATATAAATGAAATACAAAAAGTTGAAATATAATATGCATCTTTAATCGCACATTAAATTGTATTTAGAAATCACTTCAGTGATGCCCTCATTCTTTGTCTTCCATTTTTTCTTTTATCCTCAGCTTATAAATAATTTAAATCTCAAATACTCTACACAATCCTCTCAACACACTTTCCTATCCACACATCTACCCTCTTAGTATCTCCCTTTCTTTTTCCCTTGCCTCCATTATCTTTAATTTTTTTCTCAATTTAAAACAACCTAAATTTTAGTGACAATGACAGCAAAAATATTCTCAATGGTTTTTATTTTACTAGACCTCTCTTTGTATTTGTCACTGATGATCACCCCATTTTCTGAAGTTTTCTGATTGGGCTTTAATACTGCTGTAATTAATTGATTATATTTAATTACATTTCCCCACGCTTCTGACATATGAGCTCATCTTATGTTATTTATTGGTTTAGTTATTAGAGTTCCTTGGGTTTCAGTCTTAGTTACTGTTTTTCTCATTTTAAATGTTCTTCTTCAGCCATCTTATCTATATACATGATTTCAGCTTTCTCCTGTATGCTATTTCAAAACTGATTATTATATTTTTACCTTCCTCCCATCCCCATCCTCAAGCCACAAACTCATCTTTCCAGCTGCTGAGGAACATTTCTCACCAGATTGTAGGAAAACCACCCTAAACTCAAGATGCACAAAACTAAAATTATCAAATCCTTCTGCCCCAACATACACACAAGGAAAATTGTTCCTCCTCTTGCATTCTCTTACTAATGGTTCAACGATTCTCAGAGTTAGAGATATGAGTCATTCTTAACTCTTCTGATCCTTTCTCTTTCATCATCAAATCAGCCATCAACTTCTCTCTCTCTCTCCCTCTCTCTCTCTCTCTCTCTCTCTCTCTCTCTCTCTCTTTTTTATATACCGTCCAGGTTATTTCTTAAATCTGTCCCTTTCCTCTATCCTAGGTACCATTTTCTTTCTTCTATTTTTTTTTTTTTTTTTTTTTTTTTTACTGTAATCCATCACCTTTTGCATAGACTAAAACAGTCTGTGTGTCAAAGAAATCTACCTGGCTCCTAACTGACCAGCCCCACACAACAAAGATCTATTTAAAACACAAATCCAGCAATTTCACTACATCTTTAAAATCCTTTGATGGTTTAACATTAAATTTGTTTGTTCCAAATAGACTTCAAATTCTGGATTCTGTCTCATGCTCCAGCTTCCTCTCCCTGTCCCTATTGCCTCATCTGTATCCTTCATTAAATCATGAGCTCATTAAGGGTAGGGCATGTCTAATTCAACTTTTTTCTCCGTCCAGCTCCTAAAATAGTAGGAACACTTAGTAGGCATGCAACACAGTGTTTTTCAATTTTAATGAATGAATGAAGATTTTTTTCATTATTCACACTTTCTTCTCAAATTTAATTTAATTTTCAAATATTCTTATATTTCAAATGTTATTATAAAGACATAGATTACAAAATAACCATAGCATTCAGATTTTCACTTGAAAATTAATAGACTATAAATTTTACAAAATGACAATACTGTATTAAAATAACAAACAGCATTTTGAGGAATATATAACAGAACCTAGAAAAAATAATTTTCTTCAGAATAGAATAAAAAGAAAACTATATAAGACAATTTGGAAACTTTTTAGTAGTTGATTTTCCATTTTTAGACACTGTTTTAAGTATGTATTATGGTATCAATATAAAACTATGTGCTCTAGTTATTTGCTTATTTTTTAAAATACTTTTTATACACTGTATTTCTCATATATCTGCACATTAAATTTTTCTGGGCCTCTCAAAACCAATCTTCAAAACAAAGACAAATTAATTTGCCATCTAGTCTCAAAGTTATAACAGATACTTCTGAAGCAGGGAAATAATGACATTATTATGCATAGGTATATTTGTTCACCAGTGTTTAGTTATGTAAAGATACAATGGACATTGGTCTTATACATGACCCTTTTTTTTTCTTCATTATATAGTAATTTTAGCTTCAAGTTCTTTTCCATTTTAGAAATTAGAGTTTGGAAAAAACTATTTTTATTACTGGCAGAATTAGACAGTTCTATAAATCATAGCTGTAGGAGGACTCTTGATAACACACTGGAGCTATATGTCTTTGATGGGAGAAAAGAGAAAGAAAAACAATTCAAGTTCATTGGATGATGGAGGAAATAATATTGCTATAATATTCCAAAATGAAATTCTGGGGCAGGACATCAGAATTTTGTGTGTTTATATAATTGCACTTTAATGTTAATCTCAGAGGAGTTTTTCGTTATCTGGGTGTCCATTTATTCATTTCATTGAAAAGGATTTATTTGTTATTGTTTGAGTTAAATATAGCAGTTTAAAAACCTGTCTGTGTTTTCCTGTTTTGGCACTGCTCTTTTAAAAGGCAGTGTCAAGATAAACAGCAGTATGGTGAAACCAGTTAATTTGCTTTTTAAATGAATTCATGTTTAAAGATAAGTATTTTCTACAGTCACAACCAAGGAAGTGAATAATGTTATTATGTAAAGTATCCATGAGAATAGCACTAAAACATGTTAACTCACTTTCTGCCAAAATCAATCTTTAGTGAGTATTAAGCATCAGATTATTATATTATATTGAATAGCTCATGTTTTCTTTTTTAATGATTTTGTTTTTCACTTAAACTTAAGAGCTTTTAGAAGAAGCAATGTACATAAAACTGATTATGGCCATTGAAATATCACATTATTTATCAAGACATATAATCATGAACAATGCGAATGAATTGAAAGTATTAGAAATGACTTATATGTGTTTGTAAGTTATGCACAGAAACTGAGTAAAATTTCCTTTTCTATGAATATGCTTCTTTGCATTTTACTTGTGTCATATTTGCAATTCATTTTGTGTATCCATCCAACAATTATCTTCTCACTGGCTTTAAATTCATGGTGTTCTAAAATTGTCTTATAACTATAATTAAAAATTTGACAGAATTGGTATTTTTCTTATTGGTTTTTTTAATGACTAATTTATTTCTTGTATTTTTTAAATTTGGATATTCTGCAGGTGCATAGGCTCAAGTATTGAAGACTGCATCGGCCTGATGGATAGGTACTTGGTGTGCTTGCTTCCCATGTTCTTTTTCGAGGCTCCATGTGTGAGCACTGGTGCATGTGTGTGCATGTCACTGTGAATGGAGAATGATGTTTTCTGTTCTGTAATTGCCTGCAGGTGTAGCGGTCCCACTAGTCATGACTGCATTTACTACCCTTGGACGGGCCATTCCACTTTACCACAACATGCTAGGTAACATCTACCATGTTTCCATTTTGTCACTCAATTCCTTTCCCAATTATCATGGATGAAAAGTACTAACCAGTTGGGTGAAATTTATAATATGTTAAATTAGGAAGTTATGAAGAGGCATATGGCACTTTTCAAGACACATTTCTTACCTCTTCTTCCTTCATTGATTATGACTTTAGAATCCAAATTAGTAATAACATTATTTTTAATTTTGTACAACTTAAACAAAATTAATTAATTTTTAATTACTAATCTAGAACTTCAATAGAATATTTTCATTTTTAATTCTGTACATGATTGCAAAAAGAGAAGAGTTTGCAAAAGTTGATGTATTTTTGTAATATATTTGTTATTTAATTTGATTCAGTTTCTGATTTTGTTATTTTGAACTGGTTGGTATACACTCTAAATATCAGAGTTACTAGAGACTAAAGGCAGCATAGAAAATATTCTGTGTAGGTAAACATACAAGTTGGAATTTAAGAGCAGAATATATCACTCATATTCATATAAACACCTATGCGTGAATGTTTGTTGTGGCTGTATTAAAAATCCCCACACAACTGGAAACTACTCAAACATTCAACTGTGGTATATCCACACATCATATCACTACTCAGCAATAGACAGGAAGAAATTGCTGACACACAAAACACGGATGGATCTCAAATACATTATGCTAACTTAAAGAAGCTACACTTAAATGAATGCATACTGTGTGATTCCATTTATATGGCATCTGGAAAAGACCAAAAATAGGGACAGAAAATTGATAAATGTTGCCAAGGGCTTGGGGGTGGAGGGGAGGGCCGTGAAGGATAAGGTTGACTGCAAAAAGATCTGAGGAATTTGGGGGAATAATGGAACTATTCTGTATCTTGATAGTGATGATGGTTACACAAATGTATGTGCTTGTCTAAAATTTTCGTTCATTAGATTTAAAAGGATGAATTTTACTATCTATAAATAATGCCTCAATAAATTTGACTTTCAAAACTTACATTTAAGAAAATGGTAACTTTACAATGTTATGTAGAAATTTTGTTAGCTTTCTTTATGAAGCAAGTGAATTGTAATTGTTGGAAGAGAGAGAGTAGTGCTAAATTACAATTAGCAAAATGAGAGTTTTGGATGAAGTATTGCCTTTTCATGTAAACCACTGTATTGCAATATAACATTACAGTGCAACAGTACATAAAACATAACTGTAAAGATCAGTGAATTTCTCCATGTGAAACAGTGCGTAACCATGTCAGATCAAGAACAGAATAGTATCAGAAGCAGAACCCTTTGCTGTCCCATTTCAAGCGTAACTGTTGTCCTGAATGCCAACACTATAGATTGGTTGGCCTATTTTTGCACTTTATATAAATTATATAAATTGAATAATTGTACTCTTTGAATCTGGCTTCTTTTGCCAAATATTATATTTACGAAATTCATCTATGTCATCAAATTTAGTCATAGTTTTTAGATGTATATGGTATTTTACCTTTCAGTGTTTCTAAAACAACCTTATAAGTGATATGTCTTAATGTAATGTTATTTTTAATGAAGTAAATAGAGAACTTAGATTCTAAAAAGAAAGAATGTGGTAGATTTAAGTGGTACTTAACAGTGGTACTTTGGCATTTGGGCAATATCAAGAGTAGTTAGTACATTTGTTCAGAGCAAGGCCAAAACTGTGAAAAGTCAACAAGAGGAGGAGAGAGAGAGAGAAGATAGAGAAAGAAAGAACTCTCCCCACCCCTACCCCCAAAGTGAAGTTTTATAAGACAGGGTGCATTTTAGATTGTTCCTATATTCATGAAATAATTTTTCCTCTTTGAGATTTGAATGAGTCACTTTGAAGGGTGCTTTTTACATTTGCTTCAATGATTCTTTTTTTAAATAATTGCCCCAATATAGGCAATATAGTATAGTGGTTAAGTGTGCTGTCTTGGGAATCAGATTTTCTGAATTCAAAGCTTGGCTCTGCCATTTTTTAGATGTATAACCTTGGGCGAGTTCATTGAATTAGATAAGCCTCACTTTTTTATGTATAAAATAAGAATATTAATATAATTCATAAGTTGATTGTAAAGATTGAAGGAGTACATTGAACAGTGTCTGGCTCAAGTAAATCACTGAATATGTTATTTATTTCTCTATATATGAAAGATTTTAAACATTGGGGATGGGAAAAATACCTCCCAGGGGGAGAAAGGAAGTCTCTTGACATCACCCAGGGAGCAATGATGTGCATTCCTACCTCTTTTGATGGGTCCTTTGAAGGAAGGGAGGACATTTCTTTCTTTTCCTTGAGATTCTCTGTCATAATGAGGGTACTATGGCAGCGGGTCACAAGCAGAGGCATATATAGACAGAGAAAAGGGTAAAACCATAGTGATCAATTAATTATGATTCAAAGCCATAATTGAGGTAATAAAACTTAAAAATTATAGTATATTGTCGACACATGAAACATACAAACCTGTACAGAATTTTTATGAGTTTAAGCCAAATTGATAACATACCAGGAAGCAGGACCTCAAATGTTCTGGAAAAATGACAGTTTTGCAGTTTCCTTTATACATTTGGAATTAAGGAGGAAACATAAGGAAGATTACATGAAGGAGGAAAACGGCAAGTGCAGGGTAGTTAACAAGATTATGTGTTCTCTTGAGGGTGTTTAAGCCTTTGAGGGGTCTGAAAAAGAAGTTTATTCTGGCCTTTCAAAGTGGTGCTAATCTAAATGACAAGAACAATGGACAGGACTTGTGTAAAATGAAGATAAACCTTTTATAGGCATGGGGCATGATTACCCACCATGACCTGCCCAGTTAAGAATTTATGATCAGATCACCCTGTGAGGTTACTTTTGTTCAGACTTATTACAGAGCCCTTTTTCATCCACACTATCTTATTATAAATTTAGTATTTCCAATATTTAATCAAAAGTGATTTGGAAATTCCTAATCCTGTTATTTGCCTAGGTTGCCAGGCTATTAGCTATAGTCTCAGATTAATGCACATAATTCAGAGTATGTGCCAAATACTCTGTATATGTATTTGTGCCAAATACATGGTTACATAGGTAACCATGTCCAGTAACAGAGTATAGATGGTACAGTTCAGCCCATCGATCCTATATAAAATTGCCTGTAATACTTACCTGGCAGGGGAGATACCATGATCACGGAGGTGGTTTTCCCAGGGCAAGGCTTATCCATTGCACTCCGGATGTGCTGACCCCTGCGATTTCCCCAAATGTGGGAAACTTGACTGCATAATTTGTGGTAATGGGGGACTGCGTTCGCGCTCTCCCCTGTAAGAAAATAAAATTTTTAAAAAAAATGCCTGTAGACCTTTGCATAGGTAAAGAGCAGAGGTTCTTGAATGTGGAAACCTGTTTTCAAGTATTGGTTCTGTCATGTTTATTACCTATAAAATGAGATGAAAACATTAATTTTTTAAATCAGAATTTTTATGCTTCATAAGATTGGTGTGAGAAGTAAATCAGAAAATGCACAAGAGCCATTAGCTAGTATAAGAACACTGGTGGTAGCAAGTTTCTAGCTGAAATATTGGCAAAAGAACCTTTTGGATGATCTCATGAGGTTATTTTCTATTAATATTTTATATATCAGTATGAAATTAATCCAATAGTTTAGTTACTACAGAATTGACATATCAAAATTTCTCAAGCTTTAAGCACTTAAGTTTTCTGTGGTACTTTTAAATTTAATGATTTCAAAGAATTGATAGTAGGTAGCTAGTTGATCCTTTTAGAAAACGGAATATATTTAATACCTGTTTCAAACTTAAATTTAAAGCAATGTGACTGTTCTTTGATTGTATTGACTTTTCAGAATTAATTGGCCTGTCATAGGGTATTTATAAGGCAGTTTGGAATTTACATGAAAGATTTCTCTTGGACACTTTGGAAAAGTGCCTATGACTATGGAGAATTTTGATACAGATTGAAGGAAAAGTGAAAGTAACAAGTATTTCCTTTCTCCTTTGGTTCCTTTGGTTAACATTGCAATAAATGTTTACCTCTCTGAAACTGGATGGATATACATTTAGTTGAAAGCAGGGGACTAATTGAGTAATATTTCAGGTCATTTACCATTTTTTAAATTCCATGATGGTTTTTTCTGTTTTGTTTTGTTTTTGTTTTTTAAATCTGTTTTGGTTCTTTTTAAACTTTTGTCTCAAATGATTAAAATGGATCTTACATATTAGGATAAAAATATGATAGAAAAGGATTGTTTTAAGTTTCATAAACCATGTTTTAACTAGAAGAGTATCCAAATGCCTGGTTTTCTTTTTAGCCACAGAAAATTACATGGAGCATATCAGTGTGACCATTTTGAAATATTTAGAGTTCATACTCCCTACTGCCCCATTATGCTGTATTCTGTTTCTTAAATCAGCAGGAAATAAGATTGAAAATTTAAATGAAAACAGGTGAAATGTTTCCAATCTTGACCGACTTTCTTTTTCTAAGCAGTGTTATTCTTTCCCAAGCCTACATCTTTCCCAAGCCTACAATTTGTGAATTGGTTTTCCACACTCCATTTCCCTTATAGGCTGTGCCTGGAATTTCTTCCAAGAAGATTGGGTAGGACAGAATAGCACCTCTCTCTCTCTCTCTCTCTCTCTCTCTCTCTCTCTCTCTCTCTCTCTCTCTCTCTCTCTCTCTTTTTTTTATCTGTAGTCTCCTAGAATATACTACTTATAATGAAAACAATACTTGATATTTTGAAGTGTCTCCATGCTTTCCTTATCTGAATTAAATGTCTTAAAAATAACACTTTCCTTTGACATTCTTACTTTTTCATGGAGGATCTCATGAACAAATATGTTCTGCAAGATTATTAAATTCTTTTTTGTATGTTATTTATTTTTGCTTGCACATATACCATTGTCATGTAGATTCAGACAGAACAAAGTATTAAAATTTATTCTATTTTAGTTTCCTTGTTGAATATATCTTATATACCGGGGTGCCAAAAAAATCTATACAAGTGGACACTTTGGTCACCGTTGCTCAAGCAGTAGTTTGCTGTAATCAGCAGTGTCTGGACACTGATGGTAACCACTTTGAGCACTGCTTGTAATTACAGAAGTCAAATGTGACTTGTGTTCATCTTTTGTTATCGGTATACGAGCATTACAATTTTAATAGTTTTGGTTTTCCTTTCTTAAAATGTATATACATTTTTTGACACCCTCTGTATTTGTAAAGCTTTGTATAATCTCAGTCTCTTATTTCATTAGGACCTAAATTTTTTAATCCCAACAAACAAAATTTGTATTGGCAAACTATTTATTTTTGCTAGTTAGCAATCCAAAATATAAACTAATATATTTATTTGAATTTGTGACAAAAATTAAATTTGCTAGGTATATGGTCAAGCATTTTTATTTGGTTATTTACTCCAATTCAATTATTCTAGATGCTTCACAATATGAAATCGGTAACTGAATTCAGTTTAACACTCTAAATCTCATATGGACAGATATTTGAAATGTTTCATATTCCTGTCTCATTTTAATGCCTTCTCATAGTTTACGGTATAGTAATTACCTAATAGTTCATTTAGTAGTTTATCTTTTATCAGTGTGACCCATTTGTGATATATGACAGAGATGACGTTAACTCCTGGCACCACTTTCACGAATACAACATCTTTTATTCTTTGTTTTGTCCATAAGGAACTTAATTCATAATTAACGTCAAAATCAAATGGTTAAAAATTCCCATAGATGGTTATCTTAGATGAGTAGCAGTTGTGTTATGTTCCTCAAGTCCAATAAATAAACGTACACAGGCATTTTATTATGTCTAATCAGTCCATCATCTTCTAAATGGTAAACTTACTTTTGAATTAGTTTGAAGAGGTGAAGGAGAGTATGTGAGTTTCTTCATTTTTAGCTATTTTGTATTTTGCATTTCCCAGTAACTCATAAAATACAAAAATTATCAAAAAATTATAAGACAAGAGCAAAACATCTTAGCTCAGTTGTTCATTTCTGTTCATACAGTTCAAATGGTTAGTTTAAACAAAAAGTATTTAGTGGCACAAGGATGTATGAATGGCCTTTATAATTATATCAAAATACCCACACATTGTTACCAAAACTGTTACATACTCCAGAAATACTAATATTAGACTGAAACCCCACTGGCTATAAAAATGTGACCAAAAGAAGTCACACTTATAGTTGAAAATCAAAAGAGATTTTTAAAAGCATTGACTTTAGAGCTGTAATAGAATATCTAAAGACAGCATTATTGAACTGGGAAGATGTTGATTATATTTAGGATCAGAGCAAAAATTCAGGGGGTTGACTAAATAGTTATGAATACTTTTTCATCCTTTCTCATACACACTCTCTATGGTATAAAAATTATAGTGTTTTCTAATTATTAATTTCTGAATTGAAAAGATGTCAGGATTGCTTATAATCTATTATATTGAAATATCTTAGGCTTCATTAAAATTCGTTACTTACAACCCAGTGTCTTTAGTAAAAATGAAAGCAAAAAGAGTGAAAGATATTGGCTCTTTTCTTTAGACAGATACTTGCAGTTTTAAAAGTACTTGGCATGTGCTATTCCAAGATTTGACCTCTAGCATCATGTTCTTATATAATTTAGACGTATATGTGTATCCTAAGTATTAATCAATATTTTTAATTGGGATTTTAGTAGATTAGAAACACAGGTATTAAATTCTATTTCATCACATTTTATTGCTAATAAACATCTTTCCAACTAAGAGACATCTAAATTGCAACCAACTACAAATATAAATCCTTTGCAAACATTTCTGTATATGTACCAACATATAGTTTCTTTGGCAAAGTGCAAAGGTAGTGAAGAAGTAAGAGATGTGAAAAAATGAGCAAGATGATTCCTAATAAAGTGAAATTACCTTGTGCTTTCCTAAGAATTAAATATGTTGGACATCATATATATATATATATATATATATATATATATATATATATATATATATATGTATAAATTTACTTTTGTGTCATATTTTAGTAGGGTGCCAGGTCAGATGCCATTTATACATACATATATACGTATGTGTGTGTGTGTGTGTGTGTATGTGTGTGTGTACATATATATATATATATATATATATATATATATACATATATATAAATTTACATATAATATTCAGTCCTTAAAATCATGCTTAGTTTGTGTGTGAAATGATTTCAGTGTTTTATAGAAAAGAGGCAGAATAAATATAAAATGGTGAATGCATTAAACTTTTTTCAGTTTGAAGATATTGGTGAGTTAATATCAAAGCTATCATAGTTTGCCCCCAAAACCTATTTTGAAATTCAAAATATCATAGACCTGATTATATGTTTGGTAACTAAAATGGTAAGGATTAACCAAAAGTAAAACAAACCTTGTGATTAGGTAAAGTGCAGGAATTGCTCAGTTGCTGTGTAAAAGTTCCATTATACTATGTAATAAACTACCATAAACTTAGCAGCTCAATAAAAACAAAACAAAATAAAACAAAACAAAACAAAACAAAACAAAACTGTTCTATTGGTAAAAGTACAGGCATGGCATGGCTAGGCTCTCTTCAAAGAATCTCACTGGTTGAAATCAACGTGCTATCTGGACTGTATTCACATTTGGAGCTTAGAATCCTCTTACAAGTTTTCAGGTTGTTGGCAGAATCCAGGACTTTGCAGTTGTAGGACTGTGGCTACAATTTTATTGCTTATTCTTTGCCATGTTCACTTCCTGCCAAGTATCCTGTTACATCTTGAAAGACTGCAACAGTAGATCCAATTCTCCTCATCCTTTGAATCTCTTAGTTTTTATTTCTCTGACATGAAGAGGAAGATTTAAAGACTTGTGTGATTAGATCAGGCTCACTCAATTGTCCCCATATCTTAAGCTCAAGTGATTTGAGACCTTAATTGCATCTTGAAAATCTTTTCAAAGCATCACCTGGATTAGTGCTTGATTGAATTACTGAGCAGAGGTGTGTGTATACACCATGGACTCAAATCCTGGGGCCAATTTCAAATTCTTCCCAATCCATCCAGCATGGTGACTTAAGGATAAGCAAAAGAAGAGTTTTTACTGATTTTCCATGTGGGAAACATCCTGGTAAAGAGAAATGAATGTGGACTTAGAATCAATCACACGTACCTGAGCTCAGATGTTTGCTCTGCCATGT
The DNA here is from genome assembly GCF_964194185.1 of Rhinolophus hipposideros. Taxonomy (NCBI): domain Eukaryota; kingdom Metazoa; phylum Chordata; class Mammalia; order Chiroptera; family Rhinolophidae; genus Rhinolophus; species Rhinolophus hipposideros. The sequence goes on along the minus strand of NC_138052.1, from coordinate 79,140,991 downwards.
ACTAAGTGATTTTTTTGTAAATTGCTTCATTACTCTGAACCTGTTTCCTTATTTGTAAAGTTGTAATGGTGATAAGATTTTATATGATTATCATGAATATTAAATGTAATAATGTAATACAATAATGCAGTATACCTGTTCTGTCCAGTATGGTTACCACAAGACACATGTAGTCATTGAACACTTTAAATGTGACAAAGAAAAGGTTGAGATGTGTTGTAATTATAAAGGTACATGGGATTTTGAAAACATAGTATGAAAAAGAGAATGCAAAATATTTCAAACTTTTATTTTATAGATTGCATATGGAAATGCTAATAATTTTAGATATTTGGGTTAAAGAAAATTTTATTTTAATGAATTTCATCTTTTTAAAGTATGTCTACCAGAATATTTTAAATAATACACATGTTATCTGTTGGACAGCACTGCTCTGGAGTGGTCATCATGAAAATTTGACTTATTATCTATGATAACCTTTTCATCACACACTCATTTATTCAATTATATAAATAGAATATATAATAGACATTTAAAAAAATGAATTAAAAATTAATGTAAACAGAAATTATAATACTTTTTTCTTGTGTTACTACTTTGGTGATCAGAGATTGTGACTCTAGAATGTATCTGGATGGAGAGGTGATAGGCCTTTTTTTTATGAATGATATTTCGGTAATCATTTCACACACAACAAGAATGGTGGAAGAAATGCTTTTGTATGTTCATAGAAGGGTATTTATTTTATCATCTTCCATAGGTTACAGATGATATGAATCAGACAAATTCAAGGGAAAACATATGTTTGCCTGTACCCATTTCATATACCTGTATTCATATGTGCTCACAGATCTTATAAATTTCCACAAAAGAAGACTAAAATATCATATTTTGAGTGTGCATTTAGAATTTCTGACATTGTCTGTTCTTTAAATTAAAAATTACCCAAAGATTTGGAATTATGTGTGCAACTCTTAAAATTGTGTTTTGTAATCAATATTTTTTATTAAAATACTGTTTTAATTTTTCATATGTCACAAATGAACCATACTTAAGCAGCATGATTTTTAAAGTATAGGTCAAAGTTTCTATTTTTAGAGACTATGTCATTGCCCCATATAACTTAGGCATATTGTATTGGACCCTAAGTATCTTTTCTTTTTTCGTATTTCCTGTTTAACTAAAGGAATCTAATTAACTAGGACCCCCTTCTGTGGTGTGGTTACATAAAATGATGTGTAGATATTAACTCAAATTGCTCTCTTCATGCCTTTTTCTTATTACCTCAGCACATTTCCTAACTAATCAATCTTTCATAAACATACAATTATTTTTTTCCATGCTATGTATGTAGTCAGGAACTAATTAACAGAGAGCACTTTGACTTACCAACAGAATTCCTCACAGTGATTTTATTCTCTGCTACTATCCACCTATAAACCCTAAGTGATATAATTTCATTATAATTTCACAGTAACTCAGTACTAAGGAATGAATAATAAGGAAAGGGAAATACCCTCTAGTAATCTCTGAATGCTTGTAGCCATTGCATTTTTTAAAATTCTTATTAAATTTTTGAGGGTGATATTGGTTAATGACTTTCTGTTCCTCTTCCCAGAGTAAAGCATTCCATATGCTTGAGTCATTTATAGAATAATTATAGTTACTTTAATAGAGCAAAAATAAAGCAACAATAACAAAAACGTGTTTCCATAATTCTCCAACAAGTATACTTGTTGAGGTGAAAAAACATTTTCTTTCTTCCTTTTTTTTTTGTTTTGTTTTGTTTTACTGCACAAAGCAATATCTACTTCCAATGCCACTTTCTTTCCCCCTTGAAACTCTGGATCTCAAATTCAAGGGTTTAATTCCCAAGTTCAAATTCCAGAGTGGAGAGCTAAATTGTTTTATGCATGAAGAAATGAAGGAACACAACACCACTTCTTTCCCAGAATAGTGTTGTTTTTTTCCACAATTCTCCCAGATTTAACTGGGAGCTTATTTTCACCATTCTTTTTCAAGATTCTAATATGTATCATTCGGGTTTGCTACTTTATCACATTTAATTTTCATGATAAGGGTATAAAAATTGTTATCACCAACACCATTTTTACAAATGAGGAAGCAGGTTCAAAGTAAAAGCAATTTACAAAAAAATCACTTAGCTAGTATGTGGCAGAGCAAAGATTTGAGCTCAAGTCTGTCTGATTCTGAAGACCACATTTCTTCCTTTTACCAGGCTCGTTCCCAAATGGAAGAACAGTCAAGAGATATTCCTATAAAGAGGATGATTGAATATTTTATAGCCTACTTAAACAGTTTCACCCGTTGTCTTCCCCTTAGTCCTAAAATGCTTTTATTTACCATGTTTCCCTGAAAATAAGACCAGGTCTTATATTAATTTTTGCTCAATTAGGGCTTATTTTCAGATGATATCTTATTTTTTCATGTACAGCAATCTACATATATTCAAATACAGTCATGTCATCTTCTTCTGGAACATCTTCATAACGTACTAAATGCATCCATCTCGCTGAGATGTTAACTGATGCTTATTTTCGAGGTAGGTCTTATTTTCAGGGAAACATAGCATTAAACCTTCCTCCAATGTACAAAATTCTACAATACTTGTCCTCACACAGTATATTTTAGTCAAATATACATGTGGCGTTGCTTGGTTGTACTATAGCAATACTTCCCATAAACTAAGCATATATTCCTGTATAATAATACCCTGATATAAATATATAGTTATATTCTTAATACCTCAGTGACTTATCTAAAAGATTTTTATGAATAAACTTAGGCTAATTTTTTTTTTAATTTATCTCTTCTGAAGTGAGAGTTATTTATAAACTCGACCGAGATTTTTTAAAACTATTTGGGTCCATAGGAGAACCACTTCCACCAGACCTAATACTAATTGATTAATGATTTGTGAGATGGGGAAAAGTTGATGAAGAGTACTAATGAGTGCAGGTGTTAGAGCATGAATCTTGGATTATGTATCACTTGCTTCTGTTTGATAAGGTGAAATGCTATTTCTGCTGAGAAAAATTCTTCCCACTCTTGATACAATCAAACATACCATATTTATTTTGTGTAAAAGGATAAAACAAAACACTCATTTTTCCATATATGTTACCTAACAATAATCAGCCAGTAAATATTCCTTGTATTTACTACGACAGGCATTGTGCTAAGATGTTGAGAACAGAGTGGAAAGAAAAAAATAACATAACCCCTAATATCATGGAAGTTATAGTACAGTTGAGAGAAAAATCTTTATTCAGTATCTTTTTATAAGTATATGTTTGCATGACTATTTACAATGAGAAAAATCGTAAATAGATTGAACGGTATGAAGGTAGTAAGGAAAAGAAAAATATAACAGATGCCACTTAGATTTTTGACCATAGTAACGGGGGGAAAGTTAACGTCACAAACTGAGATGAAGACTCAAAAGGAAGTGCAAAAAATTATGTGGGGGAAGAGAATCTGTTGGGGCTATTATAAGCTTGAAATGTTTATTTGATACCTGAATGAAGAATTTGCATGAACAGATAGTTAAAACACTCTGGAAATCAAGAGAGGGCTGTAAATCATTGGTGATATTTAAATGCATAACATTGGATGAGATTCCACAGGCAGACACAGCAGATAGAAAAGAAAACTGAGGAATGAGCATTAAGATGCTCCGTCATTAAAAGGGCAGAAGAAAACAGAAGGATATTATATAGCAAAGAAGATTGAGACAGAGAGATTTGGGGTAGAGGACAACCAGGAAAAAATGAATCCTGGGAGTCAAGGGAAGAAAGTATTCCTAGAAAGAAGGGAGTGAGACTGAGTCTGATGCTAATAAGGAAGAAGTATTGATTATTATATTTAACTAAATGGAGGTTATGGGTTATAGAGCAGTTTCCACTGAGTGGATTCTTAATCCTAAACTGGATTAAGAATTGAAATAGGTTAAAGCAGATGAGAGAAGGCAGAAATGGAGACATTTTGTATAGAGAAAGGTTTCAAGGCATTCACTGCCAAGATAGGAGAACATGAAATCACGGGAAATTGTTTTTCTTTTTTTGTTTGTTTCTTTTGCTTAAGTTGGGAACTATTACAACTTGTTTGTAACCTGATGGCAATGATTCAAAAACAGGGAAAATTTCTATTTCAGAAAATAATCAACAACTGCAGGCAAAAATTGCTTTAGTTATCAGAAGGGGTGGAATTCAGTACGCAGGTGCAGATGTTCATTAAAGGGAGCAGGGATTGTGCATCCACTGAAACTGGAAGGAATTCAAAGTATGCAGGTAGAAAGTGGATTTGATAGTGAGGACATGGTGCAATTAATAATTTATCCTCCATTTAAGTGAAATATGAAATGAGGACATCGTCTTAGTCTAGAGTAGGGGAGGCAATAATGGAAATTTGAAGAAAGAGAAGATTTAACAGTCCACCAAAGAGAGAAGGACATCCTCCGAGAAGTATAGTAGTATTACTAGGCAGTGCTACAGGTCTGCTTGAGATTTGTACTTATAAACTAGAATGATCCAATTAGCATTGTTGGGCTTTATTCAACCCAACATTTTTTTTAGATGTAGATATGGGCATTTGGATGTGGATTTACTAAGATTGAACTTTTGCTAGGTGACTACTTAAGCAAGGAGGTAGAGACCAGTGAGTTCAGGATATATAAAAAGGATATGATAATAGTAAAGTGTCATAAAAACTAAGTTGAGTAATGATGGAAGCTGGTACATAAAGGAGGCCGCAGTACATTGAAAACATGGTTGGCTCAATGGCCTGAAGTTCCCAATAGCGACATATATTGTTGAAGTAGAGGTACTATAGTAAGTGAACTAAAAGGAGAAGAGCCTCTAGGGCACTTGAACTAAAGATTCTGTGGGTGGCACAGTGACTGGTAATGTAAGTAGTATAATGAATCAAAGTGGGTGGCTGAAAGTACTGAAAGTGAGTAAGCAAGGAATTCGGAAACCAGGAAGTTGGCCAGAGATGGAGAGAAGTGGGAAGATTCAGCACATATTTCAAATTGATTACTGGGCTTGGTGATTAACAGATATGAAGTAATTAAGAGAAGAAACTGTGAATAATTATCCCTATGTTCCTGGCTTGCAAAATTGGATGGATGATAACATGATCTGAGATATGGAGTGGTAGAAAGGTACTAAATTCATCATAAACAGATTTTTTGATGTGTTGAATTTTGGGTGATTTTGAGAGATCCAAGCAATGTTAAATGGGAAATTTAATGTACAGATATGGAAGTCTCTCCATATGCAGATATGGAGTAAAAGTGAATAGAAAATGTGGAAATGTAGAGAGCCAAATGTTGATGTATTTTGAGAAATATACATATGAAGAAGAGAGATAAAGAAATAGTTGGGGAGAGGATAATATCACGAGAAAGATATTTTGAAGATGGATGAAATTTAAGTCTGGTTTGGAAGATCTTGTAAAGAATGAAAGGTTGGTGATACAGGAGAGAGAGGAGGTCATCCATCATAGTTTTCTGAAGAAGCTAAAAGAATTAGGAGTGAAGGGATTCGACTTGGATGTAAAATCATCCCCCCATCACCATTTATCAGGAAAGCATAAGTAGAATATGCAGGAAGACGCAGATAGATGAATAGACAAAGGCTGAGGGAGTTTCTGTTTAATGTTTTATATTCTCTCTGAAATTGTTGATGAAGTCATCTTGGCAAAAGGGAGGAGGGTATGTTTTGGTGTGTATGCATGTGTGAAAGGAGTGATGGACTGGGATATTCAATTCCAATGTATACTGCTACATTTTGCATTTAAAATATTCTGACAATAATTCACAAATCCTCAATAATTTGCCATGTGTTACTTTACATGTATCCAACTGAAGGTCACCTGATTTTATTTTTGCATGGAAAATAACGGGTTGTGATTTTTCTATCAGTGACTCTGGACTCATTAAATTAGAAGACTGTTAAATGTTTAATCAGAATCTAACAGCATCTTGTATGCATTATGAGAAATTAGCAGATTTCAGTACCTGTAGTGATAATTACAAAATGCTGATATATAACAATTACTCTAAATGACACCATTACTACAAACATCAACAATTGTTCAGGAACAGTATATCAGGAAATCATACAGAAATATTTTTCCTGTCTCATTTTTTTGGAAATGTTCTTAAGTAAGGAATTATGATGAACAGTACCTTACAGATAAAATGTCTTTGGCTTCTGATTGTAGTGATGTAACTAAGTTTATCCTCAGCAATGATTCTTGTCTTAACATTTTGTGCCATATGTCTCCCTTTAAAATCTAAAGCAAGTAAGAGTAGAATTTATCACCCTGATGGGTGAAGCTCAAAAGCCATAATTTTGGTATTTCTATTTATTTTTTGCTTCTTTTATTAAGATTATGTATTTTCTTTATATACTATAAAAATAAAATTTAAATTACAAAAGTAGTAAATATTTAGTGTATTAAATATAGATTTGTGTGTTTATATATGTATGTTTATCCTTCCACACATTTATTCATGTACTAATGCATATATACAGTAATAAAAGTTTTCCTTTATGGAAAAGGTATGGAAACATGCTCCACACATTATTCAGCAATTTCCTTTACTCACTGAATAGTACATTATGGACAGCCTTGTGGATCACTGTAACTCCTTTTGCATTGTTTTTCCCAGCATTAATGTACATCAATCCCTTACTGAAAGATGTACAGGCTGTTCCTAATTTTGTGTCTTTTATAAGTTAGAAAATAACATATACATATGTTACTTTCTAATAACATATGTAGATATATATTTGTGGGGGGTGTCTGTGTGTGTATCTGACATTATAAAAACATAGGCTTAGCTAGGTATCAATTAAAATACAAGGAGACTATTCAATTATATTATTTAAATTTACTAATCATTCAAAACTTGAAATAGGAAACACATTAAAATTGTAAAACTAAACGCATTTGTGTTACAGTATTTTATTTACCATGTTTCCCTGAAAATAAGCCCTAACCGGACAATCAGCTCTAATGGGTCTTTATTATATTAAATAATATAATATTAATATTTTATTAAATATATTGTATTAAATAATATAATATAATAATATAGCATAACATAACACCAGGTTTTATATTAATTTTTGCTCCAAAAGACGCATTAGAGCTGATTGTTCGGCTAGGGCTTATTTATGGGGAAACACGATATATGCATATTCATAATTATATATATATACGTGTATATATATATATATATATATATATATATATATATATATATATAATTTTAGAGCAAATCATTTTTTATACCTTTCTAAAATTAGATTAGTTCTGTCAAAGCATGGCTGAAAGTTTTTCACCAAAAGCTGCCTAGGACTACATGACTCAAAAATATATTCTAATGAGTTTATTGTTTTTTTTTTTTTTTTATGGTACCATCAGTCATGTTATAGGGAAGACTTGATGGATAAAGAAGTTTAATTGAATTTCTTTCAAAGTTTGTTGATTTTTAATTGGTTTTGAGTAAACTTAGATGGACAGATATGCATCTTTTGATCTTTAATAGTTCAACAATTCATAGAATAACTTTTATCCTATGTAGTTTTGAAGTAATTAATGAGTAAAGCTTAGAAAAGATATTGGTGAGTCATAGCAATGCCTAAACTTTTTGATAAAATACTAAGACTAGATTGCTTCAAAGGGGTTTTCCCTTTCTCTTTCCTCTTCTATCACCTCTCTCTCTTTCTCTCTGTCTTTCTCTCTCTCTAAATTACTAAGACTTAATTACCTAATAACAAAGAATAACTGGCCTAAATTTTACAAGTTGGTGTCCATTTAATACCATATTAAGTTTATAATTGTGTTCTTTAGATTGTTTTGTTGTTTGTTTTGACTATTTTGCCAATAGCTAAAGTATAATATACTTAGCAGTCCCAAAATGTACCCAAGAATTGATGATAGTGTTCTCTAGCAACGAACACAGTGCCAGAGTGTGAGGGAGGTGAGCGCCTATTAATCTTGTTCTCCTCTCTATTTGCCATAAGAAAAACTGAAATTTTGCATGAGCTCAGCTGTCAGTGTTATAAGTAAAGGTAAGCCATTTGATAGAAAAATAAAAATGTGTAATTTGAAAAATTAAAAGACTGGAAAATAGTATGTAAATATGCATCAGTCAGAATATTTAAAAAGAATTAATGTCTATTCCATACTTTTAGTTTACTTCCTTAATGACACTTTACAAAACAAAGAGATATTAAAATATCATCTCCTGGATGTCCAAAGCAATGCATGCCATCAACTATGGCCTAATGTAAATAGTATACATAATATCAATAATAATAAAAAATAATAGAAAAAGAACAGATTGAAAAATTAATATTCTAGCTGGGAAGAGAATCTGGTTTAGTAGTTGTGTTGTGTTTTGTTTATTTTTTACTTAGTGGCAATGATTTCTTTTGCATGTAAATGAAATGGTTTCAGGCAAAGTATAAAGTTGTCTTGCCATTATATTATTTCAATGTTGTTTGAATTGACATAAATTCTTTTTTTTTTTTTTTGTTTACATTATCTGGTGGCTCTAAATCTGTGTGCAGAACATCTGCAGAATCACAACATCTTCTAAGCAATCATTTAGAAAAAAACGGGTTTCCCCATAATTAGAAATGTGTTCTCATTAGGGAATGGACATTTATATAAGATCAAAAAGGAGCTATATTGCTAAACATTGTTATTAAATGCTTTAAAATGTGTTTTTGTGAAATTGGTCACAATAAACCTCCCCTTAGAATATAAAGCAATCCATTCTATGTTGAAAACATTATTAAAGTGGGGTGCAATGACCAGAAGTCTTTGCAAGAAAGGCTTATTTGTCTTTTTCCAATTCCTCTATGGAATATTTTAAAAAGAGATGAAAACAGCCTCACCCTCTCATTCCCCCACCCCCGCTTAGGTACTTCCAATCAACTATGGACCCAGAAATTAGAAAAATTGGATACTTGTGTTTGCCAAATTAAATGCTAATGAAGAACTCATGTTTTCTTCATGTTCTCTACATTGATCTGCCAGTGCAATATTTGCATGAGGTTCATAACTTAGGAACACATCTTACTATTTTTTTAATTTTATCACTATTTGAAAACAGATGACAATGAACATGCTGTCCATGACAACATATTTAAATTCCACAATTCAGACACTACATCCTTGAGGAAACTTTAAAAGTTTCTACTTAGTGGTACTTGTAAAAGTATAAGAAACCTCCCTGCAAAAGAAACTGTTTAGTCGAGACTGATACAGGTAAAGCCTAGGAAATGACTAGGAGATTGTGATAACTAAGCAGACATAATAGGTGCACCAAGGTTATTAACTGTTATCTGAAAAGGAAGGGACATTGGTTTCATCGTTTGTTTTTAAAAATCTAATTATCTTGAGATAATGCATTTGACAATTAAAATGCAGGAAAAGAAGAAAAAGGTGGAAAATCTGGACATAGTTCTTTTTTCTGTTAGGACCTTACTTGGCTAAAAGTAAAATAAAGCCAGATATTAGTTGGTTTCAACAAATAGTTTATATGTCTTTCTTTTATATAACAAAAATCTAGAAGTGAGGGACTTGTTACCATTGGTTCCTGAATCAGTAACATCAGGGTCAGAATCTGTCATTATCTTATCTTGCTGTTTTGGTAGCAAGATGACTGCTACAGCTCATCCAAAGCATTATATTCACAGAATTAACAGACAGACGGCTCCATCAGCTGTACCTGTCCTTTCTCAGAATTATTTTATCCAACTTTTGCTTTCCTCTCATTGGTCAGAAACACATTGTATGTTCACAAAAAGATACAGAAAGATGGAGGAAAATATTTAGCTTTTTAAAAATCACTACATTAGAAGATCTTAGGGAGCAGGGGATTAGGGATGGCAGTTGGTTTATAGTCAACCAGGAATTTTGACAGTGTGGTGGAATGAAAGATAAACTAAATTACGTTGAGTAAACAGACAACAACAAAAACAAAAAAATTGGTCTAAATATTATTTTCGCTTCTATTAGAGTAATATATTATTTTATCGATGACCATGAAATCAGGAATAAGCAAATATTAAACATGTTCAGAGAAGCATTAAATAAAAAACACTCATTTTCTTTTCATTAGAGATTTTAGAATTAGGTTTTGTTAACTTTAAAAACATAGAGAAAGCTCTCAACTGTTGAAGTATTAATGTGGTTTTAAGGGTTTATTTGAGATAAACAGTATGTAAATATTTATAGATGTAAACTATTCATTTAGTGATTTATTCATGTAACAATTATTTAGTTCTCTTTTGCATGAACCAATAAAATTCAAAGAATATAAAGATGTCTGTGACATAATACCAGCACTTATATTTGTACTTTTAAAAACAGAAATACCATTATTTTACCTTTAAATACTGAATATGTAAATATAGTTATTTCTCTCTCTAAAATTATTTGAAATTTATGCATTGCTCATGAAAATAAGACCCTTCAAATGGCAACCGTATTCTAGAACTTCTATATGAGCTAAGTTAAACTAGAAGTCAGCAGATGTCCTGAGATATATTAGAAGTAAATGATACAGACTAGAAAGAAAAGAATATTTGCCCTCAAAGGGATGGATTATGCCAAACAAAAAGGAGTAGTAAGGAACAGGGATCTGATTATATGTTTGTTGCTAAATTAAAGCTTTTTGCTAGATTAAATAGATGTGGAATGTGGAAGAAAACAGAAAGATAAAATTGCCATTTGCCAAAATAGGAGACCGGGAGGAAAGAAATGGGGAGTTGGAATTAAATGTATTTTTGAATTGATAAGGATGAGATATCAGACATATAAGTGGAGACACCAAAAAGGCTATTGAATATATGTAAATTCAGAGAAGAGGTCTCGACTGAAGATATAAATTTGTCTAAACATAATATAGATTAAAAAAAAGTTGGATGATATCATATGTAGGAAGAAAAATGTAGGTAGAGAAGAAGAGAAATCCAATGATTAAATCTGAGGACCCCCGTACATTTAAAGGTCAGGAAGATAAGAAGGAAACTGCAAAACAGAACTAGAAAGGACTGACTGACTACAGGAGAAAGTTAAAGGAATTGATGTGATGGAACTTAAGGGAAGACAGTGTATTAAGAGAGTGATCACTCTTATGAAATGTTACTAACGGATTGGTTAAGGTTATGTCTAAGAATAACTTTCAAACTGACAATAAGGAAACAATTAGTGACCTTGACAAGAGCTGATATAGTAGAGAGACAGAGGTTAAAACTACGATGGGAGTTAGTTAAAGAAACAAAAGCGGAAGTGAGGTGAGAAATTACAGAGAACTATTTAGAGGACAAATGCAAAGAACATATTTTGTTCTTTTCACAATTGTTCCAAATACTAAAATGTCTCATCAGGTGGAGTAATTGCATTTTTCTTAAATGCAGTATCACCTAAAATGCCCCCTTTGCTATTTGATTTATTTAATAATTATTGAGAATCTTCTAGAGAATGTTATTAAGAGGTATAAAGCAATAAAAAGTTAGAAGTAATGGTCCCTAACCTCACATTGCTTATAATTTACCTGGAAATAAAGAATCCATGGGAGAATAATTATAAATAACTAAATCAAATTTAGTTTGGGAGTGTATAAAAGAGAAACACAGTGCTAGGGAGAGATATTCTGGTAAATATGATAGCAAATTATAATGAATTGGGTCACAGGGAAGGCCATAAAATTGACTCTGTTTATTAGCACTTTGTAGTTTATATCTGGAACATAAAGTTTGCCTCTGTAAAAATTACTGAATCATAAAAAAACAAAAAAAGAAGCAGCTTATTTCAAATTAGTTATATTTAACTATTTTTTTCCAATTAAAGAACTTTCTTTGTAAGTTTTAATATTTAATGCCAAACTTTACATTCTCCAAAAAGGGGATGCCTTTAGGGCTCAAAATTAACAGAGATCTATATAGGCTTACTTAGCATCTGGCTCCAGCATATGTTACCCGAGGTGAAGAATAGTTCATGGACAATAGTATGAACAGAATTTTAAAACAGATTAAATATTTTAGAGGTGTGTTGCACTTGTAAATGGTTGGTCTCAAAATGTCAGTAAAAGGAAAAACAATATCAAAAGACTGATTAAAATCGTAAAGTTCACCTTAATTGAAAGAAATCAAATGACATAAAAATAACAGTCTATCAGGAAAACAAAAGGGAAAGGGAGAGGGAAGGGAAAAAAAGCCCTTGAACCATGATTTTCCTGTTTGTATTTTTAGTGCTACCAGGGAAAAAATAAAGAAGTGGAAAAATCCAAAGGAAATGACATTATGTTATATGTGACTCTCTTTCATTAAAAATGTGAAGTTATTAATAATGTCATCACAGGTAGAAATCTTCAAATTAAAGTAGAAACAAGTGGACCCAGAAATCTGAAAGCAGATTAAAGCAACATACTCGTACACCCTTCAGTACCTTAGAACCATAGATCCAAAAGAACTCAACACTTCTCCCTTAAAAATGTTGTCTTTCTCCTGATTTCCCCAAATCCATTGTTGACCTTAAAAACAAAAACAAAACAAACAAGCAAAAAAACAAAATAAAGAGCCTGATATTTTACCAGCAAAATTCATTTGTTTGGGAATAGCAGAGAAATTGGCAATTTCGAACACAAAAACTATGGCAAACCATAGGCAAGTTGAAAGAACAGAGAAGGACTTGGAATTATTTGGGGAAAAGTGGAACTTGGGAGGGACTATTTAGAAAAGTTCAGGGTTGTAATGGCTTCTCATTAGCTGAATGTGGCAGTTTCTCATTGTCTGGGCTGTACCCAGGAACCCAAACCTGAAGGCAACCAGCTGACGAAGCTCAGGTGATGATTTACAGAAGAGGATGTGTTTTGCAGGTCAAGGAGAAATTCTTCCTCCTGCTGTGATATGTCCTCTTGTTTGGTGCCTGGGTGGCAGTGTGTGAGTGTCCCCCTTTTCAGGGCTTCCGAACTTCATTTTAAATGAGGTTGCCTTTATTTATTTTTAACACCATGAATGGCACCATCAACCTTCCACTCACCCAGACCTGGGAGTTCAGCCATCTTTGACTCCTCCTTTGTGTTTCTTCACCCTTGATTCAATACTTATTATTATTTCTGTTACTGTATGCTTTTCTGTCTCATTCACCATCTTTCCCTAGGCTGTCCCTCATTGCCACTGATGAGAACTATTAAAATGGTCAGCTAACTAGTCTTCTTGCATATATCTTCTTTTCCTGGCTTACCTACCTTACAACTTTGCTACCAAAATAATATTCCTAATATAATCTTATAATCATATTTTAATGGAAGCAGAAGTCTTTGCAGCAGAACATGCCAAGATTCAAATCTTGACCATCCACTTATAATACTTGTTATTTGGGACAAGTTATAAAACCTACCTCAGATTCAGCATACGTAAATAATCAATTGTGTTGAAAGAATGATTTGGCATAACATGTATAAAACGCCTAGCAAAAGTACCGCTGTTTTTTAATCCTGCAAGAAATATTCAGTGACTCTGCATGAAAGTCCTTGCATTTCCCCCACAACTGCACCGGCTTCTCAAAGTCTCCTCCCATCTCACTTCATCCAAATCATAAGATTGCTTCAAGACCACCAGCTCCTCCACGAGCACTTGGAGATCCCCTCAGAAGGAAACATGGCTACTAGCAGGGCAATATAAGTAGAAAAATATATCATCCAAATTAAAATGACTGATATTTCTTAAGAAGGACACTTCCTTAATACTTCTGTGTTAGCATTTCATTTAAAAAAAATAGTTTTTAGTCTAGGGCAAAGTTTGAGGTGTCTAAAAAGCATACTAAAACAGTCAAAGATATTCATACTAGAGAATTGCATATAAAGAGAACAAGTCAAACTATTACTGAAAAAAATTAAGTTGTGAATCCTTTGAAAAAGGGACTACTTAAATCTGTGTTATGTAATTTTGACCAATAAACATGACACAGATGTGTGGCTTAATACTTTGATAGACAAAGATGGATGTACTTTGCCAATAGTATATAGCCTTTGTTAGTAACACAGGTTTCTGAAATTACTGTGCTTAGAATGAGTGGCAATTTTTAGGTGAAAAAAAAATATTTCAACATACAGGAACAAAGAATAGTGCAGAAACAGTTTTCTGCTTTATTATGAAAATAATAAATTCTTTAGCATGTTGAACAATTTTGGTAGGTAAAATAACTGAAGTTGTAAGAGCATTTTCCTAAATTTCTTAATCATTGGGCATATTGCTTCAGATTACCATGTGATAATTAATACTATCTAACAAGTAAGTGATAAGATGGAGCAGTACTTAGTAGATAATGTACTTTTTTTAATTAAATGTTTACAAGTTCTGTGGCATTACACATCTTTGTATATTATGTATGTAGATAATGATAAAACTTCTCTACTGATATAGACATTAATGATATTGTATAATATGTATAAACCATGAAAAAAACTGAATACTGAACATTCATCTCAGCTATTAAAAACATGTTAAAAGAATAGTTATTTCTGGTCTAATTCCCCTTCAATGTATTATTTATAGAATTCATAGATGCTTATCAATTACACTTCAACAAACCTGGAAAAAATCATATGTAAAATTAGTAGATGAATTATATATATCCTCAAGATAGTGTCCTTCACCATAAGAATGTTTGCCTCAAAAATCAAATGTACAAGTTTGTATATTTTCTCCCAAACTGTAACAAACAAACAAAAACCCAATGGATAAGTATAAGCATGGCCTATAAGGAGAAGGAAGGAATTACCATGAAGCTATTAGAAATTTTGTTCAGAAGCTAATCCTAGAGATAAAGAATGAGATATTATTACATATTGGTTGGATGGTAATATCTCTACTGAAATATTTTGTAACATTGTGTTAAATGACATGTAACATTCACATATTGAAAAAACATTTGAAGAAAAAGTTTATTTTAAAACATGAAGACAAATCAAGTAACATTCAGATTTGCCTTGGAAGAGGGAGAGTATGTTGTGATTGGTTTGTGTCAGCACTTATTCTTCTGGTTATAGTATAATGAAATAGAGGCATGTCAAATTCTAATCAAAGCATAGAGACATACAAATACCATAGGTCTTATCAAGTAAAAACTGTAACTGTCAACTGAGGTCTACATTGGAGTCTGACCTAAATCACATTCATTTGCTCAAAAGGAAAATATGTGTCATATTTACAGAGCAGTTGGAATTCTAGGTCAGAATAAGCACCAATTTGCAGGAGAAAAAAACTCCTGCTAATGTGGTTCTCCTTGCCCTAGGCAGTAACCCTTAAAATGTCTTCTGTGGCATTTCAGTGTTTTGTCGTGTTTCAAGGTCTTTTGTTTCAAATCAGAACTGCTTTGGGAAGACAGAACAGAGTAGAAGTGCACAAACACCTTCACTAGAATTATGGATACTACTTGTTTTTGCCTTTCTTAAAGGAAATACTGTTTTTTAAAGTAAAAAAAAAAATCCTCTTAACTGTTTTCTCACTGGGAAAAAAATGAAATAATGCTAAATGAAGAATAATGTCCCTCGCAAACTCCAATAAGGGCATAAAGAATTTAATAAACATAAACCACAGTGAACATCAATGAAGACACAATAATAGTCTGAAGAGAATCACAATAGTAAAATATAACTAAATATAAAATGAAAGAGTCTATTAGAATCCCGAAATAAATTTATGTACATTTTCTGTTTTCTACGATCAAAAACAGGTATTAAAGAAAATTCTAATGCATCATATTTAAATACTCTAAAAAATGCTAATGCATCATCTTTAGACAGACAACCTAATACAGCTAAAATATTAATGGACTTGAGATTCCAAGGTATAAAATGTTAGCATTACTCTTTATGTTTGTCCGTATCCAGGTGTTTTAACTTTCTGAACATCTATTTCCTTTTATATAGTATGGAAGTTATAAGACATAGTCATTGTGAAAGTATAGGATGCATGTAAAAATTAAAAATATACAAGTGTTATTAGTGTGGAAAGTGTATAGTCAATCTGTTTAAATTATTTTATTTTAAGGGTACTGTAGATGGAACCAAATACATCTGTGGTTTACCTCTATGAGAGGGAATGTTTTCTATATCAGGGTAGAAAGTCTTTGACATTTTCATTTCTATTAGATTATTTCCTATTGAAACTGACACTATATGTGCTATAAAACCCATGAGTACCTTGATGGCAGTCAAATCTTGTGTTCCTCTCATATGAACAGAATTTTACTGTGTTTTTATATTGCTTACATAATTAATAAAATATTGAAAATATTATTTCCGAAGTTGTATTCCCTCAGTTGGCAATTTGAAACATTTTTTTTCAATAAAGAGTCAACATATTTTTGATGAACTACATTTATCTTATAGCAAGAACAAATTAAGAAATATGGAGTGCATTGCTGAGGATACATTTAACCTCTGGTTCATGATAGACTCATGCTTTTGCCTGGTGGCCACTGTAAGATTTTCAGAGGGAAGATAGGATACAGGATGATAGACAATGTTACCTAATTATATTTGTTAAAAACTATATAAGATTACAGAGAAGCATCACATCTGACCTTAATTTATGAACTATCCATCTATCATGTATAAATTATTTGTTAATGTATGTATGTATTTATGTATGTATGTACTTACAATTACTAGTTGATTTGCCTTCCCAGCAAGTAAAACTCCCTGATCCTAAAACCTCTCTCTCTGTCTCTCTGTGTCTACTCTTCTAGCTTGCTCTCTCTCTCTCCATTATCTCTCCGTGTATTATATATACACACACTGTATAAAGACTTGTTAACTTGGGATATCTTAGATTCTCTAAATTGGGCTAGGTAGGATTAACATTAGAGCTATTGCTCACATATGGGTACTTTTGAGAGTGAATGTAGTACTATTGATACACTGGCACTAACTGAGACCATCTAGCCAAAGTGAGGAATATGATTCTCCAATACTTAAAGGCATTTGATTTAATGACAATAGTAGGCAGGAGCTAGAGGCAAATTCATAAGATCTCAGGAGTTTCAGAAAGGCCAGGTAGTTTCCCGCTGTGTTTATTTTGTTTTACCTTACTTAGGTGAGGAATGTGTTTGTGTGTATTTAAGCCAAGTTGTTTAATAAAGGCACTACAATCACAACTTCTTACAGGCAGACAAATGGTTAAAACTTAGATTAGTGAACCACCAAAGAATCTTTTAGTTCTATAGGCCACTTAAAGGAAAAATCACAGAGGTTTGAAAGCAAAACACACAATTATAATGGTGAGGCACTATTTTATACTTTCTGAGACTTGCGAAGTTTATTATGAAAAAAAAACCATTCAAATTATCTGACTAGCCTGTTTTTTTTTGTTTATTTTCACCTTTTGTGTAATTTTTTTTTAAAGTTTAATCTTTAGTACCCATAGATAAACAGTAAAGCAGCTCTAAGTTTGATCCAGTGAATTCTGAAGAAACATCTTCAAATTGTTTAATTTAGAAGCTTCTAAAAGTACAGCTCTCAAAGTTAATACTGTTAGCTGAGAATTATATCATCAGTGTGTTATTAGACTTCACATCGTGTCCTTTATCTTTCATTGAAAATGATGTAAACAAGAATTTAAGTAAAATGTACCTATATTATAAATTTAAAATCCTTTTGTTTGGTGATAGACCTATAAAAGAATCTCATAGATTTAGCATTCTTTGCAATGACTATATTATTTCAAATACCAGTTTTAGCAAGTTTACGATTTTAAAGAAAAATACCACTGTACATTTTTTTGTAGGATATCCTGCCCTTGACATGAAACAAGAAATGGTAGAACAGTACAGTTTTAGAGTCATGTGAATTTTAATAAGTTATGTTGACTTGACTACATTTTGTTTATGATCTGATATCTGAAAGGAAGTAGATCAATGAAAGATAATACTTGGATGTTTCTAAAATCAGATTCCATGTATTAGCTCATATTTTATATTCTCCAGTGAGGAATAGAATGGTGCAAATGTAGTAATGAATGATAATATATCTCCTTATGTGTCTTATTATATGAGTAATATATTTTTGGGAGGCACTACTCTTTTGTATATAACTGTTTGAAACATTGCATTCATGCCAATAGAATATAATGCATCGTGTAGTCACTGAACTTCTAAATGAAATTATAGAAACCAAATTACGTGTTCTTAAATAAATTAACTAAGTTCATTTGTGATTCAGAATCCTTATTAGTTTATATGAGTAGTAGAAGGATATCAGTTTCATTATACTATTTTCAAAGCACAGAATTAGATAAACTATCATTTGATTGCATTCTTTTCATTGAAGCTTTAACTTATCTTTTATACTTTAGGCAGTCCCAACCATTTTTAATAGACAGGCCAATAACACAATTAAACAATACTCCTGTTACAGATAAGGAATTACAGAGTGATCTAGGTTCCTTGATGTTTGGACCTTATGATCTCATTAACAAAGTCCTAACTCAACATCTTCCAGGTCTCTCTGACTAACATGTAAGAGGAAACACTCAGAAATACAGATTAGTTGGCAATAGCCCTCATGGGACTTAGGAGGGTTATGTAGCATTTTTAAAGAAGCAGTTTAAGTAGCTACATCCTCTTTATCCAAATGGTCCTCACAAAGAGTGAAGTATTAACTCTCAGGGGGAAAAAAGAGAATCTATGGAACAACTACAAATATCTAGGAAACATCAAAATTGGGGGAGTAGGACATGTATAAGTAACATTAACTTTTCAGATTAGCTTGGTTTTATGAAATGTGATTTAATGAAAAGAAACATGGTAATAATTAAATGTCTAAGACATCTTAAACTATAATGAATGGAAAACATATGCAAGAGTAGATTGTAAAAATGGACAGTGAATAGCAAAATTAGATCTTAATTGGAAATAAAACAAACATTCAAGAAAAAAGAAAACAAGGCCATTATTATAAAGCAAATTTTTAGATAGTGATTTATTTATTTTTGTTTTTTTTTTGTAAATTTAATAAACTTTTGTTTCAAAAAAGAAAACATTGTCGAAAATTAGAAAATTAGAAAAATATAAAAATAAGAGCACCATAGTCATACTATTCAGAGACAACTATTGTTTACTGTCTTACTGTGTATTATTCCAGAGGGGTGTCTGTGTGTGTGTGTGTGTGTGTGTGTTTATGGGTGTGTGTGTTACAACTATCACATTGCAGTGGAGTAGGGCTGAGATGGATGTTGGGCTCTTTATGGCCGAGGGTAGTCATGAGTGGAGGCCAAATTGGGTTGATTTTCCTGTTGTGGCGAGAAAAGGTCTGGCCAAGGGGTGTGTGTGTGTGTGTGTGTGTGTGTGTGTGTGTGTGTGTGTGTATTGAATTGTACTGCTTCATAACCCAGTCTTTCCAATTTCTTGTCCACATGGTTTCATGGCAATAAATTTTCATATCATCTAGTATCTAATTCATATTCAAACTTCTCAAGTTACCTCAAAAATATCTGTATAGCTAGTTTGTCCAACCTAGAATCCAATCCAGAATTAAATTTCACATCTGTTTTTTATGACTATTAAGTTTTTTAAATGAAAACTAGTACCTTTTTACATGATATTTACTTATTAAAGAAAACATTCAAGTAATCTTATAGAATGTTCCCCCTTCTCAATTTCACTCACGGTTAATGGCTTGTTTTCAAGAGTAAATTCTGCTGGAATATAAAGAATTTGGCCTTTCAAAATGTCCAAAACATTTATGTGTGATCTTTAGGTGCAGAAATGCTAGTGTGGTTTTGTTGTTGTTGTTGTTTTTGTTTTTGTTTTTTTGTTTTTTTTTGTTTTTTTTTTTACTTCTTCAGGTTGTTTGTACCTCTACCATTACTGCAGAGTGGTAAGAGAAGGAAAAATAAAAATAAAAAATAAAAATATAAAGAAATGCAAATCGGCAAAAGAACTGCTGTGAGAAAATATCAAAAGTAAATGCTAATGAGAAAAACATAGAAATTGCTGTCTGTTTCATTTTTGAACATTTTATTCTTATTGCCATGGCACAACTAAGTAATAACGACATGACAATTGCTATCCACCCAAATTGGATGAAAAGCATAGAGACAGGGGTCTTGTTATGTTCTACAATAAGTGATCCTTCTTAAAATGGAAAACAAAAAAATAAAGTGTTTTCTTTTAATTTACAGTGATGTTGACATATGTTACATAAATGCATACCACTTATTCTTTTTCAAAATATATAAGCAGAAGAAGTTTAGAGTTTTGGTAAATTCTACAATTAACAAAGCATTAGACATTATTCTCAATCACACATAAATCCTTTGCAAAAAAAGCTGGGCTGAGGAAACAAAAATGCAACCCTTTTTATAGTAGTGGCTTTTCAGGGATATGTTAGGCACTTGAGCTGAAAATTATTCCTTGGGTTGAAAACTTAAAATTATTCTGAAATACATATTTAACTGGCATGCTGAAAAATATGATCTTACGCACAACAAAACACATAACAGTGATGAGTTTGTGTCCGTATCATAGTTTAATTTTCTGAGCATAGATTTTTATATCTTTATAAAATTTTACTTAGGACTATCTAGTTGAATTATAGCAACATTTCAGTATGTGATAGTGCTTTTGGCTGTCAGAAAACAACCTTAGGATGAACTACTTCTTAAGCTTTTTCTGCAGTTTTATATCACAGTATAACAGTCATAATCTTTAAAAGGCATGATTCATTTATACAAGAAGTTACACAGATTTTTTTAAAGAGATGTTTAAAATTTTAAGGTTTTATTTGCTATCTGCTATCATTATTTCTGATTTGTCTTTAAGCAAAAGTTTATTTTGCAAGAGCAGGTCATTTTTGTTTTTTTTCTAAAAGAGTATAGCCTTAGAGAGTAGCTGCTTCTGGGAAAAGGAATAGAAGATACAAAATACTTCACTATGGAAGGCATGGGCATTCAGGGAATTATATTTTAGTTTTGATATCTATCATGGTTTCATGGTCAAATGTGTATTAGGTAACACCTATGTGTTTTTCTCTGGGCTATTTGCTGTGGCATATGAAATTAATATATTTCAGGGCTCTGGCCACAGAAAACTTATAGATACTACTCTATTCTAGAATAGGAAGTTAAAACCACAAATATTACTTTTTAAACAAGGACAAATTTTACCTTAGAAAACAATTAAAAAAAAGGAAAATTTCAAAATTCTATGTTAGCTGACAAATTTAAGAATTAAAATCTCCAGTCCATCTCCTTCTAATCCCTTTTTGGTACTATTTATACCTTTTTATGTAGTACTTAATGAACAAACCTTTTTTATGGGTGCATGATGCCTACGTACACTTTTGATAATAATATGTATTCCTCTCATAACTCTGTCTGACACAATTTTCATCTTTCTTTTGCCAACAAAGTTGCCCTTGCCAGAGTTTGAAATGGCACCTTTGTTTCTCTCTCTCTCTCTCTCTCTCTCTCTCTCTCTCTCTCTCTCTCTCTCTCTCTCTCTCTCTCTCATTGTTATCCTTATACTCCGGCAGTGTGGAGTTCACTCCCTTTTGCTTTAGAGCAGCAGTTCTCCATTGGCGGTGAGTTATGTAGACAACTGGCAATGTCTAGAGACTGGTGGGCAGAGCTGCTACCGGTATCCAGTGGATGGAGGCCAAGGGTGGTGCTATCCTAAATTGTATAGGATAGTTCCCCACAACAAGCAAGTATCAAGCCCAAAATGCCACAGTGCCACTGTTGAGAAAGCCAGTCTTAGAGGAAATGTTGACTATAATATTACAAACTACATCAATATAATTAAAATGTATTTTCCATTCATTTAAAGATAGAAATAAGAGGAAAACAATAGAAAATGCTCCTGTATCAACATTTTGGCATACGTTCCTCATTGTTATCAAGTTTTACATTTTTTTCATGAAAAGGCATGCTGTGGCTAGTCATCTCCAAACATTAGTTGTATGTGCATGGTTTATTATTAAAAACAAAATAAAACAAAAACATCTCCAGTTTTTAGCACGAGAAAAGTTTTGTTATACCTCTGATGCATTTTTATTTGCATTCCTTCTGACTAGATTTGTGGTATGTATAATTGCTCTTTCCTCTTCCTCTATTTTTTTCTCCCATCATACTTTTTTTCTTTTTCTTTTCCATTCTGGTTGGCAGAACTCCTCTAATTGCAGCTGGAGTCATTGGCGGGCTCTTCATCCTGGTCATCGTGGGTCTAACATTCGCAGTTTACGTGAGAAGGAAGAGCATCAAAAAGAAAAGAGCCTTGAGAAGATTCCTGGAAACAGAGGTAAGGTGTTTATTTCTTCTCTTCAAGTGTTTGAGGATTTTCATTGGGTTTGGAAGGTTTAGATGATACTCAGTTTTGTAATCCTATGGAAAATGTTGCTCAATTTCCTGCTGAGGATTTATATTTTATAGTGTGTTATACAAAATTGATGGAAAATCACAGTGTATTGTAAAAGTAATCAAGATGGTTTCATGGCTTCAAGAGGTTAAATAACAGGGGTCAAGGAAATTATTATATTGAGGAAAAGACAGATTTGTTTCTTTTCAGGGAGGGGTCCCATTGGCAAGCTCTAGGATATCACAGTGACAGAACTAGAACGTCTGGGTAGAGGGTATCTCAGTAGCAGAAGTGGAAACATGTTAGAAATATAATTTTTCTGGTTCTAAATGAAGCCAGATAAGCAAGCAGTTTATGCTTTAATTAGGGTCATTGCATTGGTAGCCACTGATCTCATTATTCCAGCAGTGAAAGGCTGGGCTTCCAGGATAAAGCTGTGTTGTAATCACACAGACCTTACGACACAATTCATGAGATGCATTTAATATTAATCATGTTAGTTATTGTGAGTGTGTAAATTACCACCATTTATTATCATTTCTTTTATATTGTCACACTGAGTCCTCTAGCACGCAAGTGATAGTTTTCACTGTACATGTTATAGGGGACAAACAATCACAGAAAACTATGCATTCCCAGGTTCTTCTTCACTTGCATACTAGCGCTTTTTCTAGGTACACACATTCCTGCCAGTCTGAACAATTCAGAGCAAATCTCTTCTGAAACTTAGCCTTCCCTGGGTTTGTTTTCTTTCTCATGGTCAGTGTAACAACCTTGACTTTTCCTCTTGACACTGACAGGAATTGGAATATTCATTTGTTCATTAATTTTGCACGCTGATAATGAATTCAAATTTTGCTCTTTTCCTCCAGAAGTCAAAATTAGAAAAATACTGTTGAAGTGTCAGGAAGCTACTTTACAGTTACATGTAGGAAACTACTCTCTAAAGACTGCAGTTATCTGAAATTAGAATGGGCTGTCTCATCAATAGTAATGTGCAAGCTTAAAAAAATGTAGTAAATTATATACGTGGAAAAACATAATAGTGATTTCTATTTGACTTGGATGTTTACAGAAGGTCAACTTGGTCACTCTTAACCTTGCACATGTGAGTAAAAGTTTGAGCACAATGCATGTGCTGTTCATAATTTCAGTTTAGCCTCTGGCAGATAAAAAGTTTCTTCATGGTTAGCTTGGGGCAATCAGTGAGAGAATTCTGGAAAGTGAAGTAAACTAGAGTTGGGGAGGAATTGAAGGGTTGGAACAGCAGTGGACATTTAGGTGATTGGATAAATGGAAGAGAAATTTGGTCTCTTAACCATGTGCAAAAAAGTCTCATTGCTTGGAAAGGAGTTGTTGTTTAGTTAATATGGTGCTTTCTAACAATGTCCTTCAAATTGACATTTTATTACTAAATTAAACATACTTATTGATCTTATAAATGGATTCTATTTTTATAGAAAGCTATTACTTAGTACTAAATTAGATGACTGTCAAATTCCCATCTTTCAGTAAAAGTAAATAGCTATATATATATATATATATATATATATATATATATCATATTACATATATATTATATTATATATATTTTATATATATTATATTATGTTATATATAAATGAATAAATATATATATATATATATATATATAATATGGAGAGAGAGAAAGAGAGAGCGAGAGAGAGAGAGAGAGACATTATGTGTATGTATGATCTAAATAAACAAGGAATTCTTAAGAGGATCAACTTAAATCCTTAGATACTGAAGCTGGAAATTCACCTCAGAGGTGAAAAATTTGTTAAAGAGGGATATATTGTGTGAATGTATTTAAAGTTGATACATTATTCCAAAATTATTTTGCTCCAGAGTGTCTTTCTTCTGTTTCAATCATAAAAGTAGAAAATACATTTTTTTTAGCATATACTTACTGACATGGACTCTAAGCTTGGCACTTTGATGCTGTGACTACAAAAACGTATTATGAGACCTGATCCTATCCCTTTATGAGTGATGGACTCAGTGCGTATATTATGGCATGCCATATTTCAAAGTATATTATATACCATTTCACTCTTACACAATCTGCTAAGGTAACTATTGCTATACCTAATTCACAGTTGTGAAGTTGGGGGCCAGAAAAATTAAATTGTTTACTAAGCCTGTGAATGGCTACTCCAATAGACAAACCTACAAATTTAAACTCAATTCTAATTCTGCCTTACTGGCTCACAAAATGAAACTATTCTTCTTTTAAAGGTATAATACTCAAATTATACCTCAAATTCCTGGAAAAAATCTGTTTTAAGGACATTTTAAATGCTACCTACGAAAATTACAGGATACTAAACATCTCAGGTAAAACTGAGAAGCTTTCAAAATATGAAATCATCACATTGTATATGCCAAAGCATGTATATAATATATATTTTAAGTGTATTTAGTCCAAGTGCTAACATCCAGTCTCCAATGTTGCATATGACTTTATATGACTTTTGTAAATGTCTTTAAAAATAATTCATAAAACTTCCTAATTAAGTATACAGTGTGAATATCAAAATCTAACAAACAAATCCTATACAACCGAATTGAATTAAAATGAAGGGGATTCTCTATGAGAGATTCTTTTTCAGATTTAACAAAGAATTCTGTGGTTCTTTCTGAGATTAGTTTTACATGACTTGAATGCAGTTATATGTGTTTTTACAATATAAATTTGAAAATGAAATAAAAGCGTGTTGTCAAACTGTTAGAAAACAACCTACGTTTATTGATAACATTTATCATCTCAAAATTCTTGCCATTGCTATACTCAGGACTCTGTTTGGCTAATTAAGTAGACCGTGATGTTCACAGAAGCATGATGATAATGACCAAACTAGAGGACCACAGTGCTCTTAGCTTTGTAAACAGACATGTTGAAATACTGTGTTGGTTTTCAAGACAATTTGAGTAGGAGTAGCCCTTAATTATTTTCTCATGCTGAGAAAGAATAAGCTATTTGTCTGTGTTTAAAGTTCAACTCCTTTATTTAACTTTAAATAAAGAAACTCTTATTTCTCTCCCTTGCCTTTTTTCTGAAGTATAGGTAAAAACCTCAAATTTTAACATAGGATATAGACATTTTGGTACCTAGAGGTTCTCTGTTATCCACATTTTTTTTCTCTCACATAAGCAAGAAATTTGCACACATTCACAGAACCTTTCCTTTTGCTTACGTATCCTCTCTGATGACATCTAACATTATCAGACCAATTTTAACGGCTTCTGCCACACCCAACCCACCTCATGATCTGGTGTTCCCTACCCTAAGGTCACCCTCCAGATCTGCTCCACGCCCTGTGTGTTCCCCTTTATGTCTTCCTCCTGCCCCCCAATGCTGTGTCCAAACTGTTCCTCAGGATGACAGTACCCTCCCTCCTCATGCCAACCTTTTTTTTTTTTTTTTTTTATCATCTCAAGACTAATTTTAAACTGTTTCTCCTTTAGGAAGCCAACGCTAATGAACTTTACTCCTTGATGATTATTTTATTCCTCTGTATCCCCTGGCATTCACTTAGGGTCTAGAATCACTTCATAGAACTTTAGGATGTTTGATCTAGAAGGTATCTAGGGCCTTGCTACTTAAATAGTGTTCAAGGGCTATCATTATACATAGGCATCACTTGGAATCCTGTAAAATGCAAATGTCAGCCCAACCCCAGACCTACTGAACCAGAATCAGTATTTTAACAAGAATTTCAAGTAATTCATATGTACGTGAAAGTGTTGGAAGCACTTTCCAGGTGTATGGGCATTGTGCTCACTTATTGTTTTCTTCTCTTCTGACATGTCTGTCCTAGCTTCCCAGCTAGACTTTAAGTGCTAAGAAGGCAGTATTCCTTCCTTTCTTTCTTTCTTTCTTTCTTTCTTTCTTTCTTTCTTTCTTTCTTTCTTTCTTTCTTTCTTTCTTTCTTTTTTAAAGTATCAAATCTTCTTAAATGAGAAAGAAAACATTGATAGAGTATGCCAACATGACTAAAATCTCCGAATCTTAGTGGAAGATGCCCCCAAAAAGGGGGGGGGGGAGGCTTGAAAAAATAGAATTAAGAGCTGCTAATTAGTCTTGACTTTTTTATAAAAATGGGGTGGGTGGTGTTCTAGCCTAGTATGCCTCCAGGTAGACACACATTTGTTACCTGTACTCATCCAGGCAAATCATGAGAAGAGAAAGGATAGGGTCTGAAGGAACGGTGAGTGAACCATATTACAAAAATATTGTTTTCCAAGAAAAGGTGCGCTTGTATGTTTTTGTGTCTGTGTGAGAAACAGAATCAGCCAGGAATAGAGAGAGAGAAACACTGTTGAATTACAAGTTGTAATCTCTATTCTTTTTGTTTTATAGTTGGTAGAACCCTTAACTCCCAGTGGCACAGCGCCCAATCAAGCTCAACTTCGTATTTTGAAAGAAACTGAGCTCAAAAGAGTAAAAGTACTTGGCTCGGGTGCTTTTGGAACTGTGTATAAAGTAAGTAAAAAATAATACCTACCATTAGTTATTTGTTATTCCTAACTTGTTTTGAATAATAGCCAGAGTTATTGCTGTAGCCGACATCATTTACTTTTAATATTCAGAGAGGAGAACATTTATGGTATTGAAATGTTGATGCACAAATGAGTTCATTAATTTTGATTAAGCAAGTTGAGAACGGATAGAGACGTGAGAAGGCAGGCACACTGACACATAGCCAACATACAGTAGTTCTTTCTCTCGATGCCTTTCTGAACCCTTTTTCAGATCATCTTCCCTTTGGCAAATGTTGTCGTTATCCAAAATATCCAGCTCCTACCTATTTTTTTTTTCCTTTTCCCCTACACAGTGCTCCATGAAATCCCAATCAGGCCTGGGCAATGTGCCATCATCCCTCACTCTTCTTTTTCCTTCTGTTCTTTTATCTAAGCCTCTACCCATTTAACTAGTCTCTTTAGATCCACACAAACGTGCTGACCCCTTAAGACAGAATTTTTTGTCATGTATGATTTAAAGGAAATTTTCAGTTTTGATATCCTCACCAATATATGCAAACTGAAAAAGTGATGATTTTATTTGTGAAATTCAGGCCAGATAGAAAGAGAGACTGACATCATGGCTTTTCAATAAGAGAAGTATTACTGGAACAGGAAAGATCAAATGATGGCATTTGCCTGTTTACTTATTTAGCTTAATTACAAAACCAATTCAGAGGTCAGGCCCAGGGTTAATTGTGGTGAAATTTATTTTTAATGGTAAATTACAAGAATAAGAAACTCTGCTTGGTTAGTGCTAAATTCTTCTTCTAATGTCCATTAATCTAATACACAAATTTACTTTGCCAATTTTATATATTTCTTAAAGCAATATGCAAGCCTACATTTTTACAAATGTATCTGTTAAAATAAATTGATCTTAGGAATTTTGCATTTTAAAATGCTCATTTTTTTTCTATTCAAAACAAAGATACATTTAACAGAAAATATTAACAATTAGAATATAAACCTTAATTTTCTTTCCTGACTGTTCCAAAGATAATCAAATCCCTTTAGAATAAAACTTTGATTCTGAAGTCAAAATGCTGAAGTTTCTTAATATCTTAGTATGCATGCTTTAGTCAATTAAATTCAAAATTATTAACTGAGAACCTAATTTGAATAGAAACTATTCTAGGATGACTTGATGCCTTCTAGTTTTCAATTCTTTGTATGTCCAAAGAATCACAACATATCCTATCTGTTTCTCTGCTTTTACTATGCTAGAAAAAAATGGACTTCTATTTAAAAGACAACTCAGTCTTGGATTGTTCCTAGCATGTTATCATCCTTATATTTTTATAGATTACATTTATATTGGTATTCCAAATGTGTGCTTTATGAATATTTTAGTATTGATGGTAAACCTGTTCTCTACCATAGGTACCATCAGTAAGAAAATGTAGACTATGGGTTTTGCACTATTTTTTGTTTGTTTTTCCCATTTAAGCATGGATGCTTTTAAAAAATTGTTATACAACAGGGAACTTGTCTTATTATTTTGGATTTGACACATAAATATTCCTATTCATTCAAAGAAGAATTTTATCCTTAAATCCATCTTCTAAAGATTAACCTCGTTTTTTTTTTCCTTTATTATTTTGGCTTTTTGATAATGATTGTGTTTAGGTCTCCTCTTATATTACACAAATATGTATGTTTTAGCATAGAAGTACATAGTGAAACACTTTTTAAAAATATTTTATTTATGACTATAACCAGCTGATATTAAGAAAGACAGGATAGAAATGTTCTGCTCAGGAACAATATACTATTTTTTTTCTCTTTCTTTCATTTTAATGTTAAAATTGGCCTAAGAAGACTTTTTTGATTTT
This sequence comes from Rhinolophus hipposideros, assembly GCF_964194185.1. Taxonomy (NCBI): domain Eukaryota; kingdom Metazoa; phylum Chordata; class Mammalia; order Chiroptera; family Rhinolophidae; genus Rhinolophus; species Rhinolophus hipposideros. The sequence continues at coordinate 79,112,204 of NC_138052.1, read as the reverse complement.
AGGGTTAATAAATTAGAATTTGAATTTTTTTCTGTATAACCTCATATTTGCTTCTGTTTTCATTTGGGACAATACACTTAAAAAACATTCTTGTATAATCCATGTATCCCTGTATATCTTATCAAAATATTGTCCTCATTTACATGTTTGAATTATTTATGCAGAAATGTTGTTATTTGACTTACAATGTTCTCCATTACTTTAACATTACCTACTATATATTTTTTCAATGCATGGATCCTGTTTAGATATTATAATCATATGTCTATAGGAAAGGAAAACTGGCAATGGCCAAAATAAATATTTTATATTATTTCAGAGATAAAAAAAAAAACTTTGATATATATACACACACTATTATTTAATATAGACAAATTAACATGTGTTCTATACTTCTTAGCATTGGCCTTTGAAAACTAATTCTTAAATAATCACCTTAGAAAATTATTTCTTAAATCAATCTGAACTTCAGGAACATGAAAATATGCTTTTTGATTGTTTTCTTTTAAGTTTCAGAATTAGATAATGTTAAAGTTGCAAAGAACCTCCAACATTACTTAGTCCATTCTTCTAAATCACAAATGAGACAATTGAAGTTCAAAAATAGGAACAGCCTTCTCAAAGTCTTGACAAGTTGATGATATCCAAATCAAATGTTATTATTATTATATCTTACTTCAATGTTTTCTCACTTTCTAAAGCCTTTCTTATACACACAAATTGAATTTATAATAGTGTAAACACCTTGGAAGCAGAATACACATATGATTCATATTCAGATAATGAAAGCAGACAACAACGTTGCTGAGTAACCTGTAACATACAACAGGTGCTTGACATAATAAATGTTTGTTGATTATATGACAGAATACAAAACTTCTAAATTATTGTTTTCAGAAATGAATAGGTTGAGTGGTTAAATAAAATTTTGTTTCATATGTCTAAATGTTGTATATGTCTCAGTACAGATTTAATGTGAATTTTTCCCCCAAAAGGGTATCTGGGTCCCTGAAGGAGAAACAGTAAAAATTCCTGTGGCGATTAAGATTCTTAATGAAACAACTGGTCCCAAAGCCAATGTGGAGTTCATGGACGTAAGTATAGACAGACCTCAGACAACCACATTTTTATCCATTCTTAGTAGGCTGCTTTTAGAATTAAAAAAAAAAAAAGGAAAGAAAAGACTACTACTTACAAACTTTCTTCTCTGTAAATGGTATAATCTTATTAAAATTAAAGGCTTGATTGAAAGCAACAAAGGAACAAGACAAACAAATAAAGAAACAAAACCTCATAGACACAGACAACAGTTTAGTGGTCACCAGAGGGTAAGGGGAGAGGAGGATGGTAGATGAGGGTAAAGGGGGTCAGATATATGGTGTTGGAAGGAGAACTGACTCTGGGTGGTGAACACACAGTGTGATATATAGATGATGTATTGCAGAATTGTACACTTGAAACCTATGTAACTTTACTTACCATTGTCACCCAAAAAAACTTTAATTAAAAAAAAATAAATAAAATATTAAACAAGGGACAGCAAACTTTTGCTTAAAAGACCAGAGAAGTTAGTCAAGCTTAGTAGTTGAAAGGTGGTCTGTGGCAATTACTCAACTCTATTGTTTTAGTAGATATGCAGTCATAGACAATTAAAACAAAGCAAAACACAGGGATGGATGTGACTGCGTTCCAGTAAAACTTTCTTTCATAAACAATCTGAAGGACAGATTTGGCCTGCCCTCAGAGGCCAATGGCACAACCACTACTCCAAACTCTATTTGGGATTGGTGAGGATGGTTTGAAAAGTATGCCAGACTGCTTGATTTTATTATTGTTATCCATTTAGTTTAATGCATCAGTCAAGATTAGTTTCTGTTGTTAGTACTTGTTAAATTTAAATTAGGAAACTACCTAAGACAGATAATTACCCATTGAAATTTACTTTTTTTTTAAATTCTGAAGACAAGATCTTACAGGTAAAAACTCCAAGTATAAAATAAGAGAGTTCTGAAAAATAAAAGTACTTTATAAGGTCAATCAGAACTTTAAGATTTCCCTTAGCGAAAATTGTGGATTAAGCTGTTCAACAAATTTCAGAAGATAGGACAGATGAAACTATACATGTAACAGGTTGTTATTTTTTAGATTCAACATGAGCTATCTTGCCAGGGGTTCTGTCAAAGACCCATCTATATATTGTTTCTCTCTTTTAGTATAAAAATGATTTTAGTAACAAAATGATTTTGATTTTCAAATGACTTTCATATGAAAGATGATGCAAGCATATGTGCTTTGGTTTTTCTTAAGGCTGGATTGCTATGTATTTCTACCTAGTTTCTCTTGTAAGCTCTTATGTAAGTTTTATAGGAGTTCAGTGTGTGACCTTGGAAATTTTTAAGTGGACATAATACTAACCATCATATATAGGATTACTTTTACTTTAACTTATTATTGTTTTTTATATAATAAGGCTGATAATGATCTAATAAACCAGCTGCTCTGATTGGTTCGCATCATGACTTACCAGTTTACTTAATATGTTAGATACCACTCTTGTTGCATATTTACCAACACTTAACTAACAGACACTGAGTACAGTAACTAAGTAATGTTTCCTTCTGCAGGTCTGTAGAAGTTCTGATACTCTTCAGTTACATGTCCTGGATCATACATACATCAAAGTATAAAAGTGAAGCCTTTTTCAGTATCACAAGTAATTTGATCTTGGTATAAATTTGTAAAGAGAGTTTCAAAGCAACTACAAACGATGAAGAAATTGACAATGTGTAGAAACAGTGTAGGTTAATATGTAAAACCAATAGGAAAATAGATCTTGCCCAGCATAGACTGTAGCCAAAGCTGAAATTCACAAGAATGCTAATGATCTCCGCTGGAGATTTGAACAACCATTTTTGTCATATTTCCATGGAAACAGAGTGGCAAAAAGGGGTTAAGAGGCTACAAAATTATCACCTAAGAAAGAAGCTCTAAAAACCTCATCATGATTTTGAATGATTATTTGAAAGCCCTAACCCCATCCATTTATTTATTTTTTTTTTTTTTCCTGATCTGAGGTCTATTCCCATGGAAACATGAGTGGGGCTGGCAGCTTGAAGTTAGGTTTCTGCTGAATTTTAAATGAAGCTGTGTGTGATTGAGCCATGAAAGGAGTCATTTTCCTAGACGATTGATGAATTGTGACCAATGGATTCCAATGAGTCTGTTTTTGTTTTTATTTTTTATTTTCTTGTTTTTTTTTATTTTTTTAAGTTTTAAAACAATAAGGAAAATATTTTTACTGTGACTATAGTACCTCGTGGATAGATGGTAAAAGATTAACATATTGATGGATTGCTATTGGCAGAGCATAAATAAATATCAAGCAAAAATATTTCCTACTAATTTCATGAGTTATTTCAAAACATTAGGATAGTACAATGTCTAAAACACAGTAGAACTGTCAATGTTAGTAGAAATGTCAAATGTCAATTGAGTATTTTAAGTGACTTGGTGTAATTTTAAGGCAAACTTATACCTACTTTTCATACCTCATTTTCAGCTCATCTATTATGTGTGTAGATCATTATAAAATTTTTAACAACATATCAAACCATAATAAAAAAAAAAAAGATTTGTGTAAGCAAAATTATTTGTAATTTTGACCAATGGATTGAGTTGAAATTGCAAATATCCCCAGGGTTAAGTTAAAAATCCTATGTTTGTCACGTATTAGTCTTTGTTCTTCTTGAAGCAGAAGGCAACCCTGAAACAAAAATTTCAGTGGAAGTAGTTTATTTTGGAGGTGAAAGGCTCATAAGTAGGAGAGTATGGCGAGGAGACAGGAGAGCCACTAAAGCCAGCTGCCATTCTGGACTTTTGTTCCGTTGAACAGAGTCAGGCAGCCAGTAGAGGATATACATGTCAGAGTTATCCTCCTCAAGAGTTACAGGAGCTGATGGAAGGACTCCATCTACCAGTCATTGGTTGAGGGTTACTGTTTAAGAAGGGTATTTATTCTCCTTCATATCCTGCCCACCAAGGGTGGCAAAGCAGGATTTTTAGTAGCAAGAGCTATTAGGCAAAGAAAGGCAGGTGGAAGTCAGCTGGTACACACTATGTAGAGCATCCCAAGGATAATTTTTAAACTCAAATAAGGTGTACTTGCAGCCATGCCCCCTGTCTCTTTTGCAAACTAGTGTATGTGTGTGTTTGTATTTCTATGCATATGTGTGCATGCATTTTATATCATTTTATAGAAGAAAATAAAGCTTCTGAAGATAAGGGAAACTACATATTCTTATTTAGCATTAGACATCCACCCTCCCCAAACTTTACACTGAGGGTAGAATATTCTAGATTCAATAACTACTACTACTACTACTACTACTACTACTACTACTACTACTACTACTACTACTGGATTTATCAGATATAGCTGTGCTTTACTGGTTATTATAATAAATCAGACAAATGCAGCAACTTAATACTCAAAACTCATTATATCCAAATTTCTGTTGATATCCAAGGGAAGAGGAGAGGACTTTTAAATTAGAAAGTTTACCATAGGCAAAAATAAATATGAAGCAATATGTGTTCTATTAAATTCTATTCTGAATGCAAGGGAAGGAGAATTTGGTCACAAGGCTGTTACCGAGCTCACCTGAATATGTCTAATGGATTCATAGTGACAATAATGACATACTTCTCGGGAATGACCAGTACATTTCCTCATTCCTATAGAGATAACATTGAACAGCATTAAGAAAATAACTCTAAAGGTCTATGTTTGTGAAAAGAATGTCTATATCTATACACACTCCTAGTTTTTATTTCAAATAATACCATTTCATTGGGAAAATGCGGGAGCTTTGTTTTATCTTTTTTTTTCTTCTTATCCATCAAATGGTACAGAACATATACTTAAAAATTTAGTCTATTGAACAGGATTCCTGGAATTGGGGACCATGGTCTGTTCAAGTCATGCAGGTTCTTAAGTTTCTCTGAGTTTCCACCACTCTGCTTTTTGTTTGTGTATTTTTTTATGTGTTTGTTTGTTTTCCCTGATATTTAAGTTCACTATCGCTTGACATTATCATATTTGCCTAGGAAGGGCATGTGTTTTTAATTTTTTTAATTAATTTGTTTCCTTAAAAATTAATCTTGGGATCAGAGAAGTTCTGTAATTATCGTAAATTCCAGTGACTGGTGAATAATACTTCTGTTTAGGGCTTACCTTAATCTTCTTGGTTTCTGTTTTACTTTTCCACACCAAATCAATTCCAAAGTTCACAGTAAGGTACTGAAAGAAAATGCATTGCAAATCACCCCACCTTATTGTATAAATGATGATTTTTTTATTAAAAGAAGAATAACTTGTTTTCCTTACCCTATAAAATAGGACTTTTTATCTTACACTACTGTCATTTTGCTGTTTTCTGAAAAACATTCCATGTGAATTCTCTTTATTTGTTTCTCTTGTCTGTGCTGAGTTTATAATCGCGTCTTGAGGGGAATTGTTTCAACTTAATTGATGTCATGTTAGTCAGGTGAGACAAACAGAATTTGTTGGTAGACTTTATATTTTCTCCCAGATTATAGCAGACTTATAAAAATAATTTGAAAGGATATTTGATTCTCTAACATTACTTTTATATTACATCATTTTCATGCATATGGTCTCATGTAGTTAATAGTAACCCTTTGCTAGATCCTTGTCATACTAATGGTAGATTTTTTTAAATACATATAATTTAATCCAATTATATTTTTTCAGCCTTATAGATTTTGCTCATTTACATGCATTGATACAATTCATCTATTTCAGAGGTTAAAAAACAAAAAGTAAAATTATTTTTTTAAGGCCCATGGCTTAGATGTCACAAGATTCTACACTGCTGACATGATCATGAAAAGTCAGTTAACCAATCCTTTCATTTTTCTTAAAAGCAATAGGTAAACTAATTAAGAAAAGTTTTGGATAGTTACTTTGCTTTTAAAAATGAAATCATATCTTCAGAAAGAGAATCTACAAACTCCATTAGAAACAGAATTTAGAGTCTTTTAAAACTCTACCAAAAGAAGAAGAGGGGATAGTAAAACTGAAGTAAACTGAAGTACATCATTTCTGCTATATTTTATTTCATTGGTCCTTGTACACATCCTACTAGTTCCTTGTACATATCCTACTAGTTGTATAGAACTCAGTCAGAAATGCCATCTCATCTGAAATCATTACTTCAGATACCCCATTCTCCAACCACATTGTCTAGCCCATCCAGTTGTTTTCCTATAGTAATCACTTGAGGAACATTTTTTTCCCTCTTAAATATCTTCCATTCCTTGACTCTCCTATTTCTCACTATCCCTCTACTGCCACCTATTCTCTCAGCCCTCCACAGCTAACTTATATTCATGGTCTAGCATTATAATCACATTCTTACAAAAATCTTCAACTTTCTTGCTTTTCAATATTATTTAGCAGGAAGCAATCCCAGAAATATTGAAATTTATCAGTGCCGTGTTCTAAATCTCTTTTTAGTCTATACATTTTCTAGATCATCTCACTAGATTATCAAATTTTATTTCTAGTCTATTTTTTGAATCTGACCTCATCTCCGTTCTTGATGTCACCTTGTTGAAATCTCAGGGGCATCTCAAGTTTAATGCTTTCAGAATATACCACTTCATCTTCTCTTCCAAATCTCTTCTGCATTCAATCCTACCTGTTTAAATAATTTGTATATCCATCCACCCTGTGTGTCCCTATCAGAAAATTTAAATTTATCCTCGAATGTAACACCCTTTCAAACATCCAATTTCTATTTCCAATTCAAGAGCAAATGTTTCATTCTATGCCGTGAAGCACATTCGGAGAACTACCTCTTCCTTTTTTTTTTTTTTTTTTATATCCCATTGCCACCATCCCAATTAAAGCCTTCAACATCTTCATTCTGAATATGAAACTAGCTTCCAATTTTTAATACAAAACTTGAAATCTGTTATTTCTCTGAATAAAACATTTCAGTGGCTTCACAGAAGTAAACAACTTCCAACTTTATCATACAAAGCTTGAAATTTGTTGTTCGTCTCCACAAAACTTTTCAGTAGCTTCACTAAAGTAAAAAACTAGGTCCTTGGCTTTCAGAACAGCTAGTTACTTTCCCAGTCTTCACCGACTTTCTTTCCACTCCTCTTCCAAGCCAAGCAAGTCAATCCATGCCTTTGCCTGGAGTGTCCTTCCCTAGTTCTACCTAATAACTCTTAGTTATTATCGTTTCTCAATTTAATTATACATCCTCAAAGATCCCTTTCCTGACGCCTATACCTAAAATTGTAGCCTACTAACACTGCTCAGAAATTTTCCTGTGTGCATCTATCATGATAGGTTATTATATATTTATTTGTCCTAGTTTTTATGGTAGAATCCTACTCTCTCCCAGCAGATTACAGGATCCTTGATGAAAGGACTGTCTGTTAACTGCACTACTGTATATCCAATGACAAGCACGATAATACAGGCACATAGTTAGGAAATAATAAATAATTTCTATATAATAAATTGATAATAAATATATAAAAATATTTTAAATATATATATAAATAAATATATGTATAAATATATATATATATATAAATTTTATAATTATAAATACATGTAAATTATAAATAATATATATAATAATAAATTAATTGACTGAATGAATTTTTTTTCTATTTAAAAGACTTTTATTTTTCTTTATGCCTTTTCTGTTGCATCTAATTGATTTTGTAACATTTTTCTGTCATAATTCTATCTTTGTTTGGCATATTATACTTGGATCATTTTCCTTATCTATTTATATTGCTCATCCCAGATTTATTTCTACAAACTAGTTTAGTAGCTGTCGTGAATCCAGAGCACCAACATATCACTGAGGAATAGACCTTTCATATTAGCTCTGATAAAAGGACTCAGTGTACACTCTGCAAGTCCTTTGAGAAGGAAAATCCTTGCACCCTTTCTATCCCTGCAGGGAGCCAGTAACCTCTCCAGTGGGGGCCCTCTGAATGGTTCCCTGTAAATGTTGTCATTATGTATGAAAGGATTGTGCTATGTTTTATTTTTAGCTTCTTCTTGACCTGGAGTTCTAGGAATCTTATGTAGTTAATAACTTTGTATAACGTTGGCTTCTACAATGGCAATCTGCTATTAGAGTATCTCCCCCATCCCCTGTTTGTCTGTTTACTTCTATTTCAATAGGAGTAAGGATGCAAGGATGGAATCCTATATAAAAGGAAAAAACAAAAATTATTTTATCACAGATTTTGGCAAAAATAAATAAGTAAAAGTGATTGACTAAAGTTATTACAAAGCATTGCCAGTAACAATTATCTGAATTTATAGATATCCTGAAACTTGAGCTTCAAATATTGTCTTATGGGGTTCCAAAATTTTTCAGGAAAGGCAAAGTACATGATAAAGTTTGCATTCTAGCATGCTTAATTTCTCTCTTAAAGCACCTAAAAGAATCTACCTAAATTCAAAACAGGTTCTCTGTAAAATTCAAGATGTAACTTGATAAGCTCTCTGACTGCTTCTGTTTTTATAAAGTATTTCTTGAATTTATGTGGATGAAGAAATATTTCTCAAGAAGACATCGTCTACTGTATTAGTATTTAAATTTGGTGAGTGGACATCAGTAGTCTGTTAAAGGCATTGTTTTCTATGTTCGAGGTATTCCCAGTTCTACAGTTTATTGAATTTCAGACATGATTAGAGGATGGATATCTCTGTCACCATAAAGCTGGAGGTGAACATGTGTATTTTCCGAGTGGTATTTGCTAATTATGATGGTTCATGGAAAAAAAAAAAAAACACCCACTCAGTTGACGGCATCAGTAGGAAGAGCTGTTTATAATATAAAGGTTGTTCGTTAAATTCAGGTAGAAAGGTTTCGACCACAGACCAATCAAAAACCAGGACATAAAATTTCCAGATAATCAGCAATTTTAGACATATCAAACCTAATATAGATGGCTTTGTTGATGCTCTGTTTATAGCGTTAAGAATACAAAACATTGTTTCTGCAGGAGGAAGAGGCTTTTTGAATGAAGTGCCGGTTTGCATATGAGGCATAAAATGATTTTAGTTATTTAAACAGCAGTAATTTTGTTCAGGAAATGAGGGCTTACTATGCTATAATACTTAAAATAGTATCCACACACACACATATATATGTATAGCTGCATAGTGCAATGAATATATATTGATATTATGTATTAATTCATATTACTATTACAATTATATATATATATATATGTATGTATAGTGTGATCAACAAATACTGTGAATGTTTAAGTTAAAAATAATTGATTGCAATAAAAGACACCTTGCCATTAATTCCCCTGAAAAATTGTCCCCCTCACTTTAAATACACTTATCCCATTGTTCTTGCCACTTTGGGGAAGAGCCAGAAGTTACATGGTGCCAGATCCAGTGAATAAGGTGGATAAGGACAATGGAAATGTTTTATTTGACAGAAATTGCTGCACCAGAAACAATGTATGACATGGAGTCTTTCTATTATGATCACAAAATACGGTGAATGCTGCTGCCGAGTGCCATCCAACGGAAAGGCAGGGATCTTCAATATGGGAAGCGGCACATTGAACCTTAGTGACTGTGTGATAAGTTTCAACTTGTTCGGTGCAGTCGGTCAGGTGTGAGCTATGATTGAGATAAGGTGTGGTTTAAACTGTGCCGTAAATCATCATCAATCATAATAATGCTCCAAATCATACATCGCTTCTCGTGTAGCAATTTCTGTCAAATAAAAACATTATGGTGTACCCTCATCAACCTATTCACTGGATCTGACACCATGTGACCTCTGGCTCTTCACCAAAATAAAAGTGACCATGAAAGGTAAACATTTTGAATCGATTCACAACATTGAGGCAGCCACGACAGCACAACTAAAGACACTCACGGAAGAGGACTTCCAGAACTGCTTCAGAAAGTGGTAATAACGATTGGATAAGCATTCAAAGTGGGGGGCGAGGAATATTTTGAGGAGGATTGATAATAATGTATCTTTTATTGTAATATACTCTTTTTAATTTACACATTCACCATATTGTTTAATCACACCTCATATTCATTCCACTGTGGTATATGGATAAATGGTAAATATACTTCTCCATCATAATTTTTAATGTTTCTTTGCAAATTTAATTGTACGACTAGGTAATCATCTATTAGAATGAGCACATAATTGGTATTGCTAGAAATGATAATACAGAAGTGACTAATTCACAAGTATATCTCAAACTTTTTCTTATGATAGTTTTCTCAAAATGATCAAAATAATTTCTCATTCTGGCTCACACCACTGCTATATTAATAACAGGCTTTTGTCTGCAATTTTCAAAGCATAGATGGCACAAAACTAAACAAATGGACAATGCATCTGGTAGCATCAAAGAATTTGTGAATAGAAATGCTCTCAGCATTACCTCCATTTCATCCATTACCATCCTTATGTTAACAGCCAGAGTAAAAAGATCCTTTGCATAGACAGAGATTCACCCAATATTCAGTAAAGGAGTCAGTAATCCCCGATCACACTTGAGGTGATTTCCATCTAGATAAAGGTACTGTGTACACAAGGATGAATTTGGATACTGTTTCGTTTGCATTAAATTTCCCCTACCCTTTATTTAACTGTACGAGCAAATCTGTACAATGGACGATGGTGGATTTGGACAAAAACTTTAACTCAATGACAAAGCAAAACCAGAGTGAAAGGGCATGTCGTTCTTGATCATGTTCCACCATGAATCAACTACTAATATCTAGCAGATATATTTTTAAAACATGTTTTTTAGAACTGAATATGTAAATTAAGGTCAAAATTATAAATTATAAATTGAAGAAAGAAATAGTTATTTGCTTCTAGACTCAGGCAAAGGCAGGCCTAAAGATGGGTACTAACATGTATATTTTGTGTGGAGAATGAAACGTACAGGTAGTATTTAAATAATTTGTCTCATTCAAAGCCAGTGAGGGAAGACAGAGCCTGGATTTGAACAGGAATGTCTCCAGACCTAAGTCTACCGGCTTCCCATACCATTACTCTGCCTCTTCAAAATACCATCGTATCTATGGCAGAGACAGTTGCCACAAGTTTATAACAAGTGGCAGTTCCTTTATAGAGTTTTATTTCTTCTGAGTTTTTTCTTCTAAGTTTCTGAGGTGGCCTGTTGCATTCACTGAATTCAAGCTTTGCTCAGGAGGTATTCTTGCCCTTCAAAGTCCTGTTGATGACCTCATTATTTTCTTATTTATTATTGCTTTATATGACATTTTATGTCACTCATTCTTATCCTCACAAGAGAAAAACTGAGCGTGTGTGACTCAATCCAGACAAAAATCCAGGCAAATCCTTTGAAGTATAAACATAAAAAGGATTATGATACATTGTACTGCATAAACATTTTAAACTCATAATCACCTTTTGAGATAAAAAGGATTACCAGATCTAGACTTCTTTTAGCCTGTTAAAACAATAAGTTATAATATACATACTACATAAACAGCTCAATGGTTTGTTTTTCCAGTAAGGAAAACATATCAAGATATTCTTTTGGATACTTATAAACACTGCTGCAGCTCCTTAGAAGCCATGTTTTGGTGCTCGTAACTTAAAGTTTATGTATAGCTTGGCATATTGTAATTAGAAATAAGAATGAGTACCTCTGAGACAGTAAAATTATGAAACCAGTTTGTCACAGAAAATAAGCAATCAGTGAGGACTCTTTATCTCAAAGGTAAAAAGCTTAAGGTTTTCTATAGTGATCCTTGACACTGCAATTGTATCTAGGGTTTTGATCCACTTACAAATTTAATCTAACCTCTCTGAACCTAAATGCTCCATTATCATTAGAAAATAATTAGATGCTGTAAGCAGAAGTCTGCATACATGGAGTTCCTTGGGAGTCCCAAAGCTCATTGAAGCAAGGAGTATGATGGATACTGGTCAGCTGATATTGGACTAGCAGCTAATAATAGGAGGAAATGCTGCTTAGCTAGGTGAGAAAGTTAACTTGGGGAAAATGAAAATGAGACGTTGGGGATTTATCGTCAGAAATAAATTTCCCTTTTTCATTTGTTTCCTGTTAAGAAAATAGCCAAGGGAACCAGTTATTTCTTCTTTCTTTCTTTCTTTCTTTCTTTCTTTTTTTTTTTTTTGACAATTTATAATTAAGATCTAGGACCCAGTTGATTTTAGCCATATTCACTGTAATTTCCTTGTATTCCTACAAAGAAATTTTAGTGAATCAGGAATGTATTTGGTATAATTCATACAAATAATAGGTGAATCTGACCAGTAAATTAAAAATCGTCAGCTCTAGCAAACATGTAGAAAATTAACCGTAGGAAACATGTGTAAGCTTTTTGGGAGGATTGCAAACACAAGAGGTTTGATTATACAGCCAGAAAATGTTTTTCTTCTTGTGATTAAGGCAATGAGCCAAGTTTCTTTAAAATGAAAAACAAATTAATTTCAAAGTGTGGAACACTCATTTGCTTAATGAAAGTGTTACTGTATTTTCACTAATGAAAAATTATTCTTTTGCAGAGAAATGCTTTAAAATGTAATTGTCTCTAGTTTTTCATATAATGTTGATTTTTAAAAGAATGGATTTCAATCTACATCTTTCTCTTTTTCTCTGATTTTCTACTAAATTTGTAATGCATGAACTAAGGCATAACACCTAATACCTGTGTTTTACTTTTGCATACCCAACAGGGTTGTCAGTGTCTTTTGGTTAATAGCTACTTCACACGTTGTAACTCCCACGTTATCCAGATATGAATAGTAAGTTTTCAATAAATATTTGTTTCTCGTTTGGAAGTATGGAAAAATATATTTACTTCATTCATTTTTCATTAGACTTTTCTGGGGTGCTTACTATGTGGAAAATCCCATGCTATCTATGTACTCTAAGAATTATGAAGATAACGAGCATGGCATAGCCTTAACCTTAGTGAGATAGTAACATATCTCACTAGTATGTTAGTTTGTCTAGTAACATATTAAATCAATAACAAAGCAGAACCTTTCATGAGGTTGGAACAGAGAAAGTATGATAGGTTATTAGTAAGAAGAAAATACCATTAATGATGGATTTACTGATCTTTTAAATTCTTCACAAATGTAGGAATACCAAAATTATTTGTCCTTCCAACTTATTTGGATACATTTATCTAAAATGCATGCATTGTATATAATACATTGATCTTGTTTCAGTTTGTCTATCCTCAAATTATTTTTGCCACATATGTGTGTATATACATATACATATGTGTGTAATGTGTGTGTATATACACAACAGGTTCATTAAAGATGAATCAACTCTTGTGCTTGGTAATCTGTCATTGAAAGTAACTGCCAATAGAAAAAAAAAATAGTGCTGTTTCAAAGCAGCATTCTTTTTTTTTCCTCCTCAGTTGAATTATGTTATCTGATAACATCTACATTTCTCTTTAGTACTCTTTTTTTTTTTCCCAGTAAATCTGTATTTAAGTACTTCATGGACATTGTAACTGTTAAATAAGCAGCATTCCTATTTACAAATGTATGTTAACATATTCACAAACAGTTTGCATATACTTGTGTTGGCAGTTTTCTAACTAAAACTAAATTAAAGAACTTTCCTAATAAGGCATGGTCTTTCCACTGCTCCTGAAGTAAACAGAACTGTAATCAATTTAATGTTCTTCTGTTGTCCAGAGGAACATACCACCATCTGCATCTAAATTGATCCAATTTAAACTTATAGGTTACTTCATTAAGATTTTTCTAAGAGAGCAATTTTAGTTATTTTAATATTTTAATGAGAATTTTGTAAATACTAATTAGGAGATATCTTCAGTAGAGGAATAGAGTCTTAGTTTAGAATATCTTGGTCTAAATTCTGGTTCTACTTCCTACACATTGGAAGCCAAGTTGGCAGCCGAGCTAATCTCTCAGTTTTTGCAAAACAAAATAACAAAGGATGACTGATCAAGTGTTGCTGAGGATGCTAAAAATTATATTTTATCATCTATAAAGCATGATATAGATATAAAATATTTTTATGATACTGACCCGTTTTAATAAAGATAATAATAAATTAAGTTATTAGAATGAAAATATCCATTTGCTATGAAATCATGTGAAGTAACAGGTTATAATGGGTATATAGACTATATACATTTTGAATGTTTTGAGTGGTATTCCCTTCAGGATTTCACACTTTTGAACTGGGAATAATGAAATCAGTTCTAATGACTGCAGTTCTCTTAAGAGGAAATCAATTCTAGGATATGTACCAAGACTGGTTGACTTCAGGAAGTTAGAACTACAGGGCATATGTTGCAGTGAGATGGACCATTTCCCTGATATAGCCCACATGAAATTCAAAGTAAAGTAAATTACTTTGAATGAAAAGTAATTGAAATTCTGAAAAGAATGAAATTCTGAAAAGAACCCCATCTCCAGGCATCCTTCAATAGTTTCTGTCTGTTAGTAGAACAATACATTTCCTAATATGAATGAGGATGAAGTACAGAATATTTTCCAGTAAATTTAATATTTATCTCATTACAAGACTTGTGGCATTGCCCATTTTTAATCAATAAATTATTTTCTTTCCTTTAGATTTAGACTTTTATTAGCTTGAAATTCTTAAAACAATAGTAGGAAAGCAAAAAAGAAACAATTTATATAAAAATTGATTAACTGTGATCCAGGTATGTTGAGTAAGTTGCCTTCCATTGATCATGGTAATAAAGCAATAAAGACCATCCACTTTTAAAGCATACTTTAGCACAGATAATTGCATAATCAATGCCAACTTTTCATAATAAGAAAATGAAAGCTTATGCTTAAGAACTTCCATATGATTTAAGAATTTTCTCTGCTATCTCCTTTCCCATTAGCAATTCAAATAGATACGGTGATGTTTCAATTTCTGAAGGGTAAGGTATATGTCAAATTCTTATTATGTGGATGGTAAATAAAGGTTTTAAGGAATCTCTGTTAATAATACAAGATATTATTTTCAGTGTCTTAAAGGAAATGCATTCCAAACAGGCCACTGTTAGTTCAAGGTTAACAGTCAGCCAATCAAGGACTTGATGAAAGACAGTTCTGATATTTTTAAGTCAACCAAACAGGCTGCTTAAAAACATGTATTTGGCAGCTAAGCCATTTTTGAAGCATGATCCTATGTTATCTAACTGTCCTTTTGGTGATGAGATATTACACTACAAGGTCTCTTTGTGCTACAAAGTTGATAAGGCTGAGTGGGAACACTGGCATACACCTAAACTATTTGACTTACAAATCAGCATTGGAGCATAAAGTATTCAGGGACAAAGGGCCTTGGCAACCTACTAAGTGATATTTATCATTTGTATTTCTCCTTCTCAAAAGTGCTTACATTTGGGAACATGTCAGTGTTTGACAGGAAACAGTGGCATAATTTCAGAGTAAAATATACTTGTAAGTAAGAACAAAATCAGTTTCACCACTTAAAGAGTCAGATGAAACAAACAAGTACACAAATCAAAACAGGTAGAAGCTCAATTAAGATTTAGAGAACACTCATGACCTGCTATGAGCATATACACTGACTCTCAAATCATTTTTCTTTCTCTCAGGGTGTGGATTGCTATATAACACCTTACTGGGAGTAATCATGTATTTCTATTTCATCCCTGATAACTGGCATTTTTAATTTGCCATTGCAACATCAATTGCCCTATGTTTTAGACTATGAGATTCAATCTGTAATTTGTCAAGGAGAAAACATAAAATGTTATAAACCAACAGTTTGAGAAACGACAAAGAGTTTCTTTATAAATGTAAGGCTCTGTAATAGTTCAATTAAAAAAGTAAATTAAATACAGCTCCTTGAACAATTATGGCAATCTGATGGAAGCCAAATAGCAGGAATGCAGCTGTGCCTTAGGAATGACCTAGAACAAGGACATTCAAGACTTTAAGGATCCAGAGACTTCCTTGGTTTCAACTTCTACTCTAGAGCTTGTGTGAAGTGGCCCCCCAGCACCTGGTCCAGAGAGCATGTTTTAGGAATAAGATTGACCTGTTTGAGGAGCGTACGTATTCTTGAATTCCAATGAGAGGATAGAGTCCTTTTGTCCAAAAAGCCTGTGGATGGGGAGATTTTACCATGTGCGGTGAGTAAACACAAAGATTCATAAAGGGTGGGGGGGAGTTAGTTAGAGAGGCAACCTAATAGGTAATTGCTAAAAAGTTTACAGTTTCTGGTCAACCAGAAGACATTTCTTTTTAATTTCAAACTGCATAGTCTCATGTTCCTATTTTTTTCTTTTCTTCCATTTTTTTTTCCCCTTTCTGTTGTTGTTGTAGTTGTTATTATTCACTTTTCATTCTGTAATGGAAAGTTCTAATGGGATTTTTTTCCTCAATGTTTTAATCAAAGTAGCATGCATAGATAAAAAATAGATGAAGATATATAAGTATACAAATATTAATATATATTCACCCAATATATTTATAAAGTACATAGCACTACAAGCTTATAAAAAATAAATAAATAAACAAACAGACAAATAAATAAATACATAACCGCTTGCTCTACTGACTTGCCCCTGTGGATTTTGCTTTCCAGAGATGATTTTATTAGCTGTTTCTCCTGGAATCTGCCTCCACGTTTTAAAAAATAAGCTTATATTGCCATTTCTGATGTATTGATTTTAGATATAATCTATTGACTTTCTAATATGGAAAATGAAGATTTAGCATTCTCAGATCCGTTTTTTCACTCATATTTCCTAAATACAATTTATATCACCATTTCAAATTATATTAATAATTTAGGGCTTTTTTCAGAATTATTACTATACAGGTTTTGCTCACAGCTGATAATCACTTCACTAAAACATTTTTTTTTTAAGACTCCTATAACCCTACATCTAATTCTTTCTAAAGTTAAGAAAATAACTTTATTTTCCACAAGGTCAGAAACCTATCAGTTTCTTTTTTCTTCTTTTCTTACCACCCTTAAGAATTCCACTCTTATATTCTTATCTGGACTGGTAGTGTCCAGGTCAAAAACCCAGCTATAATCCTGGTACCTCCCTTCCTCATCATCTTGAATCTCCCTTTTCTTCCTAGCTTAGTTAAATTCTTCAGCTCTTTGATACCACATCTTCCTCCTTCTTGGTTTAGTATTTCGTATAAAGAATTATTAACTATGACAAAATGAGTAACTATAAGGTATAAGGAAAGTCTATACTGTACCTTCAGGGTGAGAGAGAGTACCCAAGGAAAGATAAACAAGAAGGGATTCAGACTTTTTTTCAGAAGATGTGGTTTGGTCGCTGGATAGCAGAGAAGTTCCCTGGTTTAGAGACTGGAGCTTGTCTAGAGTCATTAGGGATTCAAGCATTGTTAGACATACTCGGGAGGGCAGGCTGGGGAGCAGGTGATCAGGAGCTTGTGGCATGGGTGGACTTGAACTGAGAGTCTGCGTGTGTGCAGAGGTTGAGGAGAAATTTGCAGAAGGAATGACTACTCTGTGTGTGATGCAGGCAGCTGTGTGCTGAAGGAGTCCTGACAGATGGCTGCATGCAGGCTGAATGGGGCTTGACAATGGAGTCCAAGCAGGCCATTGGGTGTAGGCCACATGGGTACTTGCTGAGAGACTGCTGGCTTCTACACAGAAAGGGACCCTGCAGAGCAGGCATTCAATGCGGGACTCTGGTTTTCACATCAAGGGGGTAATGGAAAAGTTATTACCACACCCAAGGCTTCAAAGTCATGGAGGACCGATTTAATCCTGGGCCCATGGCCTGGGAGGGCTCTATTAATATCTATTAATATCCTCACATCCACTCATGTACACCAACTCCTGCACACCCACTCCTCCTAACGTGTGCCAGAAATTCCAGGAAACCTTCCTTTTGCAGTGTTCCCCCAGAGACCTAAACATCATGCTCACTTTATGGGAGGAATACTTTCAAAAATTCAGTTATTAATTATAGAGAATACATTGAAAGGTGCATTTGTAGATGAGAGGCAATCAATTGATAAGTTATACAATATCTTTACACTTACAGCTTCTAGAAAAACAGTGCACGGTAGGATGGTAAGGTTTGTTTTTTTGTTTTGTTTTGTTTTGTTTTATAATTGGCACATTTAAAAATACTTTTTTTACCTCTCCTTTTGATTGATAATTTGCCTGACTATGAAATTCTGTTGATCATTCTTTTTCTTAATATTTTTCAAACATTTCTCCATTCTTTTTCTGGTTCAAATGTTGCTGTTTTGAGGTCCAATGCCATTTTGATTCCTAATTCCTTGTTTACCTTGATAATATTTGACTATTTTTTTCTACTGTTTCCAAATTTTCAAGTGATAAATCTCGAGACTTTTTCTTTTTAATTTATTGTGCTGAGCTCTTGCAGGAGCCCTTGGATCTAGAAACTGATATTCATCAGTTTGGAAATTGTTTTTGCCCATGGCATCATCGAAAAGGTCTTTTTTTTTGTTTGTTTGTATTCTGTTTTTTCTTTTCTTTTATTAGTCAGTTACTGAATCTTTTGGATGATTCTCTAATCTTCAATTTTTTTTCTCAAATTTTCCAGGTTTGCATATTTTTCTGAAGATTTACTTGACTCTTTTTCTTCCAAGTATTTTTTTTAAATTACATATTGTACTTTTAATCCACACAATGTTTGTTTCTCTTATCATTAGCTTTTTTTGTTTTTTTTTTTTGTTGTTGTTTGTTTGCACTTGTTTTGTTTTGTTTTTAATACACACTGTTCTTTGTAGAGGGAGCAATGAAATATGTTTTTTCATCTGTCTTAGGGTATTAATATATTTTAATGTTTCCTTATATTTCCTGAATTGTCTCTTCCTCCTGGGTTCTTTTCTTTCTGTTTGAATGGTCTCTGGTTTTAGAACTAAAGGTTTTCCATAAATATCTGGTGCTTAATCCATTTGAGCTGTTATAAGAGAATATCATAGACTAGAGTGGCTCATAAACATCCAAAATTTATTCCCCACAGTTGGCAAAGGCTGAAAAGTCCCAGATCAAGGCACTGGCAGATTTGTTGCTTGGTGAGGGCCTGATTCCTGGTTCATAGACAGCTATTTTCTTGTTGTTTCTTCACATGGGGAGCTCTCCAAAGTCTCTTACAAGATCTCTAATCCCATTCATGAGAGCTCTGCCCTCATGACCTAATCACCAACCTACCAAAGGCCCCCATCACTAATATTTACCATTGCATTCGGGTTTAATATTTCAATATAGGAGTTTCTAGTTTTACTCTGAGTGGGGAGATGACCATTTGTTGGAGTTACTCATTATGGAGCCATTTATCTTTTCAGAGAGAATCTGCCAATATCTGTGGCAAAATTGTATACCCGGCTGTACATTTTTGGAGATAATTGCAAGTAATTTTGTTCACTATGTAGACCTAAAAAACGTTTTATTTGTATGTGTGTTGTTTTTTTTTTGTTTTTTTGTGGTTTTTTTTTTGGTAAAATTCCTCTCCCCCAATCTCTACTGTGCTCGGCGCCCACTAAACATAATGTTACTTTGGTTAAATGATCCTTTTCCCTGTTTTTACAACATTCTGATTATGCTCTAACATCAGTGAAATATAATATCTTCTCATCAAACAATAACATTATAAGAAGACATAAACTTTCTGTTTAGATAAATCCCACTGAGTCCTGAAAAGGTGGACTCCGAATTGTAAAATTCATTAATGAAATTAAGTTAGCAACTGATCATTTTTTAAGTGATAGTTATAGTAGGACATGAAAGTTCAAAAACTAAAAACTTGAATGATTATTTGTAAAGCAATGACTTAGTCTTTTTACCATTTTGATAATTTAGACTTTAACTGAATATAGTTTTAATGAAAATGAATATGTGAAAGAAATTTTAATTATGGAGTTTTTCTGAACTATTATGTAATATAGTCAATTTCCCTTGAAAATGAGAATTTAACCATACTTCACCATAATCTTTCTTTGAATTACCATTTTGCTACATTACAAATATTCTCTAACCCTCAAATATTACTTGATGCACAGTGTTTCAAGAAAGGAAAATATTATTCTATCAAATAGTTGTATATATGGGTATTGCAAAATAATATAAACAGAGTCTATACAAATAAATCATTTATTTAATAATATGACTATAAACAAAATAAGTATTCATAAAAATGAAGAAAATTAGTAAAAATGATAAACATCTTAAATTCAGAGTTTACTATCAAGAATGTGATATACATCTTTGAAACTTGTTTTTAATCTTGATTGATTTGACAAGCACCATGCCTTAATCAGATGCCATAGACAATAATGTAATAAAACATGGGAGTTTAATCCTAAAAAGTTGGAATATCTTTCAACTTATCAAATGAATAAAGATCTGCAGTCTCTAGTTACTGCATGTGTAGAGGCAAGGACATTTCAAGAGGTGATAGCTCAGAGACAAAAAACAAACATCAGAAGACCAAGATTGAATAACTACAACCCATAGAAATTTCTTTAGAGGTAAGAAGGAGGCTCCCAGGAGTTTCGGGGTGTTAGAAAAAAGAAGAGGATATAGAGATTTATTAGGAAGTTCTACAGATTACATATCGGCAGCACTTGAAACGTTGAGAAAAGTGGGAGTTAATATAAATGTTTCTATTTATGTCATTTATTTTTAAGA
The DNA here is from genome assembly GCF_964194185.1 of Rhinolophus hipposideros. Lineage (NCBI taxonomy): Eukaryota > Metazoa > Chordata > Mammalia > Chiroptera > Rhinolophidae > Rhinolophus > Rhinolophus hipposideros. The sequence goes on along the minus strand of NC_138052.1, from coordinate 79,091,456 downwards.
AAGACAAAACAAAAAGAAAAAAAAATTAGTCAAGTCATTAAATTGCCAGCATATATTTATATTATTTTGAAACCTCTATTCTAGTCTGTTGACCTGTCTATTCCTACACTTGAGGAAATGAAATAAAACACCATTTCACTTACTTTCCCTTTATTGTACATTTAGATATTTGATATAGCAAGCATACTGTCATAGTTCTCATTGCTAGTCAAAGGGTGAAGACCTTCCCCCCCAACACCCCACTGGTGAAATTTTTAATTGCTATATTAATATCTCATCCTTTCCCAAGTGATATCTTATTTAATATTGAATTACAGACATAATTTAATTTGGGGGAAGCTGAATCTTTCCAATATTGAAATTTCTCATTCAGCTATACTTTAGCTTTACAATTTTCATAAAATGTGATTGTGTTTTTCTTATGGTAGTTACATCTAGGTATTTTGTAATTTTTATCCCTATTGTAATTAGAATATTATTCGTCATTTATATTTTTAATTGGATAATGTTGACACAAATGAACATTTCTGATTTTGCATATTTATATTATATCGAGTCTGTTCTAATATTGTATTTATTTTCTTGATTGAAAAAGTCACATATATGACTAATGTTAATTTTATTTCTTATTTCCTGATATTTAAATCCCTTATATGTTTTTCTTCTGTTATAGCATCGTCTGGAGCTTTTAGAAAAAAAAAATGTTAAACAATAGTAATGTTTTTCTAATATTACTGGAAATCTTTCTAGTAACTATATTTTCTTCTTGTTTTTATGTCTCCTATACTTTTTGATCTATTTTCTTATTCTTAATATTTTAGATTTGTATTTTCTGTTCTTGCTATAGATCAGGGTTTCCAAGACACTCTACTGCTGTGATATCTCAACTGCATTTTTTTTTTTAAATCTCCATTTAGTATTTTTCTTTTATCTTCTTCTTTCTATCAATTTAGTGACTTTCTTCTTTCTAATATATCTGTTTATTTAGTTTACAGTCTTGGACTTGTCAGTAATCTTATCTTTAACACTTTAAGATGGTTTTACTAACTAATCTTTAGCAGCCATCACAGTTTCTCTCACAATGCAGATTCCCCAAGTCATTTGTCTTTTCTAGGAGAGCCAATTGCCGATAACTTTAAGGCAGATGTGACCTTCTTTTATGAAAATTTGTACCAGAAAAGAGATTATGCTTTTTAAATGCCTACTTTATTTGAATTAGTCTTATTCTTAGACAAATTTATGATGGGCTAAATTCCCTCAGGCTGTAACTTAAACTACTTCCTGGGTACATATAAAGAAAAAAAAAAAAAAGAAATTCTCCTCAAAAAGACCATAAGAAAGACTGCAACTTGGTTGGCATAAAGTCTTTATATATTGGGTGTGTTTAAGCAGATTATGTGGCTTCCACATTCTTCATAATATTTATAGTATTTCAGTCTTGTATTGTTTTTACTTTCAGTCACTTCATGAAGCTTGAGATTATGCAAAAATAGAAAGTTTTTTTTTCCCCAATAATTTACCCATAAATTTAAAACAACAAAACCCTTTACCTAAATTATAATTATTTTCATTTTTACATGTCTTTAGCCATTTCTATAAATACAGTAAATTTCTGATGTAAGGTTTCATGTCTGTTGGTCACGACTTCAGTTCCTGGCATAAAGGAGGACCCAAGTAGTAAATACGAATAAACAAAATTTCTCAGCTATATCGGTATGCATTTCATATTTGATGTCATAGCTCTTTCTGAGAAGTCTACAAAAATTTTGCTAAAGTAAAACAATTGCATAGTTTATTTTCAAATGGTTTATGTTACAGGTTGTACTCCCCAGGAAGGATACTCAGAGATGGAATTTAGTTATGCAAAATGTTCTTCAGAAGTCTCCTTAGGCTCAATAGCTGGGGAGTTGGGGGAGGAAGCAGGAATGGACAGAGAGGAGTCAGGCTGTGATTCAAGCCTGAAACAACTTTGTCTGACCCCATTGGCAACTCTGGAGCTAAAATGACCCATCCAAGTTGGCCTGAGTTGGCGTCCAGCATTCATTAGGTGTGCTTCACTCTGGGAAGCGGCATAGACTTGCATGAAGAGATTTTATGTAGCTGAAGGAAATCTCTGAAGGGTGGCTTGGCAGAAGGCAGTCTGCCAGCAGCACTCTCAGATGCTGGGGCAACCAGTCTTTCTTGAAGGGGAATCTGGGCAGTGGTCCTCTTGCCTCACCGTCTATCAACAAGTAAACCTGTCTGGGCAACATTGGCTGTGCAACCAGGCAGTCAAGTGCTAGATTATCTCTGTGTGACTGAAGGCACAGATCCAACTTAACATAACTAATTCTGTACGTGATGTGGAAGTGAATATACTTAGAAGATTGCAAGATGAAGTAATATAAAGTACTGTATTTTCTATTCCCTTCTTCAGGGAATAGAAAGCTTAATAAATATTGCAACTTTAGGGAGATGCAAAAAACTAAGATTTGAGCTTATTTTCATTTGGTTTGGCTTGGCTTAGGGAATGGTGAACTCATTGCATTTTGCATGTTTGTAGGTAAGAAATTTTGTATTTAATAAAAACTGTTCTACTATTTCTGAGAAATCAAACTCTAGATTTCCAGTTTTTGACCACAATGACATTTTCTAACATTTATCTTACTCCCACACTTCATTAAATATTTTCTTTCTCTAACTCAGAGCCCCTAAGCCTTCCCTCTTCTTTAATTTTCTTAGCTGCCACAGCCTGCCTTATTTTCATGTCCCAACATCCGTAACTTCAACTTCTTCACCTACTTTCTTACCACTACCATCCAGTCCATCATTGCTTTGTTTTTTACCCGATGATGCTTGGCTTTCTGTTAAAGTCACCTTGCCAGTTACAATCCACCCTGAACACTAGGCAGGATTCCCTTCACTACTCATGCCAACATGGAGAAAGTCCCCCGATATTGTGCCAAACAACTCTTTTCCACCATTAGGCTGTCCTAATTTCCACTAATTTCCACCATTTCCACTGTCCCCTAAACTGCTCTAAACCTCTCTTTATGCTTCTTCCAGCAAGATCCTTTTCCCCATCAGCTACTCTGACCCCTTTCAAACCTTTATATGTTTCACATACCAGCAAGCATCCTTGTCTTTCTCCCTTTCAACACTCATGCATCGTTTGCAGCAATCATTTGCTGAGTTTCCAACAGGCCAGGTATTATGCTTCATGACACAAAGAATTCACATCCTACAGAACCTCAACAAGGTTGGTATTATAATGTCCATCCTAAACGTGGGGCAACTGAGTCTCAGTTAACTATTCAACCCAGTTGATATTACACAGCTTATGTGTTTCAAGCAAGATTCCCACTGGGCTCTATTGGATTGCTACTTCTAGGACTTTTCAACTCATCAAAAAATGAGTGGCAAGCACTGTGTTAGGTGTTAAAATACACAAAGGTATTGGACTCTCTCTCTGCTTTGAGGACCTCCCAGTAGAATGTGAGAAACCACTAGAACATAAGTGCTGTACTAGTGGTGCCCATGGCATGCTGTGGGAGCTGGGGAGCATTGACTCTGTTCACAGGAGTTGGAGATGATTTCACAGAAGAGGGATGTTTAAATTATATCTCAGTGGATGAGTAAGACAGTCTGTCAGTGATCAGCTGAGTGAGAGTGAGGCAAATTCACACACAACAACATGGTAAAACGGAAAGGCCTGGCCCATTTGAGTCCAGCATCAAAAAACTGTCTGGAAATGAAGTTAATTGGGTGAAGTGACAAGGGATAAAACCAGAAAGATAATTTAGGAAAAAATCAAGAGCCTGGTATGTTAAAGGAAGTTGTCCTCCTTCCCCATCCTACTTTTCCTCTTTGACAGATAAATGGATGTTTGTAATATAAATTTGAAACAAGTGGCTTTTCATGTATTCTGATGAAAACCGAGGGGCTTATTTGAATAATTAAATAACGCTCTTTCAATTACCCCAAGGGCTGCAATTATAGCTACAGGAATAATCAATATCTTTTTTCATCTGCTGTATAATAGCCTCTAGAATTTTTTATACTTTTAGCATTTTGGTGCTAATGCCATAATAACAGATCCCATGAGTGATTTTTTTAGGAAAAGTGTTGCCCATTGCTTCTGCTTAAGTGTTTTAAGAGGTGTTTGGTGAAAGGAATTATATCATTTAAGATTATTATCATTATTGTAGAAGCTTAAGTTGCTTCTCCTCCTGCCCAATGATGAGATAGAAAGTTTTCAGTTAAATGAGTAACCTCTCCCTATGGACATTTTTAGTGTAAATTACCTGGAAAACATATTTAGCCTTAGCATGAGAACTCTTCTTTCTTTCAAGAGTTTACTATTTTAATTATACGGGTATATTCATTCCAACTTTTACCAAATATGTTCTACAAATAGAATATATTCAAAAATGAACAACATCATTAACATCTCATAATCATAGCTCAATAATCAGGAATTTTATTTATTGACCCAATTGAGTTTTCATAATAATAATTTAGGAGTAAATGCTAACCGTTGTGGACACAAATTGATCAAATAATATCTTTTGAGGATTGAACTCAAATGATTCTAATAGGCCTATATATAAAATGGACATTTTGAACACAGCTAATAATGATCAGCTTTATGATCGTTATTTTACATATAGTGATCAATATGGAATTTGGTCTGTATAATACTCCACATAGATTTTTTCAATTTTTTTTACTGATATAGTTAAAAATCTACCTAGTCATTTTTGACATATAATCTCAGTTACAAACCATTCTATACTATCAGTACTTAATCAGATCGCTGTTCCTGGGGCTTAGAAATTAAGACTAACGAAAAATATTTTTGTGTGGATATGGACAATATGAAGAGGGACTATACTGATGGCTAAGTTATAAGAACTACTCAAAAGGGCTACAAATTTGTTTTGAACTGGGACTGGGTTGATTTGATAAAAAATTATATGTGGCCATTTACTTCTAAGTCCTTGGAATATTAACTAGGTTTATGTTTTTAGTCTTACTGTCATTCTTATATTTTCCTTCACCTTGATTCTTCAAAATTATTTTCAAACTGATACGTTTTTCTGGATATGGATATTGCATTTTAATTAAAAAGTAAACTGAAGGGAAGAAGACAAGAATAGATTATGAGTTACTTCAGGGAATAGAAATGTATACCTTTGGCCTGTGCTACATTTTAAAATCTAAAAAATTCATAAATTGTAAATACTATTGTGTTAAGATTTGACACACCAGAAACCCTTTTGACGTGGCCCAACTTTTGTTGGGTTAAGATCTTACCTCAGGCAAAAATTTATCACAATAATTTCAGAACTAAAATCGCAATTATGGGCCTTTAGTTTTTGAACATTATTTTATTTATATTCTTCTTGTATTTGCCTTACACTCAAGACAGCAAACTCTACACATTTATTTTTTTGCCATATCTTCTATATAGAGGCTGTTATTGTACAACAGTTTATTTAACTTGTCCTTATTGCTGGAAGGTGGTTTCCAGACTTCTGACATTATAAGCAATGTCACAATGAAGAACCTATGTTATTTCAAATGTATGAAGGTACACTGTAGGATAAATTCCGAGGAGCAGAATTCCCAGGTCAAAAAGTCACATCTGTAATTTTTATAGATAAGCTCAGATTACCAATCATAGAGGTTGATCCATTTGGCATTCCCAACAGCAGTGTATGTCAGCACTTGTTTCCCTATGGCCTATGTAATAAACCACAGGACATTATCAAATCTTTGGATTTTTTTCCAATTTGAAAAGTGACACATTGTATTCAATGTCTTTTTTTTTTAATTATTGTTGTTTTTCTTCTTCTTAAAACAACAATTTTCTTCCCTTCACAATTCTGGAAGCTAGAAGTCCAAAAGTCAAGGTGCTGGCAGGGCCATGCTCTCTCAGAAATCTCTAGGGCAGGATCTTTCCTTGCTTCTTCCAGCTTCTGATAGACCCAGATATGCCTTGGCTTGTAGATGTGTCACTGCAGTCCTTCACCTTCATGTGGTGTTCCTCTTCTGTCTCTGTGTCTTTACATGGCCATCTTCTTATGGAGACACCAGTCATACTGGATCGGAGGCCCATCCTGTGCCAGGATGTCCTCATCTTAAGTAATTATATCTGCAATAAGGTCACATTCTGAGATACTGGGGGTTAAGACTTCAACATGTCTTTTTTGGGAGGACACAATTCAACTCTTAACAGCTCCCAATAAGCATTACCGAATGAATAAACAAGATGAGTCTTAAACTGATGTTTTTCATCAATATAGGTGGGACTGACTATAATGTATTCTATATGGGAGATGAAGAGCTAAAGCCAAGGCCAAGGTCAAGGCAAATATATACCGCCACATCCTTAAGTTCACGGTGGTTTAAAATTCATAGAGATCCAGTAGCCAGTAACTAAAAGAAACAAGAATAGATTCACACAATCCTCCAAAAATCTATACTTTTTCTAGTCTCTACGTTGTCTGGGAAATGTGTTAGAGGGAGAGAAGATTTCTTGCTTCTGTTCTCCAGAATTGGATCTGCACAGAAATAAAAGGAAATATTTTGACAAGAGGTGGTTGTAACAAAAAGCATAAAACAAACAAAAAAGAAAAATTGCTGATCAAATCAATCAATATCAAATACCTCCATTGTATTTTTAACATCAATTTCTCTTTTTATAAAGAAGACTGTGTAACTCTGTTTCTTTTTCTGTGAATCATCTTTTCAGGATCTGTGCTCTTTAAGTGGGTTGTTTGTCTTTTGCTTCATAAATTCTCCAAGCTCTCTCAATATAAGAGAGATTAACTCTTATGATAAGTATTGCAAATGTATATCCTCTTTGTCATTTGGTTTTTGATACCTAATGGTGTATCATAATATGCATAAGTATGTTTAAATCAAATTCGCTAATATCTTCCTTGTTTGTTTTCTGAGTGTTGTACTTCTATTAGAAAACAATTCCCTATTATTTTAATTTTTCATTGGTTTATTGCTTTTGAAACTTTCATGAAATTTTAGTTCATCATATTTAATAGGATGAAGAGATAATAGAAATAAGGCAGGAAGTGTTTTGATGCAAATTTCTTGAACTTTGGCTAATTATAACAAAAATAAGATATATAAATTTATTTTGATATTTAAAATGATAATCCGAACTCCACTAAACTGAAAATCTGCAACTTTGATTACTTTCACCAAAGGTAATTTTTCATTGACACAGCATCTGAGAGTTGGCTTTAATTATCTCTTTATTTCAGAGTGACTTTTTCATAATAATATTTATAATATTTATTAGGCAGTTGAGAATACAAAGTCTGTGCATTACTTGTGCTTTACTTAATACCAATGTACCATACATTTTTGGAAACTATTTTTTTTAAATGTTATTGTTCAAATGCATTATTTCTCAGCATACTTATTCAAGTTATTATAGCAAGTGTATATATTCAGGCTATTTGGGAATAATTGCAAAGTACATTACAAATTTTGAAAATCATTATATTTAAGTAATTTAATATTTAAAAATATTTCTAATTTAATGTATAAATATTCTGATTTTTTTATTGTGAATCCTCAGAGACAATTGCTAATTGTTTTTCCAATCAATTCATTTTGATTTAATTTTATTTAATTATTAAAATTTAGTACATGGGGCCCTAACACATTTTTACATAATTTCATATATTTATACACCTGACAGAGTCCTTCTTTTCCTAGTTTTACAAATAAGTTTTTAGACTTTTCTTATTACCTAATCATTATAATTTTTTAGGGATCTGTTAAATTGATGTAGAATGTAATGGTGAAAACATGCCATGTCATATAGTAACAGAAGCACCAACAAATAAAGCATGGCTAAAATATTATATATAATATATATATTTTATTATATATATTATATATATATAATTTATATATAATATAATGTATATATTTATATTTTATATATTTATTTATGTATATATATTTGCGTATATATATTGGGAGGAAGAAAATGAAATAAGTGGATTTAATATTATGTATAATATACACATACATACCTAAATATGCATACATGTAATATATATATATACGTCAGGATACATGTACCTACACTTTTCTATATGAATACTTAAACATAAAGTATGTTTTTGTGTTCTTTTTCACGTCTGTAATTTTAATTTTATATGCCAAAATCTGGGACATAAGTTTAAAAATTCAGTAACACAGAAAAACCTGTCTAGTGCTCAAAATATATTTTGATCTGTGATTAAAATCAAAATACATTATAGCCTTTCTAGGAATCAAGAAAAAAATATACTTGCTCTAGTATGCCCTGCAGAGACTTATACATTTTGATTGACAAGTGTTAAATATGTCAGTCTTAGCACTTACTATATTTGTTGTTTTATAAACATATCGAGACTTCATTCTCATGTTCTTGATGAACATATGTATCTTCAAATGTACAAATGATTATTTACCCAATGAATTGCACACCTATACTATCAAACAATCTACATATGCATTTATGAATTACAAACAGACAAAAAACAAATACCAAGAAATAATCTTAAAATATTTGAAAATAACTGGCTCATCTAAAACGTGTTGTGGATTTAACAAAACAAAAGAGATATTTCTTTTTGGAGGTACACCTGAATTAAATATGCAAGCTGTCTGTGTTGAAAACATATCAGTTTGTAATTGGATCTTCCTTGAGGCCGTTCAGACATGCATGATAGACATGACTTTTGCTTTTGCAATTACTTTACAATTAATGGGGAAAGGAGAATATTTAGTATACCATCTTTCTTTTCATAATACATTTTTTTTATTCTCAAGGAAACACACAGTCAAATACAAAATAGGTGTTCATATTGCCTTTTCAATTATTTGAAATACACAATTAAAGGAAACTTAGGGGCAACGTCAAAGATTTTTTTTATTTCTAGTGAACACTTTCAGAACCTAGAAACAAATAGAAAATATTGCTAATTAGTATAATTGACAAAAAAAATAGCCTCTGTGACTCTTCTGTAATCTCTCTATTCATCAATTACATTGTTTATATTAACATGTCATATCCACAGAAATACATTTGTAGATTTCATTCCTCTTGCATTTTTTTTAAATTTAAAGAAGATAAAATACAATCTTACAGATATACATTTGTTACAAATAATCACTGTATCCTAACTTTTTGTAACGGGCACATTGTTTAATGCACTTTAGTTTAAAATTATTTTAGAAAATATAAATCTTAAAGTATAGAGGCATAATTTATCCAGTGAAGGTAATTTATTGTACTCAACCTCAAAAATTTTGAGAATATAAATCATTTCTAAATAATTCTTAAATGATATTACAATCAATATTTATTATTTTTGATGTGCTTGGCTGTAGTTTCTATTTACTGCAGCTTACTCTGAAATTTTTAAGAATTATTAAAGTTCATTTCTCTCAACTGTCCGACCACCCAGTGGGACTATTTGAAAATACTTGTCACATCACAAGCACTAAATAACCTTTTTGCTTTTATCTGTAATGACACTGTAGGGATGAAAATTATGAAATGAAACTTTATAAATGTCATGTGATACGCAATTTATTTTTGTTTTTAGAATATAGCTGGATACATGTTAAATGCTAAGTAAATCTTTGTGCTTACTGATCAAATGAATTCCACTATTTAATGTTTTCTCCAAAAAGTAAACAGTTCCATTAGAAACTCTTCACTCAGAACAAGAATAACTGTGGGTATTTATTTTAAAGTCTGCCAGTAACTACTCAACGATATATTTGCATATTTCCGCCACATTTGCAAATAAAATATATTAGATGTGTAAAAATACATTAATGTTAAAAAGCACCGTAACTCTGTACTGATATTGCAAATATTCTCAAGTGTGTTGCTTCTTTAATCACACTTAACATTTAATTGCATAGTTTGCACTTAAAAAAATCAGTGAAATTGGTTTAGAAAAACCTTCAAATACTTGCTTTCTCTATATCATGATTTCAAAAATTGAAATAAATTTTAGGTTATGAATTTCAGTACATGTTTTAACATATTTGTGAATATTAATTTATATAAACTTCAATTAAAATACCTGAAAAGATAAGAATGTATTTCTTATGAGTGGCTTTTGCATACTTTTTGAAGATGTGATGAATAATTATTCTGAATACATGAATTCTTTTACTTTTAATCTAAGTAACCTATGTAAGTGTTATCGTTAAGTAATACTTTTCTGGTTCCTCTGATGAAACAGACTGAAGCAAATATCTTGAGAGTTGAAGTGGCACAGAAACATTTTCTAATAATTCCAAATTTTCATAATCATGACTACTGACTTTAAACTTTTATTTTTAAGTCTCAAAATGATCTTATATTTAGGCTCTTAGAATGATTTCCATCTCAGTTCAGTCTGGTTCTTACTTAAGTCATGGCCATTAGAACCTTAAAATTAGATGATATTTGCACAGGGACTTCAGAAATTCTGGAAGCTATAATGCTGAAAACAATCAACAGTAGGGAAGATTAGTAGAATAGCCTCAGAGTTTGTTACATCCCCATATGTGGGGTAGAATGATAACAGGAGCGAGTAACAGAGACCGCAGACAAAAGTCACTGCACCCACACTTGGAAAGTTGTTCTTGTATATATCTACAAAGAACCAAGACATTCTTAGATATTACATTGTCTATTGACGACTGTAACTTCTTTTTCCCTTTTCATAATTGTTTAGTGGAAAGAGTTATCATTATTCCTATACTAAGCAGAGGATATGTAGAACGAGGAAATGAGCCTAACACTAACATGAAATTTTGTGGTGGGGGGAAATGCATCAATAGTGGCTTATGAAGAAAATACAACCAGTTGTGGGAATGACGGGAGGAAAGAGAGATTCTGAGAAACAGAATTCTACTCACTGGATGCAAATCATTTCCCTCTGCCTGGAAGGTGTACTAAAAGAGGATATCTCTGTTAGAAAGAACAGGAAAATCTTTTATTTATTTATTTATTTATTTATTTATTTATTTATTTATTTATTTATTTCAAATTTATTGGGGTGACAATTGTTAGTAAAATTACATAGATTTCAGGTGTACAATACTGTATTACATCAGCTGTAAATCCCATTGTGTGTTCACCACCCAGAGTCAGTTCTCCTTCCATCACCATATATTTGATCCCCCTTACCCTCATCTCCCTCCCCCCACCCCCCACCCCCCTTACCCTCTGGTAACCACTAAACTATTGTCTGTGTCTATGAGTTCTTGTTTCTCATTTGTTTGTCTTTCTTGTTCCTTTATTGTTTTTGGTTTATATACCACATATCAGTTTATCTTGATTTTTGGGTGTGGTTTCCATCATCCACAAGACAACTTCCTTAAAACTATTACATTTTGGAGAGTTAAAAAGAGAGAGAATAGGAAACCCCATTGCAGCTACTAGAAGACACAGTTTAAGGCCTTTTACAAACACATCCGCCTTTGGCAAGGTAGGCATTCATTTCAGATTTCTCAGGATGCGTTCTCTGTGCCGGGATCCCAGTACCTCATTCGCAAACAGCAGCTTCCCAAACAATCTCTTGGCTTTTAGACACTTCCCTTCTGATTTATGCTCAGATAGTGTTTCCACATTACCTGAGTTTCTTGGTCAAGAATACACAGTTGATCCTCATTTTGCTTAAAATAAAATCCAAATGTCAGCATATCATTTAAACTCCTCCAATCCCTAATCCCAGCCCAATTTCCAGTTTTATTCCTCCCTCTGCTCTGTCATGTACTGGATGCTCCCTGTAAGTTGGTCTATGCATCCCAACTTTCTTAATTGTAGGAGTAAAGGAAACTGATTAATTGGATAATTGTTATATACCAGCCGCTGTACTAGACCCTGTAGAGAATAACCCTCAGTCGATACTGAGAATGAGTATGAACGAACAAAAGATTGGCTAGCTATTCCTTATAAATACACCTTAACTCTATTCAGAGAATAAAATAATATGTAACATGGTCACCACTCTAGTGCTTTGCACTACTGTTTGATTTTGCTGGTGATGAATATAATTATGATGCATTAATCTTTCTTAGGTTAATTTAATAAATCTAGGATACCATCCCATTTCTAAAATATTGGTTAATTTTCAGTGGCTGGTTTCAGATGCCAGATCAGGATTCAATGCCTTCTTGCAGAGATATATATTTTTTTTATGAGGTACTCCTTTTTCCACTGCCACTTTCTAACCACCACACAGTGTGGGTTTAGCCACAAATCCACACAATCCTTTGACTGATAGCTTCCTGAAGCAAAGACATTAGCAGTAGGGGTCATTTGTGCCACCATATATTCTTCTTTCAGGGTTTATTATAACTTATTTTGCATGAATGGATAATATTATTTATTACTACTGTATTAAATATATAAAAACATAAATAATATTAATGCCAGCTTTTACTACTTACTGCCTCTAACTGAATGCCCTTGATATCAGGATTGGTGTAGAATATTAAAATAATATTGATGCGAATATTTAATATGAGAAATTGCATATAAATCATGTTTTTAAATTTAATATATCTGATGATAATAATTAAGTTCATTATAAAAAGTAGGGGAAATAAGAAACAAAGAAATGATAGGACAAATGATTTTTTATATATGAATTATCTTGTGTGAGCATGAGACTAGTTAGTAAAAAATGAAAGGCTTAATTAAAGTCACTCACTATTTTATCTTGAATGAATCATAATACAATCCAGCCTGCACTTTTGCCAGCAGTGTATGTGAGATGCTTTATGAGGTACTAAGGGATGATATCCCTAATTTTATTTAGTTGTTTGTTATTACTTGCCTTTAATATAATTGTCATTAATTAACACATTATTCTTGCAAATTAGAAACACAATAGATGTCTTCCTTTAGATGCTATATCTAGGAAAACAGAATTGAGTATTAATTACCAAAATTATGCAAAATAGAAAATCATAAAGTTCTAAGTGATTAAATATAATCTATTACCAAAATTATTAGATTCTTATCTAAAGTCAAATTGATTTTTTAAAATTATTTATTATGCACTCCTACAATCAAGTCGTCCTATGCAGAAATGAAAATAAAGACGAGTTATTCCCATTCTGCAAGGCTATTTAGCATTTTGTTATTAGGGGATTAATTTTAAGTAGTTGAGCACAAATTCCATTGTGCAAATTCCATTAAGAGGTTAATTTTATCAGTGACAGTTTCTATTTGGACACTAAGATAATGACCACAAAATTAGCTTGGTCTATCTGGTTACCTAACTGACACTGATAATTGCTGAGGAAACAACTTTGTAAAAAGTGCTTTGGCTGCGGATACAATGAGTACCAGATTCAAATCCCAGCTGGCTACTTACTAACTTTAGGATCTTGGCAATTACTTATCCTATTCAAACATGTCCCTTTATCAGTTAATTAATATAATAATATCTGTTGGATAAGACGAGATTGTCATGAGAACTAAGCGAGTTCATATGTAAAATCAGGAGTATTATGAAAGGCACAGTTATCAAAAAGTGGCAGTTGTTTTTACGATCTCAAGAAATTATTTAATGGGTGACTTCAGAGATATCATAAATATGTTTACTAAGAACTAGTAAGCTATAGATAAACTAAATACAAGACTTACCCAACAGATTAAATAAACTTTATAGAAATTGATTTTCATAGAACAAAATGAAAGCGATAGACATTATTTGCAAGTAAGTAATTACCTCTTCCACCCTGGTAGTAGAAGCTATAGTCTCAGATGATTTATTCTAGTTCTAGTATGTTTGTGTTGTTATTCTTTATGGCATAGTGTAGTGTCCTTTGCAAAAGATCCACGTTGAGCCTTGCTGAGTTTATTCTTCTGTAGCAGTCCTGAAATGTTAATTGTGCATACCTCTATGCCTCTCTTTCTGTAGCTTTGCTAAGGTTACTCATTAGGCTATAAAGTGTCTCTGCTCTACCTACAATAGTCCCCCCTTATCCAATGGGGATATTTTCCAAGGCTAGCAGTGGATGCTAAACCGCAGATAATATAAGACCCTACATATGCTAAGTTTTTTCTGTGCATACATAACTTTATGGCTTTTTTTTTTTTGGCACATCCACATTGCTAGAATTACTACTTTTGTTCTTTGCATCCATTAATAAGTAAAATAAGGGTGACTTACATAGTCCTTGAAATTCTCTAGCAACTCTATAAACTACTTTCGGCCTTCTCCTAACTCTTCATGATTGGTTTATGTTGAAGATGGAAGGAGGTATTTCTTGTTCTCCACAGGGTTAAGTAGGAAAAGAACAGCTCCTAAAATGCTGACAGGAAATCTGTTTGATGTTCTTTGGTCAGGTTTTTCTGCTTTGTATTCCAAATGTCCCACTGGACTTTAAAAAGTCAAAATGACCACTTGCCCTGCAACTATAGCTGTTCTCCAGACTCTTGGCCATGCCTTTACTTTCCAATGATTTCATTCCCTTTAGATATAATTGATTTAATACAAATATAATAATAACTAAGAGTCTACTAGGCACTGTGATAAGCTCTTTGCCTCTACTATGTCATTTGGCTAATTACATGTATATGTTAATTTCTAAATGAATTAAAAGTATCTGTGTCATTTAGATTAGATTAATATAATACCTCCAAACTAAATAAGGTTTGGTAGTAACATTAATTTTAAAAATATGTATAAAATCAAGGCAATACTGTTTAATCTCTCTTTTACCTCCCAGTAAATTGGTTTCTGTTGCCTAAAGCATTGAGATGAGAAGGATTTTGAGTCCTCATCCAGTCCAGGCAGGACAGAATACAGTACTTGTATTAGTTTCCTAAGGCTGTTATAACAAAGCACCACAAACTTTGTGCCTTTAAACAACAGGAATATATTATACCACATTCCTGGAGGCCAGACTTGGGAAATCAAGGTATTAATGTGGCTACATGCTCTCCGGAAGCTCTAAGGAAAAATCTATTCCTTGCCCCCTCCAGCTTCTGACTGTTCCTTGGCTTGTGGCTGCATCACCCTCATCTCCGTCCCCTTCCTCATATTGCCTCTCCTCTCTGTGTCTGCATCTAATCTCCCTCTGCCCCTCTCATATGAGGATAATTGGGATGGCGTTTAGGGCACACCTGGATAGTCAGGGTGATCTCCTCATCTCAAAATTCCTAACGTAATCATATCTGTACAGATCCTGTTCCCAAATAAGGTAATAGTCAAAGTTTCCTGGGATTAGGGTGTGGACATATTTTGGGATTCATTATTGGCCTACTACAATGATTGCTTAGCAATGCCACCATGGGCAAGTTGAGGGGCTATTGGTATACCATGCATGCTGTGTCTTAACCATCAGTGACCTAGTCTATCATTTTACAAATAGGTGTTATGTTATGTGACTTGTTCAAGATCAGTGTATCAGAAGAATCCCAGCAGGAAATGCATAGTATATAAGTTGGAGTAATGGAAGAGAGTTTAGCAAAAGGATTTTTATAAAGGTATGGGCAGGGTTGAGACACCAACAGGGATTGTTGAAGTATCTAAAGACTAATAACAGAACTGCTAGGCCTAGAGGAGCAAGGGGAAGGTGACCCTGAACTGACAGATACTGTAGCCTTTGGCAGAGGGATTCAAGAAAGTGGAGGGCAAAGGATAAATACCAACCTCACTGTTTTCTCTTCAATTTCATGCTGTTGCTTTTTTTTTTGGCTAAACCCACATAAAAGCCAGGGGTCAAGGTAGACTGTTTTCATCCATTTGGGTCAGTTTTACTGGGCACATGGCAGAGTGGAAAAGGAAGGCGACTGGATCTGGTGGGACACAGAGCTATATGTACAGGGCAATCTCACAGATCATTAGTATCAGAGATGCAGCATGGTCTAAATTTCTTTATTATAAAATTTATTGCAATTTTCAACATATCAAATTTAATTCAACACATGTTTATTGAGTGCATGCAGTGTTATGGCTCTATATGTAACATTCCAAAAAAAAGCCAGATTTTTTTTTTTTTTAGGTTATAGCAAAAACATATTGGAGTTAATGAAAAAAATCAGCATTCTTTCTCTAGTACTCATGTGAGTCTACACTTAAGTAGGAGTCAGAATGAAAATACATAACAGGATATGCACATGAGAGCTATATTGGAATAAGCAATTATTAAGACTTGGCAAAATATTGGATATGGAGTGGAATGGAAAACAATTAAAAAGAGAATGCCAAATATGAATCTAAGATTTTAAAACTCAAATTAGAAAATGTTTCTGAAATTTACAAAATTAGTAGAATTAGCAGACAAGCTCTTATGAAGAAATTTACTCTGTGCCTTAAATTTGAGTTCCAGTAAAATATCTATGACAAAATGACCAGAAATGTTTGAAATGTGGGTGATTCCTACGATGAGGTAGGATGAGAAGGAGGAAATGTAATAAAGTTTCTGTTCAATTATTAATAAAATTGCATTGATTTTGTACTATGAGCCATACACCCGACAAAAATTTGGTAATGGACTAAGGAATATGATCAACTAATATTACTACTTTCAGAGAAATCATTAGAGATGGCAGACACTTAATAAATATCTCTAATAAGATTGAGATAGGTGTTATGATATGGGAGGTATACATATGTAAAGACCTATTAGTTCATGCTCAGAGACGACAGGAGTGGAAAAGAAAGCTTGGAATATGGGCACAACATAATTCTCAGGTTTGGGATATTTAAAAGTTATGTTGAATATGATGCTAATGGATTTTGTTTCCTATCTTGTAAATAGCAATTTTAATTAAACAGCTTCAAACTAAATCAAATCATGAAATCCACATAATTTTGCAGCTGATTCCATGTTTTTGATAACTGTCATATTTCTTAAAGTTATAAAATATGTGGATGTAAGAAATTATAGACGAAAGCAAAGAATATTAGGGACAAAGACATGGTAGCATTTCCATATTTGAGGTATGGGAGGAAAAAGCAGGTGACAGTAATTTTAATAGGAGTACTCAGAGAAACTGAAGATGTTGTATACAATAAAATAGTACATCAGACAGAGAGGGATTTTCTAGATGAAAGGCATTCAGTGAGGTAAAATAGTGCAGAAGGTCAGGAAAATGCATGAATGAGAGCATAAACATGCTGACTGGTGAGAAGGAGGTAATCGGTAACTTTTTCAAGACTGATTTGAATAGTTAGAGGCGGGGGGTGGGGGGTGTTGCAAAAACACAGGAGCCCTAAGGAGGGAAAGACTGAAATGAATAAATAGCCAAAGTGAGAATACCAAATATTCCTAAAGTAGAAAAATGGAAAAATTGAAAGAACTTTTATCTTTAGAATAGGGAGCATCTAAATATACTGGTAGGTTCGATGAAGGTGGCGATATAGAGTGAGATTGAAGTTGTCCTAGAATTAAGCACTGGTAAAATGATTAAATGGACAAAATGGAATGATGTAAAGGTGCATTTTACAGAGTAAGTAACAAAGAGATAGAAACATAAAGATGAAGGAGAATTCAGTGTAATAAGGGTAGATAGAAAACATAGTCAGAAAGTAAAATTCTACCTGTGTAAAATTATTCACAAGTCCTTCATTGGGTAGCACAGTTAAGTACTATCTAAATTTAAGATTAGGCCACCCAGTGGGTAGATGATATAGAATGAGACGGAAAATGAATGACAAAGTTGGAAGGATCCTAATCTTGATTGTTCAAGTCCACAAAAATGATACCTGAGATTGGAAAGGTGTGCTGAGGACACTGAACAACGTGGACAAACTTAAACTGATAGTGCATTAATTCAGCCTGTCTAATTGCCTCTCACTACTTGCACAAATAAATTATTATTTATTCTAGACATGAGGGAACAGATGGAGATTTTACTTATTTTTTTATCTGGGTACCATCTGCAGCAAAATAGGTTTGTAAAACATTATTATGGACCAATAATTGTATTTCATTTTTCCACTGCTCTCATCATTATCTTCTTTGTTAACTTCATCACCAACACCCTCACTATCTTTAGGGGAGGTATGCATTGCCAGCATTCACAAATCTGCGTTAAGCACAGTTTTATATATCCACGTTAATTGTCTATCATATTTTCTTTTTCTCTATCCCCCTTTTTATCTTTCTTATCCTTGATACAATGAGATTTCCCCCATTTTCAGCTGGAGTAATTGAATTAATGGACCGTTGACATAATGAAATTGTGAAAGTTTGGCTGAAGTTAACATTTGTTTTTAAACAGAATAGCCCATAAGTTTTCACTGGCCATATGTGTTTTGTTTTGTTTTGTTTTTCTTTTTGTGAAACCACTAACCAACATGAGTGAGAAAATAAGTTTAAGTGGCCATGTATAAACATGAAGGCTGAGCAAAATGATACCTTAATGTGACAAATGGTATTGTTCATTTTTATTATTGTACAAAAATGTCTTCCCATCAGACTGAAATAGAGAAACAAATAGCATAGGCTAGAGAATAATGAGACACACACTTTAGAGCTTTTTGTGTAAGCCCTGGTCATCCCTTGGTGGTTTTAAAAAATGTCCTTGTGCAAAGCAGACCTCATTATAAAGAAAATATCCTCGCTTTAGTTTTCATTGTAGCACCTGTTACATCTTTCCCCCTGCCCAATGAGAAAATCCTTTAACTCACCTCCAAGAAAAAAATGTATAAAACAAAAGGTAAAACCAAAGTGGATAATAATTTTATTTGGGGAAAAATAGATAATGCACCTGTCAATTTGTATTTATTCCAGTGGCCTTGGTAACATTTTCTGGTGACAGCAGCTAAGATTCCGAAATTCCTTCCACAGGCCCCACACAAGATGCATAATAAAGGACATTATTAATTTTAACACAGAGTAATTTATTGAAACCCAACACTCCATTATTAAAGCATTGGAATCTTTTCCCTTTCCATCCCACTCATCCCTCTAAATAAATCCACATTCTCTTTTCTTTATCTATTTCCCTGTCCCCCCAAAAAGCCATCTGCTATTTCCTTTCTGAAAAAATAAAACCTACAATTAGTGTCTTGTTCATCTTTTCTTTCTCAAAAAAAAGAGAACTATTATGCAAATACTCTGCAATTTGGTATCAAGTACTCTTTGTAGAGTGATGAGCAATTTTCCTTAATACAATTCCAGCTTTTTTGCCAGGATTTACTAATAGATTTTTTTTAAAGAGAGAACTTTCATGCCACTTTTTTTACACTCTTTTGATGTACATTTTTAAATGCATATTTAGAATAGAATTATAATTACTTCTTGGATGTAAAAGAAAACAAAAACACTGTTTATATGTTTTATCCTGAAAAAGAAATCTGAAATAAGATCAAAATCTCTTTTACCTGAAATTTCATCATTTTCCTTATCTTAAGAAATGGCCCGTATTAAATAGCACTCTCAGGAAATCAGAGCTATATTGCTTTGGCTTTTTATGAAAGCATAAATGATGGCATTTTACCTGTAATCTCAAAGTTATTGTTTGGTTTTAGTTGCTTGTCAGGAACTAAAGTATAATTTGACCCAATTAATTGAGGTAGAGCTAATTCAGGTGTCTGGGGCTATCTTCTTGTTATCAAGACAAGCATCTACAGTGTGAAGTGTTTATAGAATTGAAGTAGTATATATATGTGTATATATATATTATATATAATGTATATATATAATGTATATTATATATATATATATATATATATATGGAGAGAGAGAGAGAGAGAGAGAGAGAGAGAGAGAGATTTACTGTCTAATAAATAGCACTATTCAGAAATCCTGAGTCTTAAAACTGAGCCTGTCATATGACCTGGGGCAGTAATCCTAGTCACCTTGGTTTTCTCATTTTATAGCTGAGAACTACTACCTCTTTTGATTCCTACCTCTTCCTAGGATTGTAATGAGAATCAAAACACTGCTGCATGTTACTGCTTTTGAAATGGATTACAGAGACACACATTTAATGGAGATATTCTAGAAGTTCTCAGAGTTTCATATTTCCTGCAATGGCTTCATTTAGGAAGCTTGTTACAGATACAGATTTCTGATTCAGTTCTAGAACTGATTATCTAGCAGTGCAGCCAGGAAAGCTACACTTGGGATAATAAACTTAAGTTGCTCTCATTCACATGAAAGACTAAAAACCACCAGAAAAAGAAAGAATGCAATCAGTACACATTTAATTTAATTAGATATCTAATATTTAATGTCTAATTAAATATCTAATTTTGTACTTGATTAAATTAGATATTTAATTTGATTAGATGTTTTGCTTATTTGTTGGTGTGTGTGTATTTATATGTGTGCACATCATAATTCAGTGCAGGAATCCTCTGGTTGACACTTTTAATATTAATATTAATATTGAGTTAATCAATGAATTAATTAATATTAATACTAAATTAAATAATAGCAATTTAAATTGGCTGACATTCCTGTCTGCATGCTCCTTCTAACTACTGTGGCTTACTTTATTTCAAAAGTTTATTGAAATCTAAGAAAATAAAACCAAAATATTTCCAGCTGTAGGATCCGGACGTTAATAGTAATAACTCAAATTTCTGACTTTCTTGGTTATGTAGAATCTCCATCCCTCAAAGAATCTCTCCCTATAGTTTGGGAAGCTGCTGGGTGCCTCATATACCCTCATAAACCAGCCTCCCAGTTGCAGCACCCTCTGGAATCTGTAGCGTCCTTACTTGCCTGTTCTTCCACCCACATGGCGCCTCTCTTCTCTCTGAGCCACTGAGAGGTCCTACCCCTGGAACTGCTGATGGGTCCCACCTGAGGATGCAATGTCCTTGCCAGAGGGGATGCCTCTCAGTTTTCCATGGGCTGCCAGTCTTCAGGTATTGCATTGGTGGTCTCAGAAAGGAAGCATAGAAACAGGTGTGATCCCCTGTTCTCTGGTTCATCTAGTTCCCTCGATTGTCTGGGGAAGGAGGAATTGTAGGACCTAAACTACTTGAAAGCCATCTGGAAAATGATGATTAAGCTTCTTCCCATAAACTCAAAACCAAAATCCTTTGAGTTAGGCTAATACCATCTTACCAGCTGATTTCTTCTGTTCGACAATGGATGATACCTTTCTCCAGGCATATGCCCCTACTGCCCCCACTCTTCCTTACTCAAAAAAACGTAGAACATTACACCTCACATAAGACCCCAGCTGGATCCAGTAAATCCATATTGTCCATTAGACATACCTCATAATTGTGACTAATCTTTAGACTCAGCTGAACTCAAGACCATTAAAATAGTAGTGGAGGTTAAAAGTGAATAATGTCCTCAGAAATAACTTTAAGATAATAATAGTCAAAGCCAGATACTTCTACAAGTCTAATGATGACAACAGTCTCTAGCTACTCACCTCTCCCTTCTTTTACTGCATTTTCCATTGCTCAAAGCAATCACTTTCAGGTTTTCGGCAATTTCTCCTTTAACTTAACTCCATGTATCTAAATGGTATGCTTATATTGTCGACTCTTGTTTCTTTCAGTGTTATGCATCAGATAGTACTAACTTCTCACTGTGAACAACAGGAATATACCTTTCACTTTCTTTCCATTACCACCTTTCAGAAGTGTCCCTCCTTTCCCCCTATTTTCCAGTATAGTCATAGGATGTTTGTTTGTATCAGCATTTCATATTTATGTTGTTATGATTATATAACTATCCCCAGCTGTGCTCTGTAGTAAATATAATTATTGTTTTCCTGGTGCATGTCTTGTGTTTCATTTCATAATAATTTCTTTTTTAAAATTGTTGCTTAGTTTTCTATGTATCTATCACAACCACTTCACCTCATTGAGTTCCAGACGTACTCTTAATGTATTTTAAACTCAGGTATTTTATCAATTCCATCTTCTTGAATCACCATTCCCAGAACTATCTGTTCTACTTGAGTTGGGACTGACTGCTACCTCAGTCTTATACAGCTTTTATTTTGAAATATTCCTTCCCTGTTATTTCCTTGTTTCCTCAATTTAATACACTCTTTTACCCTCTGCCCTTTATTTAATAAGCTCATCTAACAGAGAAAAGAAGCATCTAAGATACACAGAGAAAGGAAGCATTGAAATACATTTTTTTAAGAACATACAGGTCTGAACATGTCTGTATATCCACTGGTTAAAATTTTCCTGGATATAGAATTCAAGGTCTAAAAATACTTCCATTTGGGAATAGGAACTATAGTGGTCCCAATGTTCACTGTCTATAAGTGTACATAATAATCCTAGTATTTTCATCAGAATACTTCTCTTTCCATTGTGCCTAATATCCATAGTACACAATTTTTTTGTTTTGTTTTTGTTTGTTTGTTTAGCTTCTCCTAAGGATGAAGGGAAGAAGGAGATCTGTAGTCTAATCTCTTCCTAAATATACTTTGAAGCAATCTTGCTGAACTCATTCCCTCCTGCTCTGTTTACAGCGGTTTGTGGTGCTAATTCTCCTTGAGCCTTTGGGTATATACACCTATGGTGTGAATTGGATTTCTTTTTAGTGCCCCCCATCCCACCCCACCCCCCGCTAAGTTAGGTTAGGCTTCAGATGTCTAATGTTTGCTAAGTCAGTTACTACTAGTTAGCCACTTCCTACTTCTAGTACTCTATTTTTAATGTCTCCTTTCTATGATTTTTGTGTCTGTTTTTTTAATTAATTCATTTATTGTTAGTATAGCGAAATTGAGAGCGTATGGAAATAAACGTGTATTCAATTTGCCATGCAGTCTTGAAGCTCAATATAGCTTGGTTTTTTTGTTTTAAAAAATTTCAAAGCTACAGGAAATGTTCTACAATAGTACAATAAACATACCTTCATATAGGTAAATTGTCATACCTCCTCTGTGTATGTGTGTGTGATGTCTGTGTGCGTATGTAAAGTCACACCTGTTTCAAATTCTAATAAAGACTCCTAAAATAACATTTTGTTGGAAGCTAACTTTAGGATGCACTGAAAAAACATTTTATCTCCATTAAGCAAAAAAGGTCTTTATGATTATGATTTAAGAAAAAGCCTAGAAATGATTTCTTATTACACAAAATCATAAATTTGGAATAGACAGATATTTATAGTCTCACCTAGCTCTCATTTTTTATGATTCTATGATTATGACATCATTTGTAATTTTAAAAATAAAATATATTTGAGCAACAGCAATGTTATGAATCAAAATGTTTTTTAAAATGTTTATTGTTTCACATAAATCTACAATGGGCATGTTACTTGTAATTATTTAAGTTTTGATGTTTGTAATTCATAAATTATACCTGTATATGTGGTTTGAATCCACACTGATAATAAATGACCTATGTTTGGATCACTTAACTCTACCTGTAAATAACTATAGTTGTATGAATAACCATTCTCTAGAACCAAAGATCAAAGGTTAGAAATCCACAGTATAAGTTAGGATTCAATTTCAACTTATTTGGCAGTAAACAAAATCCAATATAGTCCATATTACAAAGTTAGAAAAAAAATGCTATTTGATATGCACTTATTCTATAATATAGCATTTTTATTTTGATATATGTATAGTGTTTGTTTTTCATTTACTTTTACTTGCATTAAATCACTTTAAGAATTTAATGTCTTTTCATTTTTAATTGACTCCACTGAGTGAGAGTACATTTTAAAATCATCAGCACCATTAGTGTACTGCAAGTAACCATATTTGTATAGAACTTTGCATTGAAATCATGGTGTTATATTTTTTTTTTTACAGGAAGCTCTGATCATGGCAAGTATGGACCATCCACACTTAGTCCGGTTATTGGGTGTTTGTCTGAGTCCAACCATACAGCTTGTTACACAGCTTATGCCCCATGGCTGCTTGTTGGATTATGTCCATGAACACAAGGATAACATTGGATCACAGCTGCTGCTTAACTGGTGTGTCCAGATAGCTAAGGTAAGTGCACACCACTTCCCATGGAAATAACTTTCTGACTTTGTATCTCCTACAACAGTATTGATATTGAAAACATGTCAAGTTTTTCAATCTGTTTAAATGGAACATATTATATTTGCTATTAAAAGGTATATTAGGGTCATATTTACATTCAAACCACAGATCAAACACATGATATACTGATATATTTTTGAATGATTGTATTCTACCATTCATGTTATATTGATAAGAAGCCAAAACAAAAAGCTTACTGGTAAGAAGGAAAAATACATATACTTGTGTTTGATAAGGAAAAGGAAAAGGAAAGCAATAGAAAAATTACATGGAAAGGACCCTGTCCAGAAAAGTTTCTTTGTTAGGTGGTGCATCTTTAAAAAAAATGAATATCGGAATGTGTTAAAATTTTAGCACAACGAAGAGCCCTAAAAGATTATCTATTATTATTATTATTATTATTATTATTAATGCATGAAATTGTTTTGTCAAGTGAAATCTTACTGGAAAATCTAAACATATAAGTGCATCATCAAAAGGGTGTTGAGAGGATTTTCTGGTCCTTTGGTCCTTTCAGGGAGTAGCATTAAGAACATCTGATGCGCCTGTGTTGAAGATATATACTGGATTTGTTTGGCTTTTTGTTTGTTTTGGTGTAGTTTGGTGAACAAACAAAATATAGGAAACAAAAGTTTGAATGTCTTTATTGCTCCATTTTTAGATTCTTTTGTTAAACTAGCATGTACATTCCATTCTCAGTATTACAAATGGTCAAATTCTAAATATTTTCCTAGACATTTTGATAATTTTCAACTGGTCTTTAATGGTTGGGTTTTTTTGTGTTTGTTTGCTTGTTTGTTTTTGGTGTGGCACCATGTCTCAGGCTTGTAACGTACATAAAGGAAGTGTCCTCAATCTCCGTAACTGGCGTAATGGGGGAGATGAATCTGTGGTGAACTTAGGAACTACTCCACTGTAGTGGACTGTGGTTTTCCCACCAGTTACCTGAGCTTACAATGTTTCAAGCAGAGCCAGAACTAGATTTTTTTTATGTGACTTGTCCTAATTTAAATCTTGCCTCAAACTTTGTACTGCTCTGGGAGCGAAGCAAAGCATTCATGTCCTGCAGTCCACCAGTGTGCAATTTCTGGTACATATTCTTTACATTCAAGAAACCACTTATGATTATCTGTATCGGGGATATTTCTTGAAAATTTTCTCCTGGATAAATAGGGCTGAGATGAGATTCAGTTCCCTATTTCAACTCTTAGTTACATTAAAACATGACCTGATATCCTATAAATTCTACCATTTTGTTCATCTTTGTATTTGTATAATGTAAATGCCAAAATATCAATTTGGTAGTTTTAGCCTGTTTTACTTGTTGTTGTGGTTGTTGTTCTTTTTTTTTTTTTTTTTACAATCTAAGAATTAATAAAAATGCATTACTCAAAGAAGCAGAACTTTGAGATAATTCTTGAAATGTAAACCCAAAAATATATTTGAAGGAAAAGCCAGATTTAGTTTTATATATCATAAATCTTACTATAGTTTCTTATGGACCATGTATTAGCATTTTGTGAATATTGCATGATAAACTCACAACTGAGAGGATTCTTTATGGTAATGAAATTTCAAATATAACCCTTCAAAAAGTGATTTACTTATCTGAGAACGTCTATAATTTATAAGGTGAGCTAAATATGCAATAGGAATTCTCAAATCATCCTAGCACTATAAATGAAAACAAAACTAAGTTTAAAATTTCTTATTTCTTCTCTATATTTCCTGCAGTGTTCTCCATAATTTAGGTTTTGTCCTTAGGGGTACATGGCATTAATATATCATTTATGCAAGACTGTACACTCTAAGAATAGAAACTGCTTTGAGTTCCCCGAATAATCACACAGTTTTAAACCTTTTTGCCTTTGCAAATGGCATCTCTTCTGCTGAGAAATCTTTTTTCATAGCTTCCTGATTCACAGAACACGAACACTCATTGGGCTTCCTCTCCTTATGGAGTCTTCCCTGGTCAACCTTTTTCCTCCTTAAATGGACATCCTTTTCTGTGTTCGTTTTGGCTGTTGGTATCTTGAATGCATTTTTGTTATTTTAAAGTTATGCTATGTGTTTCCATAACTCTCTGACTATATGGTGAGCTTACTTAGTCATTAATTCTTCAATATATGTTGGTGGGCACCTACCAGCATGTGCCAGGTACAGTGCTGACTGGTGTGTAGAGCTAACCATGAGCTTGGGCCTGTTTCTCTCTGTACACCCTAAGAGCACAAACAGACATTCAACAAATAAAGCAATTAAGTACAGGATTCAACACTGTGGTTCAGATTTTGAAGAAAAATAATTACGAAGGAGACTTCAGGGCAGACCCCAGTGAGTCCTAAGGGATAAGACTTTGGCTATGAGAAGAAAATGTCAGCACAGGAAAGATTACAGGGAGCCCTATAAATACGGTGACTAAGTAATTTATCATCTAAATGGAACAATTTTAGAAGTGAAAGAGGCTCTATTAAAGTATTTACTCCAGGACACAGGCACACACATAAATGTCCTAAACAGAGCAAGGCAGTAACCCTGTGTAGTCTGAAAAGTTTGCATTTTATTATAAATTCCGTAGGTAGTTACTGAAATATTCTACCATGGAAGTGGCATGATCCAATTTATGTACATAATCCAAGTTGTGTACATAATCCAATTTATGTTCATACCAGTTTACATATGGAAAATAGATTGAGGTAATATAAGAATGGAAATGAGGATACCAGTTAGAAATATGAGGAATAATGAAAATAAGGAGACATAAGTGGAATTAAGATATGTTTTTGAGACAAATTTAAGACATTTGATTACTGATTAGCTGTAGGTGATGAGGAATGGGAGTCTGGTGATACTATTTCCCAACATGGAGAAGGCTGAGGGATTGAATTTGTAGGAAAAAAATTGAAAGTTCAGTTCCAGACATGGCAAATTGAACAGTTTATAGAACGTGAAACTGTAGCTGTCAATTAGATAGTTGAATTTGGTCAGGACTGTAGGTATGGAGTTAGGAGTTACAGGCATTTAAATATAGGGGATTACCTAGGGATTGACTGCATCTGCTTCATATTTCTTCTCAGCACCTAAAATTGGGTCTTACATATTGCAGCCATTTAGGAAAAGTATTTAAAAAATATTTTAACTCATAAAGACAATTGAAAAATTGACCCTTCAGGAGGGAATCTTTTCTTAATCTGTTTTCCTCCTTTGGGGGAAGAATTGTGTAGTGGAAACAACATTAGGGTCAGAAGGACCTACATTAGTATGTTGATGGCCATTTTTTGGTTTTGTGAGTTTGAGTAAGTTATTAATCTTCTCTGAATTTGGTTTCTCAATTTATTAATGGAGTTAATGATTATTACATTTTTCCCCTCATGTGCAAAGTGTGTAGAAGAGTATTTACCTGTGGTAAGTTGAAAAACAACCCTCTGTCCACAAAGATGTCATGTATACTCCCCAGAATCTATAAATATGTTACTTGACATGTTAAAAGGAACTGTACAGATGTAGTTAAATTAGGATTTTAAGATGAGGAGGCCATACTGGATTGCCTGGGTGGGACCAATATAATCCATGGAATCTTATTAGTGGGAGGTAAAACTATCAGATAAGGAGGAGATATAAAGATGAAATCAGAGTCAGAATGATCAATCTTGAAGATGGAGAATGATGCCACAAGCTGAAGAATGTATTCTACTTCTAGAAGCTGGAAAAAGCAAGAAAACAAAATCACCCGTAGAACATTCAGAAGGAACCCGGCCTGCTGACACGTTGATTTTAGTCCAGTGAAACTGATTTTGGACTTCTGATGTCCAGAGCTGTAAGAAAATAAATTTATATCGTTTCAAGCCACTAAATTTGTGGTAGTTAGTTCCAGCAATAGAAAACAAATACACTCCCTCACAATGATTTGCAAATATTAAATAAAATAGTCTATATAAGGTCCTTGGCTCAGTTCCTAGAACATAGAGTATTCAAAAACCATCTCCTTTTATTAGCTAGTGGTTGAAAACCTCAAAACAAAGAATTGTTTTATAAATGTCTATAAAACATGAATAACATAGTCTGAATAAACAAGTATTTTACAAATAGCTATTTCAGTAACTTAGAGACTTCTTTTTCTTTGCTTTCAAATCTTATCAAGAAAGAGTCATGAAACTAAGTGCAATATCATCATAATTGTTCCATATTCACTTTCATTTTGGCTGCATTGCTTTTTTGTTGTTGTTGACAAAGCTTGGAGGAGAGGGTATGATGCTGTAAAATAACCAATTTATATTTGTGATATATCTGTGTAAAGTTTAACAGTATGTACAAAAAATAATACGTATAGCTAATATTAAGCAGTTACCCTGTGTGAGCACTACTGTATATTTTATTCATTAATTAATTTGTGTCGTCAAAGATTCATGAGGTATCATTATTATGTCCATTTCATGGATAGAGAAAGTGAGTCACAAAGAATTTAAATAACATGGTTAAATTCACACAGCTGGTAAATAGTGGAACCACTAATCCATTTTTTATGTATAAGGAAGTAAGTATTCCTAAAATATTTGCATCCATATTTCAAGTTTCTTTTCATTCTTCCATTGGTTCATTATTCCACAAAATTTTGTGTAATAGAAACACAAATTTAAACACCAAAATTATCTCTTAGAGGGAGCCATATTTTCTCAGCATATGCCTCATTTGTAACTTACTTTAATTTGGTATGCAGAGCAGAAGTGTTATTATTTAACATTCACACACTACCAATGCCTGCCTGGTGAATCCAGGATAGAAGGCAATATTGACAATCCTTTTCTCACAGTTGTTGCTAATGTGTTCAGCAAGCAACTTAAAAGACAGTGTAGCAGATTCTAAAAAGAGGAGGTGAGTTTAGAGTGGACAAACTTCATGGTGAGGAACACTGATAATGATTAAGTCCACGTGGATAAAGCAGGTCTTACACTCCTGGGATCTGCTTGGTGCTATATGTATATTGTGTTACCTAATCTAGTTATAGTTAATAATTCCATGGTTCTCCCAGTTTAGAGATGAGGAAAATGGGGGGAAGTGAAGTCTTAAAGAACACACCATAAATTGAGATGTCTGGATTCTGTCCTATACCACCAGGTAACTGATGCCCCAGCCAGGTCTTTAAACCATTCTGTGCTTTTTTCTCTACATTTCCTCTGCACACTCACACACACACACACACACACACACACACACACAGCAGTTCTGAATTTGAGGAGTGGGAAGAACATGATGCTTTTTCTGCAGTTGTGCCTCATCATTAACCCATAAAGAAAAGATTCTTTTTTGAATAACACTTTTTATGATCTTCAAAGGAATTCTTGCTGTGTTATCATCAGCATCTAGGTCACATTTTCAGAGAAAGTACTAGTTATTCATTCATGGGGGAATTTTTTCACCTGAATGTTTTCTTTATAAATATAATAAAGCAAGCTCAAAGTTGTTCTTTGAATTATTATGTAGTATAAATACTGATCACAAGTGACACTATAAATACTTATCACAAGTGACACTATAAGAATTTAACATGTACAAGTTAACACTAACTTGTGTTAAGCATATAGACTCTAGAACCAGACTGACTAGTTTGAAATCCCAATTCCGCCACTTATCTGCTGTGTGGTCTTAGACAAGTTAGTTAATCTCTCTTTGCACCCTGAAAACGGGGATAGTAATGGTACTTACTTTAGAGAGTATTTATGAGAATAAGATAATATTTGTAATTTGCTAAAAATTTTGTTTAGCATAGAGTAAGAATGTACTATTTAGCATAGAGTAAGAATGTGTCATTTGGGATAATATTTGAGATGAGAACAGTTAAGAAAGACACATACACATACATTCATAGTTCAAATACCCTAATAATATCATTTAAAAAATACGTAATTTTTAAATCCCAGATATAAAAGTTTAAACATTTCTTCTTAGACTGTGCTGGGAGTAGGAGGACGTAATCTACTATTTAATATATCTGATTTTTGGAATGAAGAACTCGAATCTTCCATTCTCATGTGATTTCCTATAGTTTTTTCCTACATGTGCTATTCACATGATTTCCAATTTTCATGTTAGAAACTGGATTGTTTGTAACATTGAGAACATGTGAAACCACCAGTGAACTGGCAAAGATCTGAGGTCAGGAGTAATTATTTGAATAATATAGTCCATTACTGAAGAAAAGCAAAGGGAAAATTCTAGCTTTTCAATCTCAAACTAAAAGAAAAATTAATATTGGATTGACTTCCTGTCACTGCACAAATTTTTGCTTCTGACTCCTTTCTAAGGAAAATTATTTGAAACTTTTTTGCTACTGTTGTTATGGTATTAGTAAAGCCTGAATACTAAATATAGGCTACTATTATTTTTCAAAATCCTGAAATCTTCCTAAAGGCTTTACTGGCCTATTTTATATTATTGTCAGATTTCCTTCTGGAGCGCTAATTGATTTGCAGTTTAAATCAGATGTAAAGTCCCAACAGCTTTATTTTTCAGTGGTTTACCATTGAAACTAGTTAAAGAGATGATTCTAAAAACATATGTCAGTGGTCCATTGTATACTTCAAAATGATTCATTGCCTGGTTAAGTCACAAATTGATCCAAACTTAAAATGCTTCCAAAAAGAAATGGAAATAAAATAATTCTGTATTTTCAATAATAAAAAAACTAACCTAATATATTTAACCAACATGATTTAAATTTTTCCTATAAATAAAAGACACTCGGTCGTATTTTTACAAATAGATTAATCCAAGCATTTATGTTTGCTAAGTATTGTTCAAAGGTCAGCATGACTATTAGGACAGTTTAATGGATTTCCTCAATTAAACTTTTTTTTCTTCACACTCTATTTGTCCTCAAATTACTTTGTAAGTTAATGAGAATTCTATTCTGAAACCTGACTTTATGCGGCCATTGAGAGGTATCTGTGAACCTTAGTTTTTTTACTCTTGGTGGCAGAGTGGGAGTTAGTGGGAGGGGTGAGAAGGAGAGAAGAAACTTTCTCAATTCAGAACCATAGTTCACAATGATTGGAAGGCTTGAGTCCTTCTTCTGTACACAGATACAAAGTTTTCCTTAAGGCCTGAATATGTTACATGAGCAGAGCCCTCTTTTCCATTTTTCTCTAGCAGCAGCTACACAGGGAAAGAAAAATGTAATTGCCTGTTTCATCCAGCCATTTCCTTCTGCATGAATACAATTAAATTCAAACCTGAATACCTGATGCCAATTAAATTTATGACCTGGGTACTGAAATTTGTTTATTTGTTTGTGGTCAAGACTAGACTCTATATGTACTTTTAACCTTAGTCATATCCATGGGTGTGTATATAGATGATATAGATATATAGATATAGATATAAATATAGATATGGACACATATATACATATATATGGAGACAGAGAGAGAAAATCTATTATTTTACAATTTTATATGTTTATATATTGATTATTATATATAGTAACATAAAATTACATATTTTTACAATTTTACAATTTTATATCTTAATATATATATTAACTACTATATATACATATATACACATATATATGTGTATATATATATAATAACATATACAATTGTAAAATAACAGTCTGGAGAAAAAGCAGAACACTACTAATATTCTTGAAAAGATAAAATTGGCACTAATTACATTTAATAATATAATAATGATATTTAATACTGTGTAGAAATTTGCAAATACCAGTTTACTGAATATGTCTCATGGGTATGTTTTGACACAAATAAATTATTATGTTTTATAAAGGTGAAATAGAAGAGAATTTTCAAAATTAGAAATCAGTAACAGTGGCATAGCTAAACTCCATTTAGTGACAATTCACAATTTAAATTAAAATAAAGGAATTATATTTTTTCTAGTCATATCTATTTTGGGAAAGATAAGGATGTAAACTTGCTTAATATTTACATTTTTACTACTATTATTTAACTTTGAATGGATTAGATCTGTAGGGAAATTCAGTGGTATAAATCTTTCTCAATGTTAAGATTTTATTTGGAGTAATATGCTCAGTGACTTTCCCAGGGTAACGCTGCAAGTTAGTCCAAGGATTAAGTACTGAATTCAGAATCATGGACAGGACATTGATTATTTCATGAAGAAACAATGTTTTGTTTTGTTTTTTCCTGAAGTATTGGTCTAGGCAGTGAATTTTTCAAAAATTCTATTTTTCAAAACTTTCAAAATTTTTCAAAACTTTCTTGCATTCATGTTTTAATTAGACAGTTGAGATTTGAATCCCAGAAGAGAATATCTATGCTTTTCTAACCAGGAGGGATTCATTTATTATTAATTAAAAATATGCATATATATATTAAGGTATGCTGTAGCAGGTACTACCCCACGATCTAAGGATTCAAGAAAGAAAAATCAATAAGAAGTCCCTCTATTACAGTTTTTATATCCCACTGGGGAAGATAGGCACAAAAACCAAGTAAACAGAAATACTGTCTCATGTAGTTAAGAGGAGATGGTCCCGTCCAGTGTTTTTTTAAGGCAGGATTTACAAGGAAGAAGCACCGTGTTCCAGTTTCAGCTGTAGTGCTGATCATCTGTATGACTGAGGCAAATGACTTCGTGTCTCTAAATCAATTTCCTGACCTATAAAATGGGCAATAGCCTCCATTTGTCCAGCTGTTGTGATGGTTAAATGAAATCATGTATTGGCTATGCATATTTGCTACCAAAAATTCAGTGCCTAATGTATATCATTATAATATTAAGTAAAATGGTAATATATTATGTGATATTTTTAATCATCAAAACTAATTTAGACATGACTTCTATAGAAAAAAAACATAGTCTAGCAGAAAGAATATGAACCATAGGGAAATCCAATTGTGGTTCGAATTCTGAATCATAGTTATGACAGCTTGGAGAGTCATTATCTCTTGTACCAAATGAGAATATTTATGCTTGCATAACCTAGGTTTATCACATTTGAATCAGTAAATAAATAGAAGCAACTGATAGTAATCTGAAAAGTTAGACAAAAGTTTCTAGGAATATAAAGAAGAGGAATGTGTGTGTGTGTGTATGTGTGCGTGTACTTCTTTATTAATTTGTACACATTTTTATAGTCTTTTATTCATTTGTATTTCTATTTTATTCATTTGTACACATGCATATACTCATGAATATAGCAAGATTCCATTGAGAACCTACAATGATTATAAGGATTAAAGAAAATAGATTTTT
The DNA here is from genome assembly GCF_964194185.1 of Rhinolophus hipposideros. NCBI lineage: Eukaryota > Metazoa > Chordata > Mammalia > Chiroptera > Rhinolophidae > Rhinolophus > Rhinolophus hipposideros. The sequence goes on along the minus strand of NC_138052.1, from coordinate 79,058,251 downwards.
TGAATTAGAATCCCAACACTACTAGTCATTTGCTGTAAAATTTGGGGCAAATTTCTAAAACTCTCTGAACTTTCTTATCTAACATCAGGATAATAATATTTACATCATAGGGTATTTTAGCATAAAACAATAAAACATGTCAATATCTTAACGTGTTGCCTGACACATAGTATTACTCATTAAATATTGACTTTATTTTTTTAATCACACAGTATAGTGTTCTCCAGGCCATCCATTTCAGAGGTGGATTGCTAGACCTTTGTATAAACAAAGAGTTCACTTGATTTCTTTTTTGTTTGTTTCCAGGACAAAACACAGCCTGCCCAAATAAGTTTTTTTTTTCTATCATTTTCTCACGTTAAACATAAATATATATGAGATGATACAAAGATCGGAGAAACATCACATTGTTTTTCTAAATTAAATTTATTTGAGCTTGGTGTTCTCCTATAAAGTTAGTCTGAAATCCCATTTTGATCATTAATCGAGAGATTCCCACAAGGATTCTTCTAGGGGTGCTGAAGAATCCAATGAGGAATACATGGTGCTTGGCAAACAGGGCAGGACCTCCAGTTTCCCGACCTTTGTAGTTGATACATAAAAGTGTTCCTTGTTCATCTCCATGGAGCAGAGCTCTCCAATCTGTCTGTCAGGTATACCATGTTTCCCCGAAAACAAGACCTAGCAGGAAAATCAGCTCTAATGCGTCGTTTGGAGCAAAAATTAATATAAGACATGGTCTTATTTTACTATAAGACCAGGTCTTTATAATATAATGTAATACAATACAATACAATGTAATACAATACAATACAATACAATACAATACAATACAATACAATACAATACAATACAATACAATACAAATACCGGATCTTATATTAATTTTTGCTCCAAAAGATGCATTAGAGCTGATTGTCCGGCGAGGTTTTATTTTCGGGGAAACAGGGTAAGCAATCATTACAGCTTCCAAATCACCATCCCTCCTTCATTTTTATTTGGCATATAACGTAAAAGTTATTACTCATCAGTCTGGCTCTGGGATGTTGGCTATACTCATTCACATGTCAGTCAGGAGCTTGTCTGGCTGCCAGCTCATCTAGACTGGGCTTACTGGGCCAACTGGGCAGTTGGGCTCTACTTCACATAACTCTCTTCCTCCATCAAGTGAGCCGGAGCATGTGCCCACAAGTCCTGCCTCATGGGATTCAGTCCCTCAGGGCTTGGGTATCCATCTACACACCGTACCATGAGGGGCTTGGGACTTCTGTGGGAACAGAATGAGGGTGGGTCATGTGTCCTTCCCCCTCCAGCATACTCCCAGTCCCCTTCTGGAACTGCCACCAGTGATTCCCCCTTCCCTTTTGGAGAACCTAACCTTTTTTCTTCTGGTTATTGAGTGCTGCTGTTTCCATGTTTCACTTTCACCTCCACTGCTAGATAGAAATAAGTCCTATTCTCAAACACAAAATCTAAGTGAGGCTTGTGCCTTGGAATTGCAATTCCAGGTCCTGCAGCGCAAAAATCCTTAAAAATATTTTAAAGATGGAGAGCTCAGATAGAAACACACAGATTTTCCTATTTATTCTGAAGAACTAAGCACAAAAACACAGGTTGATATCTTTTTTTTTTACTAGATGTGCTTTTTTTTTAATTTGTTGATGTGCTATTGGTTAATAAAATTGTATAGGTTTCAAGTGCATAATTCTGTAATACATCATATATATATTGCATTGTGTGTTCACCACCCAGAGTCATTTCTCCTTCTATCACCATGTCTTTGACCCCGTTTATCCTCTTCTACTTCCCCCCTCTCCCTTTACCCTCTGGTAACCACTAAACTGTTGTCTGTGTCTATGAGTTTTGCGTGTTTGTTTGTATTATTTATTTATTGCTTTCAGTATTATATCCCACATATGAATGAAATCATATGCTTCTCGACTTCTGTCTGACTTATTTCACTTAGACTGATAATCTCAAGATCCCTCAATGTTGTGACAAATGGCAGTATTTCTTCTTTTCTTACAGCTGAGTAATATTCCATTGTATATCTGTACTACATGTTCTTTATCCAATCATGTATCAAAGGACTCTTACCAGTATATACCCCAATGTTCATTGTAGCATTATTCATGGTAACCAAGACACACATTGATATCTTAATAAAATATTTTGCTGTGTAAATAAAAAAAAAGGGAAGCAATAGGAAAATTTCATGGAAAGGATCCAGTCCAAAAAAGTTTCTTTGCGGAGGTGGTGAATCTGTAAAACAATGAATATCAAAACTTGTTCAAATTTTTTTCACAGCAACGAACCACAGAAGATTATCTGGTTCAGTGAATTAAAACATTTTAAGGCATCAACTTGTTTTCTCATGGAAATCTTACTTGAAAATCTGAACATATAAAATTGGTCCATAACTGCAACAGCAGAAGGGTGGTGAGAGGGCTTTTTGGAACCTGAGAGTTTCCTAGGTTCCCACAGACCAGCTTTATGAGAACCTGATGATGTACCTGTGTTGAAAGTGAAGAAACTGAAGCCTAAATAGATGATAGAGTCCATTTCACCACATTGCTTCTTAGTGACAAAGCCAGGATCTGAACCCATGTACTACCCTGGCACTCCTAGGTGCCCCAGACTAGATCTATTGATGGCTAACATCCCTTACTTCAGCTCAACAAGATTTGTTGTTCCCTTGTTTGTAATTTAGGTGAAATAATTACTGCAGTATTAGAGAGACTCAGTCTATGTCTGTGATAATTTTTAAATGATTTAATGAACTTTTTCCCCCTGTGGAATATTAAATGAAAGGCAGCTAGCTTATTTTTACTTCTAAATACTTTGGTGTTTTCAGTTTACCATTCAAGATTGTTGTGTTTTTTTTTTTTTTTTACTTTTCTAATTTATGTTTTCTACCAATAATTTCTCTCTCCCTCTTTATATCATAATGGCTAATAACATAATGGCAACCTCCCAAATTGGTGATAAAGCACCTGGCTAAATTTGAATCGTGTTTATCCCGTCCCAGAAACAAGCTCAGGCTTTTGTTTTTTTATGTACCAAATTCTCATTGCCTTAAAGGAGGACAAAATATAAGGGTCAGTAAAGGATAAAAGAGAATCTCAATTGTACCAGATGCAAATGAAGTTTATTGAGGCAGTTTCTAGAGCACGGGTCCCAGACTTGTACTGAAGCCTTAATTATGTCTTTAGGTTTGCATGAAATATGAAGATGTCTCACTTAGACAAGAAGTCATTTAGTTGTTTCTTGTATAACCTATAAAAAGAGCAAGGTTCGCTTTTGCTGTGTTTTGCCTGTGGCTTTGTTTGGCATGCTGAGCTAATTCAGCCTGGAAGTTTCTCCATTCTATAAGTTTCTCCATTCAAAGGTATGCATTCAGCTACCATACACATCCAGAAAGTAAAGAGCATAATTTCTTTACTGTAAATTTATGCTTTAGCTAGTACTTTCAATGTGCTTTTTTGACATAAAATTGAAAGCTGCACAATCCAAATGGATCGCATTGTACTTCAGGTGTATAAAGTGCTCACAATTACATCTATTAGTCATGACTATGTGAAGCTTAGTATTGTAGCAGATTTTAGGTACACAGTGATTTTCTCAAATGTAAAATCTAAGTAGCAACACTGGCATAACTAGTTTATGGCTCCCCTATGGATTTTGTTTCTAAAACTATAGAGGTAGATAGGTGTTACAATATTGCTTTCAGGAAGTTGTGATATTATATTCATGATCTTTCAGATGTATGCATACAATGCCATTTTCCACAGATTTGAGATGTTTAGAGTAATTCAGAGAGATAGGACTTGCATTTCACTGTACTTAGGAGAAACAAAAGATAAGGAGATCAAGAGATTTGACTGGCAACAGAAAACACATACTAGGACTGAAGACAAAACACAGATTTAATTCTTTCTCTAGATAAATCTTTTTAAAGACTTTTTTATTTTGAGATAATTTTAAATTCATAAGAAGTTACAAAACACTTAGAGAGGTTCCCTTGTTCTTCACTCATTTTCCACACTAATAACATCTTGCCTAACTATAGTACAATATTTAGTCTGCACAGCTTATTCCGATTTTACCAGTTTTACATAAATTTGTGTATACATGTGTATCTGTGCAATTTTATCTCATGTATTGAATCATATAACCACCGCCATAATCAAGATATAGAATTATTTTATGACCTTTTGCCACCCCTTAATAACCACATCCACATCCTAGTTCTTTGTTTTTAATTGTACTCAAGTGTCACTGCGATCAATATTTTTAATAATGAGTTATTTTTTAATATACTTTGAACTCAATTGTGTTTCATACGTTACAGTGGATATATATTACTCTGAACACTAAGTTTGAGGCTCACAATAGTAATTTGACAGAGTCTTATTTCAAAGAATATCCTCTATTGATTTGCACACAGACATTCTAGAACAGCAGTTATGAAAAAGAGGAACTTGGTTGTGTGTAGTTATGTGACATAAGGAGAGTGCAACAGTCAAAATGTAGTAGAAGATCCTCTTACAATTACTAAGTGGGAACATCTACACTCCTAATTCTGCACCTTCTAATTATCATAGGAATGTGCTTTAAAAGGTCACTGGCTGCAGAAGAGGGATAGCTCAATCCAACCCAGGAGGGCATGGAGCCAGAAGGGAGGGGAATTAGGTTAATAAGGAAGACAGGCTGAGAGTGAATGACAGAAAGCTGTTAAGTCTTTATGCTAATCTTCTGTGTTCTGAGAAAGTTCAAAAATCTAGAATAATTTTAAGTATGCACAATGAAATAAAATATGCATAGATTGTATGATAGGTATGTACATGTGTGCATACAAACATATATACACATGAACACATGTATATACATATTTCTGTATATCTTGAATGTCATTAGCAAGAGGAATTTACATATGTTTTAAATAAAGAATAGTTTTATGTATCCAAAATTATATAATATCCAAACAACATCCAATTTTATACACACACACACACACACATAGATGTAGGATGGGGAGAGTCATTATTGTCACAATTAGAAGTATTAGTATTATACAAACAATATTTGTACAAAATTTCACTTCCCATCCTTTAAATTTGATTTAATCAAAGAGCATTTGACAGATGTTATTTTTCATCAGGCTAAAGTGAGAAGTGAACAAAATGTATGGGTCATTGTGGAAAGGAATGGGGAGCTGCGTGGCTATGAGCACATGAAGAAGAGTGGCTGCGGGTCACAGATTTTATCCTTCATTATGAATCCTTTTCCTAAGTTCCTATTTTCCCCATCACAATGTGAACGAAGGATGAGCTTAATGACAGTCATCTATCAACTAGCCACATTTTCAGTTTCAGAATCCTGCTATTCCCAATGCTCCATGCCATGGCAAGGCTAATTGTATAATTATGACACTACATCACCCACTCCTCGTGCACTTTCACTGGCAAGGACTAGAACTAGGGACTCTGATGATTATTGCCCCGAGCAAGCACATTAGTGAGCATACAATTTACTAACGGGGCCACTCTATTAGAATCTGGAGTACAGAAGGCTTAAGCCAAGGATTTTGTTAGGAAGTCTCTTGTAGATTAAATATCAGACAGAGTTAGGCTTTAAAATTAAAATTATTTTATTTTTCAACAAAAGGAATGATTATATTTTCATATTCTTTCTGCTGTGTATTAAGAATTGCCAAAGTTACTCTGTTAAAATGAAATAGAATTTATAAAGCCTTTGCCAAGAATGAATGAAGTGCTAAATAAAGGAATATCCTTAAGTCAATTTCAATATATGATTAAAGAATTCCATAAAAGATAGTTAATATAGGTTAGAGTTGCTTCAGTGATATCAGTACTATTCTTAATCTGTACTGGTACTCAGTTTGTGAAAATGTGTGTGTGTATGTGTGTGTGTGTGTGTGTGTGTGTACACGTGTATATAATTTTTTTTTTTTAATTTTGAGTCCAGTTGTATATGGTTTACTTTAAAATTTCTGGATGGCTATTTCTTTAAAGCTTTCACACATCAAGTCAGAACAAATTAGAATGATTCGTTCCCACTATAGAGTGGAAGAATGTATGACAATCCTTGTACTAAGTGTGACTATCCCATGGTCCTTCAGGGTGGTGTTGACAAATTTTCATGAATTCTTCTCAGTCCATGATATACAACTAATCTTGACTGGTGTTGATCAGAGCTTTGGTGGAACAGGTTATCTTGTCATTGTTTGGTTTATATAGCTCGACAACAATAGTCCACGGCAGTAACAGTAATGGAAAGTAATAACCCTTATGTCTCTTTAACCTGAGTGTTCATGAATTCATGAAGCAATTTCAATCCTGTACTAACAAAATCAGCTAACACTTGTATTGAGGTTATACTTGCCATGGGGCTAAGGGCTTTGCTTGGAATACCTCTTTTAATTCTTACAACAATTTATAACATAGATACTGTTATATGTGGTTAAATGAGTTAATGTATGCATATGTATATGCGCATAAAATACCTTACACAATGCCTGGTATATAGTAACACTTAATAACATTAGCTATCATCATCATCATCATCTTCATCATCACTCTTGTTATTGTTCATATTATTCCATTTTCGTGAAAACACTGAGACCTGGAGCGGTTAGGTAACCTGTCCAAAGTCCCAGACTAATAAGCATGAAGGTGTGATTCTGGCCTTGATGGTCTGCCCCTCTGCATGACCTAAGCATTTCTACACACTGTCTCTCTCAGGGTCATTTACTGCATCACTAGGGACAGGGCAAGGTCACAACCCCAACCTAGTAGGTAGTACTCATGCCTAACCAGTTGTCCCTCTTCGTTTGATAACTGAAGGAAGTATATCTTATTTCCTAATACAATCAGTCAAGCTTAAAGTATACAATTTTATCCAGACCAGGTAACTTGCACCATAATTTTATGGAAATGTGGGAGAACACACACTGTATAGAACAATGTAATGATCTGATTACTTCTAGAATCACCATCTTAGTCACAGCTACTCTTGTGATTGTCGTCCCATATTTTTTTTTAAAAAACGTAACTAAGTGGACTGATAGTCCATTACTATTTTGATCTGAAAAAATACTAGTATCATCCCTATGACACTTAGGGACTAACATTGTATCAAAATGTCTCCCTGCACTGAAACTCTAACTGGGTGACTGTAACTTCAATGTGGAGGACAGTAGTGTCTCCACGCTTATTCTCCTATTACACATGCCCATGATCTTATTCACAGGTGCCCCAAGGTGTCTGGTCACAAATTCCTCACATTTTCATCAATCATTGAGGAAGTGGAAAACGTTTTTTTTTTTTCAACTTGCATTCCCCAAAAGACTGGCTCGGAAAAAACATTATTGAAAACTTCTAAATCAGATTCAAGATATTACAGCAGTGTCTGCTGGAGTCTGTCAACATTTTCATTATAAACCCATATTTTCCAAGTTTATTTCTTAGCTGTAAAAATTTCCTGTGACCTCTGGTACAGAATACAGAATTTCAGCCTAAAGCAATTTTTATTATCGTTGCTCAAATATTGAGATTTTTCCAAGTTATTGTTTTTCTTTAAAAAAAAAACTACTAAAGTCAAATACTTGGGGGACAGCTACATATTTTAAGTCCTTTTTTAAAATGCAACATTAAAAACAATTTGTTTCACATAAGAAACAAAGAAACAAATAACTAGAATCTCCAGACCTGAGGGGAAATTTTGTGAGCCCACATGGATTTATTTCCTTATGATTTGGGGGCTAATTTGATATTTAGATTAAGATTTTTAATATTACTACAATAAGCTTTCAAGAAATTGGCACCATATGGGTCTCAAAGAAATTGGATTGTAGACAAGGGAGAATTACAATAAAGACTTGAAACGCAACCCACAGAAATAGTTTTCTCAAAGCTATTGATGTTACTTCTATCCAAGATAGTCTTGTGTTTTTTTTTGTTTGTTTTTTTCTTCCCCGCTCATAAGTCCAAGACAGACTGATAGGAAAATTTATAAACTGTTAGAACATTGGCTGGACTACTAGAATCGGGAGTTTTATCAGCAAAACAACCCCCACTGCAACTTAATTGAATTTCTTGTCAACAGAAATTGGTACATTGGAAGTTCTCAATTTTTCTATCCCCAAAACACATACTACACAGGCAGGAAAGAATATGGATTCCTTCTTCGGAAAGGATTCCTTCTTCTGAAAGCTTACTCTTCCACTTCTAAAAATAAAACGGATTTAACAGGAAAATGCTATCTGGATATACTCTTCCCTGTTGAAAATGAATTTTAAAACCTCTACTTTGAATCAAATAAGGCAGGTAAATTACTACATTTTATGTCCTTGAAGAATTGTGATATCAGGACTTGAGAGGAATCACTCCTGAAGGAGTTCTGGTCATTAATCATTTTTTTTTTAAAAACTTGAAAACACAGCCTTACATAGCTAAATGGGAATCTGTATTTAAGTACTATAATGGGGGAAAGACACTAGGCAGAAAAAAAAATGTACTGCCTTGGCAACTCCTAGTCTAAACTATCAAATAATTTCCCCAATTCCCTAAAGTGGATGGAATAAAATTTAAAGTACGGATTTTCAAGACAACCTCAGACTCGCCTCATATTTTCACTAGTATATAAATGTAGCAGATGGTGTTTTATTAAGGTTATACAATAAGTCCTCACTTAATGTAGATAGGTTCTGAGTGTTTAAGTGAAACAATATATAACAAAACTAATTGTACTGTAGACTAATTGATGGTATAAACAAGAGTTACTATGCCATCTCATCACCTTTATAACAAAACCATGTTGAATGAAACATTATTCAAGGGCATGATGTATATAGCTTAGCAAGAACATGGCCAGGGAAGATAGGGAACAAAGATATGGAATTCTTATATTGCTGCTAATCAGGTGAACTTACACAGGCATCACTGGCAGTCCTAAGATGTGATTTCAGATTTTTTTTTTAAATTTTGAAATTATGAAAGCACATTACAGGTTTAGTCAAAATACACACAGATGTAAGAGAAGAGTTACCAATGAGTAATAGGAATCTAATAGATTTTACTAGTTTCTTTCCTGCCAGGAGCCCAACTGCAAATATCTACTACACACAGGCAGGCAGAAACATCCCTTAGTAGACGGCGACTTACCAGTTTGCAGGAGAGATAAATGATGAACTCAACAAAGGTGGTATCGATGGGCATTAAGAGTAGGAGGATAAGGGGCTCCTACAATTACTTGGTGATGGATGAATGCTTATGTTTAGTAACACGATTTGTAAATTATTATGTCTCAAATAAATGGGAGCTAGTGTAGCTCACTTCTCATTCTCAGAGTTTAACAGATTCCCAAATTAGAAGGCTCTGAAAAAATTTATTTGGCCTTTCCTTCCTATACATAGCTTTGATTTAGTCTTGGTAAACTGTATCCCTTGGCACAAGAACGCTTCTCTCTCTCTCTCTCTCTCTCTCTCTCTCTCTCTCTCTCTCTCTCTCTCTCTCTCTCTCTCTCTCTCTCTCTCTCCTCCCTCTCTGTTAGAGGCATCCAGTTTAGAGTTTATTCATCTGATAGCCCTCTGTCTGACCTTGGCTCACTTGTATTAAATATTTAAAAATATTATCATCTAAATTGGGCACAAAACTTCTAGCTAGTTTTGTCCCCAAAGGCACAGAAGTATGACAGAGCCATAGAAAAGAATGGCATCAAGCCCTGTTAATCACAGTTCCATGAGATGCAATCAGACTAAGAAGGAGAGGAGCAGGGAATGGAAAGGTTGGGTGAAGTCAGTCTCCCTTCTCTTCTATTCTGCAGTGGCACAGCCAAAAGCCTGCAGCAAGGAGATAATTTTCCTTGACTCTTGTAGAGGAACAGTCCAGAGGAAGCCACCAAAGATGGCTTCACTCTGACGCCCAAGCAGTCTGGGAGTTCGGGAACTATTCTAGCAACCTGCAGGCCATGCATTGTGTTTACCTTTCTTCCTAAGCCACTCAGTTATGTGTGTTATAAATGTAAGCTGATCTGCCTTCCAGAGATGAAAGGAAAGGACTTGAAGAATGCTTTCTATACTCTCGTTTATTAAAGAGGGTGAAGAATTCCTAGCTGGAATGAAAGTAATAATTCAAAAAAAAACCCAAAACATCAAAAGAATCCAAGTAATGGGATCAGTATCAATATTAAAAATGTGTGCCCTTTATCCACTACATATTATACCTTTGGCTTTGTTCCAGTTTATCTTTCTAAAACTCAGACTCCTCTTTTGGAAAATGGTAATAAAATAAATAGAAGTACTTACCTGCTATAGTTTTGAGCATTGACATAACTCACATGTCAGTGAGCATATGTAAATAACTTAGTTTAGTACAATGCCTGCTGGATAGGAAGCGTTTAATGATGCCTCATACATAGTGAGAACTTGATGAGCTTCATAATGATAATACTGATGAAAACGATATACTTAACAATATAAAGCAAACTAGTATGGTAGAGGAAAAGAAGAAAATATGCATCATTGGATATTATCACAGCTCTAAGCATTTGTACTTATTCCATTGGATAAAAAGGCCTGATGAAGATCTATGCTGGAGCGAAATCAAAGAATTCACACAGCCAAGTTCAAGGGCTTCTTACCCAAGAGTGAGCTTTGGTAGGTCGTCAGCTAACCCTTGCTAAACAAAAGGGAGGCGAGGCCATGATCTGGCAAGACTAGTCAGTGCCAGCCGGTCTTGCTGGGTGTATCAGGAAAGATGACTCAAACCAACCCATTGCAACTGTGTGTCATGGTAACACAGATAATGCCATTAGAATGACAGAGCTGTACCTCCAGGACTTGTACCCTGAGGTTGTGAATAGGAAATTAAAAAATAGTCTATGGAAACACAAGAGGCAGTTTGATTTATTCTTAATTTATTTTGAAAAGGAAGAAGGATATTGGAAGTGAATAACTAACTATGTATGTAGATGAAATCCAAGAGTTGAACTTTTATTATTATTATTATTATTATTATTATTATTATTATTATTATTATTTTATTTCATGGCTTAACAAAATGCTGGAGTCTTGGTGAGGAAATACCATACCTCTCTTGACAATCCAGAAAAATATGTTTGACTGGAGATTCCTATCAAAGAAGCTTTAGAGAAATAGAGAAATACCACATTGCACCTACCCATTTCTCCCTAAACTAGGGAAATGAAAGTGTACCAGTTTTTTATACATAATCGCAAATTAAGAGAGGGGGGATAATTGACCTCGTCTTCCAGAAACTGATAAATATATATAATCATTTACATATACATATAATTTTATAAGATAAAAATATAAATTATATAAAATTTTATATATGAAATACTGCGATGAAATATATTCAGGAATCAAAGCTAACTATATTACAACACTAGTAGTATTATATACCGTGTTTCCCCGAAAATAAGACCTAGCCAGACAATCAGCTCTAATGTGTCTTTTTGAGCAACAATTAATATAAGACCGGGCCTATAATATAATATAGATTATTATATAATATAGTCTATAATATAATATGATATGATATAATATAATATAATATAATATAATATAATATAATATAATATGTAATACCTGGTCTTATATAAGATTGTGTCTTATATAATACAAGACCAGGTCTTATATTAATTTTTGCTCAAAAAATGCATTAGAGCTGATTGTCCAGTTAGGTCTTATTTTCGGGGAAATATGATAGTGTAACACTAACTATATGTAATTTTTCATCTCTCAGTAGCTCAGAAGTGAAAAAACAAAATACAACAACAAAACAAAACACTTTTTGCTTCTCTAATCATAAAGTAAAACTGCTGTCTTAGAAATAATCAGTGACCAAGTCCAAAGGTAATTTTCCAGTTCTTATGTTAACCTCTCTGAAACATTGATCAATCTGACCTCTTGCAATTCTCCTTGCTTAATATCTTTTGATAAAAAAAAAAAAATATATATATATATATATCTTTTAACTCTATTGAGGATTCAAACCTCGGCTTAAATGCCATCCTCTCCTTAAATAGTATCCAGCTCCTTCTCTGCTCCCCCAAGGCATTTGCCCCCTCCAGAATGCCATCGTAGGACTTAACACATGTATTGAGCATATCCCATCGCATTGTAAGGATCTGCATGAGTTTCTCTCCCCTCCCAGACTGTGTGACTCTCAGAGGGTGGATACCAGACAGCACAGTGTTTACTGCTGAGCAGGTGCTCAAAATAAGTATGCAATATATTAGCAGGTGGGACAATATTTATGAGTGCAGGTATACTTATAATAATACTTAGAGAATGGATAATAAACAAAATAAATTTTAATTGTTTACACAAGGCAATACATTTGCATCATCAAGACTTACTACATGGGGACATAACAGGTATTTTGCATGACTTATGGATGTATCAAGAATGTGCACAAGAAAACAGCTTATACTCATAAAATCAAGAGCAAGTGATAAAGTGTGGCACAAACTTGAAAGTAACATTATCACAAAGGCTGTAATGCAGAAGGAGCTGAGGTTATGGGAAGTGCAACTAGCAATGGAAAAGATTTCAAAGATTTGTTTTAGCATAAGAAAGAATTGTTCCACTGCTTGAGAAATGTTGACATGATGAAGAGAACAATAAACAAACAAACAAGCAAAACACCTTCTCTTATTTCTGACTTATGTCTCAGGGAGGATGGTGTTCATCCTCCAAGGTTAAAGGAGGCATATTAGGATAACACTGAAACATCAGGCGGGTGAAGGGATATACTGAGTCACTTAATCCTTTAAACGACTTCAGATGAGTTAGATTGCAAGGATTTGTGGTGTACTCCTGGAATCCGAACCAGAATTCCTAAGGTTTGATGGAAAGCAGGAAGGGGGCCAAAAAGCTTTAAGTGTGTGAATGACATTTATTTGTTTTTTGGGTGTTTTTTTTTTATTAATGCAGGATATGAAGGCAAACAATATCTGAGTCATAGTTATTGAACAGATGGTTTTGATACTTAGGTAAGGAAGGTTGCACAGAGACTCAGATGGGCTCATTTAAAAGAAATCAGATCCATAGGCTTATTAGATGGATGGGTCATAAACATACTACAGACAAGGTATCTCTTATTTTGGGAAAGCATTTGCAAAGATTTTTCAATTGATGAGAACATGAGAAATTGTGGGACAATGAAGATTGTTTCAATGCTGAATTGGTAAGAATAATCTTCCCAAATAGCTTTGATTAATACACCAGCATCAATCTGAGTGACTCTAGTAGTGTTTTAGAGCATTTTGTTCTCAGTCCTGTTATATCAGATATTTTATTGATTACATGGATGAAGATATAAGCTATGCTTTAAATTAGACAAAGTTGACTGAAATTGATAACTCTTTAGATAAGACAGTCAAGAATTGCATATAGTATCTGGAGTTAGTACTATGATAGATATGAGTAAAATTCATATTCCTATACTTTGTTTCACGACGTCAGTGTGCAGAGTGAAGATGAGAAAACTGGTTAAATAGTAACGCATACTAGAGTGGTTCTGAACTGCACGGAAGTCATGAACTCATAAAATAATCCAATAGAAGTTACATGCTTTCTTCCCCACAACATACACATTTTCATTTTCACATTAAGTGCACAGGGACCACAGATTCCCCGTAATTCTAAGAATTCCAGATTAAGAAACTCTGAATAGGAGTGCCTTGTTGTGCTATTGCAAAACACTATTTCATACCTTGATCCTCCTGAACAGATATACAAGGTTCAGAATAGCCAGGTTTGCTCGTTAAACAGATTGCATATATAATACTATGCTCATTTCTGGGTCAAATTTAGTTATAATGAAATCGAGACAAGAGAAACTACTAGACTGGTGAATGGTGAGGGAATCATATCATAGGAGAAACATCTGGGGAACTTTATGCCTAGGAAAGAGACCCCCAATAAGGGATCCAATAATTGTCTTGAGTTGTTAACTGGGAAAAATAATAAAAATTATTTTGTTGTTCAAAATTGGTACCAAAAAAAGGGTACCAATTACTCTAGAAATTAAAGCACCAGATTTGAACTTTTATAAGGCAGATACTTAATATTTGGATTCATGTAAAAATAGAACAGGGCACTTCATAAAATCATGATCTCTCTGTCAATGGAAGCATTCAGTAGAGTGTAGATAATCTCCTACCCGAGGTATTGGGAAAAGGGTGTCTATAGTCACAGGAGTCAGTGCTAGATTACGGTCAAGGTACCTTTCAAACTTAAAATTCTATGATCTGATTATATGTTTAAAAAATACTGAATAGCTAAAAATTCACAATTATGTTTGTGAAAGCGAACAATAACTTATACGCAGTATGGACACCTATTATTGGATGTTTCTGACTGTCCTTAACTTATATGTTACTCAGAAACTTACATTGTTTCCACTTAAATTTCTCAAATTATGTTTTGAAATTGGATGCTAATTTTCTAATGTAAATGCATGTGTAAAATCTCAAATATAAAAAAAAAAGATTTGTTTTAATGGTCCTTGAGAATGATTGGAGAAAAAGAAAATTAGGGAAATTCACATTGCCTTTGTATTATAACTCAATACAAATCGATAAAGTACAAAATCAACTTCAATTTTGACTTCCATTTCATTGTTTTTATTAAGGACTTTTAGCTCAATTCAGCTTAGATTTTATGTCGGACAGGTATAAATTTTAAAATTCACTGAAGTGTTTTTAATGTTGAGTTGGACATAATGTTTCATTTGGAAGCTGTATTTATCTTGATATCCAAGAGTGCACTATAAGGAAACACTTTCTTCACCTACCTTCTCTTTCTCCTGACTAGAAGTTATAGTAACATAAAAGCACCTAGAAACATAAAGCTTTCCTTTTGAAAGAAAATGTTTTTTAAAATGAGGGGCCTGACTTAAGAAAGTGGACATTTAACATTTTATACCTTACATGAGATGCTTTCCAAGGTACCTTACATTCTTACCCTCTCATTGCAAAACTATAGAGTTGCAAGATACATTCCCTCTTTAAAATTTTAAAAGAAAATCTTTTTCACTAGTTTTAGAAATTTCAACTAATTAAAGAAATTTCCAAACAAATTCAGCTTCACATTTTACTGAAATTATGTATTTTACTCTGTGTTATGTTTATAAACATCCTTATAAAACATTGTAGTAGATGACAAATACATAGTATTGTTACCATTGGACTCATTGATGAAATAGTGAATCCCTTGAGAATGTCAGTCAGGTTTTGGTAAACACAGGTACATGAAACATTGGGAAATTTATATCTCTTTCATTTTCATACTAATTTTCAGTTTAAATTTATAAAATAACTAAAAATTTCACTCTTACATTGTGTACATTTTATTGTATTCCACCTTTAAAATTTAATGAAATTAGCATTGCTACAACCAAAGAATAAAAAAAAACTTTGTACTATTCAAGCAGTCACAACAGAGATCTTTCTTTTCTACATTATTTGTTTGGGAGAAGAATGGATAGAGAGAGGTTCATTGATGTTATGTTGCACTTTGAGCCAAAGCACCCTCATTAGAGTTCATAGCCTATCTAGAAACCCATCTGAGTCCTAAGAATTCAGAGTGAGTGCAGCCAAAGACATACTATGAGTGTGCATGCCTCAGCTATTTAATTCTTTATGTCTCTTATTCATGGATGGCTTGCTTCTCTTTGATATTCTTCTCCCCTGCCTTTGCTTTCTTAAGTTAAAAAATTCTACAACTATCATCTCTGAAATGTGTGGTAAGTACTTTGAGCACCTCTTGTAATTGCAGAAGTTAAACGTGACTTGTATTCATCATTTGTTATCGGTATATATTGAGTATTATAATTTTAATACAGTTTTTTTTTTCCTTTCTTAAAATGTGTATACATTTTTTTGGCACCCACTGTATATCTTTTGTTCTGGACTCTCACTATGGCTATCCCTAGTACTTCTCATTTTCCCACACTACTCAACCATTTCTCAGGCATCTTTGAACTTCAGTGTCCAGAGAATGAGAATTTTCTAAGGCTTACGTTCCATGTTATGTTTTTCAAGTCTGAGGACCTGCCTCTTCCCCAACTGCTAGTACCTGAAATGTTACTGTCTGATTCTAGGGTACCTCAGCTTTCCCAATCTAGGGTTTGTTTGTTTCCATACCCAGTGGCCTATCTCCATCAGTTTTGATAAAATAGTTTATAATGAACTTAGAATCAATTTTATTCAGATATAGGAAATTATGGGGGTGTGGAAAGCAAAGTAATATCATCATTAGGTTGAACTGATTGATTCCTAAAATATTTATTTCAACTTAAAAATTTTAAAATTCTAGACTACAGCTCATTTTCTCTTGATATTCATTTCAGTATCTCCTCCAAGGTACTAGGTACAGAAGAGGATAGGGGAGGAGAATTCCTTTTCAAATGACAATAATAATGATCCTTTAGCATTGTGTAGTTTAGACATATTAAATATAGCCTAGACCTCAGTCTGTATTCCCAGTTCACTTTTATAAATATAGCTTTGCTTTTCCTTAAAAAAAATAAAAAAAAAGATAGAGGGATAATGTTTCTTCAAGAATATGTGTAGATCTTTTAAGAACCATAAATGCCACTTATAAAATCACATAACATCATAATCACTATCAATATTCTAAGGCTACTTGTTCTGGACTCTCACTATGGCTACTTATCTAATACAGAAAGATTTCAAATGTTTTGATACTATTTTTTCATTGGTAGGAATTTCTGCACTTTCACTGGAAATAAATTCTAGACAGATCCAATGACTGTAGTAATCTGAATTTTACGCTTTCTATACACATACTTTTTTTTTTCTCATTACGGTTTTCACAATAGTACTAGAGAGACTATGTTATTCCCTTTTTGGACATAGGAAAACTGAAGCACAGGGATGCCAAATCAGTTTTTAGCTCACTTAGCTAGTTTGTACTACGATATAACCAGCACTGGTACCTAACATTCTTAATTCCAACCCCAGGGTGTATTTCAGTGTGCATCCATGAATATTAATTTGGTACTTGAGAAGAGATTAACAATCAAAAGTAAGACAATAGAAATGGGTAGGAGTCTATTATATATAGTTCTAGGAACTTCTCACCTGTCTGAATCAAAGATATTTTACCAGGAACGAAGCATTTAATAATACAGTCATGTTCTTGGAATAAATCATTTTTCTTTTTCACCATAGCTTTCATTAAGCCACAAAAGGTACCACATACTATAGGTTTACAAAAGAGGCTCTTAAAAGAGCAAACATATCAGTTTGCCCTGTTGGAAACAAAGGCTACTATAACAATAAACTCCCTAACACTTCAGTAGGAACGCAGAGCTTCCAAAAGAAGAGAGCCCAGTTAGAATGAATATTTTGTGGATCGTGCTTAGATATTGTATACGTTTCCCTTGTGATGGTAACAAAAGAAAGACCAAGATTCTCCTGTTAAATGAAATGTGAGTGAGAACTGGGCAGTTCCAAATGGTTGCTGGCACAGTTTTAGGTGTCCTGCCAGCGTTCAAACCCACAGGGTCATTTGGCAGTCAGGTGTCGTTAGTCAATTCTCTCCCTCTCTCTCTCTTCCCATCTGTTTTTGTCTAGCCTATTTGTGTAAATTACCTCTCAGTATGCAGCAGGACTCTAGTCATGGATTTTTCTCCTACTCCTTTGTCCTTTTCATCCCTGACTGCTCATTTAGACTTATACCAATCACTTGACCCCAAATTTAGCATGATAGGCAAGATAATGGTTGCACTGCATATTATAAAGCAGCATACCTTATGACTCTGGTACAAAGATCCCTAAAGGTAGTACACTAAATGTCAAAGACACGGTTGCCACTGGCCATTTCATATCATGCTGATTATTATCAGAAGCCAAAATGTAATGATGCCCTCTAAGAGGATGGAGGGTTTGTGTCATTTTGTGTGGACAATTTCCAAAGTTAATATCCAAAAGATATTCTTGAAGAAAGGGCTGTTCCCAGTTTTAAAATAGCAAGACCTATTAGAGAAGATGAGAAAAATAAAATCTGTTTTCTGCCGAGTTGACCCTGCCAGTTATTAAATGCAGAATGCCCACTTCTGTATTATCTAAGTCATAAGTATACCTTTGAATTATGCCTCAATGCTACGATGAAAGGTCAGAGGTTCACCCTGAATTATTCAACCAGTATATATACTGTGCAAAAGAATTAAGGATAAATAATTATTTATATTATAGCAACTGATATCAAGGAATTCCCACTTGGAGAAGGGTTTAAAACTAAAAGGATAATTTGCTAAGGACAGATACAAATAAATCATAGCAAATAATTCATCAGCTGCATCAACAGTAATAAATAATTAGTCAGGTAAGTTGGAGCAATAGTTATGGGAGTACATTATTGATATCTAATTCCAATGTACATGAAATCATACAAAAGGCAATCGTCTGAGAACTTTTTACTCTGCACTAATCAGGAGCACAAAGATATTTAGCCAGATTCACCGAATTTGTCAATTTAAGTAGTTTTTACCATATATTTGACCAAGATTTCAGCCCATATTTTTTTTAGCTCACTGTTATTTTATCACATATGAATAAATTTAAAATAAAATTCAAAGTCATGTACTGCACATATTTAGCCCCCATTTTTTTTTTTATCTCAAGGTTGAGAAGTTTCTAAAAGTAATCTAGACGTATCACTCATTGAGTACTTTGGTCTGCTCTGAAATGACTCTACAAATAAATTGTCTGATCTATATTTCTGAGGACATGGAGCTCACCTTTTTCTGAAGCAGAAGATGACATACTTGGATAATTCTGGATGTTGGTTTATTAATACCCATATCTGTATTCAAACAGATTACACAATGCTTGCCAAACAATTTTTCCTTTCCAGAATCCAATTTTAAAATAATGTAAGGAGTATTATTATCAATTTTTAAAGATGTAATAGCTCTGTTAGGAAAAGTGCTTAAGAATATTGATGAAATTATCTATGCAAACAGGCATTTGAAAATGACAACTGAGCCTGAGGTGCAATGAGAGGAAAATTTTAAAAGTACAGAAAACATGGGCAGAAGATTTTATGTTATTTATAACAACAAAATGATGAACTACCTATATGTCCAAAAGATAGGCACTATCTAAGAGAGAGGAACTTAATTATCGTACATGCCCAGGGAATTTTGTGAAACAGTTAAAAATAATAGAGTAGTCCTATGAATTACCTATTTGTAAGAACTTGGAACAATATAACAGATAAAATGAAAAAAGTAAGGTACTGAAAAATTTATATGATATATTTGCGTTAATAAATAAATGTATAAAAGGGATGTAGAATGAGATATGACCTAACAAGTTATCAATAGTGCTCTCTCTAAAGAATAGCAATGATTTGGGAAGAAAAAAAGAAAGGCGGTAACTTTGTGCTGTTTAAGTGGGTAATTTCATATTTCAAAATGCAAGATTGAACACTTTAAAGTATTTTGAGTAATACAAATCCCAGTCATTGAACCTTTCTGAGTTGAGATATTGTTTATCCGCCCACTTTTAACAGTAATTTCCTGATCGTTTTGCTCAGTTTGGTGCATAAAACTGTCTCACCTTCTGTCTAGATCATCATCTGATTGTAGGCATCACCTCTTGACTATGAATATCACCACTGATGTAATCTAGTAATGATGATGGAATGTTTAACATGGCTCCTTTCCTTTCCTCCCGGAATATCTATAACTGCTACATATGTTGCAGTTTCCTTTTAATTAAAACCATTAGTCATAATGTCCAATATTGCTTATTATTCTTTGGCTTTTCTTATACATGTCCAAAATTTCTCACTCTACTACACTAAGATAATTAACAGATTTTACCACCAAAATCTATGTTAACAAATACGCCTTATCACTATATCTTTCTAGATGGCCAACATTTTCTGTAAAGGGCCAGATAGTAAAGATATTAGGATTTGTGATCCATATATGGTTTTGATCTCTGTTACATATTCTTCTTTTTTTAATTTTTAAACATCCCTTTAAAAATGTAAAACGAAAGAAAAAGAAAAAAGAAAAAAAAAGTAAAACAAACAAACAAACAAAAAATCCTTAGCTTAGGCAGTATCAAAACAGGCCAAAGTCTAGATTTGGCCTAAGGATTACATTTTGCCAACATATATTCTAGGTAATCTCCTCTTTATTCAATATCCTTTCTTCCCTTCTCCTTATTACACACTATCTGTATGGTAATTTGGAAAAACTAGAATAGTCCTTAAAATATATTTTCCTAGACTTAAATCAAGTTTCAGTGGAATTCCTTCCTCCTGTTAAAAATGTTACCTTCTGATAAAATCTTAATTAACAAACAGATGGTATGAAACAAAAAACAAAATTAATTTGTTTTGAATTCTTGCGATGAACTTTACCTACAATTTTATTACTGAAGTATACTGGATAACTTTTCAAAATAAAATTTCTTAAGCTAACGGTCCATCTTTCTTGTTGATTCTCAATCTTTTACAAACATAATCCATTGTAAATCAATTCAGACAAATAGGAGAGTTGGTGTGACCTGAGGCAGCACTGTTTTAAGGGCTTCCCCTCCTTTTTGTTTGAGTGAATTTGTAATTTCTAGATTCCGTGGCCTGAATCTAATCTGAAATTTGGAAGATCACAACTTTTGAAGTTTAATATCTGAAACAGTTTGAACTATTGTTAAGAAACTCTTCTAGAGTCATCCTGCAATAGTAGTGCTATGACGTCAATGGCCAGATCCTCCCTGATAGAAAGTCTTTGGTACCCATGACAATGGAGGAGATATAAGAGGACCGTAATTATGACTGTCAAACAGCTGCCAATTTGATCTACAAGTTTAAACGGTAAAGAGAAATCGACAGCAAACTATCCATGTTAACAAGATGTAACTAATCAATTAGTTCAGCTATTTGATATTCTGAATTACAAATATGGATACTAGCATGGTTAGAATCAGGTAAAGTTAGTTGAAGTAAAATGAGGTGGGTTTTCATTGTATAAGTTTTCATCTTTTAATCCATCTTTTCCTAACGCTTGTCTGATTTTGCACATGGGTATCCATCTATATCTTATTTTTTTTAATGATTTATTTATTGAACTTATAATTTCCCTTTAAAGGAACTTCACTTTTTTATTATGATATGTAAAGAGGGAATTTCAAATACAGCAACCTGAAATTGAGTCTTCCTTAATTCAAAATGCCTTCTCCTTACACCCTTCATAGATATATTCATATTAATATTAGTAATATTCAGGAAGGCAAATATAAATATAGTAATAGTCAGGAAGGCAAAAAGTTGTGTGGTCAGTTTTGGATAGAAACTACATCTACCTCATTTATTTTAATCTTCCTTTGTAAAAAGAAAAAAAAAGTTTGTTTTGAAGAGAAATAAATAACTTCTTTCAAACTTTGTTCTTCTGGAAATAATTTTGCTTATTAGGTTTAGGTTTTGGCCACATTTTCAGTCTCTCTTATTCCTCTTAAGGCCCTACTACATTACTCTTTTGTGCTTTCTATGTTCAATGTATACAGCTTCTAAATTCCTTTTTTACATTACTGTTTAATTAAGCATTGTCATTCATCTTGATCACAATGATCATACTTAACTCTTATCTTCTATTTTATGCTTCCTGTTGTGAGATATCCTTCTTGCTTTAAAAGGATATTGTTATGCATGAACCCAGATTGCAAAGCAAGGCTAGAGACTTGCCTATTTTAATAGTAAATTAAATTATTATACACTAAACATAAGTCATATAATATAAGTCATATAATCTCAGCCTCATAATTAATAAGATGTTACTTTTTTGTAAGAATAGGCCTACATTTCCAAACTAGTGCGTTAAAATTACATGAAATTATGCAAAGTATTTATGCAATAAATAAAAATTGTCACCATATTAAAACTGTTCTAATTCTACAAGCAGCATACTTTCCTTCTTTCCAGTGATCTAGAGTGTACAGCATTCTCCTAAATAGGTTGGCATCACTCACCACCAAGATATTTAGATAGAGTCCTTGTAAAGGAAAAACTGTTTCCACACCTATGAGTCTCCTTTACTACTCACACAAAACACTTCATTTCTGGTCACCAAATGTGCAGAGGTTTTCCCCACACCAAGCAATCTCTGTGATACCAGTTGGGTGTCCTACAATTTAATTGTAACACTGTCTACAAGGAGACAGTGTCAGATCAAACCAGTTAAGGGCTCAGTCCCACAGATTGCTCCGACCCCACTTCAGATGCCAATCACAAGCAGTAGGTCCCCAGGTTAACCACAACTTTTGTCCTGTTTAAAAATGGGGGCCAATTTGCAGATCCCATGACCCCCTCCACAGGTTTGCTTAATTTTCAACAGCAGCTCACAGGACTCAAATTTATTTACTTAAGTTTACCAGTTTATAAGGGATATTGCATAGGATATAGATGACGAGCAAATTAAGAGATACATAGTGGAAAGTCTGGGAGGGTACCCAGCACGGGAGCTTTTGTTCCTACGGAGTTGGGGTGCATATGTGTTTACCAACCTGGAGGTACTCCAAAACCCATACTATCAGGATTTTATGGAGGCTTCCTCACACAGCCATGATCAATTAATAGCTCTGTTTCTAGCCCCTCTTCCTTCTGCAGGATGAGGGATGGGGATGAAAATTCCAAGCTTCTAATCATGACTTAGTCTTTCTAGTGACCAGCCCTCATCCAGGAGCTCACCCAGGTCTGCCTCCTTAGAACAAAAGATGCTCCTAGTACTTTTATCATGTAGGAATTTACAAGAGTTTTAGGAGCCCTGTGTCAGGGACAGGGTCAAAGACCAAATATTACAACAAGAGATGCTGCTAATACTCTTATCACTTAAAAAATTACAGGGTTAGGAGCTCTGCGCCAAAAACCACAGGCAGAAAACTGAGATACCTAGAAATTATGTAATTTCATGTCAGGCCTTGCCCTTATCTCATATTCAAATAGAATGCAATAAGAGAAACACAGGACTATAAAGAATTACAGAGAATAAAAGTAGATACATTTATGGTATAAATTACTAGTGAGGACAAATAATTAGATTTCTACAACCAGACCAGGCAGAAATGAAGGAATGGGGTGATGGTGACATGATGAGTATCTAAAGGAAAACTATTTAGAGAAGGTGGATTTGAGAGGCCGCTTGAATATGAAAGGAAGCTTTCATTTCACATTTCTCTGTTATTATCAGCAGAGGAAGCATCAAAAATAAAATTTACCTCCTCTGTTTTATATCATTATTTACCTTGGTGGGAATGGCAATTAATTTTCTTCGTTTCAAAAGTACAAATAGCTTGCAAATGTCTCTATAATGGATTTGTTGGATTTTTGTGTAATTTATGTAAGCACAGTGATTTGCTTTCTTTTAATTTAAAGAATTTTAATGTTTTGCGAGCCAGGAATCAACATAAATGTCAGAGACAGAGCTCTCTTTATTTAGGCAAGGTGTGCTTACATTTCACAAGGACAAAGGACCATGGGGGAAAAGAAAAAAGCTATCTAGCCATCAGCAGTCACCAATAAAAGTTCTCTTTCCAATTTGTAACACTACAGAATGTTTGAAAAGATTTTGAAGATACACAAAACTGTTTTGGAAAAGCCCCTGTTTTCAGACGACAAAATGGGAACCCAAAATAGCCACATGGCTATTTCAATTTAGTCAGGTCCCTGAGGTGCAAAACTGAAAAAATATCCCTCATTATTTCATTAGTAATTTTATAAAAATTGGCCAAACGGATTTTATTCTCTCTATTTCACACATAAGGATATTTAGTCTATTTTTATGAATGGAAATTATAGATTTGGTGCTAGCACCAAAGTTTATTAACTACCAGTGTAACAGGCTTTTATTCTAATGCATTGTCTCTTCAGTGAGTTATGGAAAATTTTACAGAATTTTAAATGGGTAAGGCAGAGAACTTCTGATTCACTTGCTGCTTTCCTATTTGTAAGTGAATGGCCTTTACAAAGGTAGGAGCATCACTCTAAAATGCTTTTCTTTAGAAGCACAGTGGGGAGAGCGCAGAAAGCCACAGCTGGATGATGGAAGAGTTAGTTGGCTATATTGAAGGGGCAATTCAGTCTCTTTACCTGTGCCTGAGAGGTAATAGTCCAATTAAGAAACTATCAGTGATCAGAGCTGACCACACTCCTGCTACTCTGGGAACTCCCCCCCCCCTTCTATTTGCATCAGAGCCACTGGCCATTGCTTCTGCCACTAGATTTGTCACCTTGAAGTGCAATAATCCTTCTATACACTCTGACCACAGGGCTGGAAAGCCTCATTTCTTCCTTAATTAGTTTCATTGACTCTTAATAAGTTTTTGCTAAGAGAGAAATAAAGAAAAAACAAAAATATAAAAGAGATCCAAAAAGTAGGACTGAAAATGGATATGTTTTCTACAGATATGGATGTTTGGTGGTAGAAATATTGAAATATTTTTCATACCAGTTAGTAGACAGTGACTGCTCAAAGACCCAAAATATATACTCTCACTGCTGTCCTGTGCTAGAGGCGTGGTACCTGTTTCTGTGGATTCTCCAGTCCAGCAGTCAAAGGGGGCAGCCAGGATCACTTTTTCAGGGCTGTGACTGGCCTCAGTTCTGTTCATTGTTTGCCTCACCATACTGGATTAATTATGTTCAATATCACCCTTGCACAATGGAAGAGAAGTGGATCTTTACAGTTCCCCACCCAGTTTTCCTCAAGCCAATTCTAAATCTCTAACAGCCTCCAGGCACTTATATTCAGTCTGTTTAAACTGAGCTCATTGGCTTCTCTTTCTAATCTATAATCTTTCTATCTCACCTAATTCATATGTCCTCTTACTCAGGAGACAGCACCGTCATCTACCCAAATATGCAAGTCAGAAATCTGGAATTTATCATGAAACTTCCCCTTCATCCAGTGTTCCGGAAGGTTTAAAGTCCCGTAGCTTCTCTTTAGCACGTCTAAACTATCAACCTCTCACCAGAGCTCATACAATACAATAGTGTCCTACTTGGTTTCCCACCATTTCACATTTACACACTTTAATAAAAAGCCCAGACTCCTAGAGTGGTGGGCAAAACCCCTCACAATCTTTCTGTCCCCTGGGACTCTGTGACCCAGATTCTGCCAAACTCTCCAGTTTCTATTGTTGAGAAATGTCAAGGTGTTTCTCATCTCTGTCCATCTAGAGGATTGCTCTGTTTGCCTAAAACTCCCCCAGATTATTGCCCTGGTGGTAGAGCAGGATTTCTAATTTATTAAGAATGAATTAAGGCTCATATGAAACCTTGTCATATGAAACCTTTCCTCTGCCCTAACCGGCTAGTCATCATTTCCTTTCTTTATTCCCTACTGGATCTTGTGCATATTTCTATCAAAGCACCTAGAAACATTTTATTGCAGTATTTGTTTTGTCTGTCTCTTCTTGCTACACCATAAATTCATCAGAGGCAAGGATATTCTATGCCTCTTAAAGCAAGGCTTGTAATCTATGAGATATGTAGTAAGTGTTTGCTGAATGTGTAAATAAATGAATGAATTCGTCAGTAAGGAGCTTCCATGTAGTGAAGATTTCCATGTCATTGACTTGTTTGGGAATTTTCAACTTTTTTCAACATTTTTTTTTCTGACTATACTCATTTTTTTTTCCTATTATATGCTCAATATAGAAAAGTTGGACAATGCCAAAAAGTAGTAAAACACAAATCATCCATTAAACCATGGCTTTAGGGAGAATTAGAAATGACTTGCTCTGCTCCTATGACCACACCTTGATTCTTTCCATTCGTAATGACACATGGCATCGGTCGCAGGACTCCAAGAAACTGAAATAGGATTCATATTTAGATGCAACACCCATACAAAACTCAGTTATCAGGCTCATAACTCCTTTAGTGGTCTTGAGCCCTAAGCCTATACTGTATTACTCACTACTGTCGGAGGGTAACAAAGCCTAGATGGAGACGTGAGAAGTTGCCAAGACCTGTTGCTCTGAAAGCAGTGCCAAGGTTTCTTAGGGCTTGAAAAGGAAAGTTTTGATAAACAAGATTTTCCCATTCTCTTCCCCATCTCCAAGCTAAATGCTGTGAACCTTTGCAGGGCAGAGTTCTTCCCAGGCAATCTTATAGGCCAGAATCACAGGAACCAGCCTCACTTCAATAATTAAGGATTTCATAGAAAGGGGGAAAGATCCCTAAATAAAATACGTAAGATCAAAATGTACAAATATTTTGTATGAAAAATATATAGTTAACATGCAGTGACTCTCTCCTAGGAACATTATATTATATTATTAATATACTTTATAATTTTATAAATATTATAAATATTATATATTAATATTTACATTAATATATAATTAATTATATATTAATTATAATATTAATATACTTTAATTTCACATGCAAGAAATATTGCCTACTTGGTGTTCAAGATACCTGAGAGGAAATTTCTAAGAAAATCCTCTAAGACCCACAACCTGTCTTGATATAAAGCAAGAATATTATTCAATAGATGTCATGTCATAAGCTATTATACATATACATCTATATTTCTCTTTTTCACTAAATATTATAATTCTCAGTTAAAATTATTTTACATGATTTTAAAATAATTCCACATTTGGATGTGACACAAATTTACTTAACTGTAAAATCCTAAGGGACCATACTTCCCATTTTTTATACAAATAGTGCTGAGACAAGCATTTCTACACATACTTCTCTGTACAAATTTTTTATTATTTCCTTGGGAAAAATTCTTCTTAATGGAATTATTGTGTCAAAAGATTTTTTTTTAAGTGTTTGATACCATATCATAAAATTGTTTAACAAAAGGTCTGTGCCATTTTGCATTCCTGTCAGGCATACATAGGAAAGCCCCTCTTTTTGCACACACCTGTCCCTATAGGACTCAGGACTTATGGACTCATTCCTTTCACAAAACATATGAAGCTAGTCCTGTTGTCTGTTCGGCTCTGAGGTTTCCTTCTTCTCATCGGATGACTCTGGATTTTGCTCCCCCATTCCTGATTTTTTCTAATATCAAGAGTCATAGCTTGGGCTCTTTTTAGTTCCACATCAGGATTCCAAAGTCCTTCATTCATTGTTTTCCTTAAAAAGAGATAGCCCATCCCTAGAGAATCCAGGCCAGTCATTTGTTCCCATGAGACTCATCTTGGGTTTGCTATTTCCCCTGTGCTCCTACTCCAGATTCCCTGTCAGGACTCACCATTCCAAAAGGAGTGGTTGAGAGTTTCTTTTACAGGACTTGAGAGAACAAAGGCATAAAGCAGTCATTCCTGGTGGACACTCAAATAGGCCAATGTTCTGTGTAAGATCCTAAGAACCATATCTACATGCAGAGGTAATCAGTTCTGCTCACATCAGAATACTGTCTAATGTTTCAGTCTGTCCCAGAAACAAAAGCCTGACCTCTTTACGAAAACTTGTTTTTCAGTCAATGATTAATTTCTACTCCAGTGCTTGTGACTTCCTTTATTTAAGCATATTTTCAGAAACATGTGAGGTAACTATGGCAATAGACACCTAGAAGGGAGAAAGATCTTTGTTATTAATTTCTACATGCAGAGATGGGTCAGGTGTTTAGTTGTGTGATTATGCAAATCTCCAAACATGGCAGAAGGTGACCTGCTGGGAATGTTCCCACCCAGAACAAAATGCCCTTTTAAAGAATTGTACTTGGAGGTTAACTGTTTTTTGTTAAAACGTAAAGGCATAACATTCTTTTGGAAATGAACAGCAAATGTGTTGAAAATGTTAAGAAAATGACAATTTTTTATGGATTAGAAGGGAACATTTTATGTATATTCAGAGGTAGATTTGAAAGTAAGAATTACTTTTTAAAAATTGTTTAGTTTGTTCACTTCTCTTCAGCAATGTCTGAATAAATGTCTGATGTTGTTACCTAATTTCCTTCTTCTACAGAACAGTGTTCTTTGAGGAATTTTTTTTTTTTTTATTAAGACTAAACCGAGAGAACCCTTCAACTATGAAATTAGTGCTCTGTTGAAAGGACCTAACCTTTGACATTTATTCTAATTGCAACATATCTCGAAGAATGATAGAATAATATTTAAGATGACATTAATAGTGGAAGGAAGAACCACATATTTACAACTTACCAGTGACATGTGACATTTAGCTCATGTTCAGAGAGTTCTTAAATTTCTATATTAAAATAGAAAACAAATTAGTATACTCTGGTAGCTGGGATTGTAGACCACAAGAGCTAGCCAACATTCCAAATGGGATGATTCCTGTTCCCCCCCACCCCCAAATGTCTTTGAATTTTGCATTTCGAGTCTATAATATGTTTTATCATAAAATAATGCTTCTATGCAGTAATTTTAAAATTAAACGAATGCTTTATGAAGTTTCTTCATATATACCCAATGATTTTGGGTTCCCTCTAGCATGCTGTCAATGATTTGGTTTTTCAGAAGCATGGGAATATGATCTTATTGTTCCATGTAAGTCTCATATCCTGCCTTTCAAATGACATCATTTAAAAGGATTATGGTTCCATGAGCTGGTAATCAACTAACCAGCTCCACACAAAACAATGGCATAAGGGGAGAAAAGACTTTTCT
Source organism: Rhinolophus hipposideros (assembly GCF_964194185.1). Lineage (NCBI taxonomy): Eukaryota > Metazoa > Chordata > Mammalia > Chiroptera > Rhinolophidae > Rhinolophus > Rhinolophus hipposideros. The sequence continues at coordinate 79,029,565 of NC_138052.1, read as the reverse complement.
GAATATTTTAGTTGAAAAGTTACCATGGTAACAAGATACATTTGCCTTATTAACATAATCTTTTCATTTTTTTTAGTGCTTTTACTCTCTAGAAAGGATTCTTCTTTGATATGATCACAATTTAACAATGGATTCCGAAATTGAACTGGCATTTATAGAAGTTGGTAACAATGTAAAACAATTTTGCTTATCTGAAAAGCATACTGCTTTAAAGAAAATTTATAGATAGCTTTTCAAGGTTTGTCATTTCTTATTAGGGTTGATATGGCTCAAGTTTTGCTTTCTCAGGGTATAACATCACAGGAATTTTCCATCAAATTATTCTCTTTCAGTAATACTCATGGTCCATTTTCATTTTTGTGTCACTTCTTATAATATCAGTGTTGCTTTTGTGTAATATTTCTTTCTGTATGTATTCAAGTACATGCACATCAGCATGCTGTGAAACACAATCATAATAACTAAAATCTTTGACATGACTATCAGATTATATCACCTATAATTAACTTAATATATTTTCGCAAGACCCTACCATGTGCAAAATACAATGCTAGGCAATACTGAGAATATAAAAAAGGTTATAACATACCCAGAAGTTCAGAGATTTTTAAATGTCTTATTTAAATTATAGTGTATTCCATTTTAGCATGACCTCAACTAGGCAGTTTTAATCAAATAATGCTTGATTTGATAACTAAAGCGGAGCTTATTAAATAGTGGTGACTAGTCCAATCAGTATTCTGACCCCTCTGGGTTTTTTTTTTTGTTTTTTTTTTGTTGTTTGTTTGTTTGTTTTGTAATGACTTGGTGCTTGAACATTAAGGTTTAAAGTTTAAAATATTAGTTTCATTTGCTGTTTTATATATTTTATACGGTGTTAACTTTAAAATTAAAATAATTCTTGAATGTTGGTTCAAGATATAAATGTATAATAGCAATATATAAAAATATGTCAGGACCAAAGGGGAGGTAAACTAGATTGTCATTTTTCTCTTAAAGAATGATAAGATGCTGTGAGCATTTTTGATTGTGGAAATTTCTCAGAGAAAAAGACAAGCTACTGAAACAATAGACATTTATTGAAGCAGTAACATAACACTGACATGATGAAATGAATAGAAAACTATGAGATGACCTTTAATAGTCGCAGAGCTTGGTAGAGCTGTGATACAGTTGAAAACATTTTCCAATTTGAAGATAATACTACATATGAAGGAAATCTATGAATTCTAAGTAATTTGAATAATTTCACACAACAAAAGTAAATACAGAGCCAGAGTTCATCTTAGTACAACTATCTAAAGAATTAATGTCTACTACATTGTTTTGTGTACCTGCAATTAATAACTATATATGTGTACTTAACAGCTTTCAACCTTGTTTTAAAAATAAAATATGGTGAAACTTTTAAACTTAAAAAAGAAAAAGAATCAATGACAATGACAAATGCCACCACAGATATAGCTATGAACCTCTTATTGAATCTTTGAAATGCGCCTAAGAAAGTCCAAGAAATTCTAAGCAAAGCATCCCTGAAGCTATAAAATTATTTGTAAATCTTTAAATGAACCATCAAAGATTGTTCCCATCAGCATCACAACATCATACTCTGCCCTTTCTATTTTTCATGAAGGTCTAATTATGTATGGGTTCTAGATATAGGGATCATCAGACAATGAAGTAGAACTGATTATTTATTTTTTGTGTGTGGTATTTCTGTGTTTTATTTATTTTTCTTTTATCAGTTTCAGGTGTACAAAACAATGTAATAGTTAGACATTTACATCCCTTCCAAAGTGATAACTCCCCTCCCCCTGTCTACTACCCCTCTGACATAGTATACCGCTGTACATCTGAAGTAGTACTCTATTTTAAGTCTGCTGGCTTTCAACTTTCCATATTAATTCCAGTAAGAGATACAAGTTCCGTAGTGTACATGTGTTCATGGAGGTCTCGCTTGGTTCCATTGGAATGCATCCTTAAAATAGTAAATTGCCTAATGGTATAATTTTATGCATTAGGTGGGTTTGTAACAAATTGATGGCCTTATACTTTAGATGAAGTTAAGAATAATTATTATAACTTAATCAATACCTTGGAGATAGTCACAGAAACTACTTTCCACCCAACATAATAGCTTTCTTTCTGTTACATTACCCAAATCTGAGTATACAAAATGTCAAGCAAAGTTTCCTCTGCACTATATAATGATTTCAACTTAGCAAACAAATTTCTTTGTAAGAAGCCATATAAGCATGTTATGAGACTATGTAAACTCTCAAGACTGTTGATGTTACAGCCTTATACACATCAAATTTGAAGAATATATATATATATATATATATATATATATATACACATATATATGTATATATACATATATATACACACACACACATATATTCTTTAAGGACATGAACGAGTTCATGTCTTAGACTCATGAAGGTAATTATCCATCTCTTTATTTTTCTATGTAAATAGATTGTTATCCACAAAAGTGTGTGACTGCATGCTCTAGCCAGTTTATCCTAATGCCTTATGATGCATCCCAGTTTTAACAAATGCATTGCATATCAATGTCTGAAAACCAAAATATCCTAGAGAGTAAATGAGTATTTAAATGGATAAGTTCTACACATTCTTATTTTGCACTATTTCTGTCCCTTGAACATATGATGTCTTGTGACGAAAGAAAAAAAATCTTTATTATTCAAATAAGTTTATGCAATCTTACGTAAGAAGCAAGTTACCTCTTTCCTCAATAAAGAAAATTTTAAAATGCATAAATGAAGTAAATGAGATGGTTGTGGTATGATCTTTCAGAAAATTCTTCACCATATACCGATATAATATAGTTAAGAGTTTTGTCATGATTTCAACCTAATTTTATGACTTAACATTGTAATTGTTAAACTGAGTAAATATATGTTTTTTTAAAATTATTACCTTTAGCCATTATATGATATATATGTCTACAAGGAATATTTTTAATAGTTCATTATCTGTAATATGTAGGATGTAATATGCAAGACCAAGTTGAAGATTCGTAATTCATTTTTTTCTTTTTTTTTATATCTATCCTAGTTTCAGTTATAGTGCCTTTACTTAGTAGAAGCACAACAAATATCCATTGACTAATTAGATAAAAATAAACACAGAACAATGATCCACAATTAAAGATGGATCTTGGGCATGGATCCTTTGCTGACAGAACTCCACCTAGAGTCTGTGTCCATCTTCTCAAAGCAGAGATGGCCAGATATGGGCCAGAGGCTGCGTCTTTGGCTTATTGGAGGCTCCTATTAAATAAAGATAGAATTATATAAGCATTCTTTTATATTTCATTTGAATAGCAGTAACTTGTTCTAAACTCAGAAATTAAAATCTCAGTATCTGCAAGGAAAATGTCTATCCCAAATCTTATGCATGTTATTTTATATTTGAGAGCTGACTTATTCTAGATACTGGCATATTTAAAGGAATATAGAGAGGTAGTTGCACTGAAAAATAATAATAGTTTCAGGTAAGGAGAGAATATGGAAGAACCAGAAATGAAAACAAATAGTTAATGAATGCTGTGAGATATTTAACGTGGCCCCACGCCACTCAACCCCTGAAGACATTGCTTTAGCACAGCAGAGTAAAGTAATCAATGTCCATAAAGATTGCCCTGAATTAGCAACATGAAACGTTAGGTTGCATTTTGTGTATTCTATTTAGTAATTAAAGGAATAGCATACATTTTAGAGAAATTTTAGTCTCCTGATTAAAATAAATCCAAATGAAATCAATGATTAGTTTTAGGAGAACTAGGTTTATACAAATTATATCATGGCTTGTTATCATTAGATAAATATAATATTGCTATATATATATATATATGTATATATATATATATATACACACATATGTACTTAAATATGTCTCTATATCCACTAAGAAAGAGAAGTAGAGACTGTTGAAACAGTAACATGTTTTCTGAAAAGCAAAAAGCACAACTCAAATGTCTTGTCATGCTGTTGACTTAATAAATCTTTCTTTGAGGAAAGATTGTTTTTTAATAAACTCATTTTCAAATGAAATATATAAATGCTTCTTTTCCTTTTAGCTTCTATTGGATGCTTATCTTTTTATTTATTTTTATAGGTGGCCTCATATAAATTAACTAGGTAATGTCCTTAATGGAATAGCACATTATAAACAGACAATGGTCTTCCAGTGAAATGAATTCAAATCTTAGCTAAAATAATGAGAGAAAATAAACTTGGAGACAAAAGAAAAATGTTTATTTTTGAAATGTTATACCAGTAAAGTTATTTAGTCACAGCTTTTAATTTCATTAGTGCCAAACCTATTATACTAAACAAATCACTTTTTTAAAAATAAAATAATTAGAATGACCTAGCCAACCAGTATTCACAGTGGGAGATATGTACAAACACTGTTCCCAAAAATTTAGCTTTCAAAAAATCTGTGGAAAAAGCACTAAACCACAAAAAGCTAATTTAGAAATGTTAACCATAATATGCTTACAGAATATGAAAACAACAACAAAGAAAGATTCTTATCTTTTATTATTCCTGGCAACTGTGACTCTTTGGATGTTTATTTCCATTCCTTCAAAGTGACCTAAGAGAAGCTTGGGTTCAATAATCCAATGATAAACTAATAATAGTGAAGAAGCAGTTGAATATTCATTTGGCCGGAATGGAAAGTGACTTTAGGTTATATTTTTGATGAACTGGATTCATATTTTTACAGAATTAGGCCTATTAATAAATGAAAATTTAAATAAATTATCTTTACTGTGGTAAATAAGTCAGTTTTCAATCAAACGATCTATTTTTAAAGGTGTTTATTTTTATTTTTCAATAAATAAGCTTCAGACTATTATCTAGAGTTCTGCTCAATTGCTATTCTAGGTATAAAGCAGTGAGAAATTTAAAAATATCTGTTGCTATTCATATACCACTGGAAATTTTGTGTCAAATATTTGAATAAGTAATGTGGCTTAAATTATACCCTTTTAAATGGCTACAAATGAGAAAGAAACTACGAATACAATTATAATTCGGTCATTATAGAACTTATAAAAGGCCAGGGCAGACTGCAACATGAGCAGATATAGAAAATGAACCCTAAATATTTTCAAAGACTCACTTCACTTCCATCACTCTACTTTACCTTTTCATACGTTTCATTGTTCTGTGTAGTGAAAATGCCATTGTCCAACTAGAGAAGGTAGAGAGTAACAGCACTTACCTTCAGGGTACATCATTATGTATTGTTTTAATGTTCCCTTGTCATTCAAGTGTCTTTGCTTTAGACGTGTCACATGTTTGTACAACATTCCTTGAGATGAGATATTGAGGTTGAAACTAAAACAAGCTGTTCTCAAAACCAGATTTATAATTGCCCTTCTCAATTCAGGAAAGCTATACAGACTCAAAACCAGAACTTATTTTGTATATATTTACGTGAAAAGAACAAAGGAAAATACCCCCAAATTAATGGGAAAACACTAATGTTTGTGAGTTCCTTTCTCTATACATTCTGGTGACCCTAGACCCCAAACACATTCTTTCCATGAATGTATATGTGCACATTAATTAAGCTCTCTGAGTCAGTTTCTTCATCTCTAAAATGGGTACCACATCCTTTAAAAATAAAAAAATAAAATAAAAAGGAGTTCAAGCAGATAAATCAACCGGCCTGGCTCATAATAGGGGGTTGATAAATGAGAGGAATGGTCGAACTGTTCATTTGTTCATTCCTCAATTCAGCAAATCGATTGCATGCTTACTCGTGTTCTGTGCTAGTGCCGGGTTAGCAAGGAGAATGTAACAGGCGAAGCCTCTGTGCTTGCGGAGCCTGTGCGTGGCAGACCTGCATTAGGCCCTGTGGTTGGTCAACCCCACTGAGTTTGCTCGTTTGCTCCTTGAGCAAATGATGTTCAGGCATCAGCAGCTACGCGGCATCACCATTGCATTCTTTGTATTTTGCCAGTCACAGCGCTTTCTGGATGTATTTCTAATGGAGGTGACACCTCTGCTCATCCTACACAGCTTTCTAACTTCCATCTCTCAGAACTTGTAACCATCTTTGGACCAGCTTCTTTCAAGACTGTCCTATGCATAAGACCTCTGTATCAAGCGCAGTGTTAATATTCCTGAATGGAAAGGATCATTGCCGGAAAGATCACTTGGTCAGTCTCCTGCTGAGACATTTGGAAACTATGTGCATAGCCATTTGATGAAGCATTTGAAATCTGTGCTATGGAGTCAACCTGATACTATTCATGATGCTTGAAAAATGGCCATTAGGAAAGCATTTATGTAGCATAATGTGTATTTAAGAGAATCTCAGAATTTTTCTGAATGTGAAATATGCACAATATACCTGCAGTGGTGTTATTCAGAAATAACTACAAGTAAATTGTTCTGATGATAATATGTACTAATATTATATTTATACATTATATTATGTACATACACCTATATTAGCGTTAATGAACCAAACTTGAATGAACTAAGAAGGAGTCTTATGACAGAAGGATAGACAAGTAATTCTTTGAGTATAATTCTTCCAATCTCATGTCCTTCATGATAGTTGAATATTAACAATGGGTCACAAATTTCACATGATGAAAAGACATGCTGCAGACTTTACCACCAATCAAAGTACAAATAGCTACAAAAATTCCTAGGTTGCCAGAAGCCAACAGACCCTATTGGGAGGGATTATCGTAGACTTGGAAAAGTGTGGAGAGCAGTAGGATACACACAGACCTCTCACTAAGAGCATGAGAAAGGTTTCGTGTGGTTCTCTACATGGGGTGCTGACATCGTCTTTGTTAAAGTACATAGGTGTCTTGGTGATGGAACACAATGCACCCACACATAGTGAGTTACTGACAGGGCTCGCCCATAATCTTTCTTTCATCATGTGTGCTTTGCTCTGCTGCTGAACAACTTGAACATATTGGCTTTTGAAGTTTCTTCCTGCCTGCCTTTTGTGAGTAGGCAAAACTAGATGTCATGTGAAAAATTAAGTAACCTTATACTGTTTTGCCTTTCAAAGCCAAAAACATTTGGACAGTGTAGGTAGCATGGGATATTTCATTTACCTTTTCAAATATACAGACTTCCCATGAAATAAATAGTCTTTCTTCAAAGAGCCTCAACCCACCTTTAAGTATGCTATTATTTTTTTCATCCTTTTAGTCTCTATATTGTGTTCAATCACTTACAGCAAGTCCTATCTTTCCTTCAACTATATATAGAACTATATATATATATATATATAGTTCTTCCTTTGTAGGGTGGTGTTCTCTTGGAAAACTTTTCCATAATGAGCTTTTCTCCTCTGGGTGTCCCTATTGAAATAGGTGATGTCCTCACTTCTTCTCACATATCTCATTTTCTTATCAGTGATTTTTTACGGGTTGCCAGCATGAGTAGATATATAATTCAACAAATATTGAATGCTTAAAATGTGTCAGAAACTCTCTGAGGTATTTGGGCTACATGGTTCATTCTGCTTTCTTGAAAGTACTTAAAATACAAAGGAAGAGAATACAAAAGCAAATACAAGCAATATATTGAGCTTTACCACTATCTTGTGCTCATCTTCATTTTTTTTTTTAAATCAGGCTTCCATCTTTCTCTTTTCCAAAATGCTTCTTCTGATTTCCTTAAGAGTTATTAAAATACAAAAATGAATTATTAGACTATTATATGCTAATAAATTGGTCGATTATATTTCATCATAACCTGGATTTTGCCATTTTTGAAAAAATATGTATACTATGTAAAAAAACTCTAATTCCTCTTATATATGCATTCAGTAAATATTTGTTAAGTACTACTATATGCCAGGACTAGTCTAGGTTAGATGTTGGGAATGTATTAGGATACATAATAGATAGATAAATACTATCTTTATGGATTTTATATTTAAGGGGAGGGGTAAACCATAAATAAGTAAATAGCGAAAAATAATATGAAATGTCAGGGATTTGGATATATTTGTGTGTAATGTATGTGTGTGTAATTTTATGTTGAGAGGAACCCTGATGGTGTCACTGAGAAGAATACTTGAGGGGGGAAAAAAACATCAAGGAAGTAAGAGAAGTAAACATGTGATTGTCTGAAGGAAAACACAGACCAAGGGAGCAAAGGTCCTGAGGCAGAAACCTTTCTGACAGTTTGGAGGAACCTGAAAGAGTCCTGTGTGGTAGGTAGAATGGATGAGGAACAGGGTAGCAAGAGGTCAAGTCAGACGATAACAGGGGCCTGTTCATCTAGGGCTTTCTAGGTATTAGTGAAGGCCTTGGATTTTACTCTGAATTAGTTGCACAGCTATTGCAGTGTTTTCCAGAGAAATTATATGAGATGTCCACCATCTTATTAGGATTTCTCTGGCTTCTAAATTGAGTTTAGATTACAGGGGGAGAGGATAAGACGAAAGCCGGGATGCCAGTAATAAAATAATTTAGGTGAGAGATGGCATCATAGTTTGGATCAGGGTGGCAATAATAGAGATGTTGAAGAGTATTATCATTTGGATTATTTTTGAAGGTGAATTAAATAAGAGGATGTGCAGTGTTAGAGACAGTTTTCCAATATGATATGGTTATGACTGAACAACTGAAAGAGTGGTATTGCTATTAACAGATGGAAAGAACTACTGCATAACCTGGTTTGAGGGAAATCGTCAGGAGTCCAGATTTGGAAATATAACATTTGAGAGGCCCTTTAAAATTCCAAGTAGAAATGTCGCTTAGAAAGTTGGATATAAGGATTTGGATTTAATGGGAGTGGTCCAAGCAGGGGATATGAATATGGGAATCATCAGTATTTAATGCTGTTTACAATCATGAAACAGTATAAAATCACCTTGGGGGTGGCAACAGGTAAAAAAGAAAAAAAAATTCTAAATTCTCAGTACCAGGAAACTCCAAATTAGGAAGTTGGAGAGATAAGGAAGAACCAGGAAAAGAGACTAAGATGGAACTGTCTGAAAAGTAGGAGGAAAACTAGACTAAACAAAATTTTCAAGAGGAAAAAAAATGATTATGTCAGTGCTGCCAAAGAGTCAAGTAAGATGAGAATTGAGAAGTGACCAACAGATTTATCAGTATGGAGATTATAAGCCTATATCTTTGGCATATTACATAGGTTCCCTTTTAAAATATAAGTGATATATGTGAATATAATGTTTTAAATTGGAGGGTGCTATATAAATTTGTTATTATAATTATTATTATTATTATTACAGTATATTATTTAAAATCTTTTCTGCCTAAGATTATTTGCAAACTAGTTCATTTCTTCTCTGATTATTTTTAGAACTCTTTAATGCATTTTAATTGAAGTAATTTCAAATGTTAACGTCCATCTCCATGTGATACTTTATTTTTGTTGGCTTCTCGAATAGACTGACGCGTTCCTAATAGAAAGACAATGTATTTTGTCCCTAGCTTATATTAGAGAGATTCAAATATCAGACAAAGCGTAGCAATGATATTACTAGGTTATGGGAAGGTTAATGCTATTTAGGCAGATGGTAAATTGCAAATTCAACCTGTTGTCACAATAATGAGTATGTGAAGAAACATTGGTGTTGCAAATAGGAAAAAAAAAATGAAGCAGTTTTCTTTCACATTATATATACACAGAAATGTATTATTAACAGCTTTTTCATAGTGGAAGTAGTTATTCTTCACAAAAGACCGATTATTACATTTTCATTCATCAGTCATCACAAGGAAGCTATTTTAGATTATATTCAGTGTATCTTTAACAATTATTTTGATATATTTTTTTCCAGGCAACAATTACTTAAGCATTTAATCTAAAGAAAATTTGTTATATTAAGTAAAATTTTTAATTTATTGTTATAGATCCATCCCTTTGTCTCTAAGAACAGATTCCATCATGCTTATTTATCTTAGTCCAATCAGTGTAGTTCCTATCAAGAAACTAAATTTTCTTTGTATTCTCTTTGATTACTGTTCTTTCCCTCCATTTATGCCAATACGTTTTACAGCCTAAGTCTCCCAAATAAAATACTAGGACATTCTCACTTGTTTAAAACATGTATTCTAATCAATATGATTATGTGATTTCTTAAAAAAATATGATATTTAAAAGTTCTGTAAAACCAGGTGTATCCCAATGCTTTGAATTTCCTCTCTCCTATTTAAAGACTGCCATAAATTTTGGCCATATTGCCCATTAAATAAAAATATTTTTTAATAGTTTCCAGTGATATGCACAGTGACTCCTGCTGTTTATGAGATGACTGTCAGATGAGCAGCTACCCTTTGAAAGCAGCCAATTAAATAACATGCAAGTTTGGAGCTGTCACTTGAAAATATCATTTGCTTATCTAAACCAGGAAGTGATTGAAAACTCATAACAATCATCTTTTAAAGGGTAGACATGCAGGCTTCTTTCAAAATTTCAGAGACTTATTAGGTGGCACGTAGGTAATCATTCTGAAACGTCTTTCTAATGCAGAGATTCTTCAAAACGCATTTTCAAGGAGCAAAGAGAAAAAGGCAGCTGCCTAGGAAACTGAGTTATGAACTGGGTATGCATGATCAAAATTGGGTCAAGTCAGGGGGAAATGATGATGCTCTGTTTTTTAATCTTACAGATTAAAAAGAAGACTGAACTTCAATTTGGTAGGCATGTTCACTATGCCAATATTTTGTAGCCTTAGAACTTCAATCTGACTTGTTTCAGAGTCAAGCAAATCTCTCTAACGATTTTGTTGGCAGTATTTTTAGTACTTAAAAGGGGAGGTGACAAATGCAACATGAACTCCATGTGTGTATTTCTATTTTCCTAATAATATATATACACATACACACACACACAATAACACACACACAATGGCTTATTTGTATATACAAATATATATGATATATACGTATATGTGTGTTGTATAAGTGCACAAACACAAACACATATATAAATTACGTTTCTTATTACTCAGTACTAAAGTCATCAAGTAGGAACATTTGAGTTCTTGCTCCCTGGTGTATGTCATTTGTTTGGCTCAAATAAACATATAAAAATTCTCAAAAAAGTCATTAAATATTAATACTATGAATTCTATAGACATTTTTCTGGTATCTATATATCTATATATCTATATGTCTATATATCTCTATATATATAGCCAAAAAATGTATACACATTTAAAAAGGAAAAAACTGTATTAAAATTGTAATGTTCAATCTATACTGATAAGAGATGAATACAAGTTATGTGTATACATTTTTTTGGCGCACCTAGGCAAATGTATAAATATATTTGAATACAAATTGAAATAAATTCATTGATATTTTATGTTTTTGAATTTTTCTTAACAGAAATTAACTTTTTAATATCCCAAAAAGTATACCTATAATACATTTCCATGTGTAAATAGCCTAAAAAGAAATATGCAAAGTATGGTACAGTTAATTTAAAAAACATGCATACTTGAAATTGAACCAAAAATGTACCCAAATTTCTTTAGAATATATTAAAACAATTAAATTAAATATAGAACAATAATTATATCTCTTTGCTTAAAATATTATATATTATAACATAATGTATAGCATTTTAACATCAATTTTGGTATAATTAAGTTTTTTTATGCTAATAATGATGTTGAACAAATATTTGTTGAGGCCTTATTACATACTGGATATATGTGTAGGTTCAGGAAATGGGAGAGCTAGGAAACAGAACAATGGTGGAAAATATCAAGTTTTTGCTATTTGTGCAAAATTAATTGCTGCTGGAAAAGTGCTGCATTGGAAGTGTGAAGGGTGCTATGGGTGATCTAACTAGGGAGCTCCACTAGTCTGGGATAACAGTGGGCTTCACTGTAGAAATGACATTTAATTAGTAAAAAATAAAGGAAACTCTTCCTCATGTCTGTACTTCCTACAAACAACATTCTCTCCCTTCTGCTGGATATAGCACCATAACCTCCTACCCATCTTCTGCTCCATCCTAACTACCACTCTCACTCCAACATACATATATTCCAACCACTGATTATTTTTTAGAAGTAGTTAATAGCTGGATCAAAATGAGCAACTTCGAAGAAGTTGCTTTTTTGTTGTTGAGAAACATTTTCAAAGACTTTCAGTGCCTCAGGTAAAAGGTTATGGTGGCTTAGATGAAGCAGGTTACAGAGATGGAGAGAAGTGGATAGGTTTAGGCAATATTTAAAAACAGAGAAGAAGAAATAATGAACTTGTCCAAGGTCACACATTAGAGAACAGTAGAACAAGAGCTTTTATATACTTGACTATTTGGAGATTGAATGATTGTTAGGGGTAAAGAGAGGGGGCATGAAAAGGGTGAGTTCCAGGTCCTGGAATGAGCAACTAGATGAATAATGTTGCCATTCACCAATACAGGATAACTAGAATAGTACAGTTTTGTGGGGGATCACAGGGCATTCTGCATCTGACATGTGATGTTTGAGGTGTCAAGGAGACATCAAAGTGGAGGTACATATATCCATCTGGGCTGGAGATTAAAAGTTTTGGGTCGTTGGTATACAGATGGAAAACAAACGTCTGTGAATAAATGAGGTCCTCTGGGGAGTGAGTTGAAAAAATAGTGAAGATGGATTAGGGTAGCAGTTCTCAAACTTCAGCATGATTCGAAAGCATGTTAAAGCACAGACTGATGCGCCCCTTTCTCAGTGTTTGATTCCGTAGTTGTGGGGCAGTTGTGTATTGTAGCCAGCTCATTAGCGCTCACAAACTCTGATTATGTATACTTTCCCCACACCATGTTGGAGTAAATAAGGTTGATAGCTGGAAATCAGCCATATTAGGAACATTTACACTACAAGCATCTTTGTTGTAGACGTCTTTGCTGCATTTTTTCCATAAACATTTTAACCACATAACTAATTGACCATAAGGCAATTATTCCATTAAAAAGATAAAATAATGACAAATAAAAAAGAGCATGAGACTTAACAAAATGAATAACATAATTAAAAATACTTTATTTAAAATATGTGTAGATCCGTGGCAATTCTGCATAAATAACTCATTTTGTTTTGTGGATTGTACCTCCGCACTTGTGTTTGTTCTGTGGGAAATGTGGGTTTGATTCTGCACCCTGAAAGAGGGTTCATTGCATCTCTTTCTCTTCACAATGTACTGTGTTTCCCCTAAAATAAGACGTAGCAGGACCGTCAGTTCTAACGCGTCTTTTGGAGCAAAAATTAATATAAGACCCAGTTTTATTTTAACATAATATAAGTCCGGGTATAATATAATATAATATAGTATAGTATAGTATAGTATAATATAATATAATATAATAAATATAATATAATTAATATAATTAATATAATATATAAGACCGGGTCTTAATTAATTTTTGCTTCAAAAGACGCATTAAAGTTAATGGTCCAGCTAGGTCTTATTTTTGGGGAAACATGGTAGTGTGTTTTCAAAATAAGAAACCAGTTCTTCGGGGAAATCATCATCTTCTGGAAGAAATGCTAATTATTTTAAGACCACCATCATCACCACATCTAATTGTCACTTTATAAACCACCATGAAGTCTAGCTAAGATTTATATATAATATAAAAAAATAGGAGTAACTGCCAGAACTTTGTCAATGGAGAAATGAAACCAAACTGACACTAGCTTAAATAAGTCTGCCAAAGGGGATTCATTCCTCAATGGAGAAACGAAACCAAACAAATAAATAAAAACCAAACTGTCAACTAATCATTTTATCTTTTTCATGGCAGTTGATTGATTTGATTTGTGAATGGAAAAATAAAACCGAACAACACACACACACACACACACACACACACACACACACACACACAAAGGTCAACCAGGTATTTTATTTTATTTTTTTATTTTATTTTTTTATTTTATTTATTTTTATTTTTTGCAGCAAATTTCCTTATGACCAATTAGTTATGTGTCAAAAACGCTGCAGCAAAGATGATTCTGTGAAAGAAATCAGAACAGTATTTACATTATAGAAATCAGCAAATCTGTAAATTAGTCCTTTATTTTCAGAATGCTGGTTTACCAGCATATCACAGGTCAGAGCCCAACCTGAGAATTTGTGTTTCTAGCAAATTCCCAGAAAACATTGATGCCACCCAGAGACCACATTTTAAAACCAATTGGATTAGGGAAATGTTTTATATAGCCTGAAATACTGTACTTCTGATTTCTTAAGCCGATTAAGAATCTTAAGATTTTGAAAAGTAGAGCTTCTTATAAAGTGATTCTGTCTTTAGATTTAATTGTAATGGTAAGAGTTACATATGTAAAGTGTATATTTTATACCACCTATAAAAAACTTACTTTTCATGATTGTGGAACTTAAATATAAAGCTTAATTTGAATAAGATAATATAACCATGAACTGCTATGCAATTTTTTTCTTAATGAGCAAACCCAAATTTATTTTAACGCTATGTCATTCTCAATGTGTTTTAAAACCTCATAAGTTAGCAGGAGCCCAAGTTCCCTGGGACAGCATGCCAGAGATAATGAAATCTGTCATCTTTCTCTCCAAACCCCTAGCAATTCATCCAATTCAAGTCCACAGCTTCAGAAAGCTGGGAGTTGTCTCTTTAATCAGTCTGAGCCTCTGGTTCCTAGTCTTTCTTTCAAGGGAGGGAGGTCAAAATATTTCAAACAGGGAACAAAACTGCAGTTGGTTTTCCAGCTCAGATGAAGAATCCCACTGACTACAAAGAAATGGACAAGGTTGAAATGGATTACTTCTTTATAGCGTTGTTGGGGAGAAAAATAAAAAAAATAAGAGTCCTGCAGAACAAAAATGACTAAAAATGTTTACAAATGAGGATCTGTTTCATGGGTGAGAATCTCTTGGTAAGTGCAGGCTGCAGCTCCTAAAAATGGGAGGGTCCAGAACAGACAGTGGATCAGAAGAGGAATCTGCCACATGTGAATAAAAACAATCTGAAGAATAACTCGTCTCTATTTTGAGGCCAGATAATTTAATGTGTTTTGTTTTGTTTTGTTTTTCATTTGGTTATTCATTTTGTTTTAGTTGCTCAGAATCCCAAATTACTTTCTTTCATTTAATGCTAGAGGAAAATTGTTTCTTAAGAGATTTTTAATACTGAGGTTTTTAATGAAGGAAAGGAATCGGGTGAAGGAAAGAATATATTGTATTATGGTGTTTGTTCAATATATTAAATTGGTTGTTATTTTTCCCTCAATTAGCTTTCTATCTAAAAGAGTAAATAAATTCAGCATTTGCTTTAATGATGCTGGAAGGATAAAGATATAAAAAGTGTTATAAATAATTGAAAGAGAAATTCAGATTACTGTAGCAATTTGAAGGAAAAAAGTGTTCAAAGTGACCACAAGGGAAAGCTGGTTGATAAACTCTCACATGTCCTCATGGATTGGCATTTATTACTCAGAATCAAGCCTGGGACTCCACCTCTTTGGGAAAATTTAAATTAACTAAAGCCATCAATGATATATGAAGCTTGAATGCCAATTATTAATTTACAAAATATTATCAGGCAGCCTGGAGTGTGAGTGTCAGAATGATTAGCATTTTTCTCGTCAGAGATACATTATTTGGAATGTCAAATTTTGCTCACTAAATCATCTTTAGTGAGCAAGGATCAGAACCAAAGAAAGCAGTTGGATGTGTTGACTACGTAGTGGATCTGATTAGAACAACTTGTATTTTTCAACTCTCATGGTATCTTTATTATTAGTAGTTATTGAATGTTACTTATGTGTCATTTACTGTGAGCCAAGATAAAAGTAGGCACTATGAGTAGAGATTAAGAGAGTGGACGCTGAGATCCAATAATAATGTGTGTTTTTTTGAATGTGTGTTTTTTATTGTTTGTTTGTTTGTTTATGTTTTTGTTTGTTCTGTACTTAGATAAGCAGGGTACAAAAATATTGAACACCACATTTTTTACCTTCTTCCACAGAATCCACCTCATAGGGGTGTTATAGGGATTAAATGAGAGTATACGTGTAAAGTGTTTAGAATAGTGACAGGCACATAAATCCTCACGGTAGATAGATGATGATGGTGATGATGATGGTAATGATGATGATGATGATGATGATGATGATGATGATGGTGATGATGATGATGAGGATGGTGATGATGGAATTATCTCATGTAATCCTCACAATAAATTACAAACAACTCTCACTTAAGTTTTGTTTTTTTGTTCTTTGTGTTTTTTTAAATGACAAATACATCCATCTTTGCTGTGATTTATTATATCCTGACTTAGCCACAGCATGATGGGAATCTTCATGTTCTTGATGGGACACATATTAGAGGATCCTAACTACCAACAATAATAATGTATTTGTACAAATAGTCTGCGATGCTAGCTCCCTGCCTCAGACCCTGAATCCTCAGACTTTAATGTTATCATTATCATTAAATATTTATCAAGTTCCTACTGTGTACATGACCTAAATGAGGCATCACTAAAAGAGTGAGAAATGAAGTGGAAGAATGAAAACAAAGCAAAGCAAAAAAGACATTTCTGCATCTAATTAACATTTTAAATGTTTTCATGGACCTCATTCATGATTTATTTTAAATAATTTGCAAGCCCACTTTACTTTCTAAAGACACCGCTTCTATTTTTAATTTACAGTAAAATCACCATTCCCAGGACCTTTATAATTTATTATTTATAATATGATACAATTACCAATCTTAGCACAATATTTTTTAAGAATAGTAGGCGTTCAATAAATATTTGATGATGTATATATTTATAATTAGATGGTGTTCTAAAACATAACAAATTGATACCCTAGATAGTTATTAACCACTTATGAGCATTTTCAAGGAACATTGGTTTTATTGAGATGAATTGTGGTGATACCTTTTCGGCATCCTATATACAATTGAACAACTATCAATTTCAGACAGGAGCTGGTGATTCCCATTCTGCCCTAATTCTGCCACTTTATCTCTCTAGATCTCATTTCTTCATCTATAACATTAAAGAATCAAATTAAATCCTCTTCAAGACTTACTGCACTTATTTGGCTTTATTCTAAAGGGTTTGAAAGAAGAAAAAAAAATTATCCACAACTAATTGCGACTAAACTCTTATGGTCATGTCTGCGAAATCAGGCTTTGGTAAATCTTCCCTTTCGTGTGAACACTTTATGCCTTAGAAGTATAAACATTATGATATAATGATTTCAGAGACTTCACAAATTCCACAGGAGATCCTGAAATAGCATCACATTAGAACTCGAGCAAGGTCTGTGGTGAATATGGATTTAATAGTAAGGAGTTCCATCTTTCGATAGCACATGCTAAATAAACAATACCTGATACATCGTATAGTTTCTTATTCTTCAATCTGCACACAAATGCAGCAGAGAATAGTGTTTTCTCATATATGATTATGTAATACCTCTTTGGAGAACAAACAGCTAATGTCAAAAATGTCTCTTTCTTCCCCTGTGTTTTGTAGTGCTCTATTGTCAATTAGGGATAAAACTGGAAGGAAATGAGAGTAAAATACAGATTGCCTTCAGCACACTTTCCTGTTTCCTTTCAGTTCTCCCATAACCCTCATCTCACAAACCATAGGCACCAAGACTTATTCACTTCCCTGAGTTGGTGTGACTTCTCCAACCTGGGCCCACTTCTTCATTCCTTTGTACCTCCTGAAGATCTTTCTCTGGGCTGCCCATGATTTAGAAAGATTAGTTAGATAAATAGTTACCAATTTAATTTAACTCATTAATTTATTAAGCATGGATTTTTTTAGTTTCTACTATAGATGAAATATCTTCGTAGGTGCTGGGGTGCAACAAGAAACAAATAACTGCCCCTGCCTTCATGGAACTCCTAATCTGGTGGGAGAGATAGTTTAGCAGGAATAAATGGATAATTATAATTGTTATTTATATTAAAAGATATAAAGGAACACATGAGTTTCATGAGATTCTCATAGGAAGATCCTAAATATATAGTTCAGAATGCTTTCTCTGATGGATGGATCTTAGGGATAAGTAGCAGTTACCGAAATGTGAGGTGAATATCAATTCCAGGAATGAGCACATGTGAGGAAGAGATGAAAACCCATCATTAGTAGAACTTACTGAGCAATTAAAAAGTGGGTAGGAGGCAAGGAAGAAGAAGCCAGATCATTTCTTGAACTGAAGGACCAAACGTAAATCCTGTGGGAAGGATTTCAAGTATGGGGTTAATATAATTAAAGTCACTTAAAAAAATGGTTACTCTGATAACTTTATATAGAATGAATTAGAAGTAGTAAAAATTTCACAAAAGAGGTGAGGGTAGCTTAGACTACATTGGTGCCAAGGGGAACTAGATAGGAGTCTAAGGGTTCGAGAAATATATTACTGAGTTAAAATTGACAAAATTAGATGTGAGGATAATGAAAAAAGAGGAATAGAGGATAAAGACCCTGTTTCTGAGATGACAGATAATGTATCATATTTCTGACATGGTTGGATAGAGTTGTCATTTATTGAAATTGGAAAAAAAAACAGTTGAGCGGATTTGGGAAGATAAAAAAATCATTTTGGACATGAAAAATTTGAGATAGCTGTGAGACATCCATGCAGACATGTCAAGTTGGCAGTTAGGCCTATATATGTCTCCCTCACGTAGCACTAGTCCAAGACATGAGCATCCAAGATTTATGACCATAGAGATGGCATTATCTGTGGAACTGGATGAGCTCACATACAGCTGGTATATGAAGTGGGCCAGCACTGACTCTAGTGGTCAGAAATCAGGGGCAAGAGCAAAAGTTTACAAAGGAAACTGAATGAAGAAGCCAGAGGAGAGCCAGAAGAACAGAGGAAAGTATTCAAGGAAGGTGCAATCAATTGTATTATATGGTATGGACAAATCAAGTAAGAGGAAGCAGCTCTCTAGAGAATAGAAGTTTCATCCCAATTAAAATGAAAACAAAACAAAACAAAAACAACAGAAAAACCCATGAAATGATGTTAAGAATATCAAGTGTCTTTAAAGTAATCAGTGAAAGTTATTTTTTACTTAGATGTGTATCTAGGCACTTAGGTGATATTGTAGGTGCATAACCACTTTTAGTGAAAATTATGTTGGAAAATAATATGATTAAATTGAAATTTCTTTAGTGAAAATTACTGAGAACTAGAATATTTAAGACAAAAAATTACAACAGCCCACACTGTTGTGATCCAAAATTGATATTTGTAATGATACTAATGATTATATCAATAATTTTCATTATAATAGCTACTACTTCTATTATTAAATTTTGACTACCTGCCCTGGGTTTGGCACTGTCTTAAGATACTTTACGTTATTTTCTTTCTTTGGTTTTTTGTTTGTTTGTTTGTTTGTTTGTTTGTTTGTGTTTTTTTCCCCAGCGCTGACAATTTTGAACAATTTAAAAACTAGAAGCTCATTCAAGTAATTGAAGATTTATTCTAAATAAAAATAATAGTAATGATGACGATGATGGTTTTCCAGGTTTTAACACAAAAATGACCTAAAAGACCGGACCAAATTTGATTTTTTTCAAGATATTTGAAGAATGTAGACCAGATAACCTCTATGCTCTCAGTAGTACTCATCAGTACCTGTTTTTTCCATTCAAAATTGTTAAAAGACCTCATATCTTGATCACTATTTGTATCTTCTAGGTTTGACACCTGGTTGTTCCTTAAAATGATTTTGCTGAGTTAGTCAATGAATGGATGAATAAATAGTACTGTATAGCTTTCTTTCATAGCTATTTGTCATAGAGTATATAGGTATATGTATTTTAAAATTATTATTGCCTGGCCAGTATGTTCCATGAACCCTCGAGCTGCTTCTCGTCTGTTCTCCAGTATACCACCAGTGGCCAACACAGTTCTTGACACTAGGAATACATGTTGAAATATAAATCAATAATCATTCCTATTCACATTTCTCTTCAGTTTTACAGTTAATGAATATTTTGTATAATACCATCAATAATAGCCAACATTTAGTATTGCATAAGGTATTTTACATGTTTAATCAATGTAATCCTCTCAACAATCTTTTGAGGTTGTCTTATTATTATCCCAAATTTGCAATTGAGGGAACAGAGTCACAAAGATTTTAAATCATCTGTCCAGAGTCATGTAACTATTCAGTAAAAGAGCTAAGATTCAAATGCAAACATTCTGGTTGCCCATTGAGCTCATTGCCACTACCTTATTTTGACATTTATGATAGTTATATAATAGCTTATTTGATAGTTTTTTGATAGTTTATGATAGTTTTAATGAACTTTTGAAGTTAGAAAACTTGTCTATTATTTATTTATTCTTATTTTAAAATTAATGAAACAATGAGAAGTCAGCTGTGATGAACCGTATTTAGAAAACATTACCAATTCTGTTTTCAGCTAAACTCTCAAATTCACAAAATATCTCATTCATTCTTGGAGCTCAACTTATTTTCTTCCTGAATCAAAATATGGTCTACCTGGAAAATGCAAAAGATTAGTATTTGTTTCTTTCCAATCATGACGTCTACTGCTTTGGGGAGATAAATATTTACTTCTAATGCAATCTGATTAAAGAGCAAATTGGAGAATCAAAGCTACAATTAGCCATGTAGACACAAATGCTTAATTCAAGGGGCAGAGTAAATAAGTTGGAATGGAATAGGAGACAACTGATTTCATTAGCGTTGTTGGTGCAGGATTTGTGCTCTCCCCTTTTTGCTCTGACATGCCTGCAGTTTCATTTCCTTAACAATCTACTTCTGTAAGAAAAAAAAAATGCTTACATTTCATCAGTTGCAAGATGAGGATGGACTTCTTTTTGGTAGACTTTTTAACCACTTTACATAAACTCACTTCTCCTTAGCAATAACTTTTAAGTAAGTTTTAGAACTTAAATTCAGTCTACTAAATAAAAAAGCAAAAAAAAAAAAAAATTTGTAATTTTTTGTAGCATTTCAGTGTGTTGCTTACCCTGACAACTTTTATTTTTAAATAAAAATGGTTGCTTTTAACTGAGAACTTGGCCTCCTAAGATATGTGTAAGCCTTCACATTAGATTCCTCCTAAATAATGTTATTCTTTTTTTTTTTAATTGAGGAAGGGAAACAGGACTTTATTGGGGAACAGTGTGTACTTCCAGGCCTTTTTTTCAAGTCAAGTTGTTGTCCTTTCAGTCTTAGTTGTGGAGGGTGCAGCTCTGCTCCAGGTCCAGTTGCCGTTGCTTGTTGCAGGGGGCACAGCCCACCATCCCTAGCGGGAGTCAAACTGGCAATCTTGTGGTTGAGAGGACGCACTCCAACCAACTGAGCCATCTGGGAGCTCAGTGGCAGCTCAGCTCAAGGTGCCGTGTTCAATCTTAGTTGCAGGGGGCGGAACAAACCATCCCTTGCGGGACTCAAGGAGTTGAACCAGCAACCCTGTGGTTGAGAGTCCATTGGCCCATGTGGGAATCGAACCGGCAGCCTTCGGAGTTAGGAACAAGGAGCTCTAACCGCCTGAGCCACCGGGCCGGCCCCTAATATGTTATTCTTGAATTATTTTAATTTAAGAAATATTTATTCAGCATTTGCTACTGCCAGATGCTCTTTCAGGCACTGACAATACAATGGTGAACAAGAAAGGCAATGACTCTATCCTGATGGAGTTTAAAATCAATAAAGTGATAAATCCATGAGTGTGCAAATAAAGATAATTTCTAATAGTGATAAGTGCCATGGCAAACATAGCATGGGGTGATCTAACGTAGAGTCACTCAGGCGCTGGGGATATCATGCTGAAAATAGTTTCTCTCTAGCTCAGATGTAACCAGTCATTTCTTTGAGTATGGAAGGTGGGCATTCAGGTGGAGAGGGACTAATTTCATTGTTAGTTATTCATAGCTCAGTGTTTTGAACTGCATGAAATACACATCCTGCTCTGTTAATATTTTAGAATAAAGAAAAAGAGAAAGAAAAAATTGTCATTCTTCCAGGGCAAACACTCTCTGTGGTATGAGTGCTGTTTTTTTTTTCCAGAGAAGCACTGACATTTCTTAATTACTCTCTTCATGAGAAGTCATGTATAGCAATTACTGAAAACTCAGTTGAGCATTGTTCTTCCCAAGCCTTGGAGAACAATAATGCTGACAGGACAGGGCTTCAGTGTCCAACACGCTTTTCCTCTCTCTTCATTACCCCAGCTAATTACTCCGGTCAGTGGTTATTGTGTAGCTCCTCTCCCTTTCTTTAACCCCCACAGCCTTCTACTGCCAGTGTAATTTACAGGAATAGCATAATATTCTCTTGTGGTCATGATTTTCTACTAGTTACGTAAAGGCACAGCCTCCTTTTATCACATTCAGCTTCTGAATTATTTTACTACTGCTCTAGATTATCCCAGCTCTAGATTAATGGAAACATTGCAATGCTACGAGTTCCTGTTTTTCCAGGAAATCTGACCTTTATAATGAAATAGAAAATAATGTTTTTAAATGTCAGCTTGCTGTGCTGAAAGAGATATTTTGAGTATATTCCCACATAATGCCAATGTATTTAGTCAATTCAGTTAAAAAAAAAAATTAGCCCGAACAGTTTGTCATGGATGTGAGACAATAACGTAGTAATTAAATATTTTTTATTTATAAATCTTATTACCAGTTATGTTAACACGATATATAAGCCACCTCAAAGTCGAATAACATAAAACTTTACCTTTTTGAATCCTAAAATAAAACATCTTCAAATATATTTTAAAGAAAAATAAATTGACTACTTGGGGAATACATTCTTTGATGAAGCTGATGTATTCTATATAGTCACTATGCAAAATCTACTCATCAATCTGCATATAACAAAATTTATCTTTTTTTTTCTTCTAAATATCTTCATCTAAAGTTTATTGGGCAATTGCAATATGGTGTACACTTTCCCTACTTTTTATTTAATTAATCTTCACCTGTGATTTGGGTACTAACATCACCCATACTTTCTACAGGAGGAAAGTTGAGGTTTGAAGAGATTGTGTAATTTACACAGTCATGCAGGGTTATAGTAAGTAGCAGAGATGGGATTTGATTACAAACCCTTTTAAAGTCAAAACCTGCGTTCCTAATCTTCACACTTTACCTCTTACAAATCAGAAGACAGGTGGCTCTCCTATGTAGTCAGACTCATTGACATATTTTTAATCGAAAGCTGTCTATCTTAGATACTTTGCCACTGCCATTTTCATTCTGTGTGAGATTATCTCTGGGCTGAGGTTGCTCAAAAAAGGAGGATATTTACAATGACTTTTTAAGCTTTAAATGCATTAAAGAGTCTATTTACAGTGATGTCACTAAAATGAATGCCTTAGGGAAATCCTTCTCTGCTATTGAGGATGAAAAAGTGGTAAAATTAATATTTAATATTGTTCCTCATTTATTAATAGCATTCATAAACTGCCCTATTTTGCACCTGGGAATGAAAAGGCATCAAGCAACATTAATTAAGAGGGGGAAAAAAGCAAGGTGTACTATTTTTCTTTGAATCTACAGTTATCAGCAGACACAAAGTTTTAAGAAAGATGAGATTATTTTTGCTAACAGCTCTAAACTTTTTAATAAGTATATAATGTTCCTAGTTATATCTTGTTATGAATAAAAGATCTTGTTATGACTATAGAGTCAAGCTTCTCATGTATGAATACTGATATAGAAAAACACCAATATAAGAATGAACTGAATCGCAAATGTTGATATACACCAGTTTGAAATCAGAATAAATTCTCTCATAAAACATAACATTATAAACCGATTCTCAGGTCCCTAAAGCAACCCACAAATCCATGATAATTTATTTTTGCTGAGGAATATTTATGCAATTCCTGTTATTTACAGACTTTCCTAAGCTTAGAGAGAAGGATGTTCCAGGATATTCAAGACAAAACCCAACCACCTTACTGAATTTACAGCCTGAATTAGGGGACGAGATATATGTGTAAGATTGTATATAATAATAAGGAGGAATTTGCTAAGTGTCAAAGTAGTGGTTGAGACAATATGGCCTGTAGGAACTGGGATGAGAAAATGGTCCCTGAAAATTAGTTTGGTCTGGGAAGTCTTGTTTGAAGAGATAGAATTTGAGCTAGGTGAGAAAGAGGAAGTAGGAAAAACAAAAGTGTATTCCAAGTAGGGTGAATTATGAGAGTAAGAATATTCTCGACTGGTCTCCAGTGTCCATATGGATGCAGAGTGAGTGGGAAGAACAATGATAGGTAAGCAGTGCAGGATCTTGGTAACCAGACCAATAAATTTGGACTTCAAGTTTGCTTTTTGTATGCCTGCCTGTGTTGCTCTGAGATCCTGACGCAAAAGCAGGTTTTGGGATATGAAGAGTTGAAAAACTAGGACATAAAAAGAAGAGACAAGCAGGTAACAAGAAGACCACCCACCACTGGAGTACGAACCATGGAGCATCACTCCAATCTCTTCTCTTATTTATCTCTTTTAACAGCAGCCTCCCAATACTTTGCCTGTAGTGGAAAGATGAGTGCCGACTGCTCCAGAGTTTCACACTTTAGCTTCAACCAATCATGAGAGACTCTATTGTCTCTCTCATAATTTCAAAATATTTGAAAATTCTGATTATATCAGTTTGAGCAAGGTGTGGTACCCACTACTGGACTGAACAACTTGTCCATGTGGTAAGGATATGTACACTAATACTTCCTAAGTATTATAGGTCAAGTTGATGGATAATTTTTAAGTCTTCTGTATTCTTACTGATTTTCTTATTATGTGTTCTATCAATTATTGAGGGATGGATGTTGAAATCTCCAAGTATACTTGCAGATTTTTTTTTGTACTTGAAGTTCTTTTAGTTTTGCTTTAAATATTTTAAAGCAGTGTTATTAATTATGTAAATATTTAGGATTTGTATTTCTTCTTGAAGAATTGGCCCATTTATCATTATGAAACAATACTATTTATCCATAGTAATATGCTTTTCTCTGGAATCTACTTTCTCATGTTTATGTTGTCATTCTAACTTTCAAAGTTATTATTAGCAAGTTACAATTTTTTTCATCCTTTTACTTTTACATGACTTGTGTCTTTATGTTTAAATTTTGTTTCCTACAGGCAAGATATAGATGTGTAATCTAACCTGTCAACCTGCCTTTTCACCAGGATGTTAGGCCATTTAAGGTGGTTGTTGGTGTGATTGAATTTGAATCTACCATCTTGCTTTAACTTGTATGTGCCCTATGTGTTTTTTGTTCTTTTGTGTTCTTTTTCTCTCTTTAAAAAATTAACTGAATATTAGTTCTGACTCTACTTATCTTCTTTGTTGGCTCATTGACAGTAACTTTTTATCCTATATTTTAGTGGTATATTTAGGGTTTGTAGTATATATTTTAATTCAACATAATCTACCTTAAAGTGCTATTTTTACTACTTCATACCCAGTATGAGAACCCTATGATAACCCTTCCTTTCTCCAAGCCATCATTTATGCTATTGTTATTTATTTTGTTTCTACAAATACAGGTACAACTTTTGCTTTAAATTACTTAACTATCTTTTAAAGAGACACTACTGATAAAAAAACAAGCGTATGTATTGTCCATGTAGTTAACTATTTTTCTGTTGTTATTAATCCTTTGTGTAGATCCATATTTTGTCTGATGTTATTTTCTATCTGCTTGAAGACTTCCTTTAACATTTTTTATAGTGCAGGTCTGGGGGCTTAAAATTCCTTCCGCTTTATATCCTTAAAAAAGTCTTTGTTTCACATTGTTCCTGAAAGATTTTTTTCATGTAAATAATTCTAGGCTGACAGATTTTGTGTTTTTTTCTTTTAGTACGTTAAAGATGTTACCCTCTGTCTTCTCACTTGCATTGTTACCAACAAGATATGTGTTGTCATTCTTATCTCTCTATACACGTGTGTGTGTATACATACATGTGTGTGTGTGTGTGTGTGTGTGTATATATATATGTATAAATTTGTCTTTTTCCTCCTGTCTATTTTTATGATTTTTCTTCAGTATTTATTTAAAATGATTTAATTATTATTATGATTTTGGACTAGTTTAATTCATGTTTCTTGGACTTGGGACTCTGTGATTATTGAATCTGTGGGTTTATAGTGTTCCTCAAATTTGGAAAAAGTTTGGTCATTATTTCTTCAATTACCTCCTTCTCCCCTTTCCTTCAGGGACCCCGATTGAACATTATTTGACTGCTTTAATTTGTTCATCAGTTCACTGCTGCTCTGTTAATATTTTGTCAGTCTTCATTTTTGATAGTTTTTTTTCCTATGTTTTCAAGTTCATTATTTTTTTATTCTGCAAGATTAATCTGCTTTTAATTTATCCAATAGATGTTTTATCCTAGATCTTTTTGCTTTCTCTCTAGAAATCAATTTGCATCTTTTTATATCCTTCTATATGTCTTGGTTCTTAAACATATGGAATACAATCAGAATACTATTTAAATATCATTGTCTACAAAAAAAGTCATTTGTATTATATACTGGTCAGTTTTGATTCTTTTCCTCTTCAGTACAAATTTTATTTTTTTGCTTCTTTGTATACATTTTGATCTTTGATCAGAAATTAGCATAGAAACATTAAGGTGTTTGAAGAGCTAGATTTTTTTTTCACATAAATATTCTTCGTCTTTGTTCTGGAATGCTGCTTTGTTCTGGAATGTTCCTTGGGAACACTTTGAACCTCTTGGGTCTTGCTTTAACTTTGTTATGTCATATCAGACCTACATTTAGTCTAGGATTAACCATTCCCTGTTACTGAACATGGTCATTCTTCGTTCTAAAGAAAGTTCTCCCCTAATTGTATAGTTTTCTACCGTGATTGTTGGGAAGAAGAACTATTCAAGGCTTATGTGAAATTCAAGCACTGTTTCTTCTAATTATTGTGGATAGTTCTTTACCTGACCTTGGGTATTTTCTTCACACTCATGTCCAGATCAATAATCCAATGAATCTTCAAGGAGGAACACTGTAGTTTTTGGAATTTCTTGTATGCAGCTGTCTCTTCTCTGTCTATACTGCCCTGTGAACTCTTGCCTCCTTGCCATCTTAGAGTTCCCAATTCATCTCCTCAACCCAGGGAAACAACTTGTCTATACCTGGGTTTCCTCTCCCTGCACCATGGCTTGGAAACTTACTCCAAAAAGTATTCTGGAACAATCTTAGGGCTCACTTCATTTGTTACCCATCTCTTGGGGGTCATTTTCCTTCATTGTCTGATATTCAATGCCCTGAGTAACAATATTTAATATAGTTTTCCAATTTTTTAGTTGTTTAAAGTGGGGGATAAATCCTGTCACTTAGTCCATCTTGACCATAAATTTAAAACTGAGGCAAATTTTAATAATTGATAATACCTAGGTTTCACAACTTTATTAGAAGCATATGACTAATGATGTGACAATTTTTCAGAACAATAAAAATCCTGAAGTAATGTTTGTTCAACATTTTTTTTCCTAAATATATTGTGATAGGTGCTATGGTGAAGATTGTGGGAGATACTTAATAAACATGTCCTTTTTCTTCTCCTTATAAAATATGTGGCCAAGAATATATATATATATATATATATATATATATATATATATATATATATATATATATATATATATGTGTGTGTGTGTGTGTGTGTATACATATTCATATACATATATATACGCACATATATATATGTATATATATATACATATGCATATATATATGCATATGTATACATATATCCTTTGTTCACAAGCAAGCCAACACTTCCAGAGTAGATGTTGGTTTGTAAGGAAGAGAATGATTTCCAGTCCTGGTTTTGTCACCTGATATGAGGTATGATCATAAATTATGATGAATGTTTAAATAAAACAAAAATTATTACAGTAAAAGACACATTGCCATTAACCCCCCTCAAAATACCCCTCCTCCCCCACATCATACACTTATCCCGTCATTCTTGCCACTTTCTGAAGCAGTTCTGGAAATCCTCTTTTATGTGTGTCTTTAGTTGTGCTGTCATGGCTTCCTCAATGTCCTAAATAATTTTGACTTTAGGGAAAAGCCAGAAGTCACTCAGTGCCACGACCAGTGAATAACATGGATGAGGACACACCATAAAGTTTTTATTTGACAGAAGTTGCCCTATACCACAAGTGATGTGTGACACCGAGTGTTGTCGTAGTGGAGGATGATTTACGGCACATTTTAAAACACACCTTCTCTCAACCATAGCTCACAGCCGACCAACAGAACCGAGCAAGTTACTGAGATTCCACACGCTGCTTCTCCTATTGAAGACCCCTGGCTTTCCACTGGATGACACTCAGCAACAGCATTCACCATAGTTTTTTATCACAATGGAAAGGTTCTGTGTCACACATCACTTTTGGTACAGCAGTTTCTATCAAATAAAAACATTGTGGTGTGTTCTTCTCCACCTTATCACCGGATCTGGCACGGTGCGACTTCTGGCTCTTCTCCAAAGTCAAAATGACCATGAAAGGAAAATGTTTTGAATCAATTCAGGACATTGAAGCAGTCACGACAGAGCAACTAAAGACACTCACAAAAGAGAACTTTCAGAACTGCTTCAGAAAGTGGCAAGAACAATGGGATAAGTGTCTTCAAAGCAAGGGGAGTATTTTGAGAAGAATTAATGACAATGTGTCTTTTACTGTTTTATATATATGTATGTATGTATGTATATATATACATTATATATATAATTATATATATATATAATTTAAACATTATATATAAACATTATATATTAACATTATATATAACATTATATATATTAAACATTATATATAATGTTATTATATATATAATTTAAACATTAACATTATATATAACATATATATTAACATTATATATATAACATTATATATATATTAAACATTATATATATAATGTTATTATATATATATAATTTAAACATTCACCCTATTGTTTAATCACACAGTATAAATGACCTTAAACAAGTTCTACAGCATTTCTGAACTTCAGTTTCCTCATCTGGAATATTTGAAGCACCAGTGCTGGGTTAAGTCTATGCTACATTCAGAATGCAGTAAACAATTAAGAAATGACTGCAGGATATCAGGCGAATGTATGGAAGTTTCAATTAGAAATTGATGCTAATAGAATAGCACTGATCTCTGATAATTCAGACATGTTTATTCATAATGTGGCTTTTTTCTGTCTTGTGGTTTTATTTCTTCATATCAATTCTCTTGTTACTTTAGCAGTACTTTTGATATATGCCACCGAGCTTTCATCTACGTTCAAAGTGACATTAAATCACTTTTTACTCACGTTCCTATAACCCCTTAATGGGATCCTGACAATGAAAGTAATGCTATTTAGGATGAAAGAGATGTAGATTACTAAAGGTATATACTTGGCAAATCAATTGACTGGCAGTTGTAAGTCTCATTTAATTATCTTGAGCAGTTATGTCATGCTGATATATGGTGCTGATTGAATAATAGAAATGGCAGTTTATGAACTAAATATATTAAGTCATAATGTAAATAATGAGCATGCTATTCCCAACTCAAATAAAAATAGTTTCAAAGTCTTCATTAAAACTTTAAGACAATGACATATTACTTTATAATACCATGGAGGCTACTCCTCTAAAGAGAGAAATAGATTTATGAAGTGCCAGAGATAAACAGACCATATCCCTCCCTATCATTTGATGGATAGACTGTGAAACCTAAAGAGATAAACTGTTTCACTAACTAGCTAGGGGCAACAGCAAAACTGGAACATAGGACTGCTCATTCGCAGTCCTATTTAGGATACCATGTCACCTCCCCAAAGATGGCAAAAGGAAAAATATGAAGATCAAAACCCTGACACAGTGGTTCAGTGTGACTTAAAAAAAAGAAAGAGGAAGAAAAGAAGGAGGAAGAGGAAGAGAAGGAGAAGAAAAAAAAGGAAGGAGAGAAAAAGAGGAAGGGAGGGGCGAGGGAGAAAAGAAAGGAAGAAGGGAGGGAAGGAAAGAAGGAAGGAAGGAAGGAAGGAAGGAAGGAAGGAAGGAAGGAAGGAAGGAAGGAAGGAAAGAAGGAAGGAAGGAAGGGATAGAAGGAAGAAAGGAAGGGAGAGAAAGAAAGAAAGGATTAATGATGGCAGATGGATCAGATATCTGTTCAAGTGTTTTTTGGCAGAGACAGCCAGTTATGCCACACTTCAGCATGCCCATTGCCTGCCACCTTGTTCTGCATTTCCCAGGAGACCATGAAATTTCTTATTCAAAATCACTGTGCTCTGAAATTTACCCTGCCTCTGAAGAAAAGGAGAAAACAGAGTTAAATACATGATATTTGGGTATTTGGAAAGCAAATGCTGCCTTCTCTTTTTCTTGGCATCAGATGACAAAATACTTTAATTGAACTACTTAAATATTTCCCCCAATATTTTGCCCCAAAACATTGTAATTGGTTCCAACAGATGGAAGCACAGCAGGAGTCCCAGATTCATTGGCAAGGCATGAAAACATGCAAAGTGGGAAAAAAAAAAAAAAAAGCATTGCACCAAAAGGCAGTTTTATATTACCTTTGCCTGTTTATCGACCAGTAGATATTTGTGGGAACACCTTATGTTCTCTTATAGATGTATTTATTTACCTGTCATAAAATAAACTTACCTTTTATTTTATGTCTCATAGATAAGACATCATACTTTGCACAGTGGATCTGTAATTTAGTAATTTTAAACATGGATACTAACGGCAAAGGGTGTACAGTCTATAAGGAAAATTAAATTCTACCACATATCTGTGTGAAAAATGGGTTATTGTAATTATAAATAGAATAGAAATACAAAATTATGGGCGTTCAGAGTAAAAAGAAGTGCCTGGATATCTTCATACTGGAAGCATTTGCCCAGAGATAGGAGGAAATGATAATAAATGAAGCCTTAAGTGAGGGGTTTCATGCAGAAAGAGAGATAAAGGGAACATATTTAGCTCAGCAGTGCTTCCACAGACCAGCCGAATCAGCACCCCATGGAAAAATGTTAGAAATGTAAATTTTTAGATTCCACCCCAAACCTGAACCAGAAACTCTGAGGCTGATGCCTAGAAACCTGTGTGTTAATGGATCCCCCAAGTGGTTCTAATGCAGTCCCGAGTTTGAGAAGCACTAGATTACAGGAGGCAATTAGAACAAAGGGACACGGTGATAAATTATGGGATATATGCAGAAGGAGGCCCAAGTGAATAGCTGGAGAATAGGGAAAGGAGATTCGGCAGACAAAACCAGACGTGGTTGGGGAAGCATGAAGAAGGCTTAAATTACCAACCTAAGGAATTTTAACATGATAATGTGGATAATGACATATGAAGATTTTTTTAATATGTATATGTATAAAGCTGAAAGCAACAAAGCCAGGTGTTTTTTTTTTCCCCTTGGTTTTCGTTTTGTTTGTAAAAAAGAGAGATGTTATAATTAATCCTAATGTAATACTATTGTATAAGAGGAATTAAAAGAGACAAAATAGTGTTGTGAAGTATTAGGAAACTCATAGTAGTCCACACAGGAGTATAAGAGCTTGAATTAGGACATTGAAAGCAAGAGTAAGAGCAGTGAATAGATTCAAGTGGTGTTTTCTTTGCTTACATGAAAAGATGCAAGAGGTATTTTAAGAATGTCAAAATCGAAAGTATTTGGCCTCTGATTGGAGATGAAGAGTGAGGAAGAAAGAAGATGACTGCTTTTGGAAATTCAGGTGGAGACTGTACCAAGCACAGAGATAAGAAGTGACATTGTTTTGTAGGAGGAATAAGAGATCGTTTTTGAACATACATACTTTTAGGTGTTCATGACACATTAGGTAGAAATACCCAACATACATCTGAAATACAGGTCTGTCTTTTAATATTGGAGCATTAAGCAATATGATCATTCTTTGCCTGATACCACCCCCCAGCTATTCAAATATTAATTTAGGAATTCTTAGTGGTTCATTAAGTTATTGCTCTTTACTGTAAGCTGTAGACCAATGCTGGCATAGATAATGGTTTTCGTACAGATAATGTCACTTCCCCATATCTTATTCATCCTCACCCTGTCGCTGTTACAGACTGTTTTCTAGTGATCCCATGAATGTGTTTGGCATTGATGTATTTGGCTTAGTGTGCCCCTGCAGAAACTGGACGGCAGATCTGGCTTCCCGTTGGCCATAAGTGCCAAGAATTCATGTTGTACCTTGGACTGCTCAAGGGACCTTTCCTTAGCTGACTAACTAATTCTAACCCATCAAATGTGTGCTGCTTTCTCACACCTCCAAATACTATTTTGAAATTATTCAGTTACAGCTATTACAAAAAAAGTTGTAGAATTTTTATTTTATTCTAATAAATAATAGGTCTGTTGTTCCACAGAGGCAAAGATAAATGTTATGCAATCAATGGTGCTTTTGAATTTTAATGCTGCAAACAATTAGCAAATGTATGGTTTCCAAGGCAATTATTCTCTGATTTGAGTTACCTATTACTAATAGCTACTAACTACTATGATTTTTCTCTTCTAGTATCTTTTACATTTTTTATTATAAAATCTAAAACAAATATAGGAGAATTACACAAAACATATGCATAGCTTAATAAAGTTGTATAGGATAAATACCTTTGTCACCATCACATAGGCCAAGAAATATTTTTTTCCAGATACCCTGGAACCCACATTCAGTTGCCCCATCCCAACCACAGCTGCCTCCTTCACCCCATAAGTAACTATTCATTTGACTTTTATGATACATTGTTTTCCTTTACAGTTTTACAGTAGGATTATCCCTAAACACTGTAATTTATTTCTGCCTTCTTTTCTTCCTTTGGAATATATTTTAAATATCTTTTCAATGATAGTGTATTAGTAAGAGTTCTCTAAAGAAATAAAATCAGCAAGATATGTGTGTATTTGTGTGTGTGTGTGTGTGTGTGTGTGTGTGTGTGTAGAAGAGAGGGAGGGAGGGGGAGGAGGAAGAGAGAGAGAGAGAGAGAGAGAGAGAGAGAGAGAGAGAGAGAGAGAGAGAGAGAATAAAGAATTGGCTCACACAATTATGGAGACTTGGCAAGTCCAAAATCTGCAGGGTAGGCGAACATATAAGCTGGAGACCCAAGGAAAAATTGCAGTTCAAATCCAAAGGCAATGTGCTTGCAGAATTCCTTCTTTCTTGGAGATTATCCGTTTTTGTTGTACTAAGTTTTTCAACTGACTGGATGAGACCCACCCACATTATGGAACGTAATTTGCTTTATTCAAAGTCTACCAATTTAATTGTTAATCTAATTTAAAAAAGAAATAAATTTACAGAAGCATCTATAATAATATTTGACCAAATATCTGGACACCATGGCCCAGAAAAGTTGACATATAAAATTAACCATCCCATATAAGTTTACCCCTCCCTATCCTCTTTTGGCCTTTGTAATTTATTTGTGGAAGAAACTGGGTTGTTTGACTTGTAGAGTTTCCTACAGTTGTAACTTTGTTGACTGCCTTATTATTGTGTAGTTTAACATATTCTTCTACTTTATGTATTTTTTCTAAACTGTTATTTAGATCTAGAGACTCAATCAGATTCAGTATCGTTTTTTTTTTTTTTTTTTTCCTAGAGGATGTTTATTCTTCCATCATTCAATATAATATTTGTTTGCCTCTCTTTTTGGGATGCTAGCAACCATTGGTGATCAAATCTATTGAT
This sequence comes from Rhinolophus hipposideros, assembly GCF_964194185.1. Taxonomy (NCBI): domain Eukaryota; kingdom Metazoa; phylum Chordata; class Mammalia; order Chiroptera; family Rhinolophidae; genus Rhinolophus; species Rhinolophus hipposideros. Next base: position 78,995,808 of record NC_138052.1, on the reverse strand, counting down.
TCATTAAAAGTTGCAAAATGGTATTCTAATTCATTTATTTCTTCTTCATTTTGTAGCAAAAGTACTTTTAAAGAGAAACTATCCCTCTCTACTCTTCTGTAAACTAAAATCTCCTTGAGACTTGAATAGTTTCTGTCAGTCCTAACTGCTGCCACTCACCAAACCAATCAACCCTTCATTTCAAATTAGTCTTCCTCAAAGTTAACTCTGTTCCAAACATTCTTCTGCCCCAAATACCCCAGTAAGTCTCCTTTTGCTCACTGATAAGTACAGATTTCTTTATTGAGCACTCATGGTCTTGCAAATGATGTTCCTGTTGCAACTTTCTAGCTTTGACATTTATTACTCCCACAAAGGTTCCATATATCCCAATCAAACTGTATTGCTCCCCATCTCCTAAATATGTCCCAGCCATTCTGGCCTCAGGGCATATTTTCATGTTTTCCTCTGTTTTAAAATACCCTTCCTTCCTTCCTTTATCTGTCTTGAAATTTGTCAAGGTGCAACTCAAATGCTACCAATTCTACCTGGAATCCCCAATCAGATATAATCTCTTTCCCCTTTTTTGTAGGAGAAGCTCCGTAATACTTCATGTGTTATCATAATATGGTGATCATATTTTGCCACATATTTTGGTCATTTTTATACTTAATCCTCTTCATAGGAGAAGTCTCTTTTCTATTTTTATATATCCCATTCATCTATCACATTATGTGACATGAGGTATTCAACTTATATTGTTATAAACAAATTAAATATACACATTTGTTATTTTCATTTATTGTTTATTTGCAAACTTAGTTTAAATAAACAATTTAATTATATAATACAATTTCATTTTCTTAATTCTTTTCAGAGGATTAATTTTCAGTAGAACCGAAGCTGTCAACAGAATAGCTTGCAGTTTAGCTTTAGTCTAATTTTAGGAAAGGGTAATATTATCCTCACCTTCATGCCCCATAAATTTGCAAACTAAAATTAAAACTATAGCAATAGATATTAACAGAGGGAGAGATAACATAGTGGTTGGCATATCATTTTCTGTATTTTCAATTTACTTTTATATTTATATACCATTACAGCTTTTCAGCTTCAGATTCAACTAATATCTTTTGATTAGTTATTTCCTCCTATACCATGCACTGTCTTTTTCATATATATTATTTACTGAATCTTCACAGTAACTTTGTAAGGTTGATATTATTATTTGTATCATATAAATGAGAAGAACAACTTTCAAAGAAGACAAATGTTGTGCCCAAATTTATAACCATACTGAGTGGTAAACAATTTTAACAAAGGTCTCTATTAGTTGTAGAACTTATTCCTCTATAAGAACTGCCTTTTTCCTCTAAATTATGTGCCTCATTTATGTTACCAGGTCAAATATTTTCAAATAATGTATAAGAATGACATAAAAATTATTTTGCTATTCATTTGCTTACTTCATTAATAATAAAAGTGTCTATGGGAAATATCTTCAAAGAACCCATAAGACAATACATCTCAATTTTGATTCTTTCCAGTCAGCTGTCCTGTCTCAAATTCTCATCACCATACTATTTTGCCTTTCCATATGTCTGATCAAATTTCCTGTTTCTGTTTTTTCTATTCTTCTATTATTTTCTTCTCCTTGAAAGTTCCTTTTGTATTTCTTGACACTACTTCCTCTTGTCATTCCACTTTCTTCTGCGGTTCCTTAACATCAACTCTTCTTCCATCTACAAATTAAATGTTCCTCCTCAATTCCCCTTTCTCACCTTAGACTTCCTAGGAATGTCAGTCAAACCAGAGCTTCACTTATCATCTACGTGGCAATAACTCAGAAATTTACTGCTTTGTCCTCATCTATCTGATTATGTAGGAATTTTACTTTGTTTTTTTTATGAATCATCAAATTCAACATGTCAGAAGTTGAACATATCATCTTCCTCAATTGAAACATTTTTGGGGAAAAAAAAACACAACATTTTGAGATTCTATATACTCCTTGGTAAATAGAATTACCATACACAGAGCTCAAATAAGTTTTGAGTCTGCTTAAACGCTTTCCACCTAAGTTACTCCCTAAAGTTGATCATTAAATCTGTGGTTCAGAGTATGGGCTTTGGAGTCAAATATATCTTACAGGCAATCCTGGCCATATCACTTAATATTCATGTAATTCTAATAAAATTGACCTCTTGCAATCTCAGTTTTCTTATCTGTAAAATACAGATGATAATAATTCTATCAGAACGCAGGTGTCTGGTTTTTAATATTTGTCTTTATTAATTTTATCCTCAGTGTTCACATGAAATGTTCTAGATCAGAGACCGATTAGTTAATGACTTAGTTTGTCCCTCTTGCCTTAATCCTTAGCCCTGGACAACATAAAGGTAGCCAGATGGCAGGGTGGGGGAGGAATCTCCTTAACAAGTGGCCAACTGTTTCATAAGTGAAAGGAGATCAGAAAAATGTATTTTTTGCCACTTATATACAGACGAGAGGCAGTGGCTCCATTCCCTTCCTGAATAGAGGAGAAAAAAAAAACTTTGTTCCTTGGAGACAAATGGAAAAAAGATTCTGAGTTCTAACTTTAACCCAGGATCGTTTCCAGACTCCAGATCTCTTCATGGCTGGATAGATATCCTTTCTATCTTTGAATTTATGACCTTTCTATCTCTGGCTTCCATTTTATGGCTTTTAGAGATGTGTCTGTCTTCAATTTACTTTCATATTTATATACCATCATAGTTGTTGAAATTCAGAATCAACTAACAACCATTGGTCAGATATTTCCTACTGTACCAAGTCCTGGGTCTCACTACGTTAAATATAAGTAGGGAGCTGAAACTCCAGTCCTTCTTGCTTCTTGTGAGTTTTACCCTGGAGCCTAGTCCTGGCTGTAGACAGTTGTCTCTCAGGGAGATAAGAGAAGTTTTACTATCCTTTAGATCAGAGCATTTAATTTGACAAATGACTATAGATGTAATCCTCATGGTATGTGAAACTAAAATGTTTCCAGCAGGAATGAAGGCAAATATTCTTTATATTGTATATATGTCTATGTTCCAGGATGCTGATCCTTTTTTTCATAGGAGCACTGAGAAATTCAGAAAGATGTATTTCCATGTGTATTAATTTCCTCTGGATATTATAACAATTTGCAACAAATTGGCAACTGAAAACAAAGGAAATGTAATTTCTCTTCATTTTGGAGACCAGAAATCTGAAATTAGAATCATTGAGCTGAAATCAAAATGTTTGCAGAGACATTCTCCCTCTGGAGGCTGTATAGGAGAATCCATTTCTTGCTTCTTTCATCTTCTGGTGGCTGTCAGCGGGCATTATTTAGTGTATACCTGCATCACCTCATTCCTCTGCCCCCATCTGCACATCACTTTTTCTGTTGTGTGCCCATCAAATCTCAAAAAGCCTCCCCCTTTTGAGGATGCCTGTGATTGTATGTAGGGTCCACACAGATAGTCCAGGATCATCTCCCCATGCCATGATCTTCCACTTAATTACATCTGCAATGACCCCTTTTCTTCCAAATAATATAACATTCATGGATTCCAGGGATTAGGACATGGATATATTTGCAGGGTGAGGGAAGATGCTTTTAAGCCTACCACATCCCACAACAGGAAATAATAAATATTGCCTATGATTATTAGTGTTGTGATTATCATGACACTTGTTATTATCACCAATACATCTTTAGAACCAGCGTTTTCCTTTCCTGGTACCACTTTTTAGTTTACAACAGAACTGTGTATTTCCTGTGTGTTACTGCAATAACCTCCAAACTGTCTCCCCACCTCTAGTCTTAAATTCCTCTCACCAAAGTGAGTGATCTTTTAAAACATAAGTTTGCTCAGATGTATTTTTTTATCTTAAAGCCTTACAGTGACCCTCCGATGTACAAAGCCTACCATTCAAGGATCATCTTCTGTTACTTCAGTTTTCCTGTTCTGCTCATCAATGTGCCATTTTTGCAGATTGCTCAACCTTTGCCTCTGCTGTCCTTCTACTGAGATTCCTCTTTCCCTGCAAACTTCTTCACCTTTCTGATTCAAACATTTTTCTCCCACAAGACTCAGTTTGGGCATCTTCTCATTTTTGGAAGCTTCTCATAGAATATTCTCAGCTGGGTTCTCTGCTTATATTCTTTCCCTGGTATTAGCCACTCCAGGCGTCATATTCCATTGTCACATCTTATGAACCGTGAGCTCATAAACAAATCATGGAGAGTCTCTAATCCTCTGTAACATCAGCGGGAAAATGTGGTTAATGATACCACCGACCTCACAGGATGCTTTCATGATTACTGAGATAGTGTATTTAAAGCATTTGACAGAATTTTTTACATAATGCTTGGTTCTACCTATCGTCTACAGTAAAATGTCTTATCTGTTATGGTTCCCATAATGACAGGAACTCTTCACTTCATTTGTACAATTCTAGGGCCTGCTACAGTTTCTGCTGCATACTAGGAACTCATTAGATATTATTAAACAAATGACTAAATGGTGATTTTTCCCCCTATAAATTATGTTCAAGAGAAAAGAAAAAAGCTATGGCATTTACATACCTTTGTTGCAATGGAGGGGAAATATACGCTAAGTAGCAAAATATCTAATTATACCTCATAATTTATGCAAAGAGGAAGGTAAATGGTGTTTTTTTTTAAATGAGTATTGATTATCATTATTGTTTTAGAGACTGCAACTGAAATTTTATATAAGTGCAACTATGATTTTCTTTTAGTTAAATATTGAGGCAATATCTATGTTTTTCCAGAAATGGGAAAAGAGAAGGCAAGTCACCCAAGTATTCTTTTGTAAATGTTTAATTAGCACATGTATTGAATATAAATAGATTTAAATATTGGCCTTCACATTTAAATCTGTTTAATACTCGCCTTGCTTGTAAAATCTGATTTATTTACCTATTACTGAGTAGTAATATACACTACAATTTAGATTCTTCAACAACCATTTTATTTTGCTCAGATTTTGTGTATCAGGAATTCATGAAAGACTTGATAGATGGTTTTTCTGATCTATGTGGTATCAACTTGTTCCTAAAGATCCACTTTTAATATAGCTTCTTCACTCAGATATCTGCTATCTCCATTCTCTCTCTCTCTCTCTCTCTCTCTCTCTCTCTCTCTCTCTCTCCCTCCCTCCCTCCCTCCCTCCCTTCCTGCCTCACTCCCTCCCTTCATCCTTCTCTTTCTCTCTCTCTGTCTTTAATTCTCTCTCTTTCTCCTCCCCATATGGCAGTCTCATCCTATTGAGCCTCTTTATGTTGCTTTAGCTTCTACCAGCATAATTTGTCTTAAGATAGCCATATTCCTTTCATGGCATTCGGCTTCCAAAGCCCAGAAGTTAAAGCCACCAGACCAGTTAATGGCAACACTAAAAAATGTCACAGCATTACTTTCACCATAGTTTATTTGTCCAAGTGATCATAGGGCCCACTTAAACAAGACGGCGAAATAGATTCTACTCTAGCCCTTTATGCAATAGTAGCAAATTTACTTTGCCATAGAGTATGTTGCATGGGAGATTTTTGTTGCAGTCATCTTTGGAAATTATATTTGGGCAATATGTTTTTCTTTTTAGAATCTTGCTACTCCAGGGGTGAGGCATAGATCAGCAGCATTGGCATTACATAGAAATACAGAATATTGGGTCTCACCCCAGACTTACTAAATCAGAATCATTACAACTTGAAATTATCCAGGGTTATCAAGATCACACATAAATAGAAAGTCACCTTAAAGCTTCTCTGTAAAATACATTTATGCTTATTTTACTGACTAGGAAACTGAGGCATCAATAAACTACAAAAAAATAGATGAAAGTAGAAAAAAGAACTTATTACTAATTCATAGTTTTTTTCTACACTCAAGCAACTTGTGAGACTGGACATTCCCTCCCCTTGATGAGATATCTGCTTTCAGATTTTATACGAGAACAACTGTTCAGTAATTTTGTCCAATTTGACACCTTAGGTATAACATGTAGGCAGTCAAAGACAGAAGAGGATTGAGTCTGGACACAACCCAAAGTGTTAGTGCCACTAACTCTGTCCTCCTTTTCCCCTCATGAGTTCAACGATCCTCTTAAAAATGGCGCTGTGGTATCAACTGGTTCCAACAGATCCCCTTTTAATACAGCTTCTTCACTCAGATTAAGAACTCAATTTTCAAATTCCATTTCTATTACCATTTACATTAGTGGGACAAGTACTTCTTTCCATTTGAATATGAACTTTTTGATTTCTGCAGGAAACCACAATTGAGTGAAGCTTTTCTTTTTTTAAGAAATCCCCGAGTGCTTTTAAGAGGGATTAATTGTTAATTATAAATGTTTTATATTTTACATAAAAGAAGGCAAAGTACTGTGCTTTGTTCCCGATGCTTTCAAGTATATGATTACAACTAGAACTCCCCAGTTCCTCAGGTATTTCTCTTAATAAAATTATACGATTTAACACTTGAGCCATCCTCCCAAGTCCACTTAAACACATTTAAGGTTAACTGTTTCCCACTGGGAAGCTGCTAGAGTGGTGATATCTTTGTTCTGTTAAATCTTTTCCTGTTTTTTTAAGAAGAAAGGAGTAGATATGCCATTACACTCCTTCCCCAGATACAAAGCTAGGCACCCCAGTTATAATTACAGGACAAAAATTTATATACGGCTAAGGTGTGATTTAGATATAACAAGTAGTCTAATTAACACCTAGTCAAATCAAATTTTATAACTTTTTTGAATGTAAAAAGACTTTAGTTCCTAACCAGTCTTATACACAAGGCCAAAGTCCTTCTCTTGAAGTCATCTTTGAGCTTTAAAGAAACTAGTAAAGATATTATGGTTTAATTGAATAGTTTGTTGCTTACATTGACATGTTTACGAGAAGAGGTTTCAGCTGGCTTGGAATATAGATGCATAACTCATGTACACATTGTTTCCATCTCCATTTCCCTAGTGGAAAGTGTGTCCTATTTATCACTTTATCCCAAGCATTTTGCACAGCAACAGGCACCTGAAGACTTCCAATAAATGTTGACTAATGGATAAATAAATGAATATAGTTACGCTGTGGCCTACATGGCCACTAGCCTAATTGAAAGATACTGCAGCCTTTTTATGTTGCCACAAGGACTGCAGAAAAGGAACCACGCTGGAGAGGAAGGTGAAGCATGACAGGCAGGCAGCTGACTGCTTGGTTCTTTGTCTGAGGAGGCTCGCGAGCAGAGTTGCCCTCCCAGCTCTGTTTGGTCTCATTACATGCAGGATCAGGTCTCTGCAGTTCCAGACTTCTGCACGCAGCCTCAGCTCAAACCCTCCGGAGGGCTGTCAGCCTTCTCATCTCTGCCAGATGATTTGACAACACTGTACATGAAACACAAGGCTCACCACCTTTCAGGATTTGTTTGTTTGCTTATACAGAAGAAAATAATATATATATATATGTCATATATATATATATATATATATATATACACATATGTATATATAATACATATATACATATATATATACATATGTATATATAATACATATATACATATATATATATATATATATATATATATATATATATATATATCTTTTTTCTTCTTTAAAGAGTGTGCTGGGTTTTTGTTGTTGTTGTTTTATTGTTATTCTTATGCAGGAACCAAATTACCCAGGGGCAGCTATTTTTTGAGGCTAATAATAAAAGCACCACTGTGTTATTCTTCTCTTATTTTACATTTGGGGGGCATGTAAAATATTAATTCCACTGTAACATTTTTCTGCTTATAAATCCTTCTTCTTAAACATCAAACACTGCTGCTCCCCTTCATCACCCCTGTTTGCTCAAAGTCTGAAGAATGATGATCTCATCTGAATTGGTGTGTGTAGAGTTCGGGGCCATTTCTTCCACCCCCTTTATGTCACAAGAAGTAAACTTTGCCTGGCACCCAGTCTCCTCTGTGTCTGTTACTTCCAGATTTTCACATAGGTTTTCTACAACCACAATGCTGTTCCTGTCAGACTGCCCTTGTCCTTTGAACATGCTCTTGTCTTTGTCACACACCCCAAACCCCCATTGCATCGGCGTACTCAGTCACCTTCCTGTGCGAAGTTCCCTCATAGATGTGAGCATTTGATCTGATTTTCTCTTAGCAGAATATATTCTGGAGGTGGGGTATTTTCTTTCCATTCACTCTCTCTGCCAAAGCTTTCTAGTGTGTGGGTTAACACATCCTTGCCTGTATGTAGTTTTCTATTTTTCTATTACTAGACCATTGGTCTTTGTTTTCTTCTATTTTGCCTCTTCCTCCTTCCTCTTTAGTATCGCCCAAATAATTTGCATGAAGAATATAGATGGTATTTCTCATATGTCCAAAAATCTGCTTGCATATATAAATACATGCCTTTTACTGGCTGCGATCCATCCACTTAAAACTGCATTCTTTCCCCTATTCTCTTTCTTTGGGCCTCTGTCACCAGTGGCTTCAAATTTGGGTATAGAATTGCCCTTTGATTGCCCCTTCAGTTTTCCCCAAAAGGAAATTTATGACTTTGACACTCTAGCTAATAGCCAGATTAGCACAGTGTCCGCAGGTATTTGGGGAATCACTATGCCTCCTGTCAAGTTAAAGTTACTTGTTTTATCTAGAGATCACCCTTTCGTATATTGAAGGTGATGGGGGAATGAGTTTATAGGTTTCATGGGAATTAATCTCTCTCCTGGAGCCTCCATCTGCTCTCTTTAGTAAACTAAGCTATTACATGAAAGTGGGGTAACAAGTATCCTTTTGGACCACCCCACTTCCATTGCCCCCAAGTCCTCTATATTAGGGAGGAAATACAGTCTGTTTACAATGTTTTGTTTCTGGCTTATACTTGCCAGGGAACATTTTTCCAAAGCGTCTCCCCATGGATAAGGTTCACTACATGAGTAGGTAGAGGTATTGTGAACGTGTACGCAGTGATGTATGGCTTAAGACAGAAAGAAAAATTACTTAGATTGATTCTTCCTAAACAAACAAAAAAAATCTAATAGTTAGCCCACACATTTTTATGTTACTTTGTACTTTGGCAAATCATGTTTATAAACATCATCTGACTTAAGCTTCACAACAACTCAGTGACTCTAAAGGAAGGATTGTTAGAATGATAATGAACATGGACATTGGAGTCCAGTTTGTAACACATCTGAATATCCCAGTAATATATAATAATATGTCATCTGTTATGCTTGGGAAAAAAATCTATTTTTCATTCAATAAATAAGTTATTTACGTTATTGCCACTTACTACATATTTCATAAAGGAAAGTAATCTATATGTGAGAGAGAGGCAGAAAGGTGGGGAGGGGCAGGTAAAGGAAAATATTATCATTTATAATGTGGGAGTTTATTCTTAGAGCAGCACAGTACTTATATTACAATTTGGAGGCCCCCATAGATTTCAGATAATTGGCATACCTTCTTCATTCAATGACTTGTGTGGGATGAATTTGTAAGGGAGGAGAAATCATTTGTCTCTACTCTGCTGAGTTATTAGCTGGGACCCCTGTAATAAAAGTCAGATTAACAACAGAAAAAAACAAACATATGTTTATTCACATGTAGACCTCATGGATACATGAGAGATCCCAGGGACAAATAAGTAAAAGCCTGAGGTGGTTTAGAATTCAGGATTAAATAACATCTTAAAAAGAAAGGGGGAAAGGATGGGTAGGGCTCTTAGGGGAGAGGAAATGATGTGTTTTTTTTTTAGGAAAGATGAGTAGGTCCTTGGAAGAATAAATAGTAGGTAGCATAATTTTTGACAAAGTCTGTCTGGGTGTGGTGTCGCCTTCTAAACTCCTTTCCTGTGACAAGTCAACCTTCCCTGTTGACGAAACTCCAGGGATTTATGGCAATTAAGTTCCTTTTAGAGGATCCGTCTTCAGGTAGATAAGGGAAATTCAGAAAAAGCTTCCCCTTGCCTCTGCTGTTTTTTAAGTGTCTACAGCTCGAAATAATCAATGTGCCAAAGTAGTATGTTTTGAGATGGTGTATTTCGTTTCCCTTCTAATTAATGCACAAGCCTTTAAACCCTAGCATTTTTCTGTCAGTTTTTTTGTTTTATTATTATTTACTGAATTCATTGAGCTTACATGAAAAATTAAAAGTACTAGTCACAGGTGTGCCTTTATTTTTTTCCCCCAAACCACTGAATGTTCAGTTTCCTGTTACATTTGAAATTTTGTTGGAGATCAGTTCTGTCACAGATAAGTCAGTACCAAAGAATCCAGTTTGGCAGCCTGTCTTAGATTCAACAAAAATTTCCTCCTCTGAGTCTTGAGTTCCTTGACAATAACAAGGATGTTCACCACAAATTTGAAAAAAGGAAACTCGTTCCTATTTCACTGCATCATCCAATGTGTTCCTTGGTTAAAACTAAACACTACAAAATAGATGAAAACATGTTTCTTACTTGTAGTAGGAAGACACCTTTTACCTCATATTGAAAAGTTTCCCAACCTTGGTGCTTAGAAAGTGAAAGCTATTGTGCTGAACAACAATGCCAACGCCGAGAACACAGATTTCAAGTAAAGGGTTAGCAATATTTCTTTTAAAAATGTCAGAGCTCTTTCTGAGTCGAGAACATTTTTCACACAATGATAATAAAATACTCTGGGATGGCCTGTACTTTCATACCGACTTCACTCCCTTGATTCTACCCTTTTGCCAATTGCTAGACAAAATGCACTGTAACAGGACCTTACTTAACACAAAGCAAAAATCACAGCCAAAAAGGTCTGACCTTTGATTATCTGAATTTAGCTTCAGAAGTGATTAAGACCCCGTTGAAATTCCAGCAATGTGGCTTACTCTGCAAGGTGCAGATCCCTGCTGGTAAATCTGGAAGGTGCTGGGGATTTGCTCCCTTTGAGAAGTGCTAATCATGAACAATAGACTCCTGCCAAGAGATGCCTACTCTAAGTTACAGAAGAAAAATTCAAAATTGCTCAGGTTGTAGGTTGGCTACTTTCAATTCACAAGAAGTCTTAGAAAAACTAAGGTATGAAGTTTCTATGTACTGTGTTTTATTGTTTGTTTTTCTCTGAACATACATTCCAACGTATGGTGACTTACACATACGACTCCATTTTCTTTTCTTATAGGAATAAATAGTAACTTATATACTAGCTGTCATTTGGGCCTCAGAAGTAAATGAAATAGGTCCATGTCTGATTCGCTTTTAAGGATTTTTAAAGGCCTTTCCATCCCTCCCCTTCTAAAACTTTTTACCAGCTTCATACAGTAGAATTCCTGCCATTGAAGTCCCTCTTTGGGGCTGTAATGTCTTTGTCAAAAACCTAGGAATTTCAATTATCTGTTGCTGTATTACAACCCATTCTGAAACTTAGTAGCTTAAAACAATAGTTGATTATTTTTTTCTGATTCCTTGGTTGACTGAGCTCAGCTGGGAAGTGCCTCTGTTCCAGATGGTATGTTTGAGGCCCTTTTGTATATTCAACTGGAAACTCAGTTACGGCCAGAATATCCAAGATAGCTTCTTACCCATCAGTGTGTCCTCCACGTAGTTTCTCCTTATTGGCCAGGCTAGCTTGAACCCTTTTTATAGCATGACAGCTGACTTTCAAGATTGTAAACTGCAAAGTACAAGTGCTTGTCACCCCTCTGCTTGCATCATGTTTGACAACTCTAACACCCCATTGGCTAAATCAGGTCTCCTGGATAAGCCCAGTTGGTGTGGCCCTAATTACATGGATAGAGTGAGGCATGGTTTGCTGTGTCACATCAGGTTAAAATGTTAAATCCAAATGATGAAACGTATAAGCCCATTTATACTTATACAGTACTTTATTGTATAAAAAAAATGCTTTTCTCACATTAATTTGCAAGATTCTGTAGGGTAGGAGAAGCATTTTATTATCATTGTCTTTTTATATATGAAAACATGCAGCAATGAGGTTAGTAAATACTAGGTAAATTGAACCAAGACGACACAGATAATAAATAACAGAGCCATAGCTTGAAACCAGCTTTTCTGACTTTAAGGATGGTTTTGGTTCTACTTTTCTGCCTTAACCATAATATATTTAGTCTCTATTACAAATTAGCAAAATATTGGCCTCCCATACCTAACTGGCCCTCTAAAATGTGTATTGGCATTTGCGTACTGCCCTGTGAGCTTTTCATTGGATTCTGTTAGATGGCTGAAATTTAAGAACTCAATATACTTGTAAATATCTTTTTCTTACAAAAGAACTTATGTAGATATTCCCCAGTTGCTTGTAAGGCCACAATATTGCATGACCCCATGCAGCGTCTCATTACTAATTCATATGCTCAATAAATATTTAGTGAGTACCTATTATATATGTTCTACGCATTGTCTTGGATATTAGGGATATAGAAGTGAACAAAACATACCAAAAAAGGCCTGCTTTTGTGGAGCTTGTCTTCTATTAGATAAATCAGAAAACAACAAAATAAATGCTCAGGAGAAAAATAAAGAAAGGAGGAAGAATTGTGGAGGGGGTTTCCATTTTTAGTTTAGGTGGGCAGGGTAGTTCTCCCTGAGAAAGTGACATGTGAGATAAGACTTGGAAATAAGGAAGCTAGACATGCAGATATTTGGGGGAAATGCCCTATAAACAAACAGAAGGAAATTGGGGGCCTGTCTGATATGTTTGGGGAACAGCAAGGAAGACAGTGTGACAGGAGCAGTGGGTTGTGGGGGAAACATGGAGATGGAGATAGAGTCAGTGTGGTAATTAAAACTAGAGCCTGATGAAGGATTAGGTCATTAATGTCATTGGAGGGACTTGTCACTTTTGCATTGAATGTGATAGGAAGCCACCATTTGATAGAGGGGCCATCTAACTTACTCTTCTACTTCCGGAAAAGGACTGCCGGAGGAGGTGGGAGGATACTTGTTAAAAATGCTGATTCAAACTCAGGTCTGCAGAGTGCAAATCTCTGGAAGTGAGTTTATGTAATCTACATTTTCAATTGCTCTCAGCTGCACCCTGTGTCCACTAAATTTTGTGAAGTACTGCCTGGCCCATTATCACATTTCAGCTTCCAAAGAGCAGATAAGCAACCTCCATTTTACCATCTGGATAATGCTAAATGAGGCTGACTTCCAGTTAGGTTAATGAAGCTACAAAGAGACTGAATGCTTCTGCAAACCACAGCTGATCTAGCACCTTAGAAACTCCCCATAAGTCCCCAGGAAGAAGTATTTGCAAAATCTCTGAGGTGCATGTGTAGAATCCACATAGCAGCATTAAATTAGCCTCCTTAATCAAATGAGTAGCTTTGCAATTTGTACATGAACAACCCCTGCTGGAATTTGATCCAGGAGCCTTGGAACTGAAAACTAGAGCTCTGCTCCTTGTAAATGAAGGCGAACTACCAATTACCCAGATAAACACCGAGCTTCCTCGTTCCTTTCGCAGATCTGGAATCATTCTCAAGTAAGGGTATCACAGCATGTAGCTGAAGAGCATTTTCCATCTGAGCCCTGGAATCCCCAGAAGGTCTTTTTCTAAGATAATTTTAGAATGGGTAAAGTACTCCTAAAACTAGCCATGCAGTAGCAGAATACCTCTATGGCAGTTTATCCCTAAAGAGCACCAAATTATTTTCTATCAGATTTAATTTTGGTGTGATCTTAGATTTTTTTTTTTTAATAGAAAAAGCAAACTAGAAAATATAATGTAGGGTTGCATTGAAGAAAGACAAAAATCATTACTGGTTTTGAACTTTGGAAGTGTAATATCAGATTAAAAATCCAAACTATTTAAACATAGACTAAAATGAAATGCTGGAACAAGCTATTTTAAACAAGCTGTCTATTTTGGGTCTTGATGCACCAATCATTTCCTCAAAAAATAATCTGTTTCTCCTTCCACTGTCTGGACTACGTGAAACTTGCTTTCTGTGAGCTGCTAGTTTCTGGGCTTTCCTAGTGATTATCATAGGTAACTCTTATTCACTTATTATAACTTGCCTCTAGTTGCTTTATACCCACACTTGTATCTTCACTTTCAGGTTAAAAATAATACATAATCATCTGTAAAATGTCTTTCCTAGAGTACTTTAAAAACATGTTACCGTTTCTCTTTTCTTCATCTTTAAGGTTTTCCATTTAATTCATCTTTTTATTTTTAATAAATTTTAATAAATAACTTCTGCTCAGTTGGCTTCTTTATTTTTCACCTTTCCAGCTCACATTTTCATACTGTAGCTCTCTTTCTCAGTCTATGCTTAATGTTCATGGTTATTTTTTCTTGCACCTTCCCCTGCTCCCCAACTATAAACGTGTTTTCCCAGGTCAAATATAAACAGTGGATTATTTCTTCAGTATCTGTGTCTTTATCTTCATTTTAAAGTAGTTAGAAAACACATTTTCCTATAGGCCAGATATTGAAAAAGATGGGACACTATGAAAAAAAAAAAAGTGAAGGGAAAAGAAATGACCTTAATGAGTTCTCCGACAGTTCTGATTCTTTTTTCTTGTCTCTACTATTTTTTTTTATAATTAAATTTATCTGTGTGACATAGGTTAATACAATTACATAGGTTTCAAGTATACAATTCTAGAATACATCATCTATATATTGCATTGTGAGTTCACCACCTGAAGTCAAATCTCCTTCAGTCACCATATTCCGGGCGGTCAAAGGTATACAAGTGAGCATTTGTTGCTCAAGCAGTAGTTCGCCATAATCAGAAGTGGTTGCACTGATGGTAACCACTTTGAGCACCTCTTGTAATTACAGAAGTCAAATATGACTTGTATTCATTTTTTCCTATTGGTATATATGAGTATTACAATTTTAATAGTTTTTTTTTTTCCTTTCTTAAATGTGTATACATAGTTTTGGTACCCTCTGTATTTGACACCCTGTACCATCTTCTACCTCCCCCAATCCTACCTTACCCTCTGGTAACCACTAAACTGTTGTCTGTGTCTATGAGCTTTTGCTTGTTTGTTACTTTCAATTTTATATACCACATGTGAGTGAAATCATATGGTTTTCAACTTATGTTGTCTAATTTATTTTGTTTAGCGTGATAATCTCAAGATCCATCCATTTTGTCACAAATGACAGTATTTCATCTTTTCTAATGGCTGAGTAGCAGTCCGTTGTATGTGTGTGTGTGTGTATATATATATATATATATATATATATATATATATATATGTATATTTGTATATATAGGTAAATATACATATATATACATATATATGTGTGTGTGTGTGTATATATGTATATGTATATATGTATATTTGTATATATAGGTATATATACATACATATCTTTACCCAATCTTCTTACACCACATCTTTACCCGACCTTCTACGGAAGGACACTGGTTATTTCCATGTCTTGGCCACCGTGAATAGTAAAAGTCACTCTGAAGTTCATTTGTTTTTTTCTTCCATATTATTTCTACTATCCTGTGATCATTTCTGATTTCATTGATCTAATTATCATTCAGAATAATAACAATACAGATACCCACTAATAGAAGCAAACATCTCATTTTTCAGATTTAGGAAAGAGTGAATCATTTAATTTGTCTTAAAGTGATTTTTAAAAATTCAATAATAAAATTTTTGTCTCTACAAATGACAGAGATAAGTTGTCAAATATCTTTTAAATTAAACCTGAAGCAAGATGATTTAATCAAGGACAGGATATCCTGCAGTGTCTAATAATAATACAGGAAACTACATGAATACTAGCTCTCTAATATAGACCATATCATCAGATCAGAGCTTTCTGTACTTCAGTTTTCATTTTCTAAGATGGAATAAAGGAGAGAATGAGTTACCAAAGCGAAAATACACCTGGTCAAGGAAGTCAGTGGTAAACTCTCCATAAATGGGGGCGGGTGGGGGGGGAGTTTTACAGTCCTTAAATTGGAACTAGACTAGACAGCCTCCAAAGAGTGATCCACGTATAAAATTTTATTTTCTACTAAACATTGAAATGAAAAAACTACAGGAAAATGTAAAAATAAAAGGCAGAAATAACTCCCTTAAACTTGGACTATATCAAGTACACCGGAAGCCAGGCTCTGGTTATATTCTTCAACTTGAAATACAAGAAATGATAATACATACTAGAAATGCATGACTAGAATTTTTTTCCATCAGATTTTTGCCAGGAAGAAGATTCTACTGACAAATTATGCAGATTTGAAAATGGAATTAACCTGGTTTTTAAACAATGATTATGCTTAAAATTTGCATGGCCTACTCCCAGTTATTTTATAGTGAATATATTATGGGGATGTTCAACTTTGAGTTAATAACCCACTATAAGAAATCAATGTCCTAATAATGCATAGGCTGCTTAAGGTTTAACAAAAAAAGCATTCATTTATCTATGAATATGGAATGCTGAAAATGTTGCAGAGAGAAATCTGTTAGACAATTCTTTCAAGGTAATTACAGTTCAGTGGAAATTAGAAGATCATTATCAACAATAGAAAAAGTATTTGACTTGAGAGAGACACAGACTAAGGAAAAAGGCAGTGGGGCTTACACTTTATTTTTATTGATAACAATAAAAAGTAATGTAAAATTTTGAAAAGCAATTATTTATAATAGTTGTTCGACATTTTCAAGCAGTCCTAGAAGTCTGATCTGGAACTGGATGAGAAGTTAATAAAAGACTTAGCTATTATGGAGATTTCAGAAACTAGAGGACTTCTGATAAAAACAGAGATCTTTATATTCATTTTTTTTTTCAGCTTCCATTATGGTCCTAATTGAACTTGATATTTCTTTTGTTCTTCTTCCAAACTTAGTTACCTAATGTTGACTATTAACCATATACCAAGAGTATGTGCAACGTGTGTATACATTAAAAAGTGTTAATACAGAGGGTGATAGATGGAAGTTCAAAAGTTAGCTAATTCATAGCGGTTTCACTCAATGTTCATTCTAGAAATATGAACAATTGTACAATGAGCTAAATATAATAAACATTTTCTTCCCGGAGACAAATGTGCCTATCTCTTCCTTGACTTGTTCCTTTTTTCCAGAAGACAAGTAGTGGGATTATCATTCTTGATAGAAAAAATACTTTAAAAACACAGGCTCTTCGAATAGAAAGGAAGTCCCAACTCCCAGGAAGTAGTTTATTGAGCACAATTAAATTTTCCGTCTCAGCTGTCCTAAATCTTTTCTTCCAAGAATTTGGGCTACAAATTACTAAAGAAATAAATGTGTTTTGGTTTTGTTTGTTCGTTTTCTTTTTTATGTTTTCTTAAATTATTATTTCAACATTTTTTGAACATGTCACATGCTGGCTTATGATGTACATATTATATAATCAGTTCAAGTATTTGGGGTGATGTGAGACTTCAAATACTGTCTTAGCTTTTTTTTTTATAAACCTGATTTAGGTGTTTTTCTAAAGTATAGTTTGTGCTTTTATGAAAAAAGCTTATGATAAGTGAAATCAAGTTCTCAGTTAAATTCAGAAGACTATAATTTTCATAATTTTATTACTACTTAGGGGGGAAAAAGAGAGAAAACCCTAATATTTCAGTACATTTGGTTGAGTCAATAACACTTCTTTATGTCTTTCTTAGAGCAATAAAAACTGTGACTTTGCTTATTTCAATGTTTGCAGGAAGTTATGCAAGTATTGATGATGATTGAAGGATCTCATGTATTTGTTTTAGATTTTTTATTTTGTTACTAGTGTGTATTTTAGCCTAGGTTCCTCTGAAAATAAAGCTTGAAGCAAAAACGTATGTGCTGCTTCCTTTCTATGGAGTATAATCTCAGGAAAGCTGAAATCAGGCAAATTTTTGCTCAGCACTTGGGGCAATCTGTCATCTGAATGACTGTATCTCAGGAAAGACCCTCTGAGGGGAAAAAGGCAGAGAATTTATTTACAGTGTCTTGTCTCTCATTGGTCAAGGGCACATCCTCCAGGAGGCTAGCTCCTCTGCTCTTGGGAGTTGTGCATGCATACTAGCTGAGCAAGTCTCAGAGCCTCAGTGTCAACAGGGAATCCCTAGGGCGGGAGGTGAGAAGTGAGAGGTATTGAAAGTGAGGATGAGGCAAAGCACCTTCTGGTTGTTCCACATGAAACTGACCAGAGTCCACATAGAGCTGGTCACTGCAGTAGCAGCCAGAATCAATAAGTGCCAAAGGCCCAGGAGACAGGCAAGGCAACAGGATCTGAAGTAGCATGTAAGTGATGTGAAATGTAGTGAGTGAACGTGAGACTTACACTGGACCAGAGGCCCCTCTAACCAGTGATTTGGTCTCTTGGGGTGGCATGAAAAGCTGTGATAGTAGTTGCTATAGTCTCCATTTAAGAAGGTTAGGAGTAAAATCCAAATCAGCTTCATTTACTTTACAAATGTAAGTATTCATTAATAATAGAATATATTTATTGTGTGCCTAAAGCATGTATGGCACTGTGCTAAGTGCTGGGAATACAAAATCATATATGATATCCTTACATTGTTTGACTAGATTATTGCCTGGTGAAAGGACAGGCAAAAAATGATTTTTAAAGAATAGAGTGATTTTGATTACAGAAAGCTTATATACTGTACTTCATGATATTTTCTACATCAAACTTGTAAAGTAGCTGTTAGTATCTATCACTTAACAAATGAAAAAATTATTACACTTGGAGTGTCTTACTTCAAATTCCTTAGTTGTCATAGCTGGCTTCCCAAATGAATTCTGCTCATGAATTTATACACAGTAAGTTTCTACATTTGAATTACACACATACAAGTGTGTGTGTGCATGTTTATGTGTATCTGTGTGGAGAGAGAGAGAGAGAGAGAGACAGAGAGACAGAGAGAGAGAGAGAGAGAGAGAGAGACAAGCAAGCAAATCATCACAGATTTAAATGCCTGAACCTTCTAGAAGTTGAAACTGAATTCTGAAAGCTGGCTTAAACATAGCTACTCTTTAAAAAGTCACTCAAAGGAAATTCATTACTAGTGGAATTGGTAAAATTAGACTTGTGTAAATTGTGAAGAATCCAAGAAAACACAAAAAAACTCTGTCTTGAAACAAACAACAATTAAAGATATGGAAGCAGTAATTTCAGAGTACTTCACTTGTGGACACATTTCACTTTTGTCATTTTTTTACTTCAAATAAAAAAAGTAAGTAACCATATGAACAGGGTGAGAGAAAAACATAATATGAACTTTTTTTGTAATTTTGATTCTTAGGTAATTATTTAATTCCCAAATGATGAGAAATCTATATGGGCTTTATCTGTTAGCATGTGCACATTTGAAGCTTCCACCCACCTTTTTGGGGGGAGGTGGCTCTGATGGTGAAGAAACTGATTTCAGTTGGCAAAAAAAAAACAAAACACCAACCGGAAAGGAAAACAAGACAGCTAAACAGTGCTGCCACCTACTGCTCAGAGAGTTATCAAGCAGTCCTGTGACTCCATTGTCCTGTGCAATGCATAGAATATGAATATGTAAGTGTTGACAGCATCCAAATGAAAAGTCCATTGAATTACCTTCAGAAATAACTTCTCACACCATCTGGTAGAATATAATTATTTTACGTCCTTTTAAAGAATTGCAGCTTGCTGTCAGTAGTGCATGCCGACTTACGCAATGCTGAAATGTATATCACGCACTCCAAAAATGTAAGCTGTCTGTGTGTACAAGAGTATTTTCTATTGAAATAGATGGCCATATTAGATAGGGTAATTTCTGTTTCATTGTGCTAATGAAGTTTATTGGACACAGAAATAAAAAGGACACTGAAGGAGCATCACTGAGGATAAAACACATTCTTTGCTCTAAGTAGCCGAGACTGATACATTCAGCAAAAAGGGTCATAGAATTTTAAAGACGGTTTTCTTCAGGAAATTGTTCCAAAACTCACTAGGCAATAGTGATAGCACATCCTGTGTGCTGGCTAGCTAGCCAGCCCTTACACAAGTGAGGAGACAGAACCATCCGGGCGGGAAGGCTCACTGACAAGCCAAATGAAAGTTGGCCACGGTCTTTGTTTGCTTAATAGGAAAAGTTATTACCTTTGCTTGTTATCCCAAGAAGGCTAATGGAGCTCTCAGGGGTCTCTCTTTCCAGACACTAAATAACATCAATTACAGTGATCCCAATTAAACAGGGAGTAGATGTGAAGTTAAAAATTGAACCAATAACTCCTTGACTGACATCCTCCGTAACTTTCTTTTGTCACGTGTGCTCTTTACAATTCTAGGTTCCTGCATTAACTCACATCACCTTAAAAATGTTTAAATTGCTTAAAAAACAAAAAAGCAATGGGAGGAAAGGGTAGAAATACATCTGCTCTACTAATGTTTGAGGTCATCTAGTGTAAGTGGAATTGGGTACCCGATTTTCTAAATATGTATTACATCTACTACATGCAAAGTATGATCTAAGAGATATGAAACATGAAGTGAACAAAGATAAAGATTAGAGTAAACTGGATTTTCAACTTTGTAATGTTTCAAATATAACTGAAATAGTCTTCTGTCCAATGCTTTCTGAGCTTTTATTCACAAACTCTTCAGTATTAATAGGTCAGAATTCATATTCTCTAATTAAGTATTCTTAGATTCCAAATATGTTTGAAAGAAGATATTTCACATCTTATGTAATCAACACATAATTTTTAACAAAATATATCAATACAACAATAAAAATCTAGATTTATTCTAATATTATTCCACAATATTAACCCAATTTTAAAAAGCTGGTGAATGTATTTAAGTAGTGGAAAATTGTGGAGAAACTATAGTACAATTTTAGAGAGATGTCTGGAGGTTTACTTGCAATTTTTCGAAAAAGATATTTAGAGACCTGTGTATTCTAATTAAAATCCGTCTTTATATAGTTGAATATTGGACTTTCTCCACTTATGAGAATATGTAAAATTTTCATATTTTTACTGTTCCCAAAACTACTATTGAACTTTAATGGTTTAGTATTTTTTTCCTAGACAGTTCACTGAAGCAGTGCTAGTGCATTTTGTGAAATGGGATGTACAGGTACATTAAAGCAGATAAACTCTCTACAAAATAGCAAGTGAACAGATGGTTTAGTTGGCATAGACACATTTTTAACGTTAGTTAGCCTGATGCAACACAAAATGCAGCTTCTGTCCTGGGATCTATGTCTGCTTCTCTGCTATTTCCTTGTGAATGAGGTAATAGTATTGATTTATAACACATGTCTATGGAATTAAGATCCAAAGTACTCTAGTGCTATAATATGAATTTAGGAAAATGTTGGAGCTTTTCATTTGAAAATATGTCTAGTAGATACAGTCAAAAACACATTGTACACTACTAATTCTCTCATGCTTTTCTATTTTCCTTTTTTTTCTCTCTCTCTTTTAAGTGATAATTAATTAGTGAAAATATTGAAGGGTCCTAGAGTATGGAGCGGGGAACATGAAAGAAATTTCAAGAGGAGTTTTATAAGCATGGTGAAATTAAACAAACCAAATTTTTGTATGTGAATAGTTCTCTCTAGAGTCATGATATGTAGTGGCCCTGAGTAATATCTACTATTTTGGTATCTGTAACACACTTTAAAATGAGCTCAGGACTTCAGAGACCTTAAACTTTAAAGATATGAATTTAATTACACTCCTATTAAATGAGAGCAGTATTTTTTTTCACTTAATCAAATGTTAATTTGCCCCTTTCTTGGAATGTTAACATTTCATTGTTGAAACCATTACCTAGCACCTTGAATGAAAAGGCCCATATGACAATTAATAAAGCAATAGAAATCATTGGGAATCTAGGCTACAAATTTTCTCCTTGCAATCTGGTATTAAGGAAATAAAGATGCATTGCATGAAGTGAATGTGCTAAAAGGGGAAGGGAAAATCCTATAAATTCAGTTTTCAATATCTTCTAATTTCAATACTCTGAGAGAAATATTGAATAATTATTATTGTTATTATTATTATTATTATTATTATTGTTTTGAGGTGGAATAAGATTTTCAAAGGAAGTATTGGGTAATATTTACCTACCGTGACTTATATTGGCCAATACCATATTCATATAGATATTCTGCTGTAAGTTGAGATACTTAGTTACAAAGCCTCTTCATTGTTTTTATTTTTGTGTGTGTATCAATAATTAGTTGATCCATTGAAGAACATACGGGACACTACTTCAAACTGTATAGTGATTTTTCCATTTGTTAAAAAAAATGGGAAGAAATAAGATGTTTTTATATTTTTTATCAAAATATTTTTATTTGAGACAAACCAAAATTTTAATTACTTCTTCAGCAGAAATATATGTGTCGATCTTTATCAGGTTAAATGATTATGTGTGGTTGAGTTTTGAATACATGGTATATATTCAGAGGTATTTCTCGGTGTGAGTGTCACTTAAAAGAAGTACAAATGAAAAGTAAATTGCCTAAGAGTCCTGCTTCTAGTGAAATATGATAACTGTGGTATGAGAAAACAAGCCAAGTCTATAGATGATAAAAGTTTACTCCTGATAACTTGACACTTCCAGTATCTAATACCTTTTGAGTACTCACTATGTGCATATGCCTGACACTTAAGTTAGGCACTAATAACTACTACTTGAAACTATGAAATAGTTATTTCTAATTTATGTTTGAGACAGGATACTTTTATATAGTCTTAAGTAGTGTAGCATGAGTCTAGAATACATTCTTTCTGATTGCTGTGGGGAATGAACAATTTTGTTGACCTGGAATCTTTCAAGAGATTCTGTTTAGTTCGATCTTCTTGCTTACACCAGCCTGATATAGCTTAGTCCGTACTCTGAGTTCTATATGTCCCTCTACCCACCTTTGCTTTTCTCTCACCCTACACTTCCCTGGCTAAGAATAGTTCTTTTGCTATTAGACTCTTGGCAAATTTCTCGTGACCACCATCTAGAAACATGGTTCTGCATCAACCCTTGTATACCACTGCTTTTTACATCCCTCCTCTCTGTATCCTCACTAGTGCCCTGCCTCCCTTCTTTTTTACAGAGCTACACCTCTTGAAAGAATAGTTTAAACTTGCTGTTTCACCATTTTCATCTCCAATTTCCTTTTGGAATCACTACAGACTGTCTTGTGTCCTAACACTTAAGCAAAACTTTATCAATAACACTGCTAATGACCTCCTAAATGTCAATTCCAATTCCAATAGCATCTCTTCAGTCCTCTTTTTATATTGACATTCCAGTATTTGACATTGTCAATCATTCCATTTTTAAAATGATATATTTCCTGAATTTCCACTGCCTTGAGCTTTGTTAGACCTCCTCCCATCCCCCTACCTAATTTTGTCGTCTCAGTTTTCTTCCCCCCACATTCCTTCTTTCCGCCTGTTGCTTATATAGGTTTCCTCTCTTTGAGTTCCATGGAAGGATCTCATCCGTATCTGCAGCTTCAACCATTCCACATATTTGGGTGACTCTCCCTTTCATTCGCATATTCATTCAATAAATGTTGATTGCCCAACTGCAACATACAGGCACTCCTCCAAAGGGTAGAGAGTACAACTTAAGTGCAAGTGACACATTGTCTGACCTCATAGTACTTTCATTATAGCTGGTGAAACATACAATAAACAGGTAAATGAACAATATGCTTATGTATTATCAGGTAGTCATAAATACTTTCAAGAAAAATAAAACAGGATAAGGATTTAGAAACTTACAAAGAGGAGGATGATATTTTAGTGCTAACAGTTGGAGAAGTCTGAGGAGATTTAAGCAGAAACCTGAATGATGTAAAAGCTAGTTCTCCATATATCATTATCCAGTCAGTATCACTACCTGAACATTTGAAGTTATCCTTGACACTCCTCTCTCTCATGCTCTTATTTGATGTGATATTAAGTACTGTTGATATGAGTTCTTAAATATCTTACAAATCCATCTACTTCTTCTGCATCTCAGGGGGTTCATCTCTACCATCTTTACTACCACCACCTTAGTGCAGGCTGCCATCATCTCTCATTTGAACTATAAAATAATATCTTAGCTCCAATTTTCATTTTTATCTTTTCTCTCCAATCAGTTTTACCCACAGTAGCCAACGAGATTTCCTCAAAATATAATCTAGTCATGTTCCTTCCCAGCCTTCCCACTTAAAACACCCCAGTGACTTTCATTACCCTTAGGATAAGTCAAAATTCTGATCATGGATCCATAATCTGCCCCTATAGGCCCCTCTAGCCTTATCTCACACCAAGCTCCCATCTGATTATGTCTGTCCAGTCACATTAGATTTCTTACAGATTTGCCAAATCCCATATCCCTCTAAGCTCAGTTTTGCCCATGCTATTCCCTAGAACTGAAGCCAAATTGCCTACTTAAAATGCCAATGATATTGTTTACTGTGTGTCTTTTGGAAAGTCACTTAACATGCCTCAGTTTCATTATCTGTAAAACGGAAATAATAATGGTGTGTATGTCATGGGGTTGTTATGTAAAGTGTTTATCACTTAACAAGTATCATGTTTACCATTATATAAATCCTTGCTGTTATATCACAATGCCTAGAATATAATAGATTTTGAATAAATACTTGTTCAATGATAATTGATTCCCTAGTCAGCTTCTAGAGGATCCTTCCTATCTTCCTCCAAGCACACTTACATCCAGACCTCTAAGTTGCATGGGAATCATCAAGTTATCCTTTCTTAGCTGAAGAATATTGTAGCCAATATCTACAATATTCCTCTAGGTAATTTCTCATTTCCATTAAATTAGCTTTCCTTTATTAAACCCAACTTTATGTTTTATAACTCATCTTTGGTAATGAAATAGGCTGTAATACCTGATACATATTGATTAAGGATGAGGATATTTTTTCACAGATGGTATGCGAGCTTTCTATTTCATACTCAGATTTAATCTAGATTGCATATGAACTATTTCTGTTCAATTTAAAGATGAATATAAGCTCCTGTTCTCAACAGAAAAGAACAATTAACACATTCATGACTCAGAGCTCAATTTATGATTATATTATATGAATAACCATTTGCTAATTTAATAAACTATGCCTTAACTGCAAATGTTAATAGATGAGAATAGTAGCTGAATTTTGGACTGACTATGAAATACAAAATATTGAGACTTTACAAAATAGTTATACACTTTAGGAAATATCTTATATTAATATTATTTTCAATATTATGGTAGTTGTACTATACTATCCAAAACATTTCAGGACAATACTGTAATAACATGAAAATGCAAAACTTGTTAAATTCAAGTTAAATTCTGCCTAGTTCTGCCAGAAGATTTTCATAGGAATTCAGAAATGCTCTTACCGATAATTTAATTAAACCTTATTTATCAAACTGTATGTGTGGGATACACTATTAGGTACTAATGATTATTAATATCTAGACATAAATAAATTTAGTTCATGAAGTCAATTTCATGCTAGAAGTGTAAATAGAATAATGGTTAATAAATTTATTCATTGGTCTTCTTATTTGGGAACAATGAGTGATATTAAATATGTATTCTTGAATATTATCGTTTGTCCAAAGAGATTTTAAATATTGTAAGAGTAGGAAAGGTGCCTGTAGTTATTTTTTAATCTGTCACAGTTCTTAGTTCTGCACATCTTTTAGTGAACTAACCTCCCTCTTAGTCGTAAGATGATATATGATATGTGATCTCAGTGCTAACAGACATCTAAAATAGATCTACATACATTAGTTTAAACATTTCATTAAAGTAATTATTTGTTTCAAAAATATTTAACGTATTTTTGTGTTTAATCTTAAAAGAGTAACTAAATGTATTTTTTAGTGCAGAATAGCTCTACGGAAAAAATATTCTAAACTTTATTCGTTCTTTAAGATGTATTTCAAGTCTCATTGTTAACAAACATTGCTAACTCCTCCATTTGGAATCCATCTTTTACCTCCATGTATGCACAGGTCTTTGTACCTCCATTATAGCATTTATCACAATCCACATTGCATTATATCTGCGTGTGTGTGTGTGTGTGTGTGTGTGTGTGTGTGATGTTGAGTGGATTTGAATGGATGTGCCCTCTAGAAGATTGTGACTGCAAGAGTATTTTGCCCAAGTTAATTATCCTCCAACAATATTTGGATTTAAACTCATCTTTTCTGGGATGCAAAATTCAGAAGAGCCTCCTTCAATGGTACATTCTGATTTAAGTTAAAAATAATAACGATAATAATAAGGCTAAACAGTTTTTTACTGTGAGGTTTCTCCTCACTTGTCAAACCTCAGTCATATTCCTTATAACATACATTCTAAATGAAGTGTTCAATTTTGTAAAGACTGTGATTTATACAGTCTACTAATCACTTATGTCAAAAGTTGGATTTTGTCTCTTGGTAAATCTCATGTAGCACCTCATTTTAAGGTCTGAATAGCTTAAATCTCCTGATACTGACAATCATTTACATGCAATCACAATATACAGAAGCAGAAACTAAGTTTGGTTGGAGTGTATTTAACAAAAACATTTGTAAAATCTTTATGGATATAGAACTGTTTTATAAAAGTGTTTGTCTTGAATGTAGTTTCTGTGTGTTTCCAAATACTTAAAATTAATATGTAATTCTAAGCAGCCTCTTAGTGACTAAATTCAAAGAAAGCGCCATTATATTTTAAGAGACTTCATTTTTTTGCCAAAAATATGTTTTTTCTACCAGAATATCAATATTTTAAAAAATGACTCCATTTTATTTTCATATCTTTGCATAAGATTATGTTTACAGTGTCATTATCCACAAAAGCCTTCCATAGAGTATTTTTTTCTTGTAATTAGAACAGTAGGAATTAATGACAGGCTAGGGAAGCTTACTGTTTTTATAATAATGAATTGGACTATTTGAATGGGTAAAAAATGTTAATACAGTGATTATTTTAGACTGAGCTAAGTCTTGTCATAAAAAAGTATTAAATTTGCATTAGATGTTTTAAAAATGAAATTGAATACTGTGAAGCCATATAAGGTATTCCAACTTTTCCAAACATTACTACAATTGTGAAGAAATACAGAAGTTATGATTCAAATAAATTCTCTCTGACAGCAAAATAAACCCACTGATTTTTGTAACCCAAGGACACCAGTTTCATTAAATCCATGTATTTAGTTCTTTGTTGTGTATGTGTTACTTCATTGTACTACTCTTTCGGTGTTTTACAAAGGGCCAATAGTTTTCTTAAAGTAAGGACCTTTTAAATAAATATTGTATATTGTGACATTGGAAAAAGAATCCCTACTTGTAAAAACAATATGGCAGTTAAATATTAAGTTATATAGGAGACTTGGATCATTTGTAACTGAAAATATAGTGGGGATTATTGGAAACAAATTTGTTAAAATAAATTACATAATGAAAATTATCTTGTCCGTATAATTGAAATAAGACATACTATTCTATTTAGTCTCATTGTTTTAATATATATATCTGATGCTATACAATCACAGTCTGATCCTGTTGGATTTTGATATTTAACTGAAAATAAAGGTTTAAAAATACAATTTTGGAGAAAATGATTTTATTTTTAAAATGTGTAGATAGAAAGAAATAGATTGTGACCTATGTGTTGGTTGGTGGTAGTAAGAAAGCCTTTTGAAAAAGTAACCAGCTTCAAAACCCATGCTAATATACGAAATCATTCTGAGTATCTAAGAGGTTTTCTAACAGTCATGTATTTTTTCACAAAGTTGTTTTTGTTTATTTGTCCTGATCTTTCTCTTTTTGCCTCACTTCCCTGTTTACACTCTTCCCTGGATGAATCTACAAATCTAATTATTCTCTTTCTCTGCTTCCGAGGACAATAAAATATCCAAACCAGCTGAAGAAATCACCAGCTTACAGTTCCACCACGGACTAGCCCCCAGTGTTCTTTGGCCACCTTCACTTTGCTCTCCTGTGAGCTTTCTTTCTCACTCTCCACAGACCCCTGCTTTACAAGTGCACACAGTGAAATATCTGAACAATTTTCCTCCTTTGGGCCATTTCAAACCTCTTCTCCCTGACTCACATTTCCTTTCATTCTCAGCATATGTTACTCTCTTCTAATTTACTGAAAAAAATAACAATAATAGGACATGAACTCCCACACTGTTTCTCTCTTCCATCTCCCCATTGTTCTTGCATTGCCAATTTAGAGAAAGTAATGACTGCCTATTTATTCATTTACTTTTAAAAAGAGGATAATTTTTGTTGACCATTATTTCTCTCTTACCCTTGAGTCCACTGAAATCTAGTGGCTTTTACCAAGGACACCAAATCTATGGACTAGATTGTGTCCCCCCCCAAATTCATATATTGAAGGTGTAACCCCCAAGTGATGGTGTTTAGAGATGGGAGGTAATTAGGTTCAGATAAGGTCATAAGGGTGGAATTACTGCTGTTATAAGAAGAGACACAGAGAGCTTGTTTCCAAACTCTCTCTGCCATGTGAGAGCACAGTGAGAAATTGGCTATCTGCAAGCCAGAGAAATTTACCAGCTTCCAGAACTGTCGAAAATAAATTCCTGTTGCTTAAGCCACTCAGTCTATAGTATTATATTACGGCAGCCCTAGTTGGCTAATATAGATTTTGGTACTGATAATGGGTGCTGCTGTAACAAATCCATAAACATGGGGACACGTGTTTGCAACTGGGTATTGGGTAGGAGCTGGAAGAGTTTTGAGGTACATAATAGGAATATGGACATTAAGGGTGATTCTGATGTGATCTCAAATGGAAGTGAGGAACTTACTATTAGAACTGGAGGAAAGACTGTTCTTGTTATAAAGTGACTAAGAACTTGGTTGAATTGTGTTTGTGTCCCAGTATTTTTTGAAAGGTAGAACCTGTGAACAATCAAATTGGATATTTAGTTGAGAAGATTTCCAAGTTGAGAGGGACCCAAAATTTTGCCACCCCAAAACATGCCTTTTCGAATATTGATTTTAAACTGGTTATTAAACAACAAAAGAGTCAAAAAGAACCTTTGACCCTACCCCTTCCTGCCTAAAAGAATTCAGATAGAAAAACCTGCTTCAGGAAGGGGAATTTGGAATATTCACATTAGCACATAAGTGGCAGGTCGAAAGAAATCTAGCAAACCCTGTCTCTCTCTGTGTCCCATTGTTTTTGGTTGTCCCTGCAAGAATTTTTTTTTTTTTTTTTTTTTTTACCACATGTCTGCTGTCTGATGGTTACTTGTCAATGGCCTACTTTCCCTCTGAAATCCCAGATTCCTGCTCCCATTCTCTTTTGTCCAGAAGAGTATGTAAGCCTCAACTGCCCAATGTATTGCAGGTCTCATACCTTATGACATTGTCCCCATGTACGTCTATAATAAATCTTGGATACTTTCTTCTTTTAATTTGTCTCTGTAAATTTGATTGCTAGTTGAGCTAGAAGAACTCAGAAGGTGGGAGGAATATTGTTTGTGTGCCCCCACATAAGCAAGTGTTGAAGGAGGGGTTGTTACTCCTAACTGATTATAATACATAAAATATGAAAGCAAAGAAATGACTTGGAAAAGGAATTGTTAAAAAGGAACCAAACATGAAACTTTGAAAAATTCTCAGCCTATTCATATTGGGGGAAAAAAAATTGGAAAGCACATTTTGAAAAGAACATCAAGAGTATGGATGTACTATAACTTGATAGGTTATGGGATGATATGAGCAGGAACATTGCCAGTTTGAATGGAAGGAGAGATGATAGGACAAAATGAAAGAAGGCTGTCAGTAGCTTCTCAGGATGATGGAGCTATTTGGCTGCAAACGTGCACTATGCTTTAAGAGGGAAAAATGTCCTCAGAGTCAATTTAGAGATTATCAGGCCTACTGTCTTGGTTTCAACAGGTCAGATGGCCACTGCCCAAAACTTGGGGCCAGGACTGCCCTGTGGAGCTGCAGAGCAGCATGTGGCATTACTCAGCCCAGCTCAGCTGTGGAGGCAGGACCTCCACCCCAGTAGTTCCTGAAGGGAGAGCACTGAACCAGAGCTTTGAGATGTGATGGACTTCAGCTTGCTAGAATTTGGACTCGCTTGAGACCCATGACCCTTTCTTTTTCTCTATTTCTCCCTTTTGGAATGGGAATATCTATCCTATCCCTGTGCCCACCATACCCACCCCCCATGATATTTTGGTAGCAGATAACTTGTCTGGTTTTACAGGTTAACTATCTGGAGAGAAACTTTGCCTCAAAGTGAATCAGATACCTCAAGTCTCATCCATATCTGATTTAAATTATAGTTAGATGAGACATTGGACTTCAGACTTCAGAGTTGATGCTGGGGCACATTAAAACTTTTGGGGCTTTGGAATGGAATGATTGTAATTTGCATGCAAGAGCACAAATTTTAAGAGGGCAGGGGTAGACTGGTATTTTTTGTGGTGATCTGAGATGACTAATACACCAATATTCCTGTTTCCGAAATGAAGGCTCTCTGTTCAGTTTTCCTTTTTGACCTTTTAATTGCACTTGACACTCTCACTAATTTCACCTTCTTGAAATTCTCTCATTTCCCCTCCAACTCCACAATATCACTCTGTCCTGTTCGTCTTCCCTGAATCTATTCCTTATAGTCATTTTTACTGGTTTCCTTTTCTGTTACTCTTGCATTTAACAATAATGATTTTCCTGAGTTTGACTTGGAAAAATTCTGCATTGTCTAACCCTCTCTTATAACTTTATTATCACTACTAAGCTCCTGTCTTTATCTGCTCCTCTCAACTTAAAATTAAATTCCAACTTATTGCCTTAGTCAGTTTAGTCAAACCCTAAACTGTTGTTATCTGAGCTAGTATGAAAGTATTGTCATGAATCTCCTTGATACTTTCTAATCTATTCTATCGTTGTCTATTCTTCACGCAACTTCCAAATCAGATTATGTCAATTTGATCGTGTCATCAAAACTTCCAGTGACTTCTTTGCACATCATATTAGGTAGTTCAGTTAAGTTAGACACTCAGTTGTGGCACTTCTAACCGTTGTCAATTTATGTCACATCCTCACAGAACTTTGTGGGTGTGTCTTTTTTCCCCAAACATACCATTCATTACTTTTTAGGATTCTGCTTTTGTACAGGCTTTTAATGCTGTCTAGAATATTTTTTACTGACTGTATTATAGCCAAAAATGTAAATATCTATTTTCATTCAATAGCAAGCTTAAATCTCTTCTGTGAGACCTGTGATCAACACAGAATGTGTTACCTTCCCCTTTTTCTGTACTTTTGATACACTTCCTTTACACCATCTATTGTATCCATGTATTTCTCACACACCAGATTATAAATAGCTTGAAAAAAAAAACTGTCATCTTTACATAGAAAATAATTAGCAGAGTGCACAACAGCATATATACATATATATATATACATATATATATATATATATATGTATATATATGTATGTATATAGCTATTCAGTAGATGATTGCTGAGAGAAACAAGGAAACCTGATCTTTTTCAACGATCTGTAGAGTGAATTGTGCATATGATGTATACGTACACACAATAAGCTAGAAAAAGATTAATAGAAAATAAATAATACTTGTTTTTTTTCTACCTGTTCTTTTAAGCAGCAAATAACCTAATGGAATATGCATACATAAATATAAATATAAATATAAGGAGGACCTGATTTTTACACATAATAAATTCATAAAAGAGGCAAAAGTAAAAATCTTAAATGTGAACAATAGAGTTACATGTTGTAAGTGAGGTTCAATTATAGATAAGAGTATCTTAAAACATCTAAGTTTGCTTTACCCTTACTCCTTCTGTGCAGTGATGGATTTACAGCTTTTTCCACATGTACTTCAATTTTTCTCTTTTTAAAATCAATATATAGTCATCCAGCTTAAGTTCAATAAGTGTACTATAGAGGCTAAAGATATGATAGTTTCAGCATAAGTAATGATATCTCTGTGTGTCTTAATTTTATTGATTTTATGAAAACATTATTCTTATCATATTCATTTTTCACCCCATTTTATTTTTAATATTAAGGTAAAGTGCCATTCAGGTAATTGTATGAAGAAATGAAAGTATACAAGCACAAAACAAAGTTTTGCTGAAATTAAACTATTGTATAAAAGACAGCAATACCGGGATGTATGGTTGTTGATTGATAGATGATCTTTGGGATTCTAAGTTTAAAAGTATGCTTGAAAATGTCTCAGAAAAAAATTTTAATTAAAATATATTAGGGTGACAAGGGTTAGTAAAATTGCATAGGTTTCAAGTGCACAATTCTTAATACATCATCTATATATCACATTGTGTGTTCTTCACTCAGAGTCAGTTTTCCTTCCATCATCATATATTTGACCGCGTTTACCCTCATCTACCACACCCTGCACCCCTTACCGGCTGGTAACCACTAAACTATTGGGTGTATCTATGAGATTTGTTAATTTGTTTGTCTTGTTTCTTTTTCGTTTTCAGTTTTATATCCCATATATCAGTGAAGTCATATGGTTCTTGACATTTTTCTGTCTGATTTATTTCACTTAGCATAATAATTTCAAGATCCATCAATGTTGTCACAAGTGGCACTATTTCATCTCTTCTTATGGCAGAATAGTATTCCATTGTGTATATATACCACAACTTCTTTATCCAATCATCTATCGAAGGACATTTTGGTTGTTTCCATGTCTTGGCCACAGTAAATAAAGCTGCAATGAACATCAGAGCACATATACCTTTACAGATAAATGTTTTCAGAAATTTGTAAGTTGTTTTAAAGCTGAAATTTTGAAAACTAAGAATCATCTATAATGTAAGTTGCTGAACAAAGAGGACAATAATAGTAACTAACAATGTTGATTGTTTACTATTGAACAGGCACTTTTCTAAGAGTTTTACATTTACTAACTCATTTACTTCTCATAACAACCTATGAGAAAGGTGCTATGATTATCACCATTTTATAGATGAGAAAGGTGCTATTATCCCCATTTTATAGATGAAAATACTGGCAAACTGAGAAAATAACATAATTAAGGTCACACAGATGTCTATAGTGAGTGGTTGAGCTAATATTAAAGCTGAGAAGTATTGTTCCACAGCCAATACTCATCACTGTATCTCTCTCTCTCTCTCTCTAAACTATCAAAGATGAACAGAAGTGGGCTGAAAATGACCCAGTAGAACACGGTTTGTGTGATGTATATTTTCAAGTTTTTTCCATGGGAGGTCTTAATTACATAGTCTATGAACTGGAGAGGAGTACAAATGAAAAGGGCAGCTTTCAAATTCCATTTTGTCAGTGTACATGTGCAACACACTGATCTTCTACCTTTGTAAAACTATTATAGTATCTAGCACAAAAACCCAAAGTTTTCTAGAAGTGAAATTATTAACTAATCAATTTACAACATATAGGCAAGTAAGCTTGAAAATTAGTAGGGATTTAATATCAAGAAATGAGCAAAGGGCTGATATGATAAAAATCATCACTAACATTACAAAATTGCTTACAACAATATTAGACAGTTATTGTTTTTTTTTCCACTTTCTTTATTTTTAATGGTTATGAGACTATGTTTGTAAATATATTTATTATTGTTGGCAATGCCTTGTCTCAAAACCTGGTGATTCTTAGGAAATAGGAGGAATATGGATGAATAGATGGGGTAGAGAGAGGAGGAAGTCGATCGATGAACTACTGTGTATTGGCAATCTAAAATGTGAGGGATTGGAAAACGTGAGGAGTGTCATCTCAGCAGGAGGGCACCAATCATAGCCCCAGCCAGTTAACAATCCGTAAGGGTTTGTAGCAAAAGAATGAAAGACGGCCAGATTAAATTTCTAACTTTTAGGATTAGAGAAAGCCAAAACATAACTTTCTACTCTGTCCTTCACTTTGGTATTTAATTCTCTTAAAAAATAGTTTTACAAACCAATCAGATCAGTATTTGAGTGCTCAATGGGAATCAGATGTATTTGAGTTCTTTTCTACTCTTCACCTAAAACTGATAACATTAGGCAATATGCTGTATAGATATTTTTAAAACTTGGGCATAGATGACACAGTGTAATTTATAAATATAAGTTCTTTCTGTTTTACATAAACTTTGATTTAGCCATACACTGAAAGTTGTTCTACAACAATGCTTAATAATCTCAGGGTTCAGTTTTAGGTAAATAGACAGATTGATATAAAGAAAATTGGACATGGTGAGGTCATATAACAGAGAGACACAATCTACTTTGAAGTTAGGAAAGGCTTTATGGAAGAAATGATATCTCACTGTGATCTAAGAGACTGTTAGATTTAACCAAATATGTCTGAAGCATGGTAGGAGAAGGGTAACAGAGTATGGTGAGAGGGTGTTCCAGGTAAAGGGAAAAGTAAGTTCAAAGGCAAAAGAGCCAAGAGAATTTTCCCATTGGCTTGGGACCTAGAGATCCAGTTGAGGAATTCCAAGAAAAAAATAGCTAGAGGGACAAGCAGAGTCAAGTTGCTTGTGGACTTTTTTTTTTTTTTTTTTTTTGGTACAGGAAAGAAAAGGTGGTTCAGTGCATGTGCACAAGGACATATGTGTATGTGTGTGGGAGGGTAACAGAAGATAAGAAAGTGCCAGGAAGTGCATGGAGGCAAAGAAACCAGCATTTCCACAGGGGCTCCATCTGTGGGTTTAATGGCTGCAGATACCAGTGCAGAGCCCTAAGAAAAAGAACCAAGAGTATTTATGGACATCCATGAGGCTCCCTGGGAAACCCCAGAAATACCACGTTTCTACGCTGTAAGTAGCTGTAGGTGCTTTGGAAAAAAGATGGGCCTGAAAATAATGAAATTTGTGTTATCTCTATGACACCTTATGTATTCTGGAGCCTATGAAGACAGCAGAAACTCAGATGACAACTCTTTGCCAGTTAAAAATAGAGATAGACCATCTTTCCTTTATAGTTATGTGATGATATCTGATCCTACGGTGGTGATATTGATCTAAAAATGAGCCAAGGAATAAAGCAAGAATCTCCTTCTCTTGTGTCCTATGCAAAACATTATGATTCTGTCAGAGGGAGAGTACAAACGTTGAAACAAAGGAATTGCATCAAAATGGGTTTCTAAATCAATTCTAAGGAACTGAGATGAAATCTGGAAGCTCTCGTTCAGATACTTTTGAGGATTTTGAAGAGGAGCACGAGTCAGAGCTGGCAATTGGGAAGCAGCTGGTTGACTTTCAGAAGAAAGGATGTAGGTACCACCACTGCAAGTTTTACATGTGTTGGGTAAGCATTTGCATAGTTGGACCAGGTCCATTGGTGTCCAAATAAGACGGAGGCAGAATTGAATTGAATGATATGTATGTGGACACAAAATTAGCTCAAATCACATGAGAGCTCTTACTGCTCTACAGATTTCACCTGTTTTCCTTGGGAAGGTATTTATTGAAAAATGCTCAGCTGATATAACTAAACTCAACTGCCTGGACTCATAAATGAGTAAAACACACTTAAGAAAATAGTCATTGAAAATCTTTAGTTCTGTACAATGGCAGAAGTTTTGCTTTGTAATAAGGATACTTCATAAAAAAACGATATAATTACCTTAAGAAGGAAAATTGTATAGACATATCCCCAACTCGTGAACCTTCTGGCTTTCAATCAGTAGCATGCAAGTCCGTGAAACCACAGAATATTAGTAATGATCTGTTTATGTTCAATTGTAACTAAGGTGTCCGATATTCAACCTCCTCCCTGTAGTGTGTGAATGTATTTGCACAATATGTATGCTTAGAGAAACGCTCAGCTTCTATCTGTTCATCTAGAGGTTGCTGTATTAATAGGTTGCACACTTCATTGATTTTTAATTAATTTATTGAGAGACACAGAGGATAACCACTGCAGCCCACAGGCATGTGCATTTCCATTGCAGTCCACGTCTTTATTGATCAGCTGCCTAAGCAGCAGAAGTAATCCATTTTAAGTATACTTCTCTGAGAGAGTGTGGACACTATACAATTCACTCGTCCCATTGTAATTATATTGACAAGAGGTCAGTGAGAGGGGAAAACTGTAGCATGTTTAGTATTCTCTTGATCCAAGCCAATAAGTTTTTTACCTACAATTTATTTAGTAAGAAAGCAGTGTTTTTTCACGTGTTTTTAAATCTTACTTTATTTATTTTATTATCATTTTGTTGTTTCTTGAAGAGAATTTAGACTCCCAAGAAGGCTGCCCTGTAAATTCTTCCAGTGCAAGTTTCCAAAAGCTTATGAAAGGTGGTAAATTAAATTTTTGAAGAAAAGATAGGGAACAAGAAGAAAAAAATTCTGTTATGCCTGCCAGCCTCAGGAATCTGTAAATGGTGTACTGATTCACTTCCTCCTAGTATTGTAATGTCACCCTCGGGGGTTTGGCCTAAGTGCTGCAGGGCTTGCTTTCATCTATCCCGTCATAAATATTGTAGACTTTTAAATATGCCCCACCTACACCACAAAAACAAAAACAAAACAAAAACAAAAACAAACAAAAAAAACGCCACTACCTGTAATCCAAAACCGCCACTGTCGGTCAAGTGACAAGCAATCTTTAAATTGTCCAAAATACATAGTTCAATTCACAAACAGTTTGTAAAGTGTCTCCAGAGGCACCATCTTTGCGGAACCCAAAGAGATCTGTTTCTAACCATTAAGTACGTATTATGCACAAAAGTTTTAGCTTCACTGAAGTCTTAGGGAACCCATTGTCTGTATAACAATCACTTGTTATACTTGTATATGCTGTCTTTTGTTAGCTTCATATATCGTTTTATAATCTATTGGCTATAAAGGTAAAATTATTGCCTCTAAAGTAAAGATGCCTGCAGTCAAATCTTGTTTCTTATAAGCTTTGTCCTTCACTAGCTATCACCATTAGGCGAGTATTTTCTCTGTGCGTCAGTTTCCTCATGTTAAAATGGGAATAATAGTTGTAGAGATCTCATTGAGTTCTTTGAGTCCCTGTACATGTACAAAGCACTTAAAACTGTGCCCTAGCACAAATTGCTTCATTAAATGTTAACTTTTATATATACAACATGCAATTGATAACATACACAATTATATTTTGTCTTCCCCATATGATTTTAATGTTCTCAACTTGTAAGAAACCTCTCTATGTTGTATCTTCCACAGTGACTATTTATATCACTGTGTGTTTGGATTCTGCTACACTAAAATTAGTGCTGAATAGTAGATAATTTATATTGTTAAACATATTTATAGCATTGCACAAATAGTGTTTGTGCTCAATTCGTTTGTAGTGTCAAAGTCATTGAGGTAAGTTTGGTGCTCATTAATAGACAATAAGTTGACTGTGCATGCTTGTGTTAAATATGTATATATGTTTGTGAATTTAATTTAATGGAACAATGATAAGCAATAAACTGGACTATGTATAGCAACATGTTTGAATCTAAAGAAAAGCATAATGAGGAAAAAGTGATCCTACTTAGTGCACACTACTATTTATGTATTAGAAATAAAACAAAATGCTTTTTTTAAATGCAGATAAAAATAAATAAAATATGGATGATGGAATGGAAAGACATACATTAAAAACACTATTATGAATATTTATGATGGATAGAAGGATGGGATTGGGGTGGAGAGTAGAGGGGAACAGTGATAATACTGCACATAAATTATAGAGTATGGTTAGCTCAAAATTCCATGTACCTGAAGTCCTAAAAGAAAACAAAGAAAAGAGTCACACATATTGCCTTAGGTGGACTCCCAGAAAAGCCTCTGAGACAGATTTGCATGCAGGACATTTTTTGTTGTTGTTGTTGGCACGTATTCTCAGGAACAATATACAAAAGGCAGAGAAAAAGCAATATTAAGTGGAAGGAAAAGTTGGACTATGATGAAATTGCAACAGAGGTCTCATCTAATCCCACAGGGTACCCTGGAACTGAAATAGCTCATCAAAATTGTCCAAGGGTGTGTGGCCTTTGTAATCAGACATCACCTAATTACTGAATATAGCTGCTTCCTGTGAAAGGGTGAAATACCCAGAAAAGTGGCTCCATTTGCAGTTGGGGGCAGCAATGCCCCAAAACTGATGCAACTGAGATGGGAGCCAGCATCAGTCAATATACCCAGAAGCTGAGAATATGAGTCCATTGATCCTGAAGAGGTTCTAGGGTCTACTAATGCATGGGAGTGTGTGTTCATACCCATGCATGAGCACATTCATATATATCATTGGGACACTGAAAACATGTTTCGAATAGCAACAAATAATATTTTCATTACACATTAAAATGACAGAAATTCGGTTATCCTCAATTTCATAATCTTCAGAATTGTAACTGACCAAGTCTCTTGAAGATCATATGTAGATACAAGTGAAAGATATTAGAATTAACCATTTTTAACTCCAAGCCAGTCTGGGACAATCATGTCAATCTGCTTTCTTCCTCTGAGCAGCGTGATTGAAGAACATTCAGGAACAAATAGAATGAAACACACGAGTCACTACACCTAACACTGCTCCACAGCCAGTAGGTGTTTCAGTTGGCTGCCGATTCTTTTGTCTTACAGTAGTCAAACAGTGTTTTGAATAAGAGGGCTGGAATTGAGGTTACTTATTTATTTAGAAAACCATGGTATCTTAGAATATTGAATGTTCTAGGCATTTTATAAATATTAAGCCATTGAATCCTGAAGGCAATCCTCAGGGTAGATACTATTATTATCTCCATTTAATGGATAAGGAAAGTACAACACAAATAAATCTGCCCAAGTTCACACAGCTATAAGTAGCCAGAGTTTATTTCTGATCCATCACCTTAAACATTCGGTGCACTGAACTGACTTTTACTAAAACATATTCACGGCTCTCGCTAAACATTTGAAGGGAGGCATCTACTCTACCTCTTTCCTGACTGTTGTCTGTGTCTATTATTGGACCATGATTTAATATTTTAGATAGATATATTTTACAGTTCCATCTATTCTGGAATAAAAATTTAAAGCTAGAGGACACCTCAGAGATCATTTAAGCCAATCTGTCACTTTTATAGGAGATGTGAAATGAGTACCTACGGTCGTAAACCCAGTGAGCAGCATGTCAGGACTTCTTCTACCTCACAACACTCAGTTCTGTATGCTTTCTACTAAGCCATGAATCAGCTTTGGCTGGTTGACAAGACTTCTCAGTTGATTCAATTACAGAGCCCCCTTAGTTCCCCTTCATGCACTATTTGGATGAAGTCAGTTAGTTCTTTAAAAAAAAGTCCCCCTTTTTTTTTCCCTTGACCATGCTCATATCTTTAGCCCTAAGAGTAGAGAGCATTATAATTGTTCTTGTCGTTGTTTTTCCTGATAGAATTGCTTTCAGAAGAAAAGGTAGATAAAGAGTGATTTTCATTTGAAGCTCCTTTCCTGAAGCTCCCTGTTATTAAGAAAGCTTCTGGTTATTAGAATGAAAACAGGAAGAAGAAAAAAGATATCCTCTTGCTAACTCCAGAGATTAATGCCTGTGAGAGCTGA
Source organism: Rhinolophus hipposideros (assembly GCF_964194185.1). Classification (NCBI taxonomy): domain Eukaryota; kingdom Metazoa; phylum Chordata; class Mammalia; order Chiroptera; family Rhinolophidae; genus Rhinolophus; species Rhinolophus hipposideros. Next base: position 78,956,306 of record NC_138052.1, on the reverse strand, counting down.
TTGCAGCTTGAAACTTTTAGCTCCATATATGTGTTTGATGAAATTGTCACATGGCCTATATGTGGCCTAAATATTTATCGTCAGATGTAGTCTGGTCTCTCTTGACTTCCATTAGCTTCCTGTAGCTGGGCAGAATACATTTTCACATTGGATTAAAACATAATAATAATAATAATGATTTTTTGCTAGACAGCTGTGACTCAAATATCATAAGATTAAAAAGGTCATTGCTAGATGTTCTTCAACAGCAATGTTTTAAAACTAAGTGTCACTGTTGTTGTTTTGTTTTTCCATAGAGCCGTTTATATATGTCAATTCTAACCATAGATTAAAACTTGGATTTTGTATTAAAGTGCATTTCTGAAAATTAAGAGTAAAATTCGACTTTCCCTAGGTTCTCTGTGTTCATTGACATATATTTTTAAAGGTATGAGAAAAATAGAAAATAAGTAAGCATTCATTGAAAACTTATAGCACACAGAGCAAGAATAAAAAATGATAAAATTCGGAATGGTTTAGATAACGGTAAATTCTGAAGACTTTGTGTAAAATCAGACTTGTAGCACCTGGATCAAAATGTAGATAAAATGCTCCTAAAACGCATCTACTAAAAACTCCCCTTGGTGCTGAATGACAAAAGGCAGATACTTTGGTACAGCAGGTTTACTATTTTATTCAGCATTGGAAAATATTATACAGCATTGAAAACTTTTTGACTTCGTTTGTAACCTTTATTTCACTAAATTCCTGAATCAGTGATCTATTTATGGAGGGCACCAAATCTTTTAATAGATTCCCTACATTTTTCTTCTCCTATATGCAGCATCCTCAGGTGAGTCATTATTAAAATAATACTTCCACCAGTAATTATTCTAAAACTTGTATCTACACATTAATCATGAGGAGTAGGTTGTAGATATATATTTCACCATTTGCAAGCATTTATTGAACACCTACTGTGATATATTAGTTGAGGTTCACAGATTTTCTGAAATGGGCAATTTATTTAATGAAGGTATATGATTCTTGTGTGTGCTAGGACTATATCCAGCTATGGAACAATGATAAGAACATGCTTGTTCTGCACTTATTACATGCCAGTTACTATTTAGTGCTTTACATATAACCTATTTAATCTTCACAACAACCTGTGAGATCGGTGCTATCATGACTGTTTTAGAGAAGAGAATGGTAAGTGACAAAGTGTTTATCTCGCCAGAGTCACACAGCTGAAACATGGCAGAGCTGGGGTTTGATCCAGACAACTGACTCCAGAATCTGCACTCAAACTCACACCACCATCCTGCATACCTTGGAGACAAAGCAAGAACTGAGTTCCCAACTCACACAATTCAAATTCCTGCTATATTATAAATGGTTCTATAATTTAGCTGAATGTTAAATAGAAATACAAACAAGTCAATCACCATTGCCTTGAAATTTACAGAAACATCTAAAAATATTTTTTTTTCTGTGAAAGTAACTGGAATATTTTAAAGCTATATGACTTCACTGTGTACATGGATTTCTACATGCCCACACAACCCTGTGATCCATCAAAAAAGCGGGTTAGGCTTAAATATATGCAGATTTAGAGTTCCACATCAAGGGATCAAATCCATGTTCTCAGCCAGACGACTTGGAGCAAGTAACTGTGCTGTCATAGCCTTGATTTTCTCATATTTTAAATGGGATGAAAACAGTATGCATCTCATAAAATTAAGTGAACAACCGATGAGGAAGTGTTGAGTATCATTCCTGCCATGTTCTATGTGCTCGGTCAATGTTAGCTGTGGTTGTTGCCAGTGTTAGTATTCCCACAACGTACTTCAGCTGACATGACAAGGATGTGGGAGTTGCTACAGCTCCAAGTCAAAGGTTTCTTTTCAACAAATGCAGCATCCTTCTATCATAATGAATGACTATTTAATCAGCTTTGAACTTCAAGGGACATCAGTTTATTTTTGTCACTGCCTTTTCTAATAACTATCTACCTCTTTAATGCCTCACACTCTGATTTAAGGAGTGGTTTCATTTTAAAGCAATCTAGCAGAGAATGTTACTCTAATGAGATCTTCCAGTAAGAAAATCCTACCTTAATGACTGATGTGGAGAAGCCTATTGTGAGCAGCCATAGACGATTCAACACTCTAATTCAGGGTGTGAAAGTAGGACTAAGGTGGCAGTCATAATTAAGGATTTGAAAGTGTGCATCTGTACAATGATATTTCATAGTTACAAAGCAACCATAACAATGTATTTTGATGGTTTGGTAATGATATAGATGCTTCTGTTTGTATTTATTTTAATGATGGTTGGGTGGGTGGGAGAATTGTATAGCGATTATCATCTGGTTTCCTCAATTGATTTTTTTTGTTGTTTTGAAGAAAATACGTTTTTTTCTGGACAAATAGCAGTGCACTTCAAGATATTCTATCATCTGCTGAGGCATGGTGCATAGAATATGTAGGAGCTTTTCGAGTTTTTGAAATTTTGCTTGTGATGTAAAATGCATCAGTAGAGTTTTGGTGAATGGGACATTTCTTAAAAAGACAGAATTATTTGAAAATGAATTATCTCCAAGGCAATACATTTATTTATTTTTTTTGATACATCAAGTCATCTAAGGGCTATATGTTTTCAAATTCACTTTATTCTAGGAATTTTGAAGTTGGCATAATCAAGTGAAAAGCACAGTTTAGGAAAAGGGGCAGAAACTCCATAAATCCCAATCGTGGGTTGATTTCAAAAAGCTCTCATACATATGGTGTCACCCAACTGCTGACTGATTGGAACATCTTAGGCAGTATCTCCAATGGTTGTGTTTAATGGGCATTTAGATAGAGTTTGGCACATGATGCCGTTTGAAGCAATCTTCTCTTTCCACTACACTGAGTATACAGTTCATAATTTTTTGACCTGTGTGATCTATGTGTCTGTTTTCTACAGCTTTTATTTTGATATCAGAAACTGTTAATCTTTCAAAGTCCTGCAGTTGTACTATTAACTGCACACAGCACTGATCTGCAATTTGCATGAGAGTATGCTTTAACCATTTTATAATAATTCTGATTTGCTTTTGAATGACAATTTTTTTTACCACTTAAATCCTCAAATAAAGAATTCCTCTGAACTCTTTAATAAAAATATATTTATTTAAACAAAATATATTCACTCTAGCCCTCTGAGTTCATTTCTTAGGCATTATATCAACCTTTTAGTTAAGACTAGTATTTTATGGCTCTTAGTTTCCCTACAGCTGAGGTAATGATTTATAATTATTGCTTCTATGAAATTTAAAAAATCTGTGTAGATACTAACATATATGTTATATGTCGATAGATGGCATATCTACATGTAATATATGTATCTATATGTATGCATAAGTATATGTAACGTGTGTGTGTGTTTTTTAGGGGGAGAGTCAGCTACATCTCTTGTTGGCAATCAGTAATACATTTTATTTTCAATTATCCTATATGGTTCATGAAGACAACATATTAAAGGCTAATTTGAGGGTCATTATAAACTATATAATTTCACTTGTGGGTTCTTATAATAACTACTAATGTCATCAAAGCCATTTTTTAAAATTATAGGCTTTTAATGGCTCTAAGGTATACTTCATTTTTTGCATAATTAATAATAACAATATGATTTTCCAGCCTTGATAGATTCAATGATTGCAATTTTGGCCATTAAATCTTTATATGAAATACCTTTTAAAATTATAGATAGGTATGTTTGTTTGCAGTGGGTTTGTAGGGGCAAAATGATATGACACAGAAGTTACTGAGAAGAAAACATTAGGAATATGTGAATCAGCCCAAATATGAGTACATGTTAACTTATCTACTAAGACACTTGCATACCTCACTAATGAAAGTGTTTGCAAAAGAATATCAAGTCTGGGGGGGGAAAACGATCTAACATTTAGCTCATGTGTAGGTAATTTATTCTTCATCGGAATTTAGGGAGAAAAGGCCAAGCTATTTGTGGTTTGCTTTTTTATCCCAGATTTTCCCTAATTTTGAAAATATTCCAGATTCTGCTTCATGTAGAGAAATCAAGTACTTTCAACTGAATGCCAAGAAACTTCTTTTTAGATAATGGAAAAGCTTAGGCATTAAGTGACTATCATTGGGCAACTTGGTGTTTTTCAGGGAATGATGTATCTGGAAGAAAGACGGCTTGTTCATCGTGATTTGGCAGCTCGTAATGTCTTAGTGAAATCTCCAAACCATGTGAAAATCACAGATTTTGGACTAGCCAGACTCTTGGAAGGTGATGAAAAAGAGTATAATGCTGATGGAGGAAAGGTGAGTATCTTTTTGAGAGAAATAATGCAAGAAAACGTAGTATGATATCCTTTTATCTCCTTATATTTTTATAGGCAGAAGCCAGTAAGCTTTAGGTCTAAGAGATTATAAAATTCCAGTTCTATCATTTGCCTTCTCTCCTGCCCAGGGTGAAAAATAGAGAGAGAGAATATATCACCAACTTTGATTTCTCAAAAGTAGCTAAAATAAGATGATGCATGTCTGAACCCATGTAGTCTTTATGTCAGATCCAGTGTTGGAAAGTGAGTGGATCCTTAGGGACTCTAGAAAGTAAACTTTAATCCAGGGCCATAGAAATTGCTCCATTGATCCTGAAAACATAGGACTGATTCTTACATAAGGACCCAACTTCTCTCTCATAGATTAGAGAGAAGCTTGGCTACTCCTAAGAACCATAACTCACCGGAAGACTGACCATTCTATTTAACTTCTTATCCTCCTACACCAGATACAACAGATTCCTCTTATCTGGCTCTTTTCTAAGCTTTTATCATAGTGTATGAGTTACGATTTACTTTATTTATTACCTGACTCTTTCCACTAGCATGTAATTTGCTATATCCCTGGGGTCTGAACAGTGCCACAGTCTATTCTATCTTTTCTGATGCTCCAGCCTCAGGCCATGCCTGACAACTGTGTCCCTTCCGCTCTCACCCACCATATGTTCATGCCTTTGTTCCAATTATTTTCTTTCCTCATTAACCCATGGTGAAATTTGCCATTCTGGGCTAACCAACTAGCATAGTCTTCATGTGGAGGTCCCTCTAACTTGACCGTGGAAACTGAGACCAGGAGAGATGCAACTTTAAAGATGCAAATGCAACTTTAACCTATGGTGATCTATAAGCTTATGCTAACAAAAAGAAAATATTAGTATGTCATATAAGGATGTTTATTATGTGCCTTATGCTCATCCAAATATGTATTATGAAGTTTGTAGTGGTAAGATTCCAAATGCTTAACATTGATTTTTATACTAAACTCTTATATAACTATATATATTCAAGTGTTATCACAGGGCAAAATAACATAAAATTTATTTCAAAAAACCTTCAATTCTGTAGTATTATCTGGCTTTTTCTTGATTTTTATTAGACTAGTTTGCCTGTTTACTGCCAAATTGCAGCAGTTTGAGACCACAGCATTGAAATTCACTACAAGATTACACAAAAGTAGAAGTCTATAAATCACATGACTTCACTTGTCGTGAGAACATACAGCCATAAGATTTGTCTAAAGCAAGATTCATTGTAGGTTTAAATGCCTAGTAACCATTAAGTCTTTATCAAGCCACCTGTGATTTAAACTTACTTCTTTAGCACAATGTCTGTAGTCCGTAAAGTCAGCTAACTCCTAGCCCATAGGGAAATTACTTTCAATGTGTCTTCTGTTCCCTTTCACTGAATACCATGTTTCTGTCATCGAGTTACCTTGGTGTCACCTTGGTGAGCAGCCAACCTCAGGATTTCACAGGCCTATTTAGTTTTAAGCTTTCAACTGCAAAGAAGAAGTGTTTATCTTTATTCCATAGGATCTAATTATATTTCCAGCTATGTAATGCTGCCCTTCGTAGTTGAAACTCATTCTGCTGACCCATCAGCAGCAGAGTATGTGAGTTGAGTTGTTTGGCTTGTAGTCATGATGGATTTGTACTGATTCTCTCACATTCTTTCATATAATTCTTATATTGAAAATGGCACATATTTTCAATACTGGCTAACCAAGATGAGGGAGATCATTTGTGGAAGATGTACAAAACAAGGCTAACTTGGAATTTATTATTTTAGATGTTTTAGTGACCGAATTATATGAGAGGAGAAGGGAGGAGACAAGTGTAGAAACGGTCCATTTCACTAGTGGTCAGCATTTTTCTGAGGGTAAAAAGGGATAACTGAGATTATAAGGAATCCCATTTTGGGGGAAAAAATGTAATATGACCCCATTTTTACAATACAGGTTTGAAGTTTAGTAGCATTGTCATAATGTTAACTAGTAAATTAATCGCTGAACATTAAGAACTATAAAAAGTGATACTTATTTTATCATTTTACTTTTCACTGTTTATGAAGGTTTTTAAAAAATAAACATATAATTAGGTTAATTTACTTTATGAATTTTGTAATTTCAATTTGTTTGTTCCCTGTGTTGAAAAATAACATATTTATATTTTCTATACACACAATCAAAAATACAATTGAAGCAAATCTAAAGACTTACATTTAGGAAATAAATATAGAAATACTTTTTATATAACTATAAAACTTTCACTTCTTCTTTCTCTATAGATGCCAATTAAATGGATGGCTCTGGAGTGTATACACTATAGGAAATTCACCCATCAGAGTGACGTTTGGAGCTATGGTAAATAAATCTTCCCTGTGATTTAAGGCTTTTAAGGCAAAAATAAATGTATTAGGTTCATGCAAAGTATCTTAATCCAAATTATTTTATTGTGTTGAAAATACCTATTTATAAGCCTTGTTTTCGAATCAATTAACATTTTACTCTTCAATTAAAAAAAAATTCTAAATACTATTGTAACTTGTCTTTTTGGTTATTCTTTGCTTCCCTAAAATGTAATATAGTAATATCTTCATTGAGTTGTCTACCATAGTCTTTGGTTTGGTAGCAAATTGATAATTTTGTCAGAAATAAAACAGCCAACTTTAGGTACAATTTCATAGTATCTCAGGGCCATAATTTTCAGCAACTCTTTGAAAACATAACTTTAAATACAATGAATGTCACAAAATAAGAACGTTTTTTTCTTGTGGGAATTTCTATTCTATAATAAGAAAATGGAAATTATTGTTATAACAAAAAACAATTACTGAAAACAGTAAGGTGGAATAATAAATTTGAGGGGAGGGATTAGAAAAAAGTTTGCTAATTGCAGCTGTCATTTTAATTTATGAAATACTTTTGGAGTAAACAGATATACTACAAGGTAAATAATATGAACTAGAAAAGAGTGATTTTTAAATTTAGAAAATTTATTTAATTGCGTTTAACTCAGTTGTTGAGATGAGCTACTTTGTATCTGTTTGACTTTTTACAACTTAAGTCCATCTAGGTATTAGTAAGACTCAGTCAACACTTTTTTAAGTATAAACACACCATGTAAAATTAGCATTTCTTATAAATTAAAAGCATGTTGCCTATTTAATGAAATAGTTGATGGTGGGACTTAAAAGCATGGTAGAATTTATTTTAAAAACATTTAAGCTTAGTTTTACATTTTCTTTTAATTTTTAGAAAAAGTAATTAAACAATCCAATCTCTAAAGAACTTATACCTCTTATGTAGAAAAGCATAATCTATCTGTAAAACAATTTAGACATTTCTATGAAGTGGTTTTCTACGTCCCCCACATGTGTGCCAGGGGAGGTATTAAAATTTCCATGAAGGCGTCATGTAGTCTACTCAGCTTAAAACTGTAAAGGGTTGTGTGTTTGAGATTTAGACCAGTACAGGGGAATATTTGATAAGCTTAGTTGTTAAACCGTAATGACTAAATAGAAAAAATAAATTTATCATGTATAATATATATGACAATGTATACCATGTGATATATATAGCGTGTAGATAAGCATTTATATACTATATTATATAAATTGTCATATTGATAGATTTATGTATTATGTTTTATATACTAGATTTATATATTACCATATCCTCCCCTTTTGTTCTACTTATGTTTTCCTGAATTAATATAACCATCTGTTGTAGGCAAATTTTGAATGACCTCTAAAATAAGAAGTAAAGTATATGTTGGCAGGGCAATCACATTTTTAATAGTAAAATGTACCTATGGCGGGAAATCCTGTTACTAAGGTTATAATGTTTATCTTCATGTTCAGTTGCAAAATCTCAGGAAGCTACTCAATAAAAATATAAAGATGGATAGATAGATAGATGATAGATAGATCTCTGTTTTGAGACATGGCCCAAGTCATCAAACCATTATCCATACAGCATTTTAAGATTTTTATGGTATATCATCATTGATTTCAAAAGCATACAAGAAAGACACAAATACATAATCTTATTTGCAGTGCACCTTTGTAGAAAATTGCCACTGGGTGTGTCTTTATTTTTATAAAAAATAAATATGCATCAGCTATGCTTTGCATCTTAAAATAATAGAATTGTAACTTATGAGTATGTTTCTGGTTTAGTTTTCTTGAAATTGTCCTTCTACATGAAATCATCTCTGTTTAACCCTATCTTATCATCACTTCTGCAAAAATATAATTAGATTATTGTTGGCGAAAGTGGGCGTTTGATGTTTCTGTTTTTGTTTTTGTGTTTATGTTTCCATTTATTATATCTTCTATTATTTTGATTTGTAATTGCTTTGTATCTTGCTTATGTTAGAAATTTTGATAGAGATGTAAGAGTATCCCTTCTGTGTTTTATAACTGCATAGGTAAATTAACACAAATAAATTAATACAAATTAAATATATATTCTGTAAATATGACTGACTGAATGAACAACTGTTCACTTCTTGTTCCAACCTGTCTCATGAACACTGAGTTTCAATCATTGGTTCTATGGAGCATTCTTTAATATGCAAAATTAATTATGATTTAATAATTATCAGTTAAATTGTGTCACTAGTTCAATTTTGTGATGCCTACTTTGTGTGTATTATATCTTACATATAAATGTATGTATCTTACATATAAATGTAAGATATAAGCCTTACTCAGGCTCTCAGGTGCTAAAGAAACTAATCAGTTTTATTTCACCTATTCTCTTTATGTTAATTAAAAAGAGAGCCACAATCACTTCCCATAACATAAGGTATTCATTCAGGAACCCAGTTTAGCCATGAGGAGTTTTAATACAAAGATGTTAATCTCAAGTTTAGTCAATATCAGATCTTACCTGCAATCATATTTACTTGATATTGAATACACATGTATATAGTAAATAAATTATTTCATAGATTCTAATGTGGTGTGGTAAAAGTTAACTTGAGTCAGCAAACATTAGCATTATTTATAAGTCAGAAATGGGGAACACATTCAGTATTCTTATATCCACTCTGAATTGTCTCCACTACTCATTAAAAATTTCAATGGGTATAAAGGAATTGAATTTCTCACAAAGATTTCATCATTGAGCTTCTCATAATAGAGGAATCAGAAGAGCCTTTCTTTAAACTATTTTTGATTGCCCTCTTGGGAGCATTCCTTTGCCAATGGCATATTACTTGTTTGCTCAAAGTCTGTTGTTAGTCTGCTTATGTAAGAATTTGCTCTTGAATTTAGGTGTCACTATATGGGAACTGATGACCTTTGGAGGAAAACCCTACGATGGAATTCCAACCCGAGAAATTCCTGATTTATTAGAGAAAGGAGAACGTTTGCCCCAGCCTCCTATCTGCACTATTGATGTTTACATGGTCATGGTCAAATGTAAGTTTGCAAAATAACTTTGTCATTACCATCATCATTCTTAGTAAAGTGATCACACAGATTAATCTAGCTGCATAAGGTTTCTGTATATTGAAAAATATAAAAGTTCATAAATAATTATGAAAGGATCATGTAAATACCTGTGTTTGTTGTGATTATTGTTATCATGAAGCAACATCATGCTTCCATGCTATGAAGTCAAATTTATAGGACTGTTGCTTTTTCTGTTCATTTCACTTTGATTCTTATCATTTCTATGACAATCAAATTCATAAAGAGATGTAATTAGTCATAACAATGTTAGCAATTTTATAGGAAAATAGCAGACTACATACATGATCTAAATATAAAGAAAGCAAGCTAGAAAGTGATAGTTGTACAAAACGAGGTAAATAGAAATGTTTACCAGGAAATTAGCAGGGCAAAATGGATAGTGGGAAGACATGAATCTACGTTGAACTAAAAACATAAATGTTTATTTTTTTTTCCAATTTGATCATTTGTTTACATCTAACTCTCTTACTTTTCTTTCTCCTTTCTATGCCCCAGCTGCATATGTATTACAAATATGTTTTGGAAGTCTAGGCTCTTAATTTAAACAGAATTAGAGAAATCTCTGGAGTTTCTGACTTAATTTAAGTGAGATTAACATTCAGCAATCCTTCTAGTGTAATCTGAGGTTTTCCCCTTTTGATTTACACAGGGTTAGCAAAGAAACAAACTGGTGAAGGTGAATAAGCATCTTATTAATCAGAGACTTTGGGCCCAGGTCTACCCAGATTTATATTCATGACATGTGTGATACATTCTGACAGTGAGGGAAGAAATAAAAATGTGTTTTCCAGTTCAGGTCAGCATGTCCTTTTCTCTAAGCATAGTTCTATTTACTCAATATTTAGTTAGAAAGAAACTGATACTTCCCTGCAAAGTTAACCTTTTTTGGTTCTAATAGTTCTAGAAGCACCTATCTTCTTATTATCATCTTGACATCAACAGTATTTTTTCTAACTGTTTCTCTCAGTGGATGTATATAGAAAATAAATATCTCAACTTCATTAGGAGAGAAAAAATTTCCGGTGAAATAAATGATATATAAAATGACACTCATAAACTTCCAGCACAATAATAAAAACTGAACTTTGAGAAAAAGGAGAAACAAGGTTTATAGCTTTATTGGATCAAACATTGTTCACTAGTCCTCTATGAAAGAAAGTTTAAAAGCATGCATGCATTATATAATTTGATCCCATAACTAGCACAAGGGATGATTTAGATACTTCATGTAGAGACGCTGATGAAATAATGAAAAATTAGGGAAACATTTTGCCTAATAGAAGTTTTACCTTACTTTAGGTGTTTTAATATCGACGAAAAGGGTCATTTGGCAAGAAAATCAAGGAAAGCTTGGTGCTTTTCTTCATGTCATCTCATCAGCTAAACAGAGCCTGGGGAGATAAGACCTACTTTACTTAGATTCCCAGCTAAATAATAATACACACATTGAAAATTGCTGATGTAATTTTTATGCTGGAAAGACTAATACAAAGATAAGCTAATGGCTGTTGCTAAACAAACATTACCAATCACTTTGCATTAATTTTTTTGTGCTTTTTTGTGTGTGTTGTGTGTGTTGTTGTTTTTTGCCACCAGAAAAAAAGTAACATAAAACAGTGGCTTTTTATTCTTTTTTCCCCTTTGTGCTGGTGTACCACATTGTAACCAGTTATTATTATTATTATTATTATTATTATTATTACATTATTATTCTATTATTGTAGTATGGATGACATTACTCTATCTCACTCCGGATTAAAAAATGATCAATTGTATTCCAATCACCTCTTCTATAACCATCAAAGAAGTTTTAAAAGAAAATGATCTCCATACCTAAGAAAAAAGATCTGAAATTCTGTAGGTTAATATAGTCAGCCTAGGTTATATTTTCTAGGAAGAAAAATTAATTTTAAGTTAGAGAAACAAAATAAAAAGTTTGTTATTCTGTAGTATAACATTTAGTTATGAGTGTCAACAAACTGATTTAGATAGAACCTCACCTATTGGATTGTTTCATTAGCTTCCTTTGTTTTCAGATCATTGTTATTAAAACAACATTATGTAAAATTAACCTGTATTTTCATAAATTTTACATCACACTTTTTTTCTAATTATGAATGTGACTTTTACTGCATGTGAATTTCTAGGTTGGATGATTGATGCTGATAGTAGACCTAAATTTAAGGAACTGGCTGCTGAATTTTCCAGGATGGCTCGAGACCCTCAAAGATACCTAGTTATTCAGGTTAGTGCATTTAAGTTAGATTTTTTTAAAGAATTTTCCAATGGCAAACTCACTTCAAAACATGGATAATAGCTGGACTTTGGAACTGTGGATGTCACCCCTCACAAATAGATTTACTAAACAGAATATCATGTGATATGACTTATTACTTAATGTCAGAACAATTCCAAGCCCCTTCCCTTAATATTCAAGTGTCTCTTCCATTGAACAGCCAATAATTATTATTATTCATATACATAAAAAGCCTTTATCCTCAGACAAGGCTTTAGCACTCTGCCTTTTATTAACATTATGTGTAAGCCATGTTCATTATTATAATCTTCTCTTTCAGAATAAAAGAAAGATGGATTGTTCTTTTTAACTTGTCCATGGTTGAAGACAATGAATTAAAAGTTTTAATACATTGACATTTAATTTCCAAGAAAAATATTTGTAAATGTGTTTTGTATTGTTTTGAGAAGTGTACATTATCTAAGCATTACTCAGATTCAAATGTATTGATGTACACATGAATCAACTAATAGGCCAAAAGAACATTTTATATTGAACACTAGAAAAAATAGATTAGATAATTTAAAAATTGTAATATGTTTCTCTATGATGGTTTTTACCTAAACCATAAACAAATGGAATTTGGCTTACACTGAATTAAATTTACTCAATATAACAAGGTAGCTTTATCTTCATATCGATAGTCTGATATAAAGATGAAAGCTAGGTTTTAGAAGATAACGACCCAACTATCTTGATGCCAAATTAAGTTTCATAAACAAATTGTTCATCAAAAAAATCCCATAACTTTAAAAAATGTATATATTTCCAAAACAGATGAGTAAAGAAAGAGTATAACAAGGCTTTTGGTGTGTCTCCCACCGCCATTTTGTTATGTGCCACCTCTGCTGTGATTTCAAATACTGTCACTTTAACAATGTTATGCTATAGAACAAACCATGGAGCCTATGTGTACTGATAACTCTATCAAACCAACCAGAAAGATAAAGATTGATAAACCAATCAACCTTTATTATTTATGCTGAAAGTCAGAGCCCAACACCATGTTGGCAATGAAGCCTACCATTATTCTTAGATCTGATAAAGATTTTGCCTCCCTCAAAACATCCATAGCATTCTGCTTATTTATCTCTAATGGAATTTCTCATATTCTTCTTGTACTAAATTAATTTATCTTACCTTATCATATCTGAGCATATTATAGGCTTCTTTATGGCTGGCAGATATGCTGAAGAATTATTATTTTTTAAATGAGTGCGTGAATTTTCAACCATTTGTTTCAATCCTACATAAATTTACTGCAAAAGCCGCATATTAAGATAAAGGAAAAAAATCATTTTTGTATTCCTAATGACAATCTTTTAGGGTGATGATCGTATGAAGCTACCCAGTCCAAACGACAGCAAGTTCTTTCAGAATCTCTTGGATGAAGAGGATTTAGAAGACATGATGGATGCTGAAGAATACCTGGTCCCTCAGGCTTTCAACATCCCGCCTCCTATCTACACTTCCAGAGCAAGAATTGACTCAAATAGGGTAAGAAGTAATTATATGCCAAGTACGGTATTATTTCTGAGAAATTAAATTATGTAAATATATTTTAAGAACTAAAATGACAAAACAATTATGTAGTACAAATCAGTGTGATTGCTAGATGAGAAACATACTATATACCATACCAACAAAAGATATGCCAAGCTTGCCACATATAGTTAATTTTGGAAGAAAAGCACAGACAATAAAATATACCCTCTGAAATATCTTCAAGATTTCAAAAGGAGAAACATTTTCTTCATCTTAAGTAAGTTAAAACAAATCTTAATTTAAAAAAGTCTAAAACCAAGTCAGATGAATAAAACTGTGCGTGTTTATAAACAAATGGAAATGCTTACCAAGATAGGCTCTCTATTTTTCTTTTTTAATAAGATACATCACTAGTCAAGAGGTAATACAAATACAACTCTCTTTCACTCACTTAAGGGACATTAAATATTTTCTGTCAGATTGAACTAGAAACAGAAAAGTGTATAATCTTTGAAGTAAATCCATCGTATTGGGAGGACTGCTGAATCATTTCTAAGACATAGATTTAAGTTTTGAAAGAAGCTTCTGAAAATAATTTAAATTTCATTTAACATATTAAGCCCACGCTGTAGGAATACCATTCTTTCTCTGAAAAATGTCAATCCTTATATTTGTTTGTTTGTTTTTAAAAATCCATTCATCAGCCATTCAACATGTATTGAGTATCTCTGCATCTGAGGTATTATTAGACACTGGAGATTCAAAGAATTTTGACGTAACTCTTTCCTTTAAAAAGTACCCAGGTAAATGAAAGAATTACACAGATATGGAGACGGAGCACAGCCATGATAAGTATTGTAATCAAGTGCCCATTGGCCATTATGGAACATAGAGAAGGAGTACAACAATCTCTGTAATCAATTTCATCCATTGATAAAACAAGCAGGATATTTAATATTTTTCTAAGGAGTAATTTTTTTCTCTTAGTCTAATCCTCCATTTAAACAGTATCGTATTTGTCTTGACTATAGCATAATCAAACACTAAACCTGCTGCTCATTCTCTAAAAAAAAAGTCGCTTTATTTCAGATTGACAGCAATAATAAAGTAATACCTAGTGTTTCCTGTGTGTCAACACATATATAAGTCTCTTTATCCTTGCAACAATCCCATGAGATTCTATTGTTATTATTCCCATCTTAAAAATGAGGAAACTTGTCACAAAGTTAAGTAATATGACAGATGTCACACAGTTAGTCAGGGGAAGAACATGATTCTAATGTATGCAATCTGTCTCTACTACACATACTATTACTTCAAAGTTGTTAGAACGTGTTCTTTTCATGAAATGGTTGTTTTTCTTGGCATCAACCTCAACATGTTATTTGAAAAATTTCCCAGGTGATTTTCTTATAAAGTCACCCCCAATCTGCCCCATACCTTTTGTCCATGCACCCCCATTTAGAAGATCTGATAAAGAGGCAAAGATGAAAGCCTCAATTACATTTTATTTTCTATGAAAAACATTTCTTGCATCCCAGTAGGGAGGAGATATAACTAAAATATTTAAACTGTAGATATTGACCATCAGTCTGTTATTTATAGGAAGGACCAGTCTTTGAGGTGTATAAAGGAGACACATTTTTTCATCTGTACGCTTAGCAAAATGGCCAAATTATACCTTCGATATTTATAATTTTATGTGACAAATATACTACTTTTTATTAACACAGGGAAATTTCAAGGAAATTGTTTTCCTTCCTTAATATGGAATGCTATGAAAGCCAAGAGCTTGAATCTTTTTTTTTCATAATTCCAACTTTCTGTGCATTTGAATCCATGCTCAATGCAAGGAATTCTTAATAAAGGTTTGAGTTAACTAAATGGAATTAATGAAACAAAGTAGAAGCCACATGGTAAACTATTTGGTCTTTAGTCATCGTTTCTTATTCCACATTATTATTTAAACAATATTATCTGTGGAATTCTTTTTACTTTTTCAAGTCCTTATTGAAGAGATCATGCTTAAATACCACTTTTATTTTCAGGCATTAAACAGCTTTATTAGTCATCTATAGTATCCTGTTTTTTGGTTTTTTTTTCAATCTGGCTTTATGTAACTTTTGTGGTAATTTCTAATATGGGAAATGCTTCACACCCCCCTCTTCTTTTCTATGAAGCTAATTTATGTGATTTTATATTTAGAAAACGAGCTACTTCAATTTTAGGTTCTGTGGATGACTTATGTGGTAAAGGAATATCTTAAAGTGAATTTTAATGAAACGTTTCTTAAGAATATTTGTTGGACTTTGAAATAAAAAATAATAGTAATTCTGGTTTTAAAAGTGGACTGTTCACTAGCTGAGAAGCTTTGAGTAACATGCTGACTAACCCTATGCTTTGTTTTTTCATTTGTGAAATAAACACAGTACTATTTATTTCATATGATCGTTAGGCAATTGGTTTTTTAAAAATGCAAGAATATCTGTCCATAAATATTTATTACCCTCTCTTTAGAATCACCCAAAGATATTTAGTTGAAGACCAAGCAAATGAGAAAAGCAGAAGCTCTTTATTCAGAGCTTTCTATACAGCAACAGCGTCAGCCACCGTCACTTGTGTTTTGGCAGACTCAAAGCATACAAAGCAGTGAGGAAACGTAATAGGGAGTAAAGGGAAGGCTTCAGGTATGCCCTGAATGGAGGCTGTTGGTGTGGGAAAGCTGTTAGTGGGCTAACTAGAAGCGGGGCATCTTATGTGATTGGGAAAGGATACACATTTGGCTTTATCTGGTCCTAAGTTAAAAGAGGGAACAAAAATTTGGGAAGCTATTAGTTAGTAATCGAGTCCTGGCCATTTAGGGACAATTGTTATAAAAGTTATTGTGTGACTTCCTGGATTGCTATTAGAAATGGCAGGCTTGCTTTCTACAAGTCTGACGTAGCCAACTGGCTTCCTGGGCTATGTACCATAGATATGATTGCCTGGGCAAGAAGCTATAAGTGGTGGGTTAAACTTCTATTTTAACATATTAGGCTGGTACAAAAGTAACTGCAGTTCTTGCAATTATTTTTAACCTTTTAAACCACAATTACTTTTGGGCCAACCTAATATAATCTACCCATTGTCTGTTTGTATAGTCAGCCTATCAATAGGTTTTAGGTTCTATTACTGCCTTTCTTCTCTCTCGATGTATTTATTTAAATACATTTTGCTCAATATTTCAACTAAATGTTACATACAGTTTTAAAATTTCTGCATTTTTTTTCTGTTAAAGTGGAAAGGGTTTGACTTATTTGTGACTTACTTAGATTTGTGTTTGTTTGGTATAATTAATTGTATATTAAATGCAACAGCAATGAATAGATAATAAATTAACATGGCTAAAGATATTTTGGCTTTAATGTTATAAAGGTTAATTTAATGTAAAAGCTTGAATGAATTTTTATAGAGGATGACATAATTAAAATTGTTGCAGGATTATTTAGTCATTTGTGATGAGTAGTTTTAAAGATTAAGTATCCTACCTCTTTCAAAACATATCAGCCAACTTCCAATTATTCAGGGCAGAAGAAGACAGAGAAATTGTAGCTGCTGCATATTGGTGGAGCCGGTGACCCACAATAGATTTATCAATACAATTTAAACTTTTCCACTTCTTTCTGATCTACTAAGGAATAACTATATTAATAGATTTGCATTTTTCCTCCTCTTTTTTGCTCTCTTCTCCTAAGATGGGTACATAAATGGGAAATATGGATAAAACGTAGACAGTAGTGAAGAATGAAGAAAATAAGAGTTTGATATCTCAAAAATTTGATCAGTTTCTAAATAATTAAGCTTATTAAGTGTATGCCATATAGTTGACTACTTAGAAAATGTGGCTCTATATACATTATTTTGTACCACTATCACATTGCCCTGAGATTAGATTTAATAAATTTGATAAATATATTTTAGTAAGGTAATCATACACATTATAATTACCTTTGAGATTTTTACTATCTACTTATCACTTACAAATAGAAATAAAAGACAATTTTGGTTTCCCCCATAGGATTTATAATATCATGCTATATGTGCTTCTAATGATGTATAAACTAGCAGAAATTCAGCAAAATGACAAAGCAGAAATAATGATGTTATTCTCAACAATGAAATTTGAAAATATGAGAGTTTCAATTGGGTTTGTCTTTACAGTTCAAGAAATCGAAACTGTGACCTTTTATTTTATGAAATAATAAAAAATAGTAATAATATCAGCTAAAATTATTGAGTATTTACTATAACTCAGGTACTATGCTAAGTGTTTTAAATGAACTATTTCCTAAAGCCCTGTGAGGTAGGTATTGATATCCTTCCCATTTTAAGAGTAAAAAGAAATGAGCTGTGGAGAGTTTAGGTAACTTACAAGTGATAAAGGACAGAGCTAGGTAGAAACTGAGTTCAGCTTTCAGTAGTCCCACCCCAGAGTCCATAGTCCTAAAATAGGAAGTTGCTATTAAACTTCTTGCTAATTATGGAATGAACGCTTTTCATTCACTTAATGGTATTTGGACAAAAATAAATAAATAAGCAAATAAACTCTACATTAAATATTAGGAATCTCACATTCTAGAACCAACTTTTTGACCCTTCAGCCTTGGTCACATCACTTAATCAGAGTAAATTTCTTCACTTCATTTATAAGAAGATTGTAGTAGATTACCAATAAGCTTTTTCTAATTTTAAAAATACTTTATCACAGAATGACTTTTCAAAATAATTGTTTTTTTCAATTTTTTATTAGTTTCAGGTGTACAAAACAAAGAAATAGTTAGACATTTACACCCCTCACAAAGTTATAACCCTTGTCCCCCAAACTACTACCCCTCTGACATCTTATATAGCTGTTAACATACCATTGACTATCTTCCTTATGCTATACCTTACCTCCTGTGACTGTATATAGGTACATTATATATTATATATACATATATATAAATATATGTATGTATATATTTAGTTTTATATGTATGTATATATTTTTATATGTATGTATATATTTAGTGTGTATATACTTAGTTTTGAAGTTTCTTGTTTCTCATTAGAATAATTCAATGCAAAAAAAATCCATTTTTGACCTTCCTAAAAGAAAACTGTAAAATTACTAACTTCAGTTTCTCCTACCATGTCTAATTGTAGCCAATCACTTCACAGGAATTAGTACAATATCCTCCTGACATCCATTGTGTGTGTATGTGTGTGTGTGTGTGTGTGTGTGTGTGTACAAATGTGCTCAATTTCTAAATATAGTGTTTACATTTTATCACAGGAAGGACAATGTGAGAATATTTCAAACACTGGATCATTTATCAGCACTACATCCTTTGAAATCTTGCGTCCTCATCTATTTCAAGCATACCTATAAATATATATGTATATATAATATATATAATATATAATGTATATATGATATATAAACATAAAAATTTATAACTAGCATTCAGTATTATTCTACTTTAGCTTCGCCACTTTTATTCAAAATAGTACTGGAAGTTCTAGCCACAGCAATCAGGCAATAAATAAATAAATAAATAAATAAATAAATAAATAAATATGGCGTCCAAATTGGAAGGGAGGATGTGAAATTGTCAAAATAATTATTATATTTTATTCATTTATATTATTTTCTTCTAGAGATTTTTTAATTGGAAAATGATGAAAAGCATTTTAGATTACTTCTATACACAAACTTTTTCCTTATGTGATTGAAAATAGCTAAGGACATAGTTAAGTGATGTCATAGTTAAATGATGTCGTGGGAGAATTTTGTGATATAACAAGGTTATTCTGGTTGCAATTTACTTAGGATCAATCAATTCTAACAACAGCTGTTACTTGATGATGAGTAATTGTAGTCTCAGGATATTGGTTTTACATTTCTTCCAAAATATATCCAGAATTCCTGCACAATACCCTTGGTATGGTGCTAGGATTTATTTTTTTTTCAGTATCTATTAAATCAGAAGAAGGAGCTTCTGATTTAACTGAGCTCTTGTTATTAAGATACTCTGTATCACTAGATATGTTTCATCCCAATGTGGTCCTTATTTAAACAGTAATGTATTAAATTGTCCAGTTTATTATGATGAAAGTGTAAATGAGTTAATAAACTGAATGTTTAGCATGAATTAGGTATTGTGTTGGACATGAAGATATAGGGTTGCAAGATATAGTTTCTGCCCTCAAAGAATTTATATACTAGTTGAGGGGATAATATCCTAAGAGCAGTTTGCCAGGTATTATAGGAAAAAGACAAAGGAAATCAAATCAGCTTAAGAGGCTATAGAAAGTTATTTTAGCTGCATCATTTTTGGAGGATGAAGATCTAGCTTGAAATAAAACTATAGTTTTAATAGGGCAGGTTTGAAATGCATCAGAAAGAAGACAAAAAAGCCCATAGAATTGTGTTTTTTGGTTTACTTTTAAAATCGTAGTTTTTTTTTATTGTTGTTCTTTTGGTTTGTTTGCTTTGGGTGTCTTAGACTCAAAGCTTTAAAATTATTCTAATACTGCTTATTATCTATTTGAAACCTCATATTGAAATTTTAATATTTTTATACTATACATGCTTGAGAAGTCTTGTAAGTTATCAGAGGAGGTAGGATGGGATTTCTCCCAATTTTCCTATTTTTGATCAGTGGTAGGCTGAAGGCTGATCAGTTTCAGTGAAGGCTGAAAACTTAGTTTTGAAGTTTCTTGTTTCTCATTAGAATAATTCAATGCAAAACAAAATCCATTTTTGACCTTCCTAAAAGAAAACTGTAAAATTCCTAACTTCAGTTTCTCCTACCATGTCTAATTGTAGCCCATCACTTCACAGGAATTAGTACAATATCCTCCTGACATCCATTGTGTGTGTATGTGTGTGTGTGTGTGTGTGTGTGTACAAATGTGCTCAATTTCTAAATACAGTGTTTACATTTTATCACAGGAAGGGCAATATGAGTAAATATTTCAAACACTGGATCATTTATCAGCACTACATCCTTTGAAATCTTGTGTCCTCATCTATTTCAAGCATACCTATCATTTTCATTGAGATAAACTTGAATGATATATGTTTTATTAGATTTCTCTTTATATGACATAGAATCCCATTGTCGCTAACAGTTGAAAGATTTTTGAACATTTATCCTAGGAAATGCTTTGGTCATTCCAGTTGACCAGTCACTGCAGTTTATTTTCTACTATTCTCTAGTTTAAACACACAAAATCGCCTAGAGCTGCAAGCATTATTCCAACCCTGATTCACTCTTTCAAAATATAGATTATGTTGGTGCTTTCTGTTTTAGTTTGAAGGTGTGGGTGGGTTATTGATTTATTTTAACAAAGAGCTATCTCTCTCCTTATGCATTATAGATTTCTTTTTTTAAAAAGAACATTGAGTTAAATTGCATTTGTTTATTCCTCCAAGTTCTTGGAAATTAAAGAGATATCAAAAATAGTTCTGATCATTCTGATTGTCCACCAATTTGAGAATATCCCTTACCCTTTCAAATGATTGCTTTATATACAGCAAAACAGCAATGTCTTTTTGTGCAATGTCTTCTCTACCAGTGACTTTCTTAAAATCTGGCGATATTTTTGTTATACTGTTCTTTGTAAGCTTTGCTTTTCTTTAACAAAATACTTTTACCTACTACTATTATTCTTTCTTTTCTCCCTAACTCTCTAAGGATTTTCATACAGTTTGGTCATGATATCTTAATAAACATAATGATAAGTCCTCCATAATATCAGTGGATTCTTAATTATAACCTTATATTTAGGAATTACAAACAAAATTAAGTTATTGTTCAATTTCACAAGTAAGGAGGAGATCACTTTTTAGACTTTGTTATCAAATCTTATCTCCAGGTATCATAAAAATCACTTCTAGCAGATTTTGACTTTGCATAGCATTTCCTTGTGATAGTATAGTATGACTTACTCTATATTTGTTTATTGATTCTTTAGAGAACCTGTTTTTTCTCTTGGAAAATGACTGCCTATAATCCCTTTAACATTTTCTTTATAATAGGTATTACTCTTATTCTTTTCTTTCCAATCTATAAACAAAATCTAATCCTCCATATGTTTAAAACTAAATACTAGTGACTATAAATGTTTATTTGCACATGTACTAATCTAGGTGGACTATATCCTAGGCCATGGTAAATCAATGACCACTTCCACCTCAACCCATGCTGAAGTGGCAACAAGATATTTAGAATTTCCCAGCCTCAAAGTTGAGGAAGCAGAAGTTGGCAGGAAATATATATGAATGAATGAATGAATGAATGAACAAATGCATGAATTAGTGAAATGATTTCCTGTTCCTAAAGTTTCACACTACCATTAAAGTTTCACACAGACATCAGGCCCTCCTTACCATACTAACAACATAATCTTTTCTCCTCTCGTTTGCCACTTCCTTTCCCCTGGTATGTACGTATACCTTCCCTGGACACTTGTTCTGACCAGATTTTCCCTGAATGGAAATATAACCAGTATAGTTTGTCATGGGCCCAAGTATACAGATTAACTCTAAGTGTAGTAATTTGTACCACTGAGATGAACCATTGTAGTATGAGGTGGATGTGTAAGTAATTACGCACTTATAGAGTGCCAGAGCTAGAAGGGATCTCAAAGACCTTTTAGTACAAACCCTCTCATTTTACAGATGTGTAAACTTATACTGTAAAAGATAAAACCCACAGCTCAATGCCCTTTGATTCTAAGGGAGAGGGGGGAAGCCATGCTCCAATCTCTGATGCCTAGGTCTACTGGTTTTGTCTGTTTTTTTGCTGGTCAAAATTATGGAAATCTTGACTTTGACTTCAAGTCTAATGAGATTTAGCGTCAATTGGTTTAAAAGGTTCCTGCTGAGAGTGCAAGGAAAGCCAGAAACCCTACTGCTGTTTTGCTTCCTCTGTTTATTCTTCGTGGGACTCCCTGTCATCAAGAATTAATGGTTTAGGAGGATCAAATGGAATTGATAAGGCCAGAATCAAAACAAAAACACAGGGAGAAGAATGTATTGAGACTCAGTAATTACCGTGTTTCCCTGAAAATACGACCTAGCTGGACCATCAGCTCTAATGCGTCTTTTGGAGTAAAAATTAATATAAGACCCGGTCTTATGTCACTATAAGACCGGGCCTTATATAATATAATGTAATGTAATATAATATAATACCGGGGTAACATAAAATATATTATAATATAATGTAATGTAATATAATGTAATGTAATATAATATAATATCGGGTTTTATATTAATTTTTGCTCCAAAAGATGCCTTAGAGCTGATTGCCTGGTTAGGTCTTATTTTCGGGGAAACACGGTACATGCTTGAAGATAAAATGATCCTTACAAGTTTCACAAATATTTCAAAACTTTCAAACACAAATTTAAATAAAGCTACCATGTATTAATCACATATTTATGTGTTAGGTTCTGCTCAGAGCTTTTACATTTATTACCCTTCATCTTCACAACCAGGGTAAGTGGAAAGCATTCCTGTTTGCATGTTACAAAGATGGAAACTGAAACAGAGAGAGGCAAAGTGTTTTTGCTAAAGTTTTCAACTTATGTGATAAAGAGTGAGATTTGAACCCGGATCTGTCTGGTCTACAGCTTATATTTAAGTCCCACCCTTCATTTGCTAAATGAATATATCACCTTAAATAAATAATAATTAATACAAATATAAATAAAAGCCTAATAATTATTCCAATTTAGTTCATTAGAAGTGGTATAGATTTCTCTTTCACTTGTTTTTAAAATATTTTGGACAATCTTTTTTCACATTTTTTTCAACTGCAGTTGACATACAATATTATATTAGTTTCAGGTGCACAACATAGTGAGTAATTAGACATGTGTATAACTTATAAAGTGATATTTAATGAAGCCTTTTTTTTTCATTCTAGCCTAAAAAGTAACATTTCAAAAATTACCTTCACCCTTCTTTGAATGCTTTGAGGATTCAAAGTCCACTACAAGCCATATAATTATAAAATCAGAGAGAAACTTTCATTCTTGGAACATTAACAAAAATAGGTAATAGCTAGATAATGCTTTAAAGTTTACAAAGAACTCTGACATATGTCACATTTTATTTTTCCACCGTAATCCCAATTACACAATAATTAAAACTCATGCCCTAGTAAATGATTTGGTAATGTAATTAAGAGGTTGGTAACTTGAGAACCAAACCAGTGTCAGGTCTTCTGACTCCAAACTGAGTGACCTATCTATTCAATAATAGTTCATCTGAAAGAACTTAGTGCAATCGTCATTATATGTGCTTTTTACCAATACTGAAGCGGAGACTGCCAAACAGGTCCCTACAACACTAAGAAAGCATGGACCATAGAAATGCTGCTTGTTTAAGAAGAGCAAATGGTGTTAAAGAACATTTCAGTGATCTCTATGTACTTATTTTACACGTGAGCAATTGTCAGCTAGCACAAGAAGCCTTTTGGAACAATCAAAGGTGCTTTTTGCCTTCTTTGTTCAAAAGTGCTAGAGAAAAAAAAAAATCAGAGCTAGGAAAAGAAATAAAAAGGAAGGAGGAGCAACTAGAGATGATACTCAAAATTGGATGGTTAATGAACGTTTTATCTATATCATTTAGATGATCATTTTTTTTTAGTGTTATTGACATAAGAGTCCTAGCTCTGCTGTACATTATTGGAAACATCTCATCAGGAAGCCTATTCTTTCCTGTATTAAACCTGGATAGCACCACTGTGAGTTTCTTTACCCTTTACACAATAGAACTAGGAAATCATCATCAACTTTCTATTCATATCTTGTGGAGGTTATTTAATTTATACATTTATTTAATTATTTGTACCAATCTGTCTTTGTCTGTGAGAGCTCCCTGCTCAGGCCAGCTTGCTCTGCTGATTACTCCTGCAAAGACTTGAGAGAGATGTTCTATTTCATTCTCAATAAGGATTGATGGCATTTTGAGAGGTTCAGAATATCCTTTGATTACTCCATGAAATGGAATGGAGGAGATAGTTGTGCATAGTGGGGGAGCTGGGCTGGCTCATCAGCTTTCCTTTGTGCACACTCTGCTGTTGAACATCCCCTAATTACAAGCATCTTGCATTTCAGCCCCTTTCCTAGCTCATCTGCCCACATGAAAAGTTCCCTTTTTCAGTTTGGACTTCTGACACACCAGAGTGTTCTAAAGAGAGGCTCATTTGTGCTGTGTCATTTTCACTCAGAAACTATAAATGAATTGCTGTGGACCAGCCTCTCCTTACACTTGAACAAAAGCTGAATTGAGGGATGGGTAGACCATCGTGGGAAACATTCCAGATATTATCACTGTATCTCTTGCTGCAAAATGTTTTCTGCCATGTGATGAAAGAACTATGTATATCAGAGAGGGAAAGAATTTGGAAGATTAATTCACAACCAATTTGGTTTCCTCTTTATAACAATAATCATAGACATTATTTAGTAATATCCATACTTAATTGTTTTCTTTCCCTGAAAGAAAGTGATGTTTAAAATTCTTAGCATATTGGAGATACTGAGATGTACTTAATTCAGGTTTATTGGGAGTCTAGTATAGTCTCTCTCTAATTGGAATCAGGTACTGTAGTTGTATGTTAGAGAGACCAAACTATTGGATACTCCTAGCTTAAAACAACTAAACTCATTCTTTTACTCCTAATAATCACATAAATTTATGAGTATCCAGAGAATAAATAATAAATAATAATAAGTGGTAGCTATTATCACTTATTTTGTGCCGGATACCATATTACTGTTTAATATTTATTAGTTTATTTAATTTCATGAAAATATATGAGGCATTTACTATTATTATTGCCTATTTTGTATGTAAGGAAACTGAAGCATGCTGGGCTCTAGTCTTCCTAGAGTCTGTACACTTCACCACAATGATGCATTGCCTCTAACTCTGCTTCTCATAATTTTTTGCTGTTTTATCCTTACTATAAGGTCAGTACTTGGCACTTTAAAGATAAAATGAGTATATCAGTAAAGAATTTTGAGTTTTTGAATGTTTGTATTATCAAATTCTTCATAAATATTAATTTTTAGCTTTAAGGGACTAACTTAATAGTCATAATAGTAGCTGCTTATCCATGAATTCAGACTTAGAAATTTTCACTCACCTCTGTCAAATAACAAATTATTTCAGGAAAGTAGCAAAGAGCATCTATTGATTCAATCATTGATTCATTCATCACACATTTATTGATGTATCTACAATGCATCTAATCTCATGGTTGCCTACTAGAGCCACATCCAGTGTTGCCCTCAAAAAATTTGCAGATAAATAACTAGCTATAAAATGCAATGAGAAAAGTGTCACAATAGGGACAGACAGAGATTGCATAAGGGGTCATTTGAACAAATTGGTCTTTTTAAGCTGGGAAGTGACAAGGTCAGATGTGCTTCTAGTGAGTAAAATTCTGGCAGCTTTTCGGAATGTGAACTAAAATAGAGACTGCTTATTTCCTGAGACAGGGGAGATAGCATGTAAAGTTTGATGTAAGTGATGGTTTTCAGAAAAAATCAACACGATGTGGATTCCAGCTGAATACTGCAGAGTAAGATGGAGAGAGAGGTCAAGGTAACACTAAATTTTCTACATGGGAGATTGAGCAGTTGTTATAAATGTTACTAGTAATATATGAGAATAGAAGATATAGAATAAGGAAACATAATTAATATCTTGGAATATAAGTAGATAGAGGCATTAGACACTCAGAAATGTATGCCTGGAGCTCGAGTGAAGTTAAGTCTTGATTTGGAAGCCATTATTATTCTTGATTCATGGCATATTGGTATTTTCTTTTCTTTTTTTTTAATTTTTTTTAGAGTAGTTCATTAGAGTGTAGAACGTGCAGAGAGCAGAATACAACTGACTGAAACATAAAGGCAGGAAGTAGGAAAAATTTTTTTGAAAAATTCTTCCATGCAAAGTGATGAAAGACAGAAAGTGAGCTCAGAGTGAAAGATGGTTCAGAGGAAGATTTCTAGAATGGGCATCTGAACACTCTTAGAGTTGAGTGAGGTAGGGAAATCAGAGACAGCAAAAATAATAGGAAACAGGAGAATAGGTGGAGAAAAGTCCAGGAGGAGTTAGGGGAAGATAAGTTCCAATACATTCAAAGAAAAGTGCATTTGAGGCAAGAGGAGATAATCTTTGGCATGAGGAAGTTTAAAAATGAGATTTTAACCCACCTGTCAAATGGGGTTTTTTTCTGTGCCCTGAACACTAGGCAAAATCGTTTTTCACCTAAAATTTACAGATGGAGTACATTCAAACTGCTTCCCCATTTTTTCCTTCTAATTCACTGAGGCAGGAGGCAGGGAAGGGAGTAAAACACTTCAAACAGTAGGAATAACTGTTTGCTCTATTCTTTTCCTAGTTTCCTCTTTCCTCATGTAGTGCCTCTCTCCCACACTCCATTGACTCCAACCAGTTTTTTGATTTCCACAACTCAGTCTCTTCTGTTTCCCCAACAACAAAGTAATTCACACCAAAACTTTGAGTTTGGAGATTTGATTGAAGGTAGAATTGGTGGACAAGACTAAAGGGCCACACCACAGAGAGCAGTCTTCTACTAGCTTACCCTTTACTCTGCTCTTTGCCTTTTTCAGTTTGATTTTCTCTTAGACGGATCTGGGGCTTCAAAATGTCTTTGTCTGTTGTGTAGTATAATTTTCCTTCTCATCTGAAGCCTCGGCACTCAGCTTGTGAATGATTTACCTTCTACTCCAAATACTTCACCAAGTTTGTTTGTTTGTTTGTTTGTTTGTTTGTTATTTGGTGGGGGGAAAATAGGGGGATAATTTTTAACAAAGCCTGTTAGTTGTCCTCCAAGAGATATTTAGACCAGTTGTAATAACAAATAACAAGTGCCCCATGTTATTTTAATTTAGAGATTAAACTGAAGAGATGTTTAGATTTGATTCTTTCTGTTGTATAGAGAGCAAGGTTGTTTTCAGAGAGGGAGGAAAATCGAGTTGTGTTAGAAAGCTTAAAAAAATTGCCTAAAGATTGGGGGAAACGCAGTGATAAAGTATACCAACAAAGACTAATGAGGGGCCAGTAAGTAAATCTAAGGACTTACCAAAGGTAGAAAACATGGCTTTTTCGAGACACCATGTTACTTGGATACATGATTGTTCAGTTGCATCAAAGAAACTATGAACAACGGAGAGAAAAAAATGATATACGTGTATCAAGAGTTGAGAACTGGTAAGGCAGCTGCACCAAAATAATATGGAAACTGAAGGAACTAAAGGTTATATTGAGGATCAATGTAGTAATTAACCATGTGGCATCGGTAAGTTTTTATTTTTTAAGAACTATCTATCTAATTATCTATTTATCTACCTAATTATAAGTATGTACCTACTATTAACTGAATGTTATATAGATTCTTTCTTTACGTACATTTTTAAATAAAATATAATGCTAACAAAAAGAAGAGGCATTGTGCCCCATTTTTGGATAATGAAACAAGGACTCGGAGATTGAGTAGCTTGTAACACAGCTAGCTAAGTGGTACAGGATGTAAATCCATTCAGAGCTCATGCTGGTAAAATAAAATCTCAAGGAATGAATTGAGGAGCACAAAAACGGCAGAGTAATTGATTGGATCAGAGAAAGAGAATCAACTAAGTGAATGGATCGAAGGCTGTGGCCAGAGAAAAGGATAGTTTGGTGTTTTTTTTTTTAATTGTGTAACAGGATTTTTTTTTTCTTGGTGATGTTAAGCTATAGCCATGTAGTAGTTAAAGTGAAGTAGAGATCAGCTTGTAGGCATGGGAAAAACTACGATGCTCAGCTATTCAGTGGCATTCGTGGTGAAAAGGGCTAGCAATGAGTGAGATCTTACCACTGAGCAGTCTGAGCGATACCAGTGAACAATTTGAGTGTTGGAAAGTGCCTGCAAAAACTGTAGGTAATAACCACAAGGACCTGTAGAAAAATCATTTAGCATGACCCTCAAAATGAGGAGGAGTCTGGATGGATTTTGAAGAGCTGTGATCTGGAAACTTACAGCATATTATCCCCGGCTCTGATTCCGAAGTGGAATCATGGAATAAACATTCTCCACCAGAGAGGATATTCCAAGGAGGCCTTCTGGATGGATGTGCAGGAGGGCTGCTCATAAACGCCGGTTTCTGAGAAAGAATAACTTGTGGGAAATGTTTTCTGAAAAGTGGGGTAGGGTATGGATAGATCGAGGTTTTGTGGAGCCAGACACATCAATGGGAGTAAGGGTGGAGCCTTTTTAAGAAAAAAAATGCAAATAAAAATCTTCTCCAAAATTTACCATATTACAAAACACATGAACCTATGACTTGAGCTCTTTCCCAAGCTTTAAAGGAGCTGTACAACTGAGGGCTTGAAGTTTCAAGCTTTGTACTTTATATTCACTCCTGGTAGAGGAGGTGAGAAAACATGCAGAAGTAACGGCTGTGAGGAATGAATGGGTTCTTGGTTTCAAACAGCATGTTAGTGAAAGCTTCCTTTTGGGCTTCTGTTGTTTAGAAACTCAATATGGATGTGTGGGCCCCGGAAATTTAATATAACAAGGAACTCCTTGTTTATTATGCCTCCTTCCTCCCTCTGGAGGAGGATGATCCAGCATTTTTGGAAATATTATTTGTGGGCTGATAAACATTTTATGAATGTTGACCTGACCACTGCTTAGGATGAACTTGCTACTTATTTTTGCTCTTCTCTTGACCAGAGAAAAATATGAAGGTATTTCAAAGCAAATAATTTACAACTTAGACTTGTGTCAAGCTCTCTTGGCAATATCTTCGCCTCCTGAATAATTGACATTCAATATGCTTTTGTATGGCAACAGACTGGATAAAAATCCTAGAAATACTGTCAGTATGCTAATATTACTTTTAATTGCTCTTACCTGAACTTTTGGTTACCTACCTTTCAATAAGAGTTTAAGAGATCAGTCCTATGACTGATCAAAATGTCCACATTGTTTTTGCAAAATCTGAGATAATGGCTATCTTTTAAATATTTAGATAAATAAATTTGGGAGAAATAAGAGAGGCACAATACTGCTACAACTGGTTGGTTATATACTTAAGAAGTTTGCTATCTTCAAAGATGATATTGATGACTTAGAAACAGTCGCTAAAATTATTGGATATATTTATAAATAATAAAAACAGTAAAGGTTCCTAAAGGAGTCTGAGGGGTACCTAACATTAAAGACGTATGGCAAGAAAGACAACCATACTTTTCTTTGTAATTATATTTGTAAGATTGAGTATTAATATTTTCTTTTGTCAGAATATAGCTGCACCTTGGCTTAATATCTTCCCTTAAAAATGATCAATAATAATTGTTCTAGTAAGTAATAAAGGACAAAGTAGACTGCGAAAAATACCAAGGGCTTTTCTTATCTGTCTAGTACTCTTTTTGTTTGTTTGATAGTCCTTGGGAGAGAGCCCAAGGTATATAATATGTGGGAAAGTCTAATTTATTTTATTTTCCCCCAACTCTAAGTCATTTATCAAATTATTTCAGGTTGCAAATCTCAGCACTTTTCACGAACTTAGCTACTTTCTCTCTAAGACATGTCTTTGTTAAAAATGTTTAGTATGCTTTTAAAATCTATAAAATGCTTCAGATCTTAATTTATTAAAGAGGTGACACATAGGAATTCTCTCTCCACCAAACAGGGCAAGAGAATTCAAACATTTCCTGAATTACTGTGTGTCTCTCTTTAATGTGCCAGCTTTCCCTGAAAAGATCAGTAATCGCAAAGAAGAAAAAAATTCAGTCTAAGCACAAGTTCAGCACTGAGGACTTCTCCTTGGCCTGTTGACAATGCCTCGGCATGAATTCTGAGACATTTCTTATTAGGAGTCTGTCTGGATGCATTCAAGTGTTCAGTAGAAATGATTCAAGAAAATCAAGGCCAACATATACTCCGCAGAGATAGGAATTTCTAATGTCTGTGTCTCGTTGACTCTCACACTCATCATCTAAAAAAAACCAAAGTAATGAAGATTTTATTTCAGTTTATCATAATCTCTACTGTTAGGTTGTTCTGTTAATTTATTTCAGTTGGTTAAGGACATTTTATCATTGGACATTTAATTTGTACCTTTCTGTCACTAAGTGGGAAAGAGTTCCAAGGGGTCTTGCATTGATTTACTGCTGCACAAAGAAAAGCATATCATTATTTTTAATTTTCAAAGGCATGTTTTACAATGACTTTATTATGTGTTAATCAATACACAATCAAATAAAACTTGGAAATGATTTCCCACTTTTTATTTGCATCAATAACAAAAACCATTTTTGATAGTTGTTTCATGTGAAATATGTGATTCTAAATTTGCAAAATAACCCCTATCATCACACAGATTAAATATGTAGCTGTATGAATCCTTTTATTGTGGTGTATAAGAAATGTATTGCATATGTGGTTTGCGACAGTTAGTATGGTTTTGGGTGAATGATACTTGGACAAGTCAACATTTAGCTGTATTTTCTTTAACTTACTAGAAAAAGTACCATGTTTCTCTTGTATATAATGTATGAGTTTATTAGATATGTAACAGAAACATGAACCTATTAAACTCATAAAGCAAGCAGGAAAGACATTATTATTTCCATTTAACAGATTAGAACATTAAGCTCTGAGGAGTGTTTATCTAAGGCAGCAGAGCTGTTAAGTAGCAGTGCTTTTCCCTGCAGCTTCTTCCCTTCCTAGAGATCCACACTTTATACTTTTAACTTAGAATTTCATTGATTTATAATGCTGATTTTCTATACCACTCAGCTACGATTATCTTAAAATGTTTTTTGAAAAGTTTAAAATGATCCTTTCCTGTAGGTATCTGTGTTATGCACTATAGTATGGAAAAACAGGCAGATGACATGTGCTAATTACAGAAGATACTTGTAGGAATCTGTGTCAGATTTTTTAAGACCAAAACTACATTTTCCAGCTGTCCATGGGCAATTTATCCTCAAGGTCTGTCTTTCCTTTTGTTCTTAGTTAACAATTTATATTTTTCAGGGGTAAAGCTGAAGCCTGAGCTTTCTAGACCTCCAAAGCATTAGGAAATACACAGACATCTCAAGAGTGTGTTGTCTGACTAGTGATAGAATCCTGAAGTTTTATAACTAGGTGTGAAATGTCCAACGCATGTGGAAACATTCACTATTTGTATGAATATATGCTTCTTCTTCTTTTTCTTTTCTTTTTTGTTTTTGCTATTAGAATTAAGATTTCAAACAATGAAATAGTAACTGATAGAGAGTAATAGCGAGTATATGAGATGAGATAATATTCAGATAATTGTATCAGGGTTCAGTTTCAATTTAGACTCACCCTGAGTATCTACATAGTAAGACGTGTATAATACGTAATTTGAGGAATGCTAAAGTCCTATATTTTCTAAAAACATATCTGACTGGATGGATGGAGTCCCTGAGATTCCCATCAGTAGAGACACTCTTTGTGTTTAATGCATCTTCTTCTGTATCCAACCTTTACTGAATATCCACCATGCCCATGTCTCTGGCCAGTGGTAGGTATCAACGATATGATGGTAAATTAGAGTAAATCCTCTTCTAAGTAGGTTCACAGTCTAAGAAAAAAAAAAGATGTACTAATGAAGAAAATAAACAACTAGAATACAAATGATGAAATACTCATATGGGGCACTGTCGCAAGCGCCTGGAAGAGCAGTCGCCACATTTCAGTCTCTTCCTGAAAGTCAAGGGGACTTTAATCCCTCAGCAGGGCCCTACGTCCCAGCGTGATACTTGTGATGCAAGTGGGGGAACAAAATCCTGACATACAGGTTCAGACAGAGTGAATAACCCAGCTTTATTTGGGAACCAACGTCCCTCCAGAGGCCACTGCTCTGGTAAGCACAGAAGGTTATACAGAATAGAATACAATTTAATAACGAGCCAAGTCCCAGAGTCAATTGAGGTGGAGAAAGTTTCTGATCCAGAAGAGAAGACCGGGCCCACAACAGGTCTGAGTCAAGCTGGAAGTTCTTGCAAGGAAGAACTTTGGAGAGTCCCAGAGTAACGCGACTTGCACCCCGCAGAAGGTCTTAGCTGGAGGGCCCAGTCAGACTTCTCATGGCATTGCTCTGGACTTCTGCTTTTATCCTTTTTGGACTTGTTTACTTCTTAGGTGACAATCAAATGGTATTTTTTGGTTAACGTGTTTACCACTCAATTTGTTATGCTCAGTTTCAAACATAAATATAAACATGTTTAGCTTCATGTATATCCTCTACACATAAACATGTTTACTTT
This sequence comes from Rhinolophus hipposideros, assembly GCF_964194185.1. Lineage (NCBI taxonomy): Eukaryota > Metazoa > Chordata > Mammalia > Chiroptera > Rhinolophidae > Rhinolophus > Rhinolophus hipposideros. The sequence goes on along the minus strand of NC_138052.1, from coordinate 78,923,348 downwards.
CACTTCACTCTTATCTGTTTCACACCTACTAGTAAACAAATTGTTTTGCAAACCTCAATCCAACAACAACCTTGTTTATAGTATATATTTTATATGCTCTATACAGGCACATAAGAATTTCTTCATAAATATTTTTTGAATCAGTAACTAAATGTAATCACTGCAATGAGGAGGGTCCATGGGATTAACATGTAATCAAAGCAAAGAAGCTAGAGAAAGCATTAAGGAAGCAACCAGAGCTTGGGCAGAGCCCTGAAGGTGAGAGAGGTCATGGACCATCCTGGTAATTGAGAGTAGAGAAGTGAGGCTGGAGAAATTGGCAAAGACAATAGCTGCCAAATGCCTTCAATGCCATGAGAAATCGAGGCTGGGTTTAGCCTGAGACAGTAAGGGTCTTGTTTTGTTTTGTTTTGTTTTGTTTTGTTTTGTTTTGTTTTTTGTCTTGTTTTGTTTCATTTAAGCAAGAGAACGAAATGTGAATATTAGATTGGAGTGAAGGGAAAGACTAAGACCAAGGAAACCAATTAGACAATTCTTAAAGTAACCTGGTCAAGAAATTATGTTATTGTTAAGTTTATCACATGTGTCTGTTTTCACTAGAGAGTCCTGGTCTGTTCCTATTAATTATTAATAGCACTTTCTTTTACAATTAAAGCATTCCTGTTAAAATAATAAATTATATGGCATCTTAACCACAACTAAAATAATGTCAATGAGGATGGAATAAATGGTTGGATTCTCAAGGTATTAAGACATTCAAATAGATAGATCTTGGATGCTTAAATAGGAAGAGTGAAATAGAGAAGTCAAGGACGAAACTAAGATATTTGATCAGCACAAGTAGATAAATTGTTAATACCATTCACCAAGCCAAGAAAGATAAGAAAATTAGACTTGGTGTGGGGAGAAGAGACGTTCATTTTAGTTTTGGAAATGGGACATTTAAAATGCTATAGAACATTCCAGTTGAGCTGTCAGGCCAACAGTTAATTATTTGGGTAAGGAGTGGTATTCAGTATTTCAGTGTTACCTGATATGGGGTCATTATGACCTACTACATAACAACCATAATATGAGAAAATTCCCCAAATTAATCAGACTAAATGGATGTATTTTGTCCTAGCTAGAGCCAAATCCCTGAGGAGAGGATAAGAGTGTAAAAAAAAAGTGGATGTTTTGAAGTGTGAGTTATTGCCTCAGAATATTATACTTTTGATGGAAGAAGGGTATAGATATAGTTACATTTTCTATGGAACGAGGGCAGAAATCAGGGGGTTCTGGAGTCTGTTAGAGAGGATTAAAGAATCATGGGTTTGAGATTGAGAAGTCAACCATTGTGAGGAAATGTTGAGATCAGACTTCACCTACTTTACATTTTCACCTGGGTTGTCCTTTAGTCAGTTAGGCAAATATAATCTAAGGATTACCAGGTAGATTTTTTTTTTCTCCCCATAATAAACTATAAAAATATTCTCCTAACTTGGCTATTGATTTTTGCTTGTTAGTAACTAGCTGTGTGATCTTAAGGAAAGTCACTTTCCATCTATATTACCTTACTTAAAAATAGAGTGTGATTGGGTGATCTGGCATCCATGTTAGATTTAAACTGGATTACTTTGTTTTGGGTCTATTTTATATTTTGCCTCCTTTTTATATTTTGTATTAAAGTCTTAGCCATTTTAAAACTTAAAAGGAAACTATTATGACCATACCATAGTCCTGGCTTATCTAGGTTGACTTTGGCAGTAAACAGTATAAATAGGAAACTAAGGAAGATTGTTTTTTTTTTTTTTTTTTTTAGGAAATTCCAAAGTGGTTTACAAATAGATGCAGGAATTTTTTGTATATTTTATTTTTCCTTTTCATATGCAGCAAAATGAAATTTGGGGGCTTTTTGAAAATGATAAAAGCTGCTTAGACTATGATCAACAAGTAGCTCCTGGGGAGAGCTACTTTCTTCTCTTGGGGTGCTTCCTTCAATCTGATATTCATTTTGGCTCAGATCTGTTGTAAATACCAGCCTGTCTCTGTGAAATGTAACTGGTGTTTGCTCTGGGCTGATGGGACAGCCATGTGCTGTTTGCTCTGTCAGTAGCTGTACCCAAGTATTCACAGCACATTATTCAGATCAGGTCACTCCAACCAGCTGTCCTAATTCCAGGTGGACTGTTGGAAATCTTTTTACTTACAGCAACAGCTGTGCCACCTGGTATCTTAAAGAGCAGTAGTTGGATGAATCAACCGTTGTTACAAATTCACTTTTTATCTGATAAACAGTCTGCATAAACTAGCATAAATGAAGATATTTCCAGCCTGTTCCATACTGAAATGACATGAACATTGAAAACCTTGTCTGTATTATGTTAAATTGGTCACTGCCAACACCTATCATTTAAGATACTGAATAAATTCTACATGCCCAAATTAGATTTATACAAGTTGCAATCCTATTTCTATATCATTTGTTTTCCACCTCTCAATATACAAACATATATATGTATACATATATACATATATACGTATATATATATTTTTTCACATTCTCACATATAGCTTGCTCTGAAGATTGTCATTGTTATTTTGAATATATAACTTCCTAAACTTGGATTATTGCTAAAGAGAAGGTTAAAATATGGAATATGTCATTATCAGCTTATTTGCAAGTAAATAGAATGACTCCAAATAACCACTAAAGAAACACTTCTAATTAGAACTCCCGTACATAATGTTTTAGTGAACAAGAATCATTCACTGATAAATACCCACGCTTGAAAAATATAAAAACAAAGCAAAAACAAGCCCACAAATGAGCTGTTAGCCTATAAAATGAAATGTTTTTGAGTGACTTAAGTAAACCTTTTCTTGTTTTAAGCTATTAATAATGTTCTTAGTGTGCATGTATGAATATATACACACACATACACACATGCACACATGTAGACACACACACTCACACACGTTCACACGGAAAGCCTAAAATTGTGATTTAAGTAAGTCTTTACCAATAGTACAAAAGGAAACATATTATACCCAGGCCAAGGCATAGCATTTCAAATTGTAAAGTAATTGCATTCGAATTCAGAATGTTTATAGTTTTCTCTCATTCTCAATTCAAACTTGCCCTATAAGTTATGTTTTTAAACTATTTCTGTAAATCCCCATATATGCTCTTATTATATTGATAGATAGATATAAACACTATAAAGGTAAAAATATATCAACTGACTAGAAGCATATATATATATATATATATATACACACATATATATATACATATATATGCATATATACATATATGTGTGTATATATATATATATATATATACATATATATAAAATCACTGGCTTTTATATCTAGAATATTTACATAGCACACTCCTTCTCTATGAAAGGCAATCTGTCTTATAAATAAAGTATCATTTTAATAAACTCTGTTTTTAATTAATCTGCGTATGGATAGCTTTAACCTATAGTTTTTAATATTATTAGGGTATTATTTTCATCTAATAAACTTATAGCCTATTGGATTAAAAAAATGATATTTGTTTGGTCTTATAAACAAGCTCTATAAATTTACTTCAAGAGTACATCAGTGTGTATTTCAATTGAAAAGAAATGTCATAGTGGTTAAGGCCAATGCTTTTGGCTATAGAAAAAAAGTGTTTTTTTTTTCCTGGAAAACATAAAAAATGTACTTTGAAAACTCTTAAACTGACTTTTTATCATTTATTAAATGCTAATTTGAAGCTGTAATGTATAATGGGATATACATTAGGTAGGGACTCATGTATAGTATAGACAGTTTCTAGTACTGTTCAGTCATGTGACTTTCAAAATTAACGTGACCTCCATCTGTAAATGAAATGAAATGTTTAAAATATATAATTTTATTTCAAAATTGTATTTTAGTCACCATCCAAACATAATCTTTCCTCCCAAAACATACAATTACATATCACATATAAGCAGATATTCCGTTTAGAAAAAAGGGGAAAAACGTGATTGATATACTTTGAAAAGATTTATGCAAGGAAATTTATAAGAAGTTTTTGCTTTAATACTAATCACATCTTGCAATATTTCACAATTGATTTTGTGGGCTGAAGGCAGAATATTCATTTTACATACAAATAATGTGATAGTCAGAAGTGATCTTTTTCTTTATCTGTATTATAGGCCCATTCCTCCTTTCAGAGTTAAATAAACTGAGGGCCCAAAAGATTTTAAGAAATAGTTAAACCCTACATGGCTTAGTGGCAAAACATTTAACAATACAACCCTAGAGATAGAAGGACCTCATGTGACCAATTGTTCCAAATCTATAGAATTCTTGTCTTCAAAAGATTCCTGACCTCAATACATTGCTTATGTACTAAGAAGTCTATATTAAATAACATTCATGATGTTGGAAAACAACAACAACAACAACAACAATAAATCCATTTAAGCAGAGAGACAGACAACTTCAAGACTTCACTTGAAAATTTAGCCTTCCCAAGAATTTGGACATAGTCAATGCTAAATAATTTCATTTTGACGCTTAAAACAAAGACATTGCATTCTTTGCATTCCCTTCATTTATCAACAGAGCCATTCCTTCTATAACTGAAAATAACTATTGGGGGATCTTTAAGAACCTCCTAGAAGTTACCCTCCTTAGATTTACAACTAAATGTGTTAATTAGTAGCTAAGTGATAATTAGAAAATGGTTCGACTATCACAACATGTGCGTGAAAAGAAATAAAAACATGCAAAAGTAAGTTGCCGGAAACAACAAACAAAACGTTTAGAACTTGCACCAGGATGAAGAGATATAAATTCTATGTGATTACTAATCTCAGCAAAGGTGACAAAATTCTTATTGCTTATCTTGAATGAAGCTAAGCAATGTTGGCACTAATTTAAAATCATGTTTCTTTGTAATTTGTTTTTGACTGTGGTAATAGTTCTTTGAATTCATTATATAGTGTGAACAGAGACTTACAGAAGAAAAGTATAAAGTGAAAAATTTTCGGCTTCATTTTATTGACTCATCTAACCATGAATTTTTTTAAAGGGGAATATCCTCTTGTTCTAGGATGTTTGGAAAGGGTATAGGAATGGCTGCCTGGAAATACAATAGCTTGCTTACCCTTAGTCAAACAGGAAAAGAAATTTATTGACTAAGCCCTGGACTAGGAACAATAAATCCATAAGCAAGAGTGCTGTCAGGGAAAATCTTTGTGCTCTCCAGTTGTGCAAACCATTTCCTCCTGCTTCAGGGCTGGCTTTGCTCTTGTTCATCCTAAATATGCACTATGATTTTAGCATCAACAAGAAGAAATTGTTAAGAAATAATATGTATTTTCCATATATATATACATATATATATAGATATATATTTATATCTATATATTAACACTCAACATTCTACTTATAGTTTCCTTTCAGCTGAAGTCCTGTAGTCAATTAAAATTCAAATAAGCTGAGGGGCAATGCTGTAAAGCATTATCAGTATTTTATAGCTAAGGCTAGTGAGTTTTTCAAATTCTTCCTTGAGATTAGTGTTTCACAAGAAAGTAAAAGCATGAGAACTTACGTGAAAAAAAGTGTTCAGGTACTATGCAGGGGCAGGGGGAGGACAAAGATAGGAGAAAATAGAAATGCTGAAGTCAAAAGCTACATGTGGCATAATGCAAGGGTAATAGATTCAGACAACCATCTATGATTTTGTGAACATGGGAAGAACTTTTAATTTCCCTGATCCTCAGTTTTCTCATCTATAAAATGAGAGTCATGATTCTTAATAATATTTACCTTCAAAGTTTATAAGAATAAATAAAACCTAAAATAGTGTGTGGCATATTATAGGAACATGATACACGTTAATTTCCCTTCATTTATCAATTTTCCTAAGAGTAGTCATATATTCATCTATGAAACAAAATATACATTATAATTAAGTGGACTTCGAGAACTGACTTAGAGTTTTTAATATTTATAAAAGGCACCATGTCCATATAATTTGTAAAGTCTATTGACTCCCATTCATATTTACTGATACCATTCATAGCTTCACTTTAATAAAAATTATTTTCAGTAATAAAATAGATGAGACATATGAGAAAGATTAGATGTTCTAGGGTTAATGAAAAGTGGACAAAGGATGAGAGCCAAAGTTAATATTTCTTCAGCTGGATCATAGGATCATTATATCTCTTTGTTTACTTATCTATGTATTTACTATAGTATTATGAATTATTATGTATTTTATTTATTATTGTATCATTATTATTAATTTTGTTGTGTGTGTAAAGTAATAAGTTAGTTTCTTTATAAACAGTATCCCACATAATCAAACCAAATAGATAAATGAATACATTAATAAATAAATACATACATAAATAGACAAAAGATATTTTGTGTAGTGTGTGTGTGTGTGTGTGTGTGTGTGTGTGTGTCTAAGCCAGCTGCCTAGATTCAATAGGCTTATCCCAGCCCTTACTGATGTTTGGTACATGGACACATTTTGTTTGTCTTCTTCTGGTTGCTGTATGAAAAATGAAGATTTTAAATCGAGATGTCTCAAACACTGGTATATTGAACTCAGTTGTGAAAAAGATAGTTACAGTCATGCATCAGGAATTGTACATAATGCAAAAAACATTTTCTCTATCAGCTACCTGACCTGTGGAAATGTAAAAATGCCTATCAGAGTGTTAAGAATATGTGTCAGGGAGGATAAAAGGATGAGTACCCTTAATAGTTACTATGTGGAAGTGTCTGGGTAATAAATTAGTGCTGATGGATTAGCAACATCTTAGAGACACAGTCTATTTTAGTTAAAAAGATTTGGAATGTTTCTTGGCCCTCCCTAGAAACTTTAATTATATAGTTAATATTGACAGTAACAATTATCTGAAGATTAAGAAAAAAAAGTGTTTCTCGTTAAGTACATGTTTAATTTAGGTATTGTTGTATGTTTCCTAAGAAGATAGATTTGTATGATATTTCTTAAAAAAATATCCTAAGACACAGTCCATCTTGCTAATTTAATATTTGTTAGAGACAATATTAAATACTACAGTATTTTAATTAAAACAATAAATATGAGAAATACAGTGCATGTGAAAAGACAAAGGTTCAAATCTTTATCATTCAACTGAAAATTTTAGGACATGATATGTAAAAGTGCCTTTAACACTATATTTGATATATTTGCTGACATTTGCCTTCTCTGTAACCTCTGACATTTGAGTCCAAGTTAATCGTACAGTGTCCTAGTGAAATGGCAACAAAATTAAACTCGACTCTCTCCATCACCTTTACAAATCCCCCCACCAGGAAAAAAATCTGTATCACCTGCCAGTTCATAACCCACCTCCTTCTATCTCCATCCTGCTGACAGTAAATCCCTTCACCAGCTAATTGCACAGATGCACCCAGCGCTGCTTCCTGAAGGTCTGCGTAGCTGGGCTTTGATGGACAGCAGAAAGTGGCACAATGAAAAAACAAAAGCCTTTTAACCGAGAGTACTCCTTTGTTCTGCTTAGAACTTTAAGGTCACTCCAGCTCATTCTGACTGTGAGGATCTTAATTTTTACTCAACCAATTTACTTGCAGCTGTCATTCTTTCCAATATTAAAGTTCAGCTCTTCAAGTGTGGGGATCTGGAGGGCGGGCTGGGGAGGGAATGAGAAGAGCTTGTTACAGACTAAAAACAGCAAAAACAAGTAAAATCTGGCTTGGCTCTCAAGTACAAAAAGTTATTTTCAAAGCCTATAAATTATGACATAGTGATTAACATGTAATTTAAATATATTTAAACAACAATTATACCACATTTCCAGCCCAGCTAATTGGCCTCACAGATGTTCCCTTGTAGCTGCATTGCCCTTCCAGGGGGAAATGAATAAGGTGCTTTTTATCATGGAAAACAGGAAAAGAAAAAAAAAAAAAAAGGAGGATACAGAAACATAAAAAGCAACCGATAGCCTTAAAAAAACGATGAATGCTGAAGGGGCTTTGCTTAGCATTTCTCCCCCCTCCCATGTTAATGCTAGAAAAAGCATTTAAAACTAGAAAAAGCATGAAGATATTCCTTTTACTACGATGGTATCTGGCAGTATATCCAGATAGAGTTGGCAGGTTGCTGAAAGAAAGATGCCTCAAAGCAGGGACAGCGGATGCATTCTAATATGGCATGCCCTCACTTCCTGTCTTGGAACAGACTAACTGCAAGAGGTCTAGTTATTTTTAATATAACACCTTTACAACTGAAGGCGGTCTAGCCCAGATAATGAATATAGATAATAAAGTATTTCCTGATGAGGAATGACTTGTGAGTTATTCCTTTGATCATTTATCTCTCAATTTTACAAAATGCAAAATATGCATCAATTCAGGCTGTTTCCTCTGTTGTAATGCTAGTCAAATATTACCTACTACAGCTCTTAGAAAGTAAGCGGTTAAAGGAACACTGGTAATTACTAATATTTTGTTATACTTTATTTTCTGATGTGCTATCATAGAATTGAAATAAATTCACTCCAGTCTCATTTCCCTCTTGCCTTTTCTTGTTATAATCCCAGGTAATGTTTGATAATACAGTAAAAGTTGCAAAAGGACAGTGATCATGTCTCTCTTAGTGTATCATGATACCTCCAGCATCTACCACGGTTCCTATGCTTTCCTTGTAGAGAGTTAATAAATATTTGTTAAATGCTTGCTAAATAATCAGGGTTTAATGATAAAGTAAGGCCACGGTTTATAATATGATAAAGTCCTATTAGGCAGTTATATTTCTCGTACCATCCTTCAAATTTGCATATCACAGGACTATATAGAAAATACCTTTCTCAAATTGTATGAATCATGTATTTGATTTCATTTTTTTCTAAAAAATACAAAATACACCAATATTTAAGGTAATGTGGAGAACAGGGAAGCATTTTAAAATGCCTCTTTGATGAGTAGCTTTGGCATTTTGATTGCTTGACTTAAAAAATCCAATTTAGCAGATGTGAATATTTAAATTTTAGATATACTCTACATTTGTGCAGAGCTATCAAAGTTCATTTATATACATTATCTTCCTCTGTCTTCACTAAGGATAAGGTAGAGAGGCCAATGGTGAAAATGGGGGTCTGAGGTGTTTCATGATGGACCACATCGCTTGTAATAGGGACTGGCGCTCAGAGTTTCTAACAAATCATAAGAAAGTCTGTCTATTGTACAATACCACCTCCTATGTGTTGCACTTTAATTATATCTCTAACTTTCCATGTCATAACCTTCAATGCGCTGTTAGTAATGTTATTAGAAAAGGAAAGAGATAAGTATTTTCTATGCCATCCTATAAGCAACAGTCATGGGGAAGTTAAAATGTAAACTCACTGTTCAGCACTTAGAGCTTCAGAATGTTTCCCTTGATTAGTACAACAGACTAAGTTAATTACAGAAATCCTATTATCCAGTTGTTATTAGTTTACATTAAACGGTTCATCTGCATGGGACCATATTCTTCTTGGATTGTTTTATGAACTTCTAAATTTTAAAAAAAGCATTTACCAGGAGTAATATTTAGCCACATTTCATAGATGTTTCAAGATATTATTGTCCTTGAGGTTGACTTTAGTTATCTCTGTTCACTCAAAGACAGAATGTAGAGAATAAAAACAAATCAATTGTTTTTTATCTGCACTATTATCTACCTAGAAAAGTGTCTGGTATATAGACAGTAGGTTCTTAAAAAATGTGTTTAATGAATGAATATATAGTATGTAATTTTTTTATTACGAGTTTGTTTCAATACCACCCCTCTACTTACCTTAAAGAACATTGCATTTAATGTTTTATCATATTTTTATATCTACTTTTACTTAGCCCATATGCTGGAGTTTGATACTAAGAATATATCTTTTTGTTTTCTCTTAACTGAAATCTGATTTTAACTGATTCTAAATAAATGAAAGTAATGTATATAAAGCATGTTTTCAGGAAAGGAATTGATTTTCCAAGATTTTTTGTTGCTTCTTAAAAAAAAAAAAAAGTAAAAGTAAAACTGAAGAGAAAATAATATGTACCTTTTTATAAGGAGAGGCTAAGAGTTGATCCTTTGCTGAAATGATGGAAAATAAATGTAACTTATTCCAAGCCAATTGAAAACCACTTCTACCTTTTTCGAGATAAGTTTCTTCTGAGAAGAGTTACTTCTGTGGTGTGGAGCCATTTCAGTCATGGAACATGTAACGAAGGAAACTGTTCCTCCTTTACAACTATATTTAACCATTTACTGTTTCTCCCTTTCTTCTAGGATAAATCAGAGGAATATTCATTGTCAATTTAATTTTTAATCCATTTACAAATTTTACTTTTTAATATAATTTTCCTTCCCAGGGATTGAATTAAATCATTTAATATCTTCCAAACACATAAATAAACTCACTTGCAGTCAGAATGCATAAAATTTTACTATTTAGCAAGCTTCACTGTTGTGCATGTTTTCCCCTTTGGTTCATACAACTCATGTGGCTTTTCTTTTTCTTTCTTTTTGTTTTTTCACTCATGTTACCTCTTATTATATCCATCATTCCATTTTTCTTTCCTATTAGAGTGAAATTGGACACAGCCCTCCTCCCGCCTACACCCCCATGTCAGGAGTAAGTATTTCACAATCAACCTTCATCTTTTAGGATTTTTGGTCTTTGCCTGCCGTGTTTCCTCCTCTGTCTCCCCATAATTTCCTCATTTTGCCTTTGCCAACAGTGAGTTAAGAATGTGCTGTAGATTGTGTAGCTGCCTTTGTAGATGTCCTCTTTCCGTAGATAAGCCATAATTGAGATATCATGCATCAACAATAGCTTTCAATTTTTATCTGAAGGATTTAGCTGGGCTCATCAATTATGCTTCTGGGTAAGGAGGTTATCTTTACTTCCATGATTATAGGCTGTGTGCTGAAAAGTCAGAATGTCAATGATAAGTCTCCAGTTAGGTACTGGAGACTCAAAGCCGTAGGAACTACAAAATAGAATGCAATAAGGAAATATCACCTTTCAGTGCCATCACTGTGCTTCTGTTCTTCATGGCAACTGTTTATAATTAATGATGTTACTATTTGTCATGAAAATTCATTTTGAATTTTATATAAAAATAGGCAATTGTGGGGGAAAAACATGAAATACTTTTGTATTAGGTCATGTGGTTGGTTCTTATTAAAATCAAAATATGTATTTTCAAATTGTTTTTCCATGGTTTAAGAAAAATTAGAATTTTAGGTGTTTTATTTTAATCTGTAACTCAAATCCATTAGCCATTAGGGAAAATAAGCTCAATAAAAAAAGCTGACTTTTCCCTGAATGGCAAGCTTCCATATCCCTTTGGTTATTAACATTCATTGTTTTACAACTAATCCTAACAATAACTTCTGTCCAAATGTGTCTCCAATATTGACAGAACCAGTTTGTATACCGAGATGGGGGTTTTGCTGCAGAACAAGGGGTGCCCGTGCCATACAGAGCTACAACCAGCACTATCCCAGAAGCTCCAGTTGCTCAAGGGGCTACAGCCGAGATTTTTGATGACTCCTGCTGCAATGGCACCCTACACAAGCCAGTGGCACCCCACGTCCAAGAGGATAGCAGCACCCAGAGGTACAGCGCTGACCCCACAGTGTTTGCCCCAGAACGGAGCCCACGAGGAGAGCTGGATGAAGAAGGTTACATGACCCCTATGCGAGACAAACCCAAACAAGGTACAATCAGGATGTTCAGAAATGATTGGCACTTGACATTCACACCCATCCAAATAAGCAAAGTTTAGAAGGAATATTGCCAAACCACTGGACTATGTAACATTTCCATCCAGAAAAGACCTCTGCTGCAGCTACTTATGCTATACTGCAGCATTCACATCAGTTATGGGCTTTTCAGAACCCATATGCTCCTGAAGGAGGAGCATTTTAACAAGATTCTCAGGTTCTCTGAAACATAGTCAAGTCTGAGAAGCACTAACCTAAACATATCTTTATTGAAATAGCTGAATGAAGTTGCATATCACACAATTTCAGAACCATTATCTTATTCAACTTACTGTAGAAATCATAAAGACTGGTATTGCTGACAACAGTGTCCAAAGCTTTTAATGGCACCAATGAAAGATTTAGTTGATTCACTAAAATGGTGTCATTTAAATGACCTAGTTTATTACTGGAAATTATGATTTCTTACATGACATATCTCAAAAATTAAAGTTCTAACCCCACATATAATTATATGTGTACCATCATGTCTTGAAAATATTCATAGTTGGTGGTTTTACAAAGCACAGCAATGACATTACAGTAGTTCCCTCTTATTCAACAGTTTTGCTTTCAGCAGTTTCAGTTACCTATGGTGAATGGCAGTCTGAAAATATTAAACGGAAAATTTCAGAAATAAACAATTCATAAGTTTTCAAGTATGAGCCATTCTGAGTAGCATGATGAAATCTCATGCCATGCCATTCTGTCCCACTTGGATGTTTATCCATGTTGTATAAACTATCTGCTCATTAGTCACTTAGAAGCCATCCGGGTTATCAGATTGACTGTCTGGGTATGACAGTGCTTGTGTTCAAGTCATTCTTATTTTACTTAATAACGGCGGAAAAGTGCAAGATGGTGGTGCTGATGATTCATATGCCAAAGAAAAGCCATAAAGTACTTTCTTTAAATGAAAAGGTATGCAAGTGTAGGGAAAAAAAACAACATAGTATTTATAGGATTCCATACTATCAACAGGTTAAGGCATCCACTGGGGGACTTGGAACATGTCCCTCGTGGATGAAGGGCACTTCTGTACAAAGTTAGTAGTAGAAATGTTAAGCACTCTAATCAAATAACATTTCAATTTTGAAAGAGCGTCTTTTCTTCTACGTTAACAGCATCACAAAAAGGAGAAGATGCATAATTATTATTAAAAACTGATGATCGTGTCTTACAGTCCAGTGTCAACAGTAAACTATATTTTAATATTTTGTATAAGGGCTTATTATGTCCTTTAATATATAGTTATGTTCACTTTTATCAAATATGATTTAGAGACCCTTAAATATGTATTGTAAATACCTATTAAAGTAGATTAATCTCTCTCTTTCTCTATCTCTCCTTTTATATAATGTTTATGTTGTAATATGTGATGTTTAGAATAGCCCAGTAGTGACACAAATGTAGGCTTTGAGAAAATTTGTGAGATCCTCTTGAAAGTAGAATACTCTCTGGGAAGATTCTCAAATCAACCGCAAAGTTATTCTTGTGTATATAATTACATGGCTACCCAGGTTTGCATTATGATCATAAGTAGTTTGCCTTGAGAAGAGATCACGTAAGACATCTAAGAAAAAGGTAAATCAGCCATATACACGCACTTAGAGCGTCTCCATATTTTGTTTCTAAAAAGTAAGAGACCCAAGTTTCTGAAGGTTGTCCTACTCTAGTCTAGTTCTCAGAAAGTAGATAATTTTAGTATAGGCATTCCTATATTTTTAATTAAGAAGTTCAGGAATCTGATAAGGCAAAACAAATTCTGGCTCCCTTATAAGGTTTTTAACCATTTTTTTCCTTAAAATGGCAGTAGATTTGAGACCCTTTCAAATTAAAAGTTTTTATGAAGTGTAGAGTTCACCCTACTCCTCCTGTATACACAATAATATAAACAGTGCAATACAACAAGATAATTACTCACTAGGAATTAGAAGATCTGAATTCTAGTTCATTACTAATTGTATCCTTCATGCTTCATTGAATCTGCTTTCCGTCTATAAAGCTGGAAAAAATATAGCTTACACTTCCTTTATAACAGGATTAATGCAAGGATGAAATGATAGTGCCCTGTAAGTTATTGAACTGTAATTCATTTATATGATGGTGAGATACCCATTACTATCTTTTAATTTGCACATGAAGCTAAATATTTAACTATATCTGGTCGACCTATATCCAGGGAACAATAGCGCTGAGTTGATGAGTGTTTCTCTCTACATGTCAATTCACTTATAAGGGATAGAAAGTTTATTTCAGAATGATGGCGTTTCAACAAACAGTTGTGCCGTTTCCCTACCCCAACACCAAAATAGGAGTAGTTAAAGTATCATTTGTGTATATACTAAAAGAGAGGACAAAAAGAATATCTACTATATATGTGTGTGTGTGTGTGTGTGTGTGTGTGTGTGTGTGTGTGTATATATATATATATATATATATATTTATATATATGGCCATATTATAGACAGAGGGATGGAATTAAACTTGAAGAGAGAAGCACTAATTAGCAGTATTTTTTAAAATTTCTGTTCTAATACCTATTCTAGATAAATTTATTGGATTGAATCATGCAAAATGACCACTGTATGATCATTTTCAATGTATAAAATAGTGATATTACATATGATTCAAACTCATTATTTGCTATTTTGTGATTATGATTAGCCACAGGAAATTGTTCTAATTATACTTTATTGTTAAGCATATGTTGTGAAGCATGTTAGATATCTATCAAATTTGTTCTATTAGTTGAGTTTTTTCTTAGATGTTTCCTTTCCTATGTATTAAGCTTTCTGGGGAACATCTGTCATCAAATCCTTGTTACCTATATAGACATCACAGTAAAGCATACAGACTAAAAATGGTATTTCTTCACTTCAGCTATCCATCTTGTCATGGAATTAAACCACGGACATTTTGATTTTCCAATATTCAAAAATTACTATTTCTCTACATTTAAAGGTTTTGACATTTAACCCTGATAAGTTATTTTATATTCCAACAAAGTTTATTGACTTTTAGAAAACAGAAACATTTAAAAAACTGCCCCCCCAATATAGAAAAGTCAAGTGCAGTGAAAAGGAAACAGGAAGAACGTAAGGGACAAGAACTCTGATCCTGGCCTTGTTGGTGTCTTGTTTGATCATTAACATTTTAGGCACACTTACTCCTTTTTTAATTTTTTTATGGCTGTACTAATCCACAAAATATTTCTTGTGTGAATTCATAAAAACAAATCCCAGGCTCTATTGTTCTGGACAAACAAGCTAGCCATTCAGGGTACCCTTGGTCTGATTATCATTTTCCGGAAAGTCGATGTTAACTGATATTTTTTATATTCCGTCAGAATATCTGAACCCTGTGGAGGAGAACCCTTTTGTTTCTCGGAGAAAAAATGGAGACCTTCAAGCTTTGGATAATCCCGAATATCACAATGCTTCCAACGGTCCGCCCAAGGCAGAGGATGAGTACATGAATGAGCCACTGTACCTCAACACCTTCGCCAGCGCCTTGGGGAATGCTGAGTACCTGAAGAACAACATACTGTCCGTGCAGGAGAAGGCCAAGAAAGCGTTCGACAACCCTGATTACTGGAACCACAGCCTGCCACCTCGCAGCACACTTCAGCACCCAGACTACCTGCAGGAGTACAGCACAAAATATTTTTATAAACAAAATGGACGAATTCGGCCTATTGTGGCAGAGAATCCTGAATACCTCTCTGAGTTCTCGCTGAAGCCAGGCACTGTGCTGCCGCCTCCACCCTACAGACACCGAAACACTGTGGTGTAAACTCAATAATGGTTTTAAGGTGGAAAGACATGCCCACTCCAATTGCCCTGCCACCTCTCTTTCTCTTATGGTCTTCCTTCTATTCCCAAGGCCAGTAGTTTTGAAACTTCCCATGGGAAGATATAGAGATGCAATGATAGTTCTGTGCTTATCTAACTTGAACACTAGAGGGAAGGACTGAGAGAAAGACAGGAAAAACCACACTGTTTCTTCATTTCTCTGCATGGGTTGGTGAGGAGACTGGAACAGCGAGAGAAGGACCAGAAAAATATAAGGCAGTACCGTCCGCTGTCAAACTAGTTCTCAACTTTTTTGTTTTTCCTCTTTTTAATCTTTTTTCTATTTTTTTTTAAATGCAAAGTCTTTGAAAGACCCATGCTATCTGTTCCGATCTGCAGGAACTGACGTGTACAGTTTCAGCATCCCTGGAAGTCCTAATAAAGTTTCCATTAGAATAAAAGGATAACCTTTTCTATAACATGTGATAGTAACTGAGATTGAGAATCCAATTTCTTTCTCCAACAGTTTCTATCCTGACAAGCAAGAATGGACAAATCAGCTTTCATTAATTTAAAACCTGCATCAAAGCTATAACTAATAATTATGTTTGGAGGGCTTTCTTGTTTTTTCTTTTCTTTTTTTGCCCCCCTTTGTTCTGTCCATTTGTATTACTTCTTTCCTATTTTTGCATTTAATTTGCAATTGCAAAGACTGTTACATCTAAGCTTCTTATGTGTTGCTATAAATTGACTGAATTTTAAAAAGAAATATTTTAATATAGTGAGATGGCTGCTATTTTAAATATACAGTCTAAAATTAGAAGTGGAGGCCAAGATATTAATTAAATGTAGCATCAAATTTAACTTTAGTGTTTTACGCTATTGAATACGTACCCCCCCCATTCCTTTACATTCTTTAATGTTTTCTTCTCTTCCATAAATGGCAGTACTTGATAAGCAGTTGGTAATGTTCAAGTAGGAGGGAAACTAGAGACAATTTTCTGTGGTTCATGAAAACTACTGACATTTTCAGGGGTGAGCCAATGGGAAATCCATTGAACTGGAAGAAACACACTGGATTGGGTATGTCTGCCTGGCATATACTCAGAAATGTAGTTTGCACTTAAGCTATAATTTTATTTGTTCTCTTTCTGAACTCCCTTTTGGATTTTGAATGAATCAATATGGAAGCAACCAGCAAAAGAACTAACTTGAGTACATTTTTTTTTTTTTAAAGAGCTAAGGTAAAGAAAGACTGGAAATGCCAAAACAAGCAAATTAGAACTTTGGAATGGTATCCAGGGATTATGTTGAGAGGGCCAGCACATTATTCACATGTGACATCACATTTGTTATTTGTAAGCTGTCCAATTTGTATACTGCATATTAAGGACTGCAAGTAAAGATTAGCTTGAATTCCATGGGATTTCTAGTATGATACTCTATTTATATTAAGTGGAAGGTAACTCTTTGCACATAAATTAGTATAATAAAAAGAAATACACAAACATTCACAGCTTATAGATAGGTCCTTGAGTCAGACATTGTAAATAAACGTGAAAAATCTTCTCATATAATTATTTTAATATCCAATATACTAATCTTTTGATACTTTATATAAGAATTCTTTTTCTTCAAACACAACATCCTAGTTCTAGATCCATTTTTATTATGTATCATTTGAAAAGAATACCTGCTGAGTTAAGATGAACAATGGGAACAAATGGTAGGAATGAGAGTCTCCAGGAAACGGAAACCTCAGGTCAGTAATTAGGAAAACTGGATATAAGTCTCGCTTGTCTAGGATCAAATTTGAATCTATTACCTAATATATACATTTTTTCCATTGGTAAAACAGAGGTTAGAGAAAGAAATGCAAAGAAATCTGTGTTTCTGCCTATTTTGAAAAAGTAAATCCATCCATCCACTCAACTCCTTTATTTTTTCCAACTGATATTTATTTAGAGTCTACTAAACACACTGTGTTATATGGGGGAATACCCAGGTAAATGTAATACTACTCCTAACTTAAAAATTTTACTTATTTGGAATTATATTTGAATTCCTCCATAAGTTCAAAGAATAAGATATGGACTTTTTGTGATCAGTTATTATAAAATCAGCTGTTTGTTAAAAGATCTCCAGTGAACTCAGTTAGAATATGAATTAAACATCCTGAAGATTACTGAAGGTGACATATAAAATAGTTTCAATGTTATCATCTGAACACAAACTGATCTAGTAGAATATTGCATCATTGGCTTGTTAGCCTATCTGGATTCTAACTTGATCATTAAATCAATGGTTGATGTTGGTCTTTGGCCAAGAACCTTGAAGGCATTGGGGTTGGTGTTGTCCTAAATTATGAGAAGTGATGTAAGCTAAAAGAGTGAGGAATAGCAAGGGGGTGATTTGTGAGATCCCTTCTAGTAAAGTTCAACCATGAACTTCCCAAGGTTGAAGATACAGAATGAGTCAGGGCCCACAGCCTACCTAACAGCTCAGAGCTCTCCTACCTATTCAGAGGAGTGTCCAGGAAAAGGAGACCTCACATCAATACTTATGAAAATTTGGATATAAGCCTCCTCTTCTGGATAAATCCATTCCAACTCATCACTGATAGCACACTTATTGGATACTAGAACTTCTGATTTATGATATTCATATGTTTCTATTGTGATATGGAAAGCACAATCATTTATTTTGAAAAAGGAACTTTTTTTCCCCCGTTAAATTACTAGAAATGCATTCAGCGAATGTAGTCTTCATTCTAAGAACACAAGACCTTTACATAACCCTTACATAACAGGTAATCTCCCATTACTAACTGGAGATAGATGCAAGTATAATCCAAAATGTCTCAAAATGTTTCACAAGAGCTCCCTTTTACTATTCCTTTTTCATTGATTTATGTAGTACATATTTGATTTCAGTAGTTTTAGGGTTTCTCTTTTGTTTTATTTTTGTCCCCTTAGGAAAATACATTTCAGAATGTGTGAGAGGGAGCAAAAAAAAAAAAAAAAAAAAAGAGTTTCTAAAAGGCTAAGTAGAGCCTCCAAAGTGTATCAGAATATCAGATTCCAGAGGTGAGAGATACCAGTGCAAATATTCAGAATCAGTTAAGTAATTTGAGAAAAATTAATATCAAAATTATACAGACTTTTTTTTTTAATCACCCAATTTTGTAGTTTATACCTATCTTGGGGAGTCTTATTTTCGGGTATTGAAAAAGAAGTAACTAAATGGTCGTTTAAAGAAGCAGTTCTTAGGGAGGTGAGAAAAGATGTCTCTAAACCAGGGTAAACTCAGAACCACAAAGCATCCTGTACCAAGAAGAGGTGCGTGGACTGCTGAGCAGCAATTGGCTTTCTGAATATTAGTAGCACAGGTTAGGATAAGAGTTTTTTCTCAAGTGATAATCTTAAAATAGCATTAAAAAAAGAAATAATGCAATACTCTAATTATATTAAAAAGACACAAACTAAAAATATGAGATTTTTCTTAGTAGATAGAGAATGACTGAATATTGGTAGCTTAAGAGAAGACATAGTGTTCTTCTAAGCGTTATAATGTGTGTGTTAATACCTTGTAAAGGCAGGACATGGCATGGAGATCGTGCATATTCCCAATGCCAAGTACAAACCAGTAGGGACTGTGAGGTTCTGCTGCTACATGAAGTTGGAGGAGCTATGAACGTGCTTCTTAAAGTGTCAAGGGTGAAAAGAAAAATAAAATTGTTTAAGCCTGACAGGGAAGGATGTAAATATAAGTTTTTGAGAGCTATCTAAACTTTATTTCAAAACTTGAATTATTCATCCATCTATAAATGTTGATTATTTAACTAGTGTATGTAGTTCATAAGGTAATAGAAAAGGTGATCACGAAAGCATGTATATAACTGAGCAAAACCATGATAATGCTGTAAGATGTAGATTTAGTTAGGTTATCAAACATTAAATAATTTTAATACTATTAAATAAATTAAACTAGAAAATTAACCACAAAATATAATGTAACAAAATAAAATGCAGGATGTGAAAATGTAGGATGGATTTTGCATAGTAAAAACATAAGTTTGTCATTTAAAATTGTTATTCGTTAGGTTTAACTGAAAGTAGGCACATACAGAGAGCTGGTTCCACTTCTGAAAACTTGCTTTAAAGCATTATAATTAATTTGTTCTTCATTCTCTTATTCCTTTATCATACTTTAATTGTATTAAGTGTAAAGAGAATTTTTTCAAATCTGTTTTGCAAACACCACCCTGTATAGGTTACGGGCAAATATGTTACTCATGACGTTAAGTAAGAGGTCTTCATAATGAACTAAGGGAAATGTAAGTGCTCTATTACCTTATGCAGAGACAAAGAATGAATGGTGCCATTTGGTAAACAAACAAAATACATTTAACTTGTGACACGTTCTTTCTTTTTCCACGATACCTCCCATTTCCAAAGACAAAACCGAGGAATTAGTTAACAATATTCTGATAAATAAATGCTAAATAAACCAAGCATTTCAAACTGCTGTATCTCCATTATTTTGGACTCCAGCTATTAATTAGTCTGATGCTTTTTAATAGGGTCAATGATAAACCCATGAGCATAAGCTACTAGTTGTTAAAAACGCCAAATAAATTTCCCTTCTTTATATGCCATGGACAGAGAATTCTGCTGTGCCTCTCTTTGTATATAAGGATTTTGACAGACAGCCTTGTATCCACGTAGACACATGAAGGCAGACTTATGTTTCCTGATTGTCATTTGCTTAAGAACGAATAACGTATAGAAGTAGATTGGGTGTGATTTAACAATTACAGTGTCAGTGGAGACCTCAATATTACTGATATGACAATGGGGCCAGCTTTTATATTTCTGGGTAACATTAATATTTTTCTGATCCCAGAGATGCCTTTGAAAGATGAGTTCTCTCTACAGTTGCAAATAGGAAGCTGTTCTGGGCACCGTATTGGGTCAGAAACACCTGGTGTTTGTGTGGACAAATGGCTTTTAACACCATGGCTGCTTTGTTCTTTTTATTAAAAGAAAATTCTCCATAAAATAGTAGAAATTTTAGATGCTATATTGAAGTCCCCATAATTTTGGAGAGGTGCAAAAAAATGTAGGATGTTTCACTTTTGCAGACCCCCGCCTCAACATTTCCCAGCCAGGTGATACTTTGGGCATAAGAAAATGCTTTTCTAGTCACGAACTGGAAAGACTGAAGCCGCAATGTCATGGGGGTATTCATGTGCATCCCCTGGAAAATACTCTTTGACAGTCGGTTTTACAAGTAAGTAATTATCTTGTTAGAAATCACAGAAAAATGTATTTCTCTTTGGACCTTAGAAAATGATACCACCCTTATTTCTTTTCCTATTGGCACACCTGCCTCCATTCTCTTCACTTTTCTACCACTCTAGCTCAGAGTGGTCCTCTGGATGCTGTACCTCTCTTAAGCCATAGTGGATCTCTGAGGTCCCACACCCTGCTTTGTGAAATAATGACTTAACCTCTGCCCTCAAATGCTTGACTTTTCCATAAAAGATTCTAGCAATTTGGACATTATTTGAATTACTTCTCAAATAAATTACTGCACAGAGTATACTTTATGATATTACAATGATGTTTTTCCATGAAGATCAGTTCCTTTACTATGTTCTTCTCTGTAAGAATTGCGAGTCAGCCCTGCAATGAATTTTGAAACTCATATATGTGCACATGCCCTTGGTATGTCTTAGATTGAATGTTTTCATAAAAACCTGACATATAACTAAGAATTTAGTTTTGCCAGCAAATTAACTTATTTATTTATCTTATTTTATTTCTGATCACAAATATTTTATAGCTGCTGTATTTTTTTTTCACAAATGAAGAGTCTTATTATCATGAAGGTAAAGGCTACCCAGCTTTGAGAACCAGCTACAATCCTTTATTGGTTCATTCATCCATCAAAGAAATATATAATAAGTGCAGTTTTGCTGTAATGAAAATCCATGTTGTCTAATAATAGGGTGCCATTTTTTCTCTATTTTGCTCTCCAAGGATGTTTTCCTTTCAATGCTCAAATAAGTTTTACCCATATCATGAGAAGTGGTTATATTTGTACAAATATACAAATATAAGAAAACAAACTTTCATACCTGTAGGCAATAGTTTAACGTGTCCAAACCACTTTGCCTTTACTGCTATTTTTATTCCTGATGTGTAGATGTTTCTCCCAGGCCTGCAGCCCTTGTGAAGGAAAGCAAATTGTACCTCCTCTGTATTGGCATAACCTGCTTTTCGAAGATCATTTCCAGATTTTTTTCAGTTCATGAAGGGTTGTACTTTTTCCCTAATGTGAAAGTCACTTTCCTGTATATTTCTGGATATCTCAGGGGCTGGGAGGGGGAGTGAGGGGACTACACCATAGCACTCCAAGAACCCTTTTGGGATTACTCCAGTACTCAACTACGAAAGTTATTTTCTAAATGTTAGATACGTACGCTGTTCTTTTAAAGTAAGGTACTTTGAAATATGTAGCATAAATTGGTACTGCTGTTAAATGGGTCGATTATTAAGCTGAGCAGCTGTGTGAAGGCAGCTAACTTTGAATGCACACCTCACTGGCTGGTGTGTCTACGTCTCATGTTCTAAGCACCAGGAACTCACATTGCTGCATGTCGAAACTGCATTTTCTCATGATATGACTAGTCCTTGATCTTTCTTGAGCACCACTGTAACAAGATGAAATGAAAATGAGACCAATCTGCAAGACATTTCATAGCACAAATAATAATAATAATAATAATAATAATAATAATGTCATGTTAAATCTTCTCTCAAACTTTCATCTCGCACACGCATCAAAAGAGTTGACTGAAATCAGTTCAAGTGATAAAGGGAGACACTCTACTGAAAGGATAGAGGCTTACGGTATTTTATACATTTATATTCATTTCCGTATGTTCTTACCTTGTAAACAGAAAACAAGCCCTCTCTCTTGTGAAGTATCTTCCAAGGACAGGGGTGCAAAGCCCTTACCAACATAGTTGGTAAGCCACAAATGTTTCATTTAAATCCCAGTGTTCAAAGTTAGCTGCCTTTTGAAACAAACAAAAAATACTACTGTATGTTTGAAAATGTGAATAGTATTTTTATAGCTTGTTAAAGACATGGCTAGTTGCATTTGTAAATAAGAATAATGTTGCTTTGATTTTCTTTGGTGGACATCTTTATTTGGAACATAATTGTCTTTAGAGTTGATTTGTATATAAGTAATTGGCTTGTGATTGTTTCTTTTTGGTTGGAAGTTATCATTTGACATTACTTGTGATTCTGTGTTTAGCACTATTGTGACGTGTTCAACCTCTGCACTCGCTTACACAATAGGATATGCCAATTGTGTGTTGTGTAATGTTATTTTGATTTTTTTTTAATTTTATCTATGAAGGATTATGCACTTAACACATACTAACTTTTTTAATGTTAGGTATATTTTTTAGTATAATTTCCCTTATTCATTTTTCTCCTTCAGCCCTTCACCCCATTCTCCTTTCCTTCCCCCAGTTTCAGTTGTGATTTGAAAATGAGGGACAAACAATATTTTAAATTTCTGTAATTAAGCTTTTCAGTTAGTTCTCAAGGATCCTCTCTTGGCTCTTGGGAAAGAATTGTACCTGTACAAGGCAATTATAGAATGCGACCTGCTTTGCCTCATTCCGTACTGATCATCCTAGCTGAACAATTTGAAAACTGTTCTGCTTTTTTGTTACATGAATCTGTCAGAAATATATTTTTAATTTAATATAAATGAAATTCAATAAAATATGAAACAAATATTCTCTTGTGTCAGAAATTTGTTCTAAGAAAAACCAATTGGGGAAAATAAATATTTGTTCTAGATTTAATAATCTAAAAATGTGATATGAGCTTATTTTTACCCATATTTATAAATCTCATTAATTATTCTTAGGAACTCTTTTGTTGTTTGAAATATGATACATTCCACATGTACTTTTTGTTGTTGTTTTTTTGCGTTTTTTTTTTTTTTTACCATCTAGCGCATATGCTTATTGATGTATACAGATTTACTCATCTGTGCAAATTATGCTTAATTAATGGTGATTGGTTTGTTTCTTTGGAAATTAAAAATAAGAAAAAAGAAAAAGAAAAATATTTGGTAAGTTATATCCAAAAACCATTAATATTTTTCAGCGATTTTTTTTTCTTCACCTAAATTTCTCATACTATCCAGGAGCAACTCATTCGTGATAGAGAATCAGGTTACTTTTATTTTAAAAAGATAAGTGCAACATACTCACAAGTAAAAAGATTTTTAAAAATAATTATCTGGAAAGCCTACTGGTTGTGTGTCTCTCATAAATCTATTTTGTAAAGGCACCACTTATACCCTACATATATCAGAGACTATGGCATACACCTATGTTTTTCTCTAACAATGTGATATATATTGTTAATAGAAGTGAAACCTCACATGAAATTCAAAATAAATTTGATAAATTTTCTAGGGTTCATTACATGCTAAATGGCCACAAGAAACAAATTCTGAAATATAGTACAGAATCTGATCCTGAACCAATTATCAACCTTCAATTAAAATGATGATGCTAAGAGGAAAAAAAATATGGAGAAGCTGTGAGGTAAGTGTATAATAGAACAGAAAATTGAAAGTTAAAATGAATGTCAAAATTAGATTTTAGCTATTCAGTTCTGCTTTGCACACTAAGATTCCTGAATTCACAATTGCTTAACTTTTTAAGCCCTGTGGATAGATAGATAGATAGATAGATAGATAGATAGATAGATAGATAGATAGAGAAAATATATGACTATATATATATATATATATATATATATATATATATATGTATATATGTATATAGCAGAATTTCTATTTTCAAGTGATTTTATGACAAGCCACAAGATCTTTATCATAGTACAAGTTACACTCATAAAATTGTAAACTGAGCAGGTGCATAGTTAGCTAATTGTATTTCCCTCCACAGTATTATCAAGCTGCATGATAAACCATGGGGAACAAAGCCACTAGACAACCATCTTAAGATTAGAAACAGAAGACTGTCACCTAGATAGCAATTTTAAAGCTATAAACAGAACAATTCAGCACAAGATAGCAATCAGGAGACTGTAAACCAAATGGTACACATGAGACATGTGAATATTGAAGTACCTGTTCTTGCAAGTTACCCATAGATATTTGAAAAGAAAAATACCCATCATGTAATTCTGTTTCTACTTACATTTCCAAGATAACTAGAGTATTCTATGAAATAACATAGTCCAAGTTTTCTGCCTCCTTTAAATGCAAAATAAAATAAAGACCCCAAACTTTCATGACATAGACTATTAGTGGCCAACTGGTTCCTAATGCAAGAAGTATATGCATATCATACAATATCTTGAAGATAAAATGTTTATTTTTTAAAGATTTTTATAAAAAATATAGCTAACATACAATACTATATTAGTTGTGGATGTACACCATAGTTATTCACCATTTACATACCTAAAGAAGTGATCACCATGATAAATCCGGCAACCGTATGATACCATACCACACTATCACTATATTATTGACTATATGCCCTATGCTGTACATTTTATCCCCATGACTTGTTTGTTTTATACCTAGAAATTTGGACCCCCTAATCCCCTTCACCTTTACCCCTTTTTTTAAATTTTTCAGTTACATTTGACATTCAGTATTATTTTATATTAATTTCAGGTGTACAACATAGTGGTTAGACATTTATATAATTTAAGAAGATACCCCCTGACTAGTCCAGTACCTACTTGGCACTATACATAGTTATTACCATATCATTGATTATATTCCCTATTTACTTTATATCCCCATGACTACTTTTTAACTACCAATTTATACTTTTTAATTGCTTCACCTTTTTCACCCTGCCCCTAACCCCTTCCCATCTGTCACCCCAACAAATCTAGTACCCATATGACACCCTACATCGTTATTACAATATTATTCACTATGTTCCTTATGCCATACCCTACATGCCCACTATCTACTTTGTAATGACCAATTTGTACTTCATAATCCCTTAATCTTTTTTTCACCCCACTCCCAACCCCCCTCCCATCTGACAGCCATTAAAATGTTTTCTGTATCTCTTAGTTTGTTTCTGTTTTGTTTGTTCATTTTGTTTGTAGATTCCACATATAAGCAAAATCACATTACATGTGTCTTTCTTTGTCTGACATTTTTCCATTCAGCACAGCATATTCCAGGTCAATCCACACTCTGCAGATGGCAAGGACCCTTTCTCTTCCATGGCCAAGCAATATCCCATTGTATATACTTACCATTTCCTCTTTATATTCATTCATCAATAGAAACCATGGCTGCCTCCATTGTTGGCCTTTGTAAACAATGCTGCAATGAACACATGAATGCACATGTCCCATTGAGATAGCATCTTGTTTTGTTTTGTTTTACAGATAAATACCCTGAAGTGGGATTACACAGTCCTTCATTGTCTCTTTTTATAGCTCTTGTTTGAAAGTCTCTTTTGTCTAGTATAAGTATTGCTACCTACCTTTTTTTTCTTTCTTTTTTTCATTTACATTTTCATGAAATATCTTATTCCATTCCTTTACTTTCTGTTGTGTGCGTATTTCAATCTGAAGTGAGTCTCTTGTATAGCATATTAAGTGTTTTGTTTTGTTATCCATTCAACACACCTATGTCTTTTGATTGGAACATTTAATCCATTTATATTGAAAGCAATTGTTGATAGATATGTAGCTATTGCCATTTTATTATTTTTGTTGTCGTTGTTCTGTATTAAAGAAATCCCTCTAACATTCCTTGTAATACAGGTTTAGTGGTGATGAATTCCTTTAGCTTTTTCTTGTCTGGGAGGCTCTATTTCTCCTTCAATTTTATTTTATTTTTATTTTTATTTATTTATTTTTTCCTCCTTCAATTTTAAATGATAACCTTGCTGGGTAGAGTAGTCCTAGTTGTAAGTCCTTGCTTTTCATTATGTTGAATATTTCCTGCCAATCCCTTCTGGCCTGCAAAGTTTCTGTTGAGAAATCAGCTGACCATGTTATGGGAACTGCCTTACAAGTTACTAGTTGCCTTTCTCTTGCTGTTTTTAGGATTATCTCTTTGTCTTTAACATTTGCAGAGAAAGTGCCCCACAGGTGGGCAAGTTGGGTGGGGTAGTTCCCAATGAGTCCGCAGCTTGGAGCAGCTTGGAGCAGCAGAGCTCATCGGGCCAATCAGATTCGTATTTGGCTGGAGGGGGTGGGTTTAACATAGGAAAGATGGCGCCTGCCTGCTGCCTGCACAGAAAGAGGCCCTCTCACAGGGAAAATGCTGACTGTCCTGCAGTCTTCACCCCGAAGGCATACACCTCGGACTGCCCCCCATATGTCTCTAAGGCTCCCTGAGTCACTGTCTCTCCGCTGGAGCCCAAGGTTAGTGTCTGGAAGCAAGTAAGTTTGTGTATGGGTCATTTAAGATGATGTCTGGGTTTCTCCGCAGCCTTGCTAACTACCTGAACAGTCAGAATCCCCACTGTTTTTCATACCCAGTTGTTGTGGGATTCCTCTTCTCAGCACCTGTACTCCAGGCTAGGGAACCTGTTGTCGGGGGCTGGGGTACCTTGCTCCTCTAGGGAGAATGAACGCAGCTGATATGTCCATCCTGATTCTCAACAGCTACACACAGGTGTGGGGCTCATTCTGTGTCTCTGCCCCTCCTATCAGTCTTAACGTGGCTTCTTCTTTATATTTTTAGTTGTTGGACTTCTGTTTGACTAGACTTCAGATGGTTTTCCAAGTTGATTGTTCTTTAATTTAGTTGTAATTTTGATGTGTTCATGAGATGAGGCAAGCACAATGTTTTTCTATTCCACCATCTTGGATCTCTCCACAAGTTAAGTTTTGAGGGTATCAAAATTTATACACAAATTTTTGACTGAGTAGGTTCAGTGTCTTTATACCCACATTGTTCAAGGGTTAACTGTATATATCAAATAATATTAATAATGATGTAGCTGGTGTGGTTTTTCCTCAAACATTTAAACTTAGATGTGCAATAAATGTAATTTTATTTTTCTGTAACAAAACTTAGTGTCTTTCCCAGATCTCCAGTTTATCCAGAAGTAAAAAACATAAACTGACCAATTAAGGAATTTTCCAAATTAATTCAAAATATATTTAGCCCATTTAAGGTTTTCCCAATCATTTCCTCTCAGGAGTAACTTTAAATTCTGGAGGACTACATTTAAAAAACGTTTTCAAGATTCTTTAGCCGTGATAAATTGCCCGAAAATATCATTGACTTATCATATGAAAGCTTGTGTCTGCTGTGGGTCTGATCACTTTCTACCAAATGATGCTTTAGGAGTCCAGACTAGCTTCATCTTGTGGCTCATTTATCTCAACATATTACTTCTATGATTATCATAACAGAGAAAAGAATGTTGGAGGGTCAAACAGGGATTTTTTCCCTGTCACAGCCCAGAAGGGACACATAGCGTCTGTTCACAGTCAATTGGTTAAAACTAGTCACTTGATCCTGCCCAGTTTCAAGGGAGCTGTGGGAGCACACCGATATTGAATAAGCATAATTGTTCTGACGTATGGATGATATAGCACGATGCCATAGGAAAATGTCTAATCCTTTGCTGATATCTGTGGTGGTATCTATTAAAATATATACTATAGATCTAATTGTTGGTAATGATCATTCTTTTATTGTTTCTTTCACTGAGATGTCTAAATTCCCATCTGGCATTCAGCCGTTTGGTCAAATGCATAGCCCACTGCCATATTCCCTTTTGTGACCTTAGTCCTCAGACTGTCCTGCAAATCTCTGGACCTTTCCATTCTAAAACATTAACATTGGCTTGCTCACACTACTATGAAACTAGCTACTACTACCTGAGGCTCCCCATGCTGATACATCTACCCTTTTACCTCCAATCTGAAGGCAAGTAAGATTCTGTGAAGTCCCTTCTCAATGTTTGAGTGAGTGTTTGCATTTCTGTACTTGATCTAAGGAATGGTACAGAAGAAAATAAAATTTCTATGAATAGAATCAGATTCTATTCATGTGTACCTATCAGAATCTGTAATTTTCCTCTTTATCTTAATTCTTCCTTCTCAGGTCTGAAGAGTTTTATAGATTGGAAATTGAGAATGGTGGGGAAGAACATTGTGAATTGTTTCTATCTAATCAATATTTTTCTAAATAAATTTAAAGGCCAAGATTTTTTTGTTTTCCTAGTTCTGTTCCCCATGGCACTATGGAGGTCTCTTATCTTGTGGCCTGAAGAAAAGTTCCTCACTTGGTACAAAATTGTGGGAGGGGGGAAGAAAACACAACTTATATGCCAGGTCATGTGCTAAGCACATCACATACCTTATCTCCCTTAATTTTTGTAAATTATAAGGTAAAAGCTCTATTTTACAGATGTTTTGTTCTGATGATGGTGAGACATGATAAATTACCCCCACAGAAATGAAAAGCAGAATTCTTTATTACTTACAGCTCTGTCAGTAGTAAGAAGGCTGCCATGCAAGACCGCACAATGGGTTGCACTTGGAGAAAGGGTTATTGAAAGTTGGAACCATAGGAGACAATTTATTAATGGCACGTCAGATAAAGTTAGGTCAGTTTACATAGGCTTCCTGTAGCTTTAGTATTTTGAATAATTCTGCTGACCTAAGGAAGAAGAGGCCATCCAAGGTGTTTGGCATCTGGGCTTCTTGCGGTTAGTTGGGTCTGGGCCTTGTAACCCATAAGTGTTGGGTCCCGATAAGGGAAGGTGTTGGAGTGTAGGCTTAGCAAAGCTCCTACAAGGAACATTGAACTTTTAGCCATGATGTCAAAACTGGGTCACGACAACACTTGGGAAATATTATATCACATGCGGTCATGGTTCCTCCTTTTTAGTTAAAGTACTTGAAATGCAGAATTTTTAAGTTCCTTAACAAAAGTCACACAGCTAGGAGATCAAAGTCCACCTGGATTTTCACTATACCGCCTCTCTAAGTGGACCTGTTCCCTTCTACTTTTTTCTTTTTTTTTGGTAGGGCTTCACTAGGCCTTCTTTTCAGTCTTCCGTTTGGATCTTTTTTCTCTTCTGTCTTGCACACTGTGTATTTTGCACAATCGCTAGGAGCTATCATATGTTGAGTTTCTGTGAATTTACCTCTCCAGGACCTGTCAGCCTTCATCTACTTTATCTTGGCTCGTTCTGCTTTTCAAACTCCCAGTGCTTGGTACCCACTTGTCTCCTGGAGTTTCCAGAGAAAAAAGAAGGGGCCTGGAGAGGAAGGAGAAGAACTGTACTTACATTACTTCAAAAAAATTTTTTAACTCTACATTAGTAATAAAATTATTGTGCTTATTGACATTACAATTCTGGTAAAACAGCATTTCAGTATCCGATAGGTTACATATAATGTGCTGTTTTGTAGGACAATTTTAAAAGCACTTTACTGTTAATAATAGGAACATAATCGCTTAACATTCTCCAAAAATGATTGACCTCACTAAATCTATATACTAGATGTCTCCTTTCAGTGAATGGTAGGTCAAGTAGTGATTATCCTAAAGGTACTTAAGATTCCAATAATCAGATGGGTTAACTTTATTGTGTGGAAAATGTAAATTTTTGTTCCAGTGTTATCTAATTGTGTGAGCTAACTAAAGATTGTATAGTTGAATAATTATATAATAAAAATATTTTATCATCTTCTTTTCATAATCCAAAGGGCATTGCAGAACAGATTATAATATCGATCTAGATTGAATTAGCATTCTAACTAAATTTGGTAACAGTCTAGTCACTGTTGTTAAATACTAGGTAACAAAGTCCTAATCAGGTGCTCTGCTGTTTCCTGCACAGTAGATGCTCAGCTTCAGTTTTATGGTAAAGAAGAGAAAATATTAGAAGATAGGTCTGATAGTGTCAAAGAGAGGAACAAGGTGGAGAGAATTTAATGTTTCTTGGAATAAAGATGATAGACCTGAAAATTTTGCAATCGGTTAAACTGAAATAGTTCCAAATGTACTGATACGCTAAACATATTTTTTTTAAAAACATGTTAGAGTATTTGCTTTTCATTTTTATTATTTAATCTCCTGAAAAAGAAATAAATTTGTTTTAAAATGATTATAAATCAAATTAGTAATTTTAATAATGAAATCTCATTATTATAATTTGATTCATAGATTTCAAATTGCAAGTGACAAATAAACAAAATTACTCTATGCACTCACCCACACTATTATCCCATTTTAATAAAATCCCAGGAATCTAAATGCTTGGGGAAATTTGTCTATTCTCTCATCTATAGATATAGTCCTAGGAAGAGGACATGGGAATGGCCTATGTGCAAAGAGGAAACATATATAAATGGTAGTTGTTGGTTTTCCAGTAGATAGGTCTATAACAATAGCTAAAATGTATGTTGCCAATGGAGCTTTATGTCTGAAGCATAGTATACAAAATTTCAAATCATCTCAGCAATGTTCAACAAATGCTTGATGATTTAAAAATTACTTCCTGGGAGGAAAAGCAGAAAGAACAAAGTTCACACAGCCCAAGACACCGGTTTACACAGGTTGAGGAGGGAATTAATAAGTCTTCAAGTACAAGAAGCCATCAGATGGGTGACAGTAAGCATCAGTGACTACAACTCCTAAATAATTGCTTAAAATCAATTGACACCAAAGATCCAAAACAACCAAAGCAACCGCTGGGAGCTTAGGCATTTTGGCTTCTTTCTGTTGGTTTTCTGTGCAACTAGCATATTCACAGTCTTCTGTCTGGGCCCCTCTCTGGCATTCTCTTTTTTCTTCAGGATAGAACTATGACCACTATTTACACTACTTTGCAGTTCATAGTATTAATCTTTTGCTTCGTTTAGGTGTCTCAGCAAGGTTCTCAGCTCTGAGTGGAGTGCAACTCCTC
Source organism: Rhinolophus hipposideros (assembly GCF_964194185.1). Lineage (NCBI taxonomy): Eukaryota > Metazoa > Chordata > Mammalia > Chiroptera > Rhinolophidae > Rhinolophus > Rhinolophus hipposideros. The sequence goes on along the minus strand of NC_138052.1, from coordinate 78,891,793 downwards.
TCAAGACAAAAAGAGGTGTACATGGAACTAAGCATCTTAGATTCAGCTGCTCAGTAAGATTGTTAAATAGGTGAATACCAGACAAATATCAAATGTCATGTTGGAAGGAAGCAGAAATGGCAATATGGACTGGATGGCATGGGAGTTGTAGGTGGAATGGAGAGGTTATGCTTTGGAGGTCTGACTACACGCTGAAGTTTCCTGTTTCACTAGAAGGACTCACAAGATTCAGTAACAGGATGTATTCACAGCTAAGGTTTATTGTAGCAAAAGGAGTAAGAGCAACAGAAAAAATGTTGGCTTTGGAAGGAGTCCAGAGAAGGCAGCCACAGGCTTCCAAGTCCTCCCCCCTTTAGTAATCATACAAGATGCACTTTTCTCTCTACTGGGAAATGTCGAGATGGCATGCAAAGTGTCTCTGCACAGGGAAGCTTGCTTATGTGTCAGGATCTAAAGGTTTTTATGGAGGACTGATCATGTAGGTACATCCTGCTATGCAGCAACCAACCACGGTAACTGAAAATCAGAATCCCAACAGCGAAACCAGGAACGTCACCAGTCTTCATATTTGCAAAAATCAATCCTGACAAGTCCTGACAAGCTGGTACAGCATGCCCCATTGCGCCACATGTACATAACAACGGCATCAATTAATAACATAAAAAGCAGTCTGAGGGACACATTCCCAGAGGTTAGCCATGGGTCAATCATGCTTCCAGGCTCCCCGGGAAACATGCAAGCATTGAACAACCAGACCTGATATACCAACTCTGTGTTGACATGTTTGGGGATCGAATGGGAATGCAACCCAGTGATTGCAATCCCTGCTCACCCCTCTCCCACCCCATTCCAAAGTTTGAGGGAGAGAGTGGTATTATCCTTCAATGCTCTATGACAGGGGTGTCCAAACTTTTTTCAACGTTTTTCACCAAGGGTCACATTCGGTAAAATACACAAACAGCCGGGACACTCACTCGAGGTGAAGTACGTATTGCCTCACCTGGTTTATTTAAGTAAACTAAATATATTTTTTGGAATTTGCTGCGGGCCAATAAAATATGGATCATGGGCCGCAGTTTGGACACCCCTGCTATATGACATAGCAGGTGCGACATCTCAGACATTTTTCTGGTGCTGCCTTGGGACACTAAACTAGAGAAAGCTGCTATTAGGAGCTGCTTTGTCTGATGTTCTCAAACCAAGAGAAGCCAGCCACGTTGTTCTCTTCAGGCACGATGAGAATGTCTCAGAAAGTCAGCAGGCATAGCACAAACTTAATACTTTAACTATTTTGGGCAAGTTGTTTAAATTACTCTAGTTTTTACTTGATGAATCATACATATTTTTATTGGAGAAAATGAGAAAACAAAGAAACGAATAAAAAATTTAAAATAATCATATGATATTATTTCACATACATATCCTTAAATTTGCACAGAACATTTTGTAAATATGAGATTGTTTCCTATATATATTTTATTAATATTATCCCCCTTAAAATATATCACAATCGTTATCCAGATCCATAAACATTTTTTTAAAAGTTTGTTCATAATAGTTGTGTATTCTTCTGTTGTCTGGAAGTATATTTTTAACCAAGTTCTTTATTGATGACATCTATAATATGTTGCTCTGGCTTTCATGTACATCAGACACGATTTTCTTAGGACAAATTCCTAGATGTAGAATGTTGGAGTCAAACAATGTGCACATTTTTCAACAGATTATTCATGAATGTTTTAATTTGCTGGTATTTGCATGTGTGGCTTTAGGGGATTTTTATGGACAAACTTACAGTCATTTAAGACAAAAACCCACAGGGGACCACTTTTGCGAGTTCAGGTCTCAGCATTCTGTGTGCAAGTGTCGCTAAGGATGTTAACTTTGAGCTCTCTTCTCACAGAGACAATGTTTTGACATAAGATGGGACCTGGAGGATTTCTCTATTGAAAGAAACTTCCTCATCCTCACTGGCAACATTTTACCCTAGTGATGCTAATTTTTATTTTCTTCCCATATCAGAGAAATGAACAAAGAGATGGATTACTCGGCAAAAGAAAATCGATCTGACATCAGAGGCCAAGATGTTGTTCCAGATAAAATAATCTTTGACACAAAAGTCCATTGAGCAGGGACATAGATTCTGAAGCCATAGAAATATCTTTTCCTAATTTGAATAAATCCATCCTCAATTACATTAGTTTTGTCTTTGAACCTTGTGGTTCCCACTTGGGAGATTAGAAACACACTCAGGATTCTCTTGATAGCTCTTAAGTAAGCCAGTTGGCATTGGTGCTACTTTGTGCAGGAATCCATTCTTTTCTTTTCATTTTTTTTCCCACTAAGGATGTCATTGATGCTACAGCAAATCAGAAAATATAACAGATTATACCTAATTTTCTATTTTAAAAAGCATGGGGATTTAATAGCTGCACTTTAAAGACAAGGTCCTTACATTTATTTACACATTTTTTAAATAAGACTGTACATATTATGCAATTATCTTTATTTTTTTTCTCTAACAGTCTTAGTAGCTTAGAGCTTTTTGAGAAGTAACATCAGTTATTCTCAACAAAATATAAAGCTCATATGAAAACTTAAATTATACTTGAAACACCACTGACACCCTACTATCCATTTGAAAAGAGTTGGACTTACCAGCCTTTCAAGCTACCTCTAAGACTGCTTCCACTCTATTACCTACCTTTTTCCTTCAGGATTCCCTGTTGCTGTTTTTTGTATTTATTTTCTCATATTGATAACCATGCTTAGCATGCAATGAAGGAAGCACCAGTTGAAAATTTTTTAACATGAGAGACTTCCAAATGATCGAAATAATTTGGGCATTTCCACTATAGTCTGTACCAAAAGGACTTTGAAACAAAACCCACACTAGAAGATAGGGGAGCTACTACTTAAACTTTATCAGGGCCTGTTTCCAAGAGGACAAAAAGGAAATCTGTTTTTTATAATAATTATTTTTAAGAAATTAAAAATCCTTCTTTCTAATTATTGAGTAGGTGTTATTCATTTATAGCATAGAATTGAGGAATAATTATTTTATTATATAAGAGGGTAAATGCTTGTAAAACAGTATATGACCCAAGGATTGATGTCCTAGAAAAGCACCTCTAATTGCCTGATTACCAAAATATGCTGTTATCAAGATAGGAACAGCACATAGCTCTTAAGCCTGATATAACCCCCTAATTCCCTGGCCAAATTAGAGAAAAGGGAAAACTACAGCTTTTAACTGCAAAGTTGTTTAGCAAGTGAAGGTGGTGGTTGCTTTGTGTTTTAGCTAAGTGTATTAGATCACTGTGAATTTCCATTTGTGTTTCTCCTGGGGCATTAGCTGCATAGATAAAAACCTTCCGAGCCAAACTTTCTTTCATTTTAATGCTATGAGTTTTGGCAAGTCGAGTGCCCTAAGTCTAAATGCTTGAACACCTCAAATCAAACTCTCGATAAATGTGTAATCTGGACGCAGGTGAGCATTTTATATTTAGTGAGAAAAAGTAAAGGTCATTTAGTTCTTCAAGGCGTATTTTTAAATATTCCAATTTCCCTAGATGCCAACTGTTTGTTTCTTGAACAACTTCAATATTTTAGATCTACTAGCCTGGAAAGGTCATTTTCTAGAAATTTAATTCTCTTATCTGGAAATGTCCATGTTTCTCATTGTTTATTTGGAATATAAGATTATGTTAACTTGCGTGTAACATGCCAGAAATAGATGTGTGTGCTAATTTGCACAAAGTTTAAAGCCCAGAGCAAAATGTTGGAGAAAATGTATGCCTGCTTTCCATGTCTTTCAAGTTCTCTCCAGTCAAACACTGGTTTTCAAACTTCCTTTAGTCATTGAACATTGAAATGTTAAGTTGATACACAAGACAAAGCCTTCATTAATTTCATATCCCAATATTGTTTGGATGCCCATGCACAAAAGAATATCCAATCAGCACAAGAGTTCACTTATTAAAATATTTACACTCTTTTTTAAAATGTGTTTTAAAAAATGAAATGAGATGGGATTCACCCTTCTTAAAAATACATTTCTGTAGTTTGTAAAATGTGTATTTGCAAAGCAGTTGATAAAAATAGTCTTTTGGATTATACATGAAGGGAGGGACAGGCAACACAGATAATACTTAAGTATGGAGTGAATCAGATGTGGCTTCTTTCTCTCTTGTTCACCTGAGGCTGGTTTCTCCTTAGGTTTAGTGACTATTTTCTTTCAGGCCCATCTTATTAAGTTTCTTAGTTAGCCTCCGCCACCTCTTTTCCTTTTGCTCCCTCTTTCCCTTTAGCTTGTACTTTTACATCTGCAGGTTTCTGTTTTCCTGCTGCCTTTTTGGCCCATCTCCCCTTGGGCTCTGACTCTACTGCCCCTTCAGCTGACTTGACTTTCCTCTTGGGCCCATTGACAGTGATTGTTGAAGGGTATAACATGGACGAAGGGTTTGAGAATCTGGGCTGCCTGGGGCATTACCACTGCCCCTGGTTTTTATGGTAGTATCATTTTTGGCTTCACATTTCCACATATAAAATTTCTTTGGAATCAGGCAGTCATTAACATTGAGTCTTTTCAGTTGGTAGGAAAAATAGATTCCCTGTAATCCTTACTAGGATCTGCAACTTTGAAGTACAATTCATCTCAAGATGATCTTAGCCTATTGAATTATTTTATCTTTCATATAATAATAATGTTATTTGGGTGGAGGATTCTTTTTCTAGAAAAATCTTAAATATGATTTTTTAAGTTAATTTCTGATCTACTTGTCTGCCTGGTGGCCTATGGAGAATTCACTGTCTAATACATGCTATAAATCCTAAATCACTCCCATCCATCCCTCCTTTCCCTTCCTATTTCTGTCTTTCATAACTCTGACCTGCAGAGTTGACCTGTAGTGATATAATCTCAAAGTTCTTTCCCTGATTTTGATGTAGAAGAGCAAGAAGTTTTGAATCTAATCCCTGTGTGATTTTGGTTCTAGTCTCTGTGTGATATTCAACAACCATTTTATCCTGTTGAACCTCCATTTCCTCATGAAGGGCAACAGAATATGCACCCCAAAATATGATTATAAGAGTTCAGGACATGTCATCCCAAAATATGCTACTTTGTTATATTGATTATTTGAGATGCAGGCACTCAAAAACACAAATTCAGGGAGACAGTTTCTCTGAACATCCCTTATCTTCCAAAATACAGATCCTGAAAAACCAACTCTGTTTTCATAAATGTCCTCCCCAGGAGTTTCATCACCCTCATCACAGGAGAGAAGTTTTAGTCCAATGCCGTCTTCTTTACTAAGTCTTACTTGGTCACTTTCTTGATTATCCAAATAGCATACCCAATTTCCTTATATTGAACTCTTATGAAGTCATAGGAGTAATTTGAGATTACTTACATGGCAAGTTCCATGCTTTAACTTTTTGTGTGAGCCTCTAATCTCTATGTTTAATTTTAAACTCCTTGGGGGTAGTTACCCATTAAACCCATTTTTTTTTTTTTATTCTAACTGTTTTGTTTAGAGCAGCAGTTCTCATACTTCAGAAGCATCAGAATCATCTGGAGGGTAAATATACCTAATTTGCTAGAGAAGATACTAAGTGTTAAGGTAGTAAGTGTTAAATGCATTTTTATAAGGCACCAACAAGTCAATGATGATGTTGGGATTTTAACCCAGGTCTCTTTGACTTCAAGGCTTATGTTCTTTTCACTATCCATGTGGGGGAAAAATCTTATGTTCTCAAGAATTTATTTTAAAAAGTAAAAATCTCTTTAAAGACCTTGCTTATTATGTTAGTTTGTGCCTGATTTCTCAGAGGTCCTTAGAAGATGGTAATTTTCACAATCAAGCAGAATTATCAGTGACAAATGTCTTTCTAAATTCAAGGATTCTAAAATTATCCAGTCTAAGACTATCACATGATTTCCTGAATATGCCCACTGGTGCCTGACTTAGGAAGGGCAGACCATAGCATTTACCCAGGCTGAGCTGAAGTGATCACATTTTAAAGCATGTGGATAGAAAACTGCCAAACTGATTCTTAGCCTTCATGCTGGGGAATATTTGCAGTATGTACAATGAGCATTCATTGTACATGGTGTGTGTGTACACGTGCGTGAGACAAAGATGTTCAATTATTATTAATAACACCATGTAGCCAGACATTGGAATTCATGGCATTTATGGACTGATAGATTTCAAAGGAAGGATGAGACTACAAGGACTCTGATTTTTCTGCTCAGTACTAGCCGTTGCCTACAGAATAAAATCTAAATTCAGTATGGGCTAACCAGTATCTAATTAGCCTTAGTTCCCATGATTCCTTCTCCTCCTCTACATCCTATTCAACACCTGGAACAAATACTCTTTCCCCTGGAATAATTTATTTAAATTTTTATCTCTTTGTACTATGATATACTTAAGACCAAGGACTATCTGTCCTGTTCATCTTTAAATTCTCAATATCTAACTCAATCCCTAATAATGAGGTTACTAACAAGTGGTTGTTAACAAGCCAATCAAGAGTCAATGCCATTGGTGACAAATAAAAAAGGAACTTCTAGTTTCTCCCCTTTATGTGAGGAATGCCACTTTGGATAGAAGGTCTGAAAAGGTTATAAACTACTTGAGTTGGAGGATAGGGTTATACTTTGGATGGTTGTGGGTCTCTACCAGAGAGAGGAAGGGAGTTAATTTAAGATTCTTTCTAAAGTGGTCTTCCTTTACCTTGTGGAAGTGTAGCACATAGTAGAATTGCCTTTTTCTTGGAAAGACTGATATGCTTTGCAAAACCCGTAATGCCAGTGCCGATTTCAAAAAAGAGAAAGCAGAATCTGGCTGCTCAGGGCTGCTTCTTTTAATATGATAATAATTAATAATAATTTACTAAGCACTTAGTATATTTCAGACACTGAGATAAGTGGTTCATATATATTGTCAGAGTTGATGCTCACAAAAAATCTAATAAAATGTGTCCTATTAACACATCTTCTTTCCATATGAGATTATACCCATTCTACAGAAAGATTATGCAAGATGCTGAAAGTCAAGACTTCTAATCAATTAATATTAAGATATAAGATAGGCCTTTTGTAGAGACAATCGTCTATAGCAGCCTCTCCTAGCCCTAAGACATACAGATCCACAAAGTCCTTATCCGCAATGCTAAAATCCCCAAATTTCCAAACCTCCAAAATTCTGAAAATCAAACAATTTTTGTAAGTTTGTGGGAAATTTATTGTTAGGGAAACTTGACCTGAATGGATGACAGCCTGTTATTAGAGAACTTTTTATCTTATTTTGTGTAAAAAGTCATATATTTTGCCACAGAGATACTATTTGATTTAGGAGTCGTTCGACTTGATCCTGCTGGGATGTACATAATATACAGTATATTTGCCCAGTATTATCTCCCTAAACTACCCAAAAGTATGATTTCTAGGACTCTCTGGTGGAAGTGTTTCAGATCAGGAATTGTACATTTTTTTCTTTGTGGATGGTATCTAGTGGATGTGACTAAATCTTGCTCTCCTCATCCTACAGACCATTCTCATTCACTTTGTTCCTCCATAGTATGCCACACATTCACTCTCTCTATCCATATGCAAAAAATTACCCCCCCTTCAAAATTCATGCATTCTAACCAAAATGCCCTCTACACATCCTTGTAACTTTTGGGTGATTCTCCCATTCTAGAACCGGTTCACAGAATTTTCTCTCCATTTCTGTCTGCCCTCATAGTTAACTAAACTTTATGTAGGATATTCTATTAACAACACAGCCTTAATATTTTCATCTCAGTTTCTTAACCTCAAGATCTCACCTCTATAAACCACATCCCAAAACTTAGCATCATCTGGATCTCTCGCCACATCTGAAAATGTATGCTTTAATATTTCTCATCCAGGTCACAACCGTCTAGCTCTTTCCATTTTGCTCAATAAATTTTTTGAATATCAACCTGCCTCACTAGATCTCAATACCATATATTCTCTCAAGCTATCAATGCCTTCTCCTCATTTTATTCCCTGTCTATTCCAAAGTCTATTTTCCTAACATCTCTCTTGACTACACTCTCAGCAGCCTTATTCCTACTCTCCTTGTTCACCTTTCCGGAACTTTCTGAACTTATTGTGCTCTCACTACCACTATCCACACACTAGCTATTCGGAATTACTTCCTGTTTCCCAATGGTGCTTTGCTTCTTTTTGTCTCTCATAATCTAGGTAGTTTCTCTACTTTGGAAGCTCCTCTCCTTTCTCTTACTTTGTCTGTCAGGTACTGTTTAGGTGTCATTCTCTCTGGGAAACCTCTTCTAACCTCTCCCTGCTCCCAGCTCTCACCCTAGAAGATAACTTCTATCATGCATTCCCTTAGTATCTAGAGTGCCTCTTTATCATGTGTTATTATCATTGTTTATTTTCTTGTCTGATTTCCTCAAGCATTTTTGGAATGGGGAATATGTCCTTTCTATGGTTGAATCCTCATCTTTAATACTTAAAAATGCACTAAATATAAATGAAAAGCGGGACTATTAGAAAACATTCTGTTAAAATAAGAAAAATTGTGAAGTTGTGTGAAACTACATTTTATCTCTCAGCTAAATGAATCTGGTCAAGATAAGTTTAGTTTGAATGCAAATAATGTGTGTTTTGTTCAATTCCACCTACCTAGGTCTCATCTAATTCTCAGCAAATGTTTATTTTTAAAAATGAATTTATGGCTTTATGTAGCCAAAGTAATCATGAGTAAGTCTGTAATTTATAGAATTTGAATATTGCAATTATGCTGGACATGGGTCTCTGAATCCCATCTTTCCATAACTCACTTTATATTCTATCTATCATGATCCTGAACCCTTGCCAGATTTGGCTTGACAAGAGTTGGCACCTGACTAGAATGCAGCCATCCAGAAGCTGGCCACAAGCTATAATGTGACCTGACATGGCAGCTCTGCCTAACAGGCCTGCCTGTGTCACACAATGACAGGTATCTGGTCAGATGCTCTCCTGGGAATTTTGAGAACCGTTCAGAGACTGAGTAAATGAGTCAGAGCAGAGAGGTGACTATGCTGAATCCACAGAATAATCATAGACCACTGGCTTAGGAGATACCACGTCATGTTACCAGTGTTCCTGGGGGGTTCCTGAGCTGTTGCTAGTGCCTGTACACTCAGGAGGCCTGGCTGTGCAGCTATGTGGCCTGCTTCCTGGGATTTCTCACCTTTCACGTTTCCTATAATTAAACCTCCTATCAACTGAGATAACCAAACACGGTTTTATTCCTTGTACTCTAAAAAAAGCACCCAGCAAATATCTGAATGCAAAATCCACTGGGCCAGGGACTTCATTCCTTTCATTTACAGTCTACCTCCAGTGCCTGGATCAGTGCCTGACACATAGATGACTTAACTATTTGGCTTAAATATTTGCTAAATGAATAACTAACTAACACATGCATTTGTGAATTTTCTATAATTTGAGAAACTGAGTCTCATTAGGTTGAGCTCTGGTGTCTGACTGCCAATGTTTAAATTGGAAATCCTCCACTTACTAGACGTATGACTCCTCTCTGGCATTTAGTTCTGTTTAGTTTAATCAGAATGCTAATGTTATCTACCTCATAGGATTGTTTTTAAAATGTGATGAGAAGATCCATGCAGAATTGAGCCTGGCATATAGTAAAAACACAATAAATATCCGTTATTGTAATAATATTATCGTTCAATGCTAGTTTTTCTTCAGGTATAATTACCCTGGATAAAATAATCATTTTAAAGATAGAGAACACAAGTTCACAATGTAAAAGGAAGAATTAAGGCAAGAAGTCAGTAATCCCAGGTTCTAATCCTTCTTCTGTCACTAGTTTTATGACTTTAGATAGATTCATTAAATTTTGACTCAGTGTTCATATATTAAATAGGAAAGATGGAGAGGGAGTCAGAGTTAGATACTCTCAAAGGTCACTTTCATCTTTAAAATTCCATAATTTTACATGAAAAGGGCAGATTGGATATAACTCATATTGTTACTTATTAACACCTGTAATTAAAATGTTGTTTAGGGAATGATGATTGATTCAGGTATGGTTTTGAGATTTGCTTTATTCAGGCACACAGACTAAGAAATATTTGTAATATAAAATTAATTCAATTACCATGTAATAACTAAATTAGTCCCATGCTCAGTGCCGTGTTCATGGGAGGGTGTTAATAAATATTCATTGATGACTGGTGTGATGTCTTAAGTAGATTTGATTGAACAATTAATAACAATTAAATCTGCTAAAGTAATCACATAGTATGTAGCTTAGTTTTGGCAAGAAAGAAAAAGTATATTTACCAATTCAATTGATTTCCTTTTTATTATTTCACTTGGTTTTTAAGACATCTCATAATTCAGGTGGCAAGAATGAATACTTTTTGTAATGTCAATCTAATTTTGGCAAGTGCTGACTATGGTGGTCAGGAGACAAATGACGCAAACTTAGGCTGTCCCTTCTTGGAGGAATAGACAGGTCTCAGGGACTTAGGCCCTGGGGAGACCCCCTTTGGCTGGTAATCAACAGCATACTCCTTGTCAACAAGTCATTTATTAGTCCAGTTCACATATCATGCCCTCAGATCCCTGAATCTGCAACTTTTGCACATGGTTGGGGAAGAGAGCTCTTTGAAAAGCTGGAGAATCAGGCAGCCGTTTTTCTCTGACTTCTTTCCACTTCTCAGTATGACGCTAAAATCAAGTGTTGGTCTTCTGCTTCACAACCCACAGATGTCTGGCCCCTTGCAAGTCTCCAGGAAGCCAGTAGAATTAATTTGAATATTCCCTCAGAGGCACTAGCTCTTCAGATGCTTCTGAAGATAATTTCACATAATCCTTTCAGTTAGTTTAGGTATTGAAAAATCAAACAAACAAACAAACAAACAAACAAACAGGAAGTGAAATTGAAGGCTACTTCTACTTTCACCATACCACAGCCCATCCCTGAGGCAAGGGAATACCTAGCCTCCTATCTGCCTAAATAGGTGAAGGAAAATACTGGGAGACAAATCAAATAAACATCTCAAAAAATGATTTTACCAAAAGGGGTATATATCCACTATGTTGCCTCCTCTGAAAGCCATGGTAACATTTGCTCAAGGCTTTCCTCAAAACTGTATTTCCTGACTTTTTCTTTCCAGGATTTTGGCTGAGAACTTTGAAAATGCCTTGAGGCTCTTAGTCTAAATTTATCCAGTCATTGTAATGTATTGAGACTACACTCAGTTCTTTAATTGCTATACTACTTTACCAAGCACATATATAGCAAGCAATTGGTCACTATGTCTTCCTTGTAATACATGGACTAGAAACATTACTAATAGTACTACTAATACTGTTTGCAATAAGATAAAAATATAATCAAAAGATGTTAAATGACAGCACAATCTCAAAGTTATTAAGGTGCAGAAACAGAATGGGGGTTTCAGATTCTGATTTCAATACCCTCTATTTCTGCTACTCATTTTGCCACAAGGGGCCATTGGCTCACTTGCAAGAGAAATTGAACGAGTAAATTGTCAGGACAAGAGTAATAAAATTTTACTTGACTGGAGATAAAGAGGAAATACCATTTCTTAGACACTGAGACACAAAGGATACAGGAATCAAACAATGATGATCAGCTGATAAATTAGGATGTAAAATTCCTCTTCCAAATATCCTTCTTTATCTTCACATTCCCCACAGGAATTAGTTTGGGATAAACCATTACTTTTAACAATTTGAAAGTTTGACCTGTGAAAGAAAAGCATAGGAAAGCTCCATAAACAAGTTAGCTGGCCTTCAATTTAAAGCTTAAAGTGTAAGCACCAAAATTTTAAACTCATATTGCCGTGCTCCAGGTTACAGTATTGTATACACATTTGTGGAATCTTGATTCATACCCGAAGCCTCCCATAGGAAATAGATCATGTTTGTCTTATTTCTGTCAGAAAATTCTTGTTTGGCTTCTGAGAGAAACTAAAAGTTTTAAGATTCTAAGCATTAAATGTACTTCCCATCCTAAAGCACATTTCCAAACCATTTAAGAAATTTGCAACTGTACCCTAATTTGTACAGTGCTGTCTTTCCTTAAAAGAAGACACTTAATGTTTGAGTGGATTATATTCTGACAGCAGGCTACATATTTGTTTAGGCCTACAGAGCAAGTTTATTCTTTGGTTTCTCACCTCCAGCTTCCAGACCTGCTGCCATAGTCCAGCCAGCCTAACTTAGAATCTCCATTACTTGGTGGTGGCAAATCCTGCTTTTTCCTGGATATCCTAGAGAGCAATCTAATTAAGTTAAAATTATTTATATATGTGTATATATATATATATATATATATATATATATGTGTGTGTGTGTGTATATACACACATATATACACACATATACACACACATATACATATATAATTATATATATATAATTTTAACTTAATTATAATTTAGGTGATCCCCTTTCAAGATTCGAGTGTCCAAGGTGGCAAAAATATATTCCAATGGTAATTTCAATTTTGTTTTTTTCTGCTGTAGAAGAAATAGAAAAAATAAGAACTTTTTGTACTTTGTGCTCTATATTTTCTCTGCCTTTCCAGAAGGCAGTGCCTAGTTTTTCGTCTCAAGGACTTTTGTGCACAACCACCTTCTTAGCATTTGTGAAAGTCTAAATAATTTGAAGTATTTCTGGTAAGGAGATAGCAGATCTCTTCCTTTGGTGGTGCAGTCAGAGCAAGAAAATGGGGAGAATATGTGAGGTTAGGAAAAGAGCAGTGTTAGGAGACTCCATGTATCCTCCTTGGGGCTTAGGACAATGGCAAGATTCCTGAGAAGATGGATGGGCAAAGCATTGACGGAGTCAGGACTGTGGCTCCTGGTCTTGGGAATATTCCCCTTGTCCAATAGCAACAGAGCAATAGGAGAACCACTGGATATCACAGAGCCATGTGTGTTTCAGTAATGAGCTCATGATGGTCATCTGTGCTGATTGAAACTGGAGTGGTCATTCATGAATGTTTTGCTCTACATATGCCATTTAGGTCACCTGAAATCTCCCAGAAAGACTAATGTAAAATTTAGTTTCAGGGGAGCATGAAACAGACATGGAGTCAGATTTAGTTTGGTTAAAAGAAATAAAGTACCACAACTATCTCACATTCCTATACATGTAGCTGCAAAGTCATATGCGCTTTACTATGTTACCATGTCCAAGGCTGGCAAGGGGCTCAACTTACCATTTGCTCCAAAGTGAGTGCCTGGCTCCCCATCATCTGAATGCTTTGTTTATATAGCCCCTGAAGTGGATACTGACATATCTTTAATACTTCCAGAGAGAAAACTTCACAGTACTTACATTAAAATATATATATTTTTCCTACACCAAACATTTTCCTTTCTTTTCCATCTCTTTATAGGGCAGAGTAGAAGACTGGGAGGGTGGACAACAAAACAAGCCAAATCTCCCACTGTGGCTAGCAAATTAAATTATCATTCAGCAACCTTCACATTGGGGTTTTTCAATCCACAATGCAGCTAACACCACTGCAATTATTCTAAATTATAACTAATAGGTAAAATTATGTTTGAATGAATACTGTGGTAAACTCTTTTCCCTTTAACATTGAGGGGGCAGCAAATGACTATATATTCATATAGCAGTTTTGAAAGAAGATATACCATTTTGCAATAAAACTGTGGATTATCATACTAGTAAAGAAAGCAATGCTAATGATGTCTTTATTAGAATGATAAAATCCAAGGTGAATGTGGGCCCATCAGTGTCTCAGTACTACTTCTCATGAAAAGTAGCTGCACCCCAGGAAAGAGCAGCAGGTGTTGTCCTAGAATGTGGAGGAAAGGCTTGAGTGCTTGGCAGGCTTTTCTTTGATCTTTTTCTCTTTACTCAGACCAAAGCTCACACCAGTAGGGGGGCGGAAGGCACTAAAAGCAGGGTCCTTAAACAACTGAGGCTTAAGAAGTAATTGCAAGAAGCCAAAATCTGCTTTCATTAATAAAACCTCAGGTATCCTTTGAAAATCTTCTCATCTCCTGTTTACAGTCAAATGCACCCAATATGATCCACATCCAGCCTTTTTCCTACACCACTATCCTAGATTTATTTGTAGGACAGATAAATGAACAAAGGCATACTCAGAAATTCTAAGGTTTTCCTACTGACAGTTGATACTGTAAACGACAAAAGAAAAACAAGAAATTCCTATTGTAAACAAACTGACTAATAGGAAATTCATTTTTTTTGCAGTTATGAACAATTCATCACATAAAAGTCTTAGATAAAGAAGGCAACATTTTCATTTTTGCTTAGCTGACAATATTGAACTTTACTTGAGCCCTGTGCTCCTGGAAAACGAACAGTTAAGAAATCTTCTAGCATTTTGTGTTCTAGGAAATGGCTTACTGCAATGAACCCCCTTCCCATATCTCTTAGATAAGACTCCAGGATGAATTCTTGTTACCAATTACAGGGCCAGATACCCTGCAAATTACAATTCTTTGTCTCATAAATGACTAGCTTCATTGTTTGTACCTACTGTCCAATCTTGACAAAATGCCCTCTAGTTTAACTAAACTTTAATCAGGCCTCTCTCCTTCTCCAAGATCCCTGAACTTTGGCACAGTTTGAAGCTTAAACAAGCTTCGTGGAGCAATCCCTTTAACGGCCCCTTCTGAGAATCAGCTGGCAGAAAAGAAAAAAAAAAATTTCTGCTCAGCCATCTGATTATGCCACCTGATCATCTTATTGCCCCATGCCTGGCTCTTTCTAGTCTTGATTACTGTCCTGTATAAAAGAAAACCCATTTCTACCTGATCTTTGAAACAATTCTAGAAGTTACAGTTGAGTATTTTCCTCATTGTAATGGTCTCCTACCTTCTGTTGGAATAGCACCCCTTCCGAAATTGAAATACCTCCCTTACACTATTGCAATGTTCCCTCTTCCCGTTACAATAATTAACCTCCCCTGTTGCAGTAGAAATTTTGAATCAGTCTCTCCTTAAGTCCAGATTAGTGTTGTTTTTTCTTTTTTTTATTTGACAGTCCTCATGGGTCAGCTAAAACTCAAGCTGAATCATTTGAGTGAAACTTTCAGTGAGTTGAATTTAAATCATGTTTAGTAACTCTATGAACTTTAGCAAACATTTAGGAAAATTGAGTTTACATTGATTGTTATTTTTCCCTCAAGCATTTAAAGGAAAAGGCAAAAAAAAGAAAAAAAATAAATCTGCACCATATAAGGGTGCCATAGAAATCTAATCAAACCATCTGCCTGGATGTTTAATTATTATAGGTATAAGGAACAAGCGGTATGCTGTATTTTAAGATCTGATTTAATTATCATTTAGCCTCCCACCTTATTCTTGGACTCTCACTAATTAGTTTTATATTTCATCTGTGAAATCCCCTTCCGCCAAAAAATGTCCTAAAGGTCTCAGTAGTTCCCAAGAACAGGTAATGATTGTGTTTATTTTAAAAATATTTCCACCCAATACAACACAATTATGGGCAATCTTTGCCATAATGATTTGAAATTGGTGACACTGAGAAAGAGGGTAAATGTTGTACTTGAAGAAGCTTAGCTTGATTATGGCAGCCATGATTATTATTTTTATATTAATTTATGAATCAGAAATTCCTAAGTAAAATGGCTCTGCAAAGATGACTCATCTATAAATTCACTGAAAAAGTTTCTAGTGGTGACAAAAGCATTTTTTGTTGGCAAGTTCTCATCAGTTATAAGAAAGAGAGGGAGGAAAGAACAATATGAGTTTAGGTATAAGACCAAAGGTTAAAGGGCCTGAAGTATAAAAATGGAGAAAGTCTGAAGTGTGTATATGTTTAATATGTATAGAGATATGGATATGAATATGGATAGAGATATTTAAGGTACCTTCCTTTCAGCTTAAATGTATACTCTTTCATTCTTTCCAGAGAATTCTTCCAGTTTACACTTAAATATTCTGTGAAATAAACTAAAACAACCACATTCTCTATTGCTTAGCAAAATACAAAAGTAAATTCTAGAAGCAGAATTACCCATTTGATTTATTATGTCAAACAAAGTATTTATCAATTTATCTGCTTTCTTCAGGAATTATGTGTCTAGTAAATCTATTAGATTTGATGATAAAGAACATCAACAAAGGATTTAAGAAACTGACTTCCTTTTAACTTCACCCTCAACGTATTTTAAAGTTTGTTTTTCAGATATAAGGGTGAACTGAAAAATGTAGCACATTTTACCTCTAATTATAAAACAGAAATGGTGTGACTTTTAGAGATTCATTGTAAATGCTCACTATGGCAGAAAGCTTCCAGAAGATTGAGAGGACTGTGGTTGAGAGGATGATGAGAGGTGATAAGGGGACCCCAAGTTGTCTTCCAAAGTCAGCTTCTTTATTCTTAATATATCCTTTATGAATTTATTATTTCACTGAGAATTAGGAAAAGAAATCTCTATGCCCTCATCTGGAAGTATCATATAGACAAAGACCCCCAAGGAGATGGCAGTCTGGAAGACAGTATACTCAATCTTGGGGATAAGGGCTCTGGGAAATAAAGCGTGACCCCAAATAGCCAAATGCAATTGAGATTAACAATGCAATAAGGAAGTCGCACAGGCTCTGAACCGCAGGCAAGGCGGATGTCTGAGCCAATCAATGGAGGCACTTCCTGGTACAGACAACTGCATCCAAATAGAAGGTGACTTTCGTAGATCCGCCATAGTGCCTACCACTCGCATGGCAGCAGTTATCACCCTCCTACTAAGACAATGCCATCCTGGCTCCACCATGCAGCCGTGAGAGAATGATCACAGGTCTTTCTTCACACATGAAATGAAGAAAGAAATTAGTCTACTCTTAGCTGATTCTTTCTCTACAGCACTTGTATTTCAATCTTTTCTGTGAACTCTTCAAACCATGAAAAAGATACCTACTGATTTTAAAGCATGGCCTTTGTTTGAGGCTTGAAATTTGGATTTTAACAACGTGAAAGTGTAAACTAAATTAGCCATGGTATTGGATGAGTCATAGTTTTGGTATTAGGTTGGTGCAAAAGTCATTGTGGTTTAAAGGATTAAAAATAATTGCAAAAACCGCAATGACTGTTGCACCAACCTAATTTATTTTTTTTTACAATTTCACCTTTCCCTCATTTTGAGATATCATTCACATGCAATAAAATATAATCTTTTAAGTGTATATTTTGATGAATTTTATTAATTGTATACAGTACTGTAATCACCACCAAAATTAAGATATATTAGGTTGGTGCAAAAGTAATTGCAGTTTAAAAGGTTAAAAATAATTGCAAAAACTACAAATACTTTTCTATCAACCTAATAGAAAAATGTACATTATCCAGTGGTATTTGTTCTTAAGAGTTTATTACTCTAATTTATTTAGTAGAGAATATTGTTAGGAGTTAACATTTCCTATGAAGCATAGTACCCGCTCATTATTTAATGTATGCATATAGAGAATTTGATTTCTCCCTATTTACCTACTTTTCAGGAAATCATTTGTCAAATTGTAATTTGAGAACATTAAAACTATGTGTTCAGATTGACCTAGATCACCAATGAGCCATAAAAACACAACACATGAGCTGTAATTCTTTGCAAAGGAGGAGCAATCTAACACCTCATATTCTAGCTGCCTGAAATGATGTAATAAAACAAATTGTGAAACCTGGTGCTTTATTATGGGCTGGCTATATGAAAGCAAAAACTCTACCCCTTCCTTTCTGATGACTGTTGACTGAAATTCATTATTGATTATGAGGTACGTGTTCTTTCGTCAAGGAAAATGTTAATGCCCTCTCTCACTTGCCACTGTCTCTAGGAGAAATGGAGGTTCTCTCTTTTAGTTTGTCATGCAGAGTCCTTGTATCTTGGACTTTATTCATGCCTTTCTGTGATACATATTGTATTTTTACATAGTATTTTCTTTTTAAAATTCTATTTATAGATTTATATAGAAAAGAAAAAGATAATGGGTATGGTGAGGTATGGGGATTAGATTTTTCTTTTGTTTTTCTCTATTATTAGCCATCATAAAAGTGAATTTTGTTTGTTTGTTTGTTTTACGTTCTTTTTAATTCACAATTCATAATCAGGAACAATAACATAAAAATCAATAAACAAAAAGTTAGCGTGGTTTCACCAACAATTACAAAGAATTTAAACTTTTTTCCCCCCAACAACTATCTTAGAAAATGCCAGTTAAGGTTAAATCAATGCCTAGATGTGTGACTTTTTTGCACTATATGCTGAGGTACAGACAGAATTGTGCTTCATTTTGTGGGTACCTTCTGTCAGGACAAAGCTGGAAAATCCAAAATTAGGCAAATGCCTCCCACTTCCTATAAGGGTTTACCTGGTTAATCCTCAATTCTTACTTAATCAGCATTAGTAAGATTAGCTGATTACTAATTTAGATATAATCCCTCCCAAAGATGTTTGTAAAAATCTTCCAGGTATAAAGGAAATGGGCTGACAACACAGTGAGTGATTTAGACTACATGTTCAGCTGTCAAGAGGTTCAGTTCTCATGTCAGCCCCACCACTAACCAGAGGGACAACCTCCCAGCTACTCAGTTTTTTCACCTATACATAGTTATTGTTTTCATTTTTGCCTCACAGGATTGTTGTGAAAATTAAACAAGGTTGTATAGTAAAAACACCCCAAATTCGATATCATTAGAGGAATTACTCTCCCATGCAATCACCATCATTGGTAAATGTTTCTTTCTTCCTTGTCTCTTATTCTTCTCAATCTATTCAAGTTGTGTTTCTACTAACACTTGAAACCAAAAAATGACCTAACACCCATTTTGCAAGGCAAAAAACACACACACCCAAAGGGAATACCTAATGCATGTGAAGATTTAAAAAGTGGAGCACAGAATTTTAACTACAAACTTTACTAGTACATATTGTCCAACATACTTTCGATTAAATTTAAATGGAATCACATCATTCATTTATTGAGCTGTCTTAACCGTTGTTTATGTCCGTTGTGTTATTATGTTGTTACAGTGGCTCTTTTTTTCAGTAATAATAAATTGTTTTCCTTTTTATTCTCAATAAAGAAACTGTAATTTTTATATATATGAAGAGTTTTTTAAAAAAAATATGAACATAATGGTTTCTGGTAAATCTTTTGTAAACTAAATCTCATTAGAAGAAGATCGGGTAATGGGAGAAATTGGAAAAAAAATTGCCTTTATTCCCTCCCATTTTTCTTTCCTCTATTTTTCTCTGACCTTCCAGTTCCTGTTTTTTACCCCCTGGCAAGCAAATGTTTCATCTGTAGTATTCCATTTAAATTTGCCCTAGGCTCGTAATGCTCCATGCATTTTCCTCTTCACTATTCCTCCTTTATTATAAATACGATTGTTTTATTTATAAGATTTTAGCAAGCTTCTAGGAGAAAAAACCCTCTCCAAAGTAAGTCATCCGGTGGTGTAAATAGCAATGTAAACATTCCCAGATTGTTATTATTTTTAAAAGATGATATGTTAGGAGAATTATGTTACTAGGACACATGGGAAGATAGGTTTTTTCTGGGTCTTACAGAAGCTCAGAGCTGATTGTGTTGATTGGACTGAAGGATAGTTAGAGACCTTTGTTATTCCCATATCTTCTGATCCTTTAATTCTAATTCTTGAATCCTTAGAAACCATACTACATTGTTGCAAAAGTCCAGGCAAGTACAGAGTTCAGGGGAATAATTAATATCAGTGTTTTTAATATACCACAAAATGATAAAATGTTTTATTGGCATTGGATTCTTTCCTGCTTACTTTAGACTAGAAATGTGAAAGCTCGTACGCTTTTTTATATGGAGCTTTAGAGAATATATTTGGCAGCTCTCAAATTTTACTATGCATAAGAAACACCTTGACAGCTTGATAAAATTTTATCTTCCTTTCATCTCCTCCAGTGTTTATTTTCTTTCTTTTATCTCTTTGTATGATTCTTCCCCTCTGTTCTCTTCCATGCCCTTTCTTTACCCTACTTTTCATCTCCCAGGCTCCTCATCTGATTCCATAGGTCTCAGTGGGACCAGGAAACTGCATTTTTAACCGTCATCCCAGTTGATATAGAAGTTGACAGTGCCCATATTCTTCTTTGTGATAACTAGAGAGTTTAATGCCTTGTTTAACTAGTAGACAAAAAAAAAAAGAAGTTGCTACCTATTAGAGTAATAACTGATCTTAAAAGTGGAAATATAAAGACATGTATAAATATTGGTAGAGATCTACAGTTTTTTGGAAACAATAAGAGGGTTACTATCAGCCATTTTTTTGTCATACTTATTTGCTCTTTTTCAGATTTCTGGCTTATGGCTCCTTTGCAAATATACTTTAACATAATGAACACCAGCTGTGGCTCAGTGTACTTCTCCATATCTCAGAGTAATTTCATAATAATGAGCCCTTATCTTCCAGGCACTGCACTCTCCATTGAGAACACATTCAACCTATCCTTACTTTGAAGGCTTGACCCAACATCACCCATTTTCAGCCCAAGTTCATGCCAGCCCACCCCTCCTTTGCATTTGTCCCTCCTCTGGACCCAAAATCTTTCCCATTAGAAAATATATTTTTGGGTATATAATTCCAGACAATGCAACAAAAATGGAGAGGCTAAGCATCTCTTTCCAGCTGCTTGATATTGTCTTTGTGAGAAACTTTATAAGAAATTGTGAACATACCATTTTTACCTGTATATACATATATATGTACACACACACACACACACACACACACACACACACACACACACACATATGAAGGTGAGATGTGACAAAGATGACCTTCATGTTTCCCTCAGCTTCACCAAACTTTAGACAGAGTTTTTCCTGCCTCTAGACTCCTTATCTCCCTTTCTTTAGAGCATTTACTTTAGAAAACTTGTCATTAAAAATTCTTTCTATTAAGTTTTTAAAAGATATAAATCATATTTAGTTTTTTTGTGTTTTTTTTGTTATTTTTTAAAAAGTCTCTTGCAAGTTTTACCTCTCAGGAATATCTTTCTCAAGTATCTGAGGGCCATACTGTTGAAATGTAATCATTAAGGTAGATAATAATCCTATCTACCAGTTTCTATCTCCTTGTTCTGTGAGAAGGTAGGAACCTAATTTCAGTGGACACCCTTGCTCCAAGTTATAAAATTGCCTCTTGTCATGAAGATAAGATAAATTTTACTTTTCTATTATGTAAGGGCAATTAGCAAACACAGATGACCTCCTATGTCTGTACCTTTACTTCCACTGTAGCTCTTAAAAATCTCCAGCCCTTTGTTTTTGGGCAATTAGCCCAATGAGTTGAGCTCAGACTGAGTTCTGGCCTCTCTCCCTTATTATAATAACATTCAATAAAGTCTTCGCTATCTGTTTAACTTTGTCTGGTGCAATTTTCCCTTTGAGGGCTGCTAAATAAACTATTTTGAAACATCTCCCCATTCTGTATTGAAATTGCACATGAAACTGTCATGCCTGCCAAGTGAATCTTTTTTTTTCTTAAGATTGTTATTTAAAAATATGGCTAATATACAATATCATGTTAGTTTCAGGTTTACACCACAGTTATTCAACATTTATATACCTAAAGAATAGATCACCATGATGTGGAGAAAAGGGCATCCACTGTTGATGGGATTGCAGATTGGTGCAGCCACTATGGAAAACTGTATAGAGGTATCTCAAAAAATTGAAAATGGAACTAGCTTATGACCTAGCAATTCCACTCTTGGGTATATATCCAGAGAATTCCAAAATGCTAATTCGAAAAATATCTATGCTCCCCTATGTTTATTTCAGTGCTATTCACAATAGCCAAGACATAGAAACAACCAAAATGCCCATCAGTACACGACTGGATTAAGAAACTGTGGCACATTTATACAATGGAGTATTATGCAGCCATAAAGAAGAACAAAATCTTACCATTTGCAACAACATGGATGGATCTAAAGAACATTATGCTTAGTGAAATAAGTCAGACAGAGAAAGACAAATACCATATAGTCTCACTTATATGTGGAATATAAATAATAGAATAAGTGAACAGACTGATCAGAAACAGTCTCAGAGACAGAGAGGAAAGACTGAGCATTGTTAGATGGGAGGGGGGTGGGGATAAAAGAGAAGGTGAGGAGATTAGAAAGCACAATTGAAAACCACAAGATTGCCACAGGGATATGAAAGTCAATTTGGGGAATGTAATCAGTAATATTGTAAAGATTTTGTAGAGTATCTGATGGACACTTGTCTTATTAGGGAGACCACTTCAGGGATGATGTAGATGCCTGATCACTGTGCTGTACACCTGGAGCTGAAAGATAATGAATGGCAACTATAACTTAATATATGTATGCACATATATGTGTATATGTGTATATATAGTCACAAGAAGTGGAGTACAGCATAGGAAATAGAGACAGTGGAAATGTAATGGCTGTATGCGATGTCAGAGGGGTAGTAGATTGGGACAGGGAGGTTATCACTTTGTGAGAGGTATAAATGATAAATGTCTAACTATTATAGTGTTTTGTACACATGAAGTAATGCAAAATGAAAAAAAAGAAAAAGAAATGGGGGAAGAAAGTTTCACATCATAGCTTTCAGAGAAGCAAATTTTAAATTTATTTTAATTAAATAAAATAGTATTTTTTAAAAAAAAATTGATCACCATTATAAGTCCAGCAACCATCTGACATTATACTATGCTATCGCAATGTTATTGACTATGTCCCTGTGCTATATATTACATCCCTGTGACTTATTTGTTTTTTACCTGGAAATTTGGACCTCTTCTTTCCCTTCGCTTCACCCCTCTTTTACATTTTTTTAATTACAGTTGACATTCAATATTATTTTATATCAATTTCAGGTGTATAGCATAGTGGTTAAAAATTTACATAATTTAAGAAGTGATTCCCCCGATTAGTCTAGTACCCACTGGCACTACACATAGTTCTCACCATATCATTGACTATATTTCTTGTGCTTTCCTTTAAATCCCCATGACAATTTTTTAACTACCAACATGTAATTCCTAATCCCTTCTCTTTTTTTTCACCCTGCCTTCCAAACCTCTTCCATCTGTCGCCCCAACAAATCTAGTACCTCGCTGACACCATCCATAGTTATTACAATATTATTGACTATACTCCTTATACTATACTTTACATCCCCATAACTACTTCTTAACAACCAATTTGTACTTCTTAATCCCTTCCCCTTTTTCACCACAATCCCAACCCCCTTTCCATCTAGCAACCATCAAAATGTGCTCTGTATCTGAGTTTGTTTCTGATTTGTTTGTTTGTTTATTTGTTTGTTTTGTTCTTTAGATTCCACATATAAGCAAAATCACATCGCATCTGTCTTTCTCAGTCTGACGTACTCCACTCAACGCAATACCCTCCAGTTCCATCCATGCTGCTGTGGATGGCAAGAACTTAATCCCTTCCATGGCAGAGCAATATTCCATACCACCTCCTTTTTATCCATTTTTTCATCGACAGACACACTGGCTGCCTCCACATCTTGAACACTCTAAACAATGATGCAATGAACGTATGCAGGCACATGTCTTCTTGAAGTAGCATTTTGGGTTTTCTCAGATAAATACCCAGAAGTGGGATTACCGGGTTCTCCTTTGTCTCCGTAGCCTTTGTTTTAGAGTCTATTTTGTCTGGTGTGAGTATTGCTACCCTACATTTTTTGTTTGTTTGTTTCCATTTTCATGAAATAACTTTTCCCATCTCTTTACTCTCTGTCTGTGCGTATCTTTCAATCTGAGGTGAGTGTCTTATAGACAGCATATTTATGGGTTTTGCTTTCTTATCCATTCAGCTCTCCATGTCTTTTGATTGAAGCATTTAATTCATTTACATTGAAAGTAATTATTGAGAGTGATGTAGCTATTGCCAATTTATTATTCATAATTTTTATTTATTTATTTTCCCCTCATCTTAAAGAAGTCCTTCCTTGGTTGTAAGTCCTTCTTTTTCCTCATATTAAATGTTTTGTGCCATCCCTGCTGACCTGCAAAGTTTCTGTTGACAAATCAGATGACAATCTTATGGGGACTCCCTTATAAGTTACTAGTTGCCTTTCTCTTGCTGCTTTTAGGATAATCTCTTTGTCTTTAACTTTTTCCATTTCAATTATATTGTGTCTTGGTGTCAGCCTCTTTGTGTTCACCTTGTTTGGGACTCTCTGCTCTTCCTGAACTTCTATATTTGTATGTCTATTTTGTTTACCAAGTTATGAAAGTTTTCAGTCATTATTTCTTCAAATAAGTTCTCAATCCCTTGCTATATCTCTTCTCCTTCTGGTACCCCTATGATGTGAATGTTGTTACACTTGATGTTGTCCCAGAGGTCTCTTAAACTATTCTTATTTTTTGGGGGGAAGGAGGATTCTTTTAGCCTTTTGCTGTTCCAATCAAGTGTTTTCTGCTACTTTGTCTTCAAAATTGCTGATTTTATCCTCTGCTTCATCTATTCTGGTGGTGATTCCTTCTAGTGCATTCTTCATTTCAGTTGTTGTATTCTTCACTTCTGACTGGACATTTTTTATGGTTTCTATGTATTTTTTTTTTTTTATGCTTACTATCTCTTTGTTGAAATTCTCACTAAGTTCTTAACCATCCTTATAACCATTGTTTTGAACACTGTCTGGTAGGTTGCTTGCCTCCATTTTGTTTAGTTCTTTTTCTGGAATCTTCTCCTGTTCTTTCATTGGGATACATTTTTTTTGTTGTTGTTTCCTCATGTTGGCTGCCTCTCGGTGTTTGTATCTATGTATTAGGTAGATCTACTATGTCTCCCAGTGTTGACCAGGTTGACTTATGAAGTAGGTGCCGTGTGGGGCCCTGGTACAGTCTACTTGGTTATCTGTCCAGGGTGCTCCAGGAGTATCTTTTGTGTGAGTTGTGTGTGCTCTACTGCTACAGTTGAGACTTGATTGTATTGATACGTCAGTGGGTGGTATTGACCCTCAGGTGACTATCTGTGTGGTTTGGCCACATCCACAGCTTAAGGGCTACCATGTGAGGGGCTTACCCCACTGAATGAGATTTGCCCCAGTGAGCTCTGGTGCCTGTTGAGACTCCTATTGGGTGGGCCACTTGTGGGGCTAATTGGGTGGTGCTCTACTGTGGTCTGAAGACAACTTCCAAGTTTGTTGGTTCTGGGGGTCTCTTGGGAGGGTCTCTAGTGCGGGCTTAGGTACCCACTATTTGAGACTATCTAGGGACTACCTGGTAGGAGCTACAAAGTGATCTGTGGTTGTTTGCTTCTTGTGCTAAACATGGAGGTGTATGGGAGAGACCATACTCTTAACTGAGGATGTTTGCCACCAGTACCAGACCTAGGATAACTCAACAAAAAGCCACAGTACCCCAAGACCTGCTGCCAGCTCCCTTAAGGTTCAGCCACTGATAAAACCTTGGGTGGTACACGAGTTGGGTAAGGTAGCATCTCAGGAATTCACTAGAATAGGAAGAGTTGTGGTCATTGGGTTAATGTAGACTCTTGGTTTGGTGCCATTGCTGACCTGGAGCTACTTAGCAAGTCTCAGAATGTGTTGAAGCCAGTCACCACCCTCCTGGGGCCCATGGACTCTGATAGTTTTCCAAGAAAGAGTACAATGTGGGTGGGGCTGGCTGTTCACAGATAAAGTGCCTCCAGTGTTGGGAGAGTTGGGTGGAGTGGGCTCCCAGTGGAGTCACCAGGGTCGAGCAGCTGAACTCATGAGACAAATACAGATTCAGATTTGGTTTCGGGGGGCGGGGGTAGGAGCGGGACAGGCTCAACACAGGAAAGATAACACCTGCCTGCCAGCTACATGGGAAAAGACCCCCTCACAAGGAAAATGGTGACTGTTCTCCAGCCTTCACCCTGAAGCCACACACTTCTGTCTGATCTCTTATGTCTCCAATGCCCCCAAGTCACCGTCGTTCTGCCAGAGCCCAGAAAGAGTGCCTGTGAGTGAGGGAGTCTGTGCTTGGGACCTTTAAGAACACCTCTGGGTTTCCCACAGCCTTCCATCCCACCCATAGATTGGAATCCCCACTGTTTTACACAGCTAGATATTGTACGGCTTTTCTTCCAAGTCACCTGTCCTCTGGGCTGGGGAGCCTGGTGTGGGAATGGGGTCCCTCACTCCTCTGGGGGGGAACCACCATAGCCAAGATATCCCTCCTGATTCTCAACTACCACATGGAGCTTTAGCACCAGCCCATCTCACATCACCACCCCTCTTACCAGTTTCGATGTGTCATCTTCTTTATATCTTTAGTCATAAAATTGCTGTTCAACTGGACTTCATATCATTCTTCAGGTTGATTATGCATTTATGTCACACTGGAAAAAAAAATACTGGTGTACTTCTCTAGCAATTATCACCACACACACACAACACTTTTGGTAAAAGAAACATCATTATTTTAATTTCTATTTTGGATCCCTGAATAGAAAGGACCTAATTTGTAAAACTTAGGTTCTTTGTAAAAAGGACCTAGTTTGTAAACTCATATTCTCAAATTCCCTCTAGATATATCCCCGAGGAAATTTTTAAATAACTTCTTGCTTAAGAGACATCAGTTCATTTTAATGACTAATTCCAAGAGATTATCATGATTAGTCTTTAACTCCAACCTCTAAAATTGGTGAATTTTATTAACTTTTAATGGCATTCTTTTCTCACCATCCAAGATGGACTGACTGTAGTTTCAGTCTTTTTTTAGCCCTATTAAGAAGATAATATGTTTATATTTTATATAACTGAAAGTTTACAAGTTTGAATTTTTGCTGTCATTGTTTTTGACTCTTGTCACTGATTCATGTTTGGATTCCTAACAAATAAGTTAATGACTTCATTGTTAACGACTTTCTTCCCAAAATGCTCTGGGAAATCATAGACTATCTGGAATTTACTCTCCGTCAGTAATAATCAAAAGTGGTACTCCTGACTAACCTATATTTAATAAAGAAAATGTGTGAATAGGTGTTAGGTTTTAGTGCAGAGCCAAAGAATACTGCTTGGCTAATACTTAGCACACATCCACATCAGACTTCGGGAAGCTACCATTTGGTATGTCTGGTGAATGCTGGTTTTAACACTGTTATTTAACTTGTTGAATACAAATAAATAAACACATAAATAAATATGTATATGCCTGACTTAACTAAAACAAGATACTTTGTTTGCTTGATTACTATTTTATTATGAGAGCTCTTATACACACGTGTATATATACATACACATATATATGGTAATTGTTGTCACCTTATTTTTTCTTTTGTGTGATACGGATAAAAGTAGAATGTGTAATAGCAATCCTGTAAATATCATTGACAAATTTTGGCACCATCTTCACCATTTAAATGTAAGGTGATCAACAATCCTAGATTTGAATTTGAATTTTGTTGTTGTCTTTGTAGGAAAAGATCCCAAAAGTCTCAGATGTAGCTACACTAAAGAATACAAAACAAAAATCAATCTAATTATCATAAAAGAACAGAAACAATTTTACACTTGTGTAACATTGCAAAATTATCATATTGGGATTTAACTAATGAGAATACTTTATGACTAATTAATATTCAACCAAACATTACACCTGACTAAACTCTAGTCCTAGAGGTTAGAAGATTGTAATAATTTGGGTTGGTGGATTTCATCCCTATGAAAAGAAAATCTTCTTACCTATGTCTGTTATGTGTGGTCATAATTTGTTAAGAAACAAAACAAAGGATAAAATGTTTTTTCCTGACAGCACTATAGAAGGTCTGACAATTAAGATCATTAACATGTTGCAAAAATGTTGCTAACCCTTTTTGATATCAGAGGGATTACTCATTATGGATTTGTACCAACTAGACAAACAGTTAACCAAGTTTACTATTTGGAAGTGCTGAAAAGGCTACATGAAAAAGTTAGATGACCTGAACTTTTCACCAACAATTCAAGTCTCTTGCATCACGACAATGCACCAGCTCACCTGACACTGTCTGTGATGGAGTTTTTAGCCAGTAAACAAATAACTATATTGGAATACCCTCCTTACTAACCTGATCTGGCCTCCAATGACTTCTTTCTTTACCTGAAGATAAAAGAAATATTGAAAGGAAGACATTTTGATGATATTCTGGACATCAAGGTAATACGATGATAGCTCTAATGGCCATTCCAGAAAAAGAGTTCCAAAATTGTTTTGAAGGGTGGACTAGGTGCTGCTGTCAGGGCATAGCTTCCCAAGGGGAGTACTTCAAAGGTGACCTTAATGATATTCAGCAATGAGGTATGTATCACGTTTTCTAGGATGAGTTTTTTTATCTTAATTGTCAGAGCTTGCAAAACATTTTTGTTTTTTGTATTTGTGAAGATGAGTACCTGAGCTATTATGCATCGACAGTAGAAGCCAATATGTACATTTTGTACCAAAGATCTCCCATAGCCTATTGTGCATTTCTTCTACACTCTTAGTAGTGTATGAATGTCTTTGTGAAACTAATTTTTCCCTATAATTTCTGATGAACTCAGCACCAGAGTGGTCTTGGTTGGCTTTAGCCATAGCCTGCCCTCAGATGACAGGGGGCAAAAGTTTTCTCATTATCATCCCAGGCCACATCTTATTTTGCTGCTCTGATATTTAGAGACATAATTTGAGATATAAATATGGAAACGATAAAGTATTTCTTTTTAGAATAACTTTAAGTAATGTTTTAATAATATAATTCCTTGAAAAAAATTACATTTCCCAAAGGCCAGCCTGTTTTAATGGGAGTTCAAAGTTCAGGTAAAATGCAATGAATTCTTAGCATACATTTATAAATACTGAAACTGTGGGTGAATAAAATAGGTATTAGTTGCTTTGATCGTGACAAAATAAGCTGTGTTGGTTCTTTGGAAATACAATGATATTTTCAAAGAAACAAAAGTGATTGAAAGAAAAGCATTTTTAAACAGATCTGCAAAGGTGGACTATGCACACAGACTCATTTTAGATGTGTCTTTTTTTCAACCATGAATTTTGCCTGGTAAAGGTCATCGTACAGAAACAATGGTACAAGTCCAATCCATTATAGTGCTCTTTTTCTTAAAATCCATCAAGCCCAAATGATTTTTCTTTTAAATTACAGGAGATTGCAAATGAAATGTAAACTGCATATTTGGGGAATTTCCAATAAATAGCTTCTGCAGTCACCAATTAGTTTTCATTTCAGCCACAGTGAAAGTTAGCAGTCTTTTAACATTAATGCTGGACCAAAATTAATAAAGCTAAGGTGGTAGGATTGCCCTAGAAGGAGGGGTGATGGGTATTCTGATGAAAGCAAAGAAGAAAGTAAGGTAACTGGTACACATTGTGGTTACTCATTATGATCAATTTAACAAACATACTCTTTTAACAAGAAATATTATAAAATTGTTAATTTTTACAGACTGTTATTTACCTATTCACCAGAAAAGAGGCTATGGGTCTAGAACTTGTCAGAATGGTATATCTGCTTTGCAGAGGCTCTTCTATAAAATCCTACGACATGCTTAGGCAGAAGAAAAAAAGATTCAAACTTAGTCTCTTATAATAAAATAAGTAGGTGATCAAGCAAATAAACAATTTCTTATTATAGTTAAATGAAGTCAACTTCAGTGAGCATTGTTACCTATAGTTGAGTTACCTATAGTTGAATTTCAGGAAATTAATTGACTTATTTAAAAACAATGTTAACTAAAATTTATATCAAAATTAGAGATGACTCTGCCCCACCAATTCTCAAGTTATTACTTTCTTCTAAACAATAAAGGAAAATAAAATTGAAGTTAAAAGGGAGAAAATGAAGAATATTTATGGGAATTGTGAGCAGAGTGATATCAAGGCCTTTCTTACCCACTCTTGCTATTTGATCCTGAAATTTACAGGCTTTTTAGGGGGACAGAATAAAAAGTAGAAATACATGGCATTTAAATAAATTTTAAAAAGAATAAAACAGAAAACAGTATGAGTTCAAGTCTAAAATTCTAGTCACAGCCAATTGAGGACATGAAGGAAAAAAAAAAAAGTTTTTCTCAATGATTCTTGATTTCTTTTGAATGATCTTTAGTTACCTGGCAGATTCGGAGATATGTTACTGTCCTCCACACCTGTTCCTAAAGAAACTGTGCTTTAAATACTAAAAAGCAGTTGTCTATGAGAACTAATTTTCCTAATGCTATGAAAAGAAATTAGAGTATGTATATATGAAATGAGGAGCCCCTGCCATTGTGGGAAGAAGTACACTGTTCATGTAGAGAAGCTCTCTCATGAGATTTCTGAAGTTTCAACTGTCATTTTTAATAATCTTGATTGAGATTTTCTAGATCCTCAGTGTTCTATGTGATTTGCTAGTTCAAGTTAATTTGGGCAATTTCTAAACTCTATGTATATGTCTGGCTATTATCTATATCTATCTATCTATCTATCTATCTATCTATCTATCTATATCTATCTATCTATCATCTATCTATCATCTATCTATCTATCTATCTATCTATCTATCTATCTATCTATCTATTAAATTCATTTAATATTCTGCACTCAATTTCAATGTATGGGGATTTTTTCCAAACTACCAAGCAATTCTCATACATCAGCTGGGCATACTATAATTTAACTCAATTCTGACATTATCTACCTGGACATAGCATCAGATCCCACAAGTTAAGGGGTCATTTCTATAAGACTGCCAACCCCCCTTCAGAGGAAATTTGCAAGTCCAGTGCTTCTGTGCTTTAGACTGACTTGCTATAGACTGAAGGTTCCAATGACCCTCTGCTTTGGTTCAATTAATTTGGTAGAGTGGCTCACAGAATTCAGAGAAATATTTTACTTACTAGATTATCAGTTTATTACAAAAGAATATAATTCTGGAACAGCCAGATGGAAAAAATGCATAGGGCAAGTTATAGGGAAGGGTGCAGAGATTCCATGCTCTCTACCAGTGCACTACTCTCCTCCCGTCTCTATGGGTTCACCCACACTGAGGCTCTCCGAACTCCATTCTTTTGGGTTTCTATGGAGGCTTCATTACCTAGGCATGATTGATTAAATCATTGAATATGGTCAATAGATTCAACCTCTAGCTCATCTGTCCTCCTTGGAGGTCATGGGGACGGGAGTGAAAGTTCCAATCCTCCAATTATATTTTAATTTCCCTGTCAACCAGCCCCCATCCTAAGGTTGCTTTCAAAAGGCAACCTTATTAACATAAACAGGTGACTGAAAGGGATTTGTTAAGAATATCAAGACACTTTTATAGCGCTTATCATATAGAAAATTCCAAGAGTTTTAGGAGCTCTTTGCCAGAAACAAGGACTAAGACCAAATATGTTTATTTACTATAAATCACAATATCACGCCATAGTTTACCATAGTTTACCTATCTGTGCAATACATTTACATTTAAAAAAAATCATTGGATGCAATAAATAGAAAGTTAGATTTTTTTTGAGTGGTTTATTTGAGGTTTCAGGCATCAGATAGTCTGTAATTCAGATATTATTTATGGTAGGGTGAGTAATGGCCTCTCGAAGATGTCCACCTTCTAATTCTCAGATCTGTGAATATTTTACCTTACAAAGTAAAAGAAAATTTGTAGATGTGATTATTGCTGTTTAGATGGGGAGATTATCCTGAATCATCTAGAAAAGCCTACTGTAATCACAAGGGTCCTTGTAAAAGTAGAAGCAGGGGGATTTAGAGTCAGAGAAGGAGGTGTGATTATGGAAGCAGAGGTTGGAGTGATGCCATTATGATGAAAGGAGACCAAGATCCAAGGATTGCCAGTGATCTCTAGAAGCTAGAAAAGGCAGGAAAAAGATTCTCCCCTAGAGTCTCTAAAAGGAGCACAGCCCTGCTGACACCTTGATTTTAGCCCCCTACGACCTGTTTTTGGACTTCTTACCTCCATAACTGTAAGACAATGAATATGTGCTACTGTAAACCATGAAATTTGTGGTCATGTGTTACAGCAACAACTTATAAATTAACAATTAGAAACTAATACACTATTTATCGGGTATCACTTCCAAGAACTTTAAGAGAATGAAATTTTATATTTTCATGTAATATTAGAACACAATCCTTACAGAGGAACAGGCCTCACTAAGAAGGAGGGACTTCCTCAATGAGACACTAACAGCTGGATCAGATGATAAAGCACATTAAAGTTAGAATGACAAGGCTAATTAGTGCAAAGAACATTTGAATTTTATAAAGACACCATTTAAAGAGAGAATGCACCCTTAGATATAATCTTGTTATCTCTAGAATAATTTTAAATTTGGAAAATAGAATGTATTTCCCATTCTTTTAAATATTTATATCATCTTTAGTTCTATCTCTGCTTTAAAGTGCAAACTTCTTAATTTACAAACGTCACAAAGAGTGCATTAAATAGTGGGAAGCAAATCCCCAAACTCTGAAACAGTAGAATCCACAGTTGCCTCTTTGTCCCTCTCTCTAGTCTCTGCAGGATTTCATGGTAATATACTAACCTGTGACCCAGGAACACACGCACATGTCCTCATGGCAGCCTCATATTATGTACTCCAATATCAGGGCTGGTAAAGTCCTGTCAAATTCCAATCAGCACCCGCCCCGTAACTTGCTATGTTTTGGATCATCTCAGGACCATTACAAAAACATGATACTTGAGCTGTATCTCATTCTGATTCAATAGCAATTGTCTGTCAATTGAGCCCAGGAATAAGGATTTCTTTTTTAGGAATCATTATTTTGTTTCCACACATAAACCCAGTTTAATAAGGCTGGGTATATAATACTTTAATACTTTTGGCTATCTGTCATATTTAAATCACTGTTATATACACTGGGGATATAGAGAGGAAAAAGACTGAGTAGCTGCTTCAAAGAGAAGGGTAAGTCATAAACAATTAACTGTAATACAAGTGAGAAATAAGTGCTATATGAAAGCACTAGCTTGTGTGAATCAGAGTGATGATTAAACATGCACTAGTTCTCATGGACAAAACCAAACACAGTCTCCTAGAGAAGGTGAAAGTTGAGTTAGACCTGTGATATGGGGAGGTGACATGGTCTCAGGCTAAGAAATCAGAAAAACTTGGACTTGAATTTATAGCCCCCACCTTGATACCTTCTCCTTCATGTGATTGAGTTTTTCCTAAGAAAAAGTGAGGCAAATGGGATAACCTATTGATTGACATATAAAGTTATTAGGTTAATGCCTGGCACCTGGCAAGCTTTCAGAAAGTATTAATGGATGATGATGAAGAAGATGATGATGATAACAGTGATGAAGAAAAAGTATAGATAAATCATTAAGGCTTCAAACCACAAAGATGTATTCTTACTACATCTCTACCAATAGCCTCAACAGTTCCTTCTCCGTCTACACACACATACACACACACACACACACACACTTGCAGACATGTTTATTAGACACTACATTAGAGACTAGAGATAAAAATCAATGCTGTATAAAACAGATGTATCTCTTGCTGCTATAGAACTTATAGTCTACTGGAGAGACTCACAAATAAAAGTCAATTTGCCAGAGTATTAAGTGTGATGAAAAGAGTTATCTGGTGCTATGAAAGCTTGTAATGGGGACTTACAGCCAGTCAAGGTGATCAGGGAAGTGTCTCCGGAATTGATATTGGAGCTAAAATATAGAGGGGTAAGGTACAGTGCTTTGGATAAAAAGGGGAAGAAAGGGCATACTAGTGAGAGAAAACTGACTATGCAAAGGCCGGGCAGAGGACTATTGTTAGATAAAGGATAGGTTTTTGTCCAGTGCGAAGAAAGCAGAAAGAATTTTGAGATCATGCTGGATAATAAATAAAGCTCTGCCTTCACAGCTCATTAGATCATACTAGGGATTTTGATCTTTCTCCTAAGAACAGTGGAAAGTTATCAAAGGGTGTAAGCAGATGGCTTAAATGAGAAGATTCACATTCGGAATCTATTACTCTATCTGTACACAGTGAGAAGAGCAGTGATAACCATAAGTTCAGTTTTATAGATGATGCTTTGGAAGCACCCCTGAGACCTTATTTTAGGAAGTTGACTATGCCAGTTGAGTACTTGGAGGATTAATCTGAGAATATTTACATTTCCTTACATACATTAGATTTCCTTACAATGTAAGGATGATCTATTTATAAGTGATAGGCAGGAATGGGATCAGCTGGTAAGTTAAGAATGAGCAAGGTGCAAGACCTAGAAATGAGCCTTGTGGAAGTCCCAGTACAGGCAGGGGGATAACGAATTTTTAGTGGAATCACTTTGACCTGGTTCCTGTAGTGATGGTTATTCAAGTGTAAGTGTAGAGTAAAAGGATCACTGGATCCACTCAAAGATGTGCTTTCTGAAACAAGTTGGGGGGAAAAAAGGCATAAACTAAGAGAGTGTACAATAATGGAAGAGTATTATGAAAATGATGACCATGAAATCTAAGATAGATGAGAAAAATGTGAAGACACAGTGTTCTTGAGAGGGAATGTAGATTTGCCAATGAAGACATGACTATTCTCTAGTCCATGCTAAGGTCCTTAAATACCTCACACATATTCCAAAGCACATTGTTTGACTGAATAGTGGCTCTGATTAGAAAATAACTTTAAAGAAAAGAATTTTAAAGGTCAATTTGGCCAGAATGTAGGAGGATTCTAAGATAAATCTTTATAACGGTTTTGACATCTTTACACTGGGCCGTGAAAACATTGACTAGCTAGCACATAAAACCAGTCTGTATCCTTAATGCCATCCCTAAAGGAAAATCTTGTATCCTTTTCTTACTTTCTTAGCTTTTCCAAAAAGTCTGGATAACATCAAGGCTAGACACTCATGACTAGAGCAATTTTTTTATACAACCACTTTAATTTACTGAAGTAAGCTGTCTGGGAGTAATAAATGGATATAGAAAATGTGAACTGCCCATGGCAGCAAATGAAAAATTCAAAAATAATGTTGTAATGGACATGGCCTCTGTGAACATTGCAAAGATGGTTTTAAAGTGCAGTCATGAATTTATTTTTCAAATTTAAGAAACATTAGTCAGAAACACTAACATGTCAGATTTTGGTTTAAAGACATCTCACCCATCTGGTGGGTATATATATGAGAGATCAAGAAAGTTGTTTATTTATTTTCCTTTTTTAACTTAAGCTGTATGATTTTTATTGTAAATTGAGCCTATTTCAATAATATCCACCAAAGGACTATGGAACTATTAATCTCAAAATAGGTTGGCATAATATGACCAAAGAGTATGAAAACAATCAAATAGTTTTGATATGGAATTGAACAGGTCAACATCTTGCCATATGAGTTCAAATTCTCAAAGTATGTTAATCCACTCTACTAGGTAATTTTACCAGTAATCTTTGGAAATGTCATTCTATGTACTAATGAAGTATTAGGTTAGGTTATATACCAGTTTATACTTTTCTTTTGTTTTTTCCTTAGGCTTTATTTGACCAGTGAACAATTACTCTTCCCCTAAAATTACTTAGTGTTTTGCTTCTTTGTTGTTTATCTTTAGATATGGAATCTTATTTTGCTTCTGCTTTTGTTTTTGTTTTGTTTGTTTATTTAAAGCAACATTAGCTACAAGTTATACGAAAGCCACAATTTTCCCCTCTGGTTTATTTATTTTAGAACAGTAGAATCTCACTGGTTTGAATTTATTTTAAAACAGTAGAATCTCATGGTTCAAAAGGTAGATTGAAAACTTGTTTTCTTGTACGAGTTTGCAACAATTATCTAAAGGTAATCAAACTTATAAAGCTGCAATATTTATTTGTAAATAGTAGTGTCATGTGGACACAGAATCCAACAAGAACAAAGCCCAATAGTTTTGAAAAGCCTAAAAGTGAAAAATTGGAAGAAAGGATGTCTCTTACGTGAAAAACCACTGGGGTTTTAACTCTTTAAACTGATAAGGAATGAACTGACTGAATCAGTTTCATCACATGCATTTAAGTATGAATTACTATATTGTATAACAATAATAGTAATACCAAATAATTAAAATGAAAATAAACTCTGAAGGCATTTAGTGGAGTATGTTGGGTTATTGTAAATGGGTATTGAAACCATCAAGGTTACCAGTTCTTCTGCACTAAGGACATGCTACTATT
This sequence comes from Rhinolophus hipposideros, assembly GCF_964194185.1. NCBI lineage: Eukaryota > Metazoa > Chordata > Mammalia > Chiroptera > Rhinolophidae > Rhinolophus > Rhinolophus hipposideros. The sequence goes on along the minus strand of NC_138052.1, from coordinate 78,855,553 downwards.
TTAAGTTTCTCATTGTCACTGATGCCATTTACTGTGTTTTGCCAGTTTTATTCTGCCATATTTTCCCCTTTTTTCTCTTTCCTCTCTATTGCTCTCTTTCACTCCTCCATTTGTATTCTTATATAATTCTTTCTATTTGTTTGTAAAGAATTATACTTATTATCTAAAGTAGAGCCATTAATATTCAACTTTTTTTTTTTTTGTGGGAGCTGAGTTCTGTAATTCTTCTCTATCATTCCATACCAAACTCTTTTCAGTAAAGACATTTTGTTTTACTATCATCGTGTATCCCCTATAATAGTTATTGAGAGCAATACAATTTGTTCCCCACTTTGTGGCAAAGAATTCACCAAGTTTGTCCCAATTTCTGCACTATCATCATCCATGAAATTTGCTATTTCAGCCTTGGTAGTGAGTATATTGAAACTATTATAACATCTGGTGAGAGTCTTTTGATGTTTCTGTAGCCTTGTGACTCAGCAGTTATGAGAATTACACTCAGAATTCAATGATATGTAACTAGTCAACCATATTTGGATGATATGTCTTTAAAATGATTCTCTGTTCTGGACGTCTAGCTTAGCACTCCCAGTGCCCAAAGATCCTCTGAAAAATAGGTGCACAGTGTTTCAGGCAGCTGAAATTTCTGTAGCACTCTTGGCTAGATGGTGTAGTTGTAATTTTTATTATAAATTGAACCCATTTCAATAATATCCACCAAAGGGATATGGAACTATTAATCTCATTTAACAAGTGAATGCATTTAACAGGAGATTATTGTGCACTTCCTGTACACCAGACACAGTACTAGGTTGTCTACCCTTGTCAAAAGTTGATAGTTTGGAGCCGGCCAGGTGGCTCAGGTGGTTGGAGCTCTGTGCTCCTAACACTGAAAGCTGCTGGTTCAATTCCCACATGGGCCAGTAGGAATGTGGGAAAGCTGCAAAGCTCCCGAATGGCTCAGTTGATTGGAGCACGTCTTGTCAACTACAAGGTTGCCAGTTCGAATCCCTGAAGGGATGGTGGGCTGTGCCTTCTGCAACTAACAATAGAAACTGGACCTGGAGCTGAACTGTGCCCTGCACAACTAAGATTGTAAAGACAACGACTTGACCTGGAAAAAAGTCCTGGAAATACACACTGGTCCCAATCAAGTCCTGTTTAAAAAAAAAAAAAAGGTTGATAGTTCAATGAGAGAGAGACAGAATATATATATAAATTAATGTCTCTTTAATTGCAAGACCTAGATATCTAATTTGATTTCTTTTAAACACAAGTGGTATGTGTTATATTGATGCTGGAGAGCTTCAACAAATCTTAAGTTTAGAAACATGGGTGGATCTCATGGAGAAATTCCAATAGAGGAACCAATAGTAATATACATAGAGAGGGAGAAGATTTATTTATTTACTTATTTTATTTATTTATTTATTTGCACACCATCTGTCTCAGGTTTTTGGCTCTACATGACAGGAAATGTGGCTTCTAACATTTCCCATGCTTTACTTCTTTCTCTTTAGGCACCGAAAGGGTGTGACATATTTTTCTTAGTTTCAGCTCTAAAATTTCTAGAGAAAGACTAAAACCAACCTTGATTCAAACACTCTCTGACAGATCATTTGTAGGTATTATTATTTTTTATGTGGGGGCGGGACGGTTGTGTATAGGAAATTGAGGGAGACATTATAATAGACTCTCCCCACTGAAATTGTGGGTGATGTTGGTAGGAGAGGACAGATTCTTCCAAAAGGATACTTGTCAGATAATAACATGGTTATCTATCTACTATACAGGTGTAAAGAGATACGTGTCATTGTAAGTGACATAAAGAGAATATTAGTCTGCTGCTATTAGCCATGTTACTATAACAAAAACCATTGACTGGATGGCTTAAACAACAGAAATGTATTTCTCACGGTTCTGGAGCCTGGGAAATCCAAATCCATGTGCCAGATGATTTGGTTTCTGGTGAGGACTCTCTTCCTGGCTTGTAGACAGCTGTGTTCTGTTATTTCTTTACATGACAGAGAAAGAGAGCTCTACTTTCTTCTTTTTCTTACAAAGACACTAATACGATCTTAAGGCCTCACCCTCACAAGTCATTTAAAGTTAATGTCTTCACAAAGGTCCTACTTCCACATACCATCACATTGGGAAGAGGGAAGGGAGGTCAGGGGACATATACATTCAGTGTATGACAGGAGCAAATATTAATAGAGATAATTTTATCCAGATTTTGGGGTTCAAAGACATTCATTAGAAATAATTAAATTAATACTGTACTTGAACTAATGATGTAGGTGATGTTAGATCTGCTAGCAGTTTCTGAGTGTGGCCTGGGATTTGTCTCGTGAAGCCGAAGAATGGAAACACGGACAAGGGAGAGGCAAAAAGCTTTAAAAAGATGATAGTTTATTAGAGTCAGGAGAAGAGCAGCTCCTGAGTGGGACGGGGTCCCAAATGGGGGTGTCCCCTGACTGAGGCAAAAGCTCTTACTTTTATACCTTCCCTTGCCTGCTTGGGGAAGGGAAGCTGTTTGAAGAAGGGAACTTGTTTGAAGAAGGGAACTGGCGCGTTCTAATGAAATTCATATACCAGGTTTGTTCTGCTTGCCCATCCTGGAGGAATTAGAAAAGTAACCCACTCTTATCTATCAGATATGCTCCATTTGTCAGGCCAAAAGGAATTTTATGATTAACCTCAAGGCCTTGTTACATTATGTCCTAGAGCGAAGGAGTGATTTCAAAACCTGGAGTTTTAGGATATGACTGTCTTTGTTTATTCCACCAGGGACCTCCGTGTCTACCTAAGGACATGCTAAATGTCCTGTATCCCTATGAGGATGAGTTAGCTATGTGAACAAAGGAGACAAGGCATGAACAGTATGTCAGGTACTGTGGTCTGTATATTTAATTGGGTTTAAGAGATACCACTCTGACTGTAAGAGAATAATTGAAACTGTGTAAGAGGAGCCAAGCAGAACACTCAGAGAGCTTGTGGCAATACTTCATTAAGTACAGACAGGTAGCCTGGACTAAGGCAGTAACAACGAGAATGGGGGTGACTGGGTGCAGCTGAGAGCTATTTAGATAGCACAATGGCTAGTGGGTGATTGTATCACTTTGCATTAGGCTCTGTAACCTCCAAAAAGAAATGCAAAAGGAGACTGCTATGTTTGAGGATTGGGAGATCTGTCCCTGCTTTCACCTGGGACAGTATAAGCGATTGTTACAGGATCATCCTAGACTTCTTGAGAAACAGAAATTCAGTGCTTAATTGTTTATTATCATGAAATTTTATTTTAGCTTGTTATTGCCAGCAGGAATTATTGCAAAATAAAGAAGCATTAAGGAACAACTAAATAAAAAGGTGTAAATTTACATCATAGAATAAAAATCAAAATACACTATAGCAAGAATATTTAAACTACTTTCCATACACTCTAACGGATTGTTCAACCTCTATTTCTCATACATATTTCTTCTCTACATAATCTATAATTGCCCAGGTTTCTTACTGATTGATGGTCTAGTAGATGTATGCATTTCAAAGGCCATAGTGGACATACATGTTACAACAATAGGCCAGGAAAGAGTGTGGCATTAAGTACTTCTACCATTACTAGCTGAAACTGAACTGAGTCAGATATTTTCAATTACTTATGTACAGGGGTGGTTTATCAGTGGGCATCTTTCATGCTGTTTTTGAAGAAAGATTTTATGTCTCATCTGACAAGTGTTGGGGAAAGAGAAATGAGCTATTACTGGTTACCTTTCCCCTTTAATCAAGTGTTAAGGAGAAAAATTCATTTATTAAAAGTGAATATCATACACTATTAATGATTATATTTTCCACACCTAACTTTCCTGGTTGCTACTCAATATCCAGGATTCTGTGGAGGACTCCTAACCATTCATCCTTCTTATCCTCATCCTCTCCATCATATCTCACCTCAGTCGGTCAACTCCGTTATTTCAGTTATAAACCCCAGAAAAATGGGCATCAACCTTGATATTTCCCTCCTACATCAAATCACATATCAAGCGTCCTCAGTTTTCCTTCATAAATTTATCCTGAATTCATAATCAGTTCCTGTCACTACCACCATTTTAGATCAATATACTTTCATGTCTTTCCTGAATTTCTGAACTCTGGAATAACTGATCATCCTTCATTTACTCTTATTCTCTAATTTCTCCCTGTACAGTGTTAGAGTAAATATTTCTGAACTTAAAGGTAATTGTGCCATTCAGTTGCTTAAAATATGTAAAGATGTTCCTTCTTTCTGGATAAAGAGATGTCTACTTTTCCAGGCTTTTTGTTCCAATACCTCTTTGCCTTCTCCACCCCAGCTACATAGCTGTGGGATTCTCCTGCACTATGGATGGCACATGCTGTTCCCTGCATCTGAAAAACCAACACTGCACATTCATTGCTTCAGAACTTATTGTTCCTTTAGGGAATCCTTCCCTGAGTTTCCAGACTATGTCAGGTCTTAAAGTCAAGGACTTCTTTTTATAGTCCTATTTTTTCCTTAAAACATGTATCACAGTTTTAAACTGGATTTCTACTACTGTTATTGCTTGATTAGTATACACCATTTCTTTATTTTATTTCATGGTTTTCTCATTAATATGTCTCCAGAGCCTAGCACAATAATAGCACAGATAAGTAAACTAATGTACTTAACTAAATGAAATAAAATGAATAATGAATACATGGCTAAATGGAAACATGCAAATTTGGGGTTAGGGAAGTGTTTATTTTAAGGTATAAAAGATCAAGTGTGTTTGTGGTTCTGGATAAAAGCCAATAGAGAGATAGAAATTGAAGATACAAGAAAGAGCAAAGCTCCTTATATAATAGCTGGCTTTAAGAATTGGTCTAACATCTGGGATGCAACTCGTTTTCTATTAGAAACAGAAGAGGAAAAAGAAAGTTAGATGCACATGTAAGAATTTTGTAAGGTCGTGGCAAAAATTTTCAGGAGTCTCTATCTAGTGAATTTGACATAGTTATTTATCTGAACCAAAAGGAAAAAGAGGAGAGGACATGGGGGTTCACAGTTTGGCAGAGCATGGAAAAGATTTGTGATAGCTATGGTGGAGACTGGGGAAGAATTCTGACTCTAGTAATTAGAATGAATTTTGGATAACATCTAGGACTCAATTGGAGGGTGAACTGGTTAGTGGAAGGCATATTTTCTTGGTGGTGTCATGTTCTCCAAAAGCTCTCAGCAGCTGAAGTGTAAGATTGGAGACAAACTATTGGGCTAGCCCAAGGTTGGAGTTTTGCTGCATGGATATGATGGAAGGAAAGGAAATTGCAAATGCTGGCGAACATAAAACTGTCATTTGCTAAAACAGTATCTTTCCAAAACCATCGTATTTGCTTACTCTCTTACTTCATTGGAATCTCTTTTCAAATGTTATTTTATCATAGTTCTTCCCTGAGGATTCTATTCAAAACATTATTTCTCTTTTGATGTTTTATTTCCTTAACATGATTTATTTTCCTCTTTGTTCTTGACATTACATAATTTAGTAATTACTGTATGCTATTGTTTATTTTCTTCCCTTCTATTCTCCCTCCCACTCTCCCTCCAATACCTCATTTCTGATATCTATTTCTCCCCTTTAAAATTTTTCCCCTTTAAAATTATACTACATGAGAGTAAGGATGTTTTAAAAACTCTTAAACCCTAGACCTAACTGTTTGTGGAACATCATAAGAGCTTAATCAATATTAAAATGTATTAATTGTTTAAATAACTATTACAAAGACTCTGAGCACACACACAGACACACAAATTATAGAGGAAAATTTTGGTGGTGGAGGGTAAAGTAGGAAAATGCAAATGAAAAGTTATATTTTCAAGGCTGATCAGTGCACATTTCATATGCAGTTGTGTTTAGGTTATGCTAATTTCTGATTATTTTTTTAAATTTGATATTAACATACTTGTTGGCTCATTTAACTGTCACAATAACCCTTTGAAGGCCCTCTTCTTGCAAATTCATTATCTGAATTTAAGACCAAAATGTCTATGACTTCTGTGATTGTTTTTCTATCTCATTTTCATAGTTTAGTTCTATAGTTCCACACTAATTTCCTCCAAATATTGATTGCCCTTATCACAATGTACTGAATTATTTATTTATAGAATTTACCTCTTAGTAAATTTTTAAGCTAGACTTCATTTTCATGCTCTCATTTTTATCCCCTCAATACAGAGTCTGGTCCTATTATATTTTAATAAATACGTATTGAATGAATGAATAAATGAATGAATGAATGAATGAATCTCCATTAGACAGAGAAAAAAAATGAGCCCCTGGAGTGGTTTATTCATTTCCTGCAGGCCACAGAGATGATAAGGAAAGAGGCCTTGGTTTTCTGATGCCTAGGTGAAAACTCATTGTCAGATTTATTATACTTTAGTCATGGATTTATATTCCTAGAATTGTCATGTGAATTTAATATTTTCAAAGAATCTGAGCATGAGCCACTTAAAGTTTCCAACTTAAATAAAAATCACATTAAGCTCTCTATTTTGTTTTGCACATTTCATATCCTTCTGTGCAAATGTTTTTTACATTAGCTGTTCTAAAGCAAAGCAGCATGATTATATAAACAGCAGTACAGAGCAGTGTCACACAGCTAAACGGGATGCCCCCTTGTACCACAGAAATCCTGGGGGGCTGGGGAATTCCAAATAGAATAAATTTCTTTGAATAATAATTTTTAAATTATTATTTACAAGAAAATTTTCTGCCATAAATACTGATTTGAAAGCACTTCGTATAGTAATAGAGGCATCTTGAAAATTATTTTTAGTAACTGGTTCATTATATTACAGTACTTGGTGAATTAGTTCATCTTAACTCAGGGTAGAACGTTATTCCTTTTGGGGGCATTGGGCAAAAAGAGGTTTGGCAAATGTTAGGGACAGGTAAAAGTCCCTAGGTTTTGTAGTAAAAAGATGTAGATAAAGTTCAATAATTCAGAGTTTTACTCTCTATAAAGGTTTTGTAGTAAAAAGATGTTAGTAAAGTTCAATTCAGATTTTCACTCTCTTTCAAAGCAAATCAACTGAAATCTAGGGATTCTCTGAGGTGAAAAGTAATAAACACAGGAGTCCAGAGATATAATGTCATATCAAATAAAGATAATCTGAATATGCTTAGTTCTAAGGTGGTGATTTTCTCCTCTTAATTATTTTATAATCCCTACTTAGGTAAAAGAAAGTCTTCAGAGACTGGTTACTGGTACCCATTCTTTCTGAGGTTCTTACCAATTTCTAATTAAGAAATAAATGAAAGAATCAGTAAATGTGATCTAATTAGTTTTGTGACCTAAGGCAAGGAATCCAACTTCTCCACTCCTCAATTTTCTATCATATAGCCTTGTTGTGAGGACCCAATGGGGGAAAATCAGAATGAAATACTGCCATCTTCATAGAGTATGTATGGCAAGGAGTAAACTGCCACAATTTACCATTAGAACTGAATGTAGAGAAGATAATGGTTCAGACAAAGATTACACCAGCAATGCAAGTAGTGTGAGTATTAGTATAGTTGCAGCAATTTTCTTACCCCACATTCATGGAACAGCACAGTGGACCTTGATGGATACAACACATGCAGTGCATTGATGCTGAGAAATCCAGAGCTTAAGGAACCCCCTGCTTTTATAGCAAGCAGTAAGCAAGCCAACTATGTAAATAATTCTGAGAAATGGATGAGTAAAAGAGAAACTGGGACCTTACAATTTTGATACAATTAGTACAGATTTTAGGAACACAAAAGGCCCATGAAGGACTGCCTCAAAACAGAAAGGATTTTGAAAAATAGAAAGCATCATTACCTAAACAAAATGAAAATAATGTTCATAAACAATGTGTAAATATACATTCATAGCAGCATTATTCATAATAGTAAAAAAGTGAAGACAACTCAAATGTCTATCAACCAAAGGATAAACAGAAAGAGGTATATCTGTAAAATGGAATATTATTCAGCAATAAAAAGAATAAAATACGAAAACATGCCACACATGGATAAAACTTTAGAACATTAAGTTAAGTGAAAGAAGTCAAGTCACAAAGCATCAGATATTGTAATGATTCAATTTACATGAAATGTCTAGAATAAACAAATATGTAGAGATAGAAAGTAGATTATTGGTTAGTGGTTGCCTAGTTCTGGGAGGTGGGATACAGTGGGAATGGGGAATGACTGTTAATAGACATAGAATTTATTTTGCAGGGAGACGAAAATGTCTGAAAATTAGATTTGAGTGATGATTAAAAATCTTTGTATATTTAAAAGCTACTGAATTGTTAAATGGGTGAATTTTATACAATGTGAATTACACCTCAATTAAGCTTTTATTTTTTAAGGAACCATTAAAGATGCTGAATGTGTTTGATTGTCTATGTCTACTCAATATTTCTACCACTCTATTATAAGGTATTGCAAAGGAGAAGCTAGAAACTATTAATACATTTCCCAGAATCTCTTTTCCCCTTCCATTTCTGGTTAGAATTGGCTAATGAGAGATTCCTCTGTGAGATTTGGTAGTGTAGAAGAAAAGGAGAAGTCATTATTTTCCTGAGGCAGTTGCAGCCAAAGCGTAAGCAAGTATTAGAATCACAGTGATCCCTTGAGTGCTAGAGGTTAAGATGATCTATGGCAGTTTTCCTGACTTTCATCCGTATCCTTCCTACAGTAGTAAAAACCACTATATCGATATTGAAACTCCTCATTTTTGGCATACATCAAATGGTTTGCATTTTCCTGACTGCACTGTGACTGAACTACTTTGGTGTCCAAGGAAACAAAAATGTAATGATCGGAATCTGGCATTTAATCTCTGATTGTATAATATTAAGTCTATAATATTTTTCTATCACTTTGGTCAAAATGCTCAAATTATTTGTACATACAGATCTCGGTTCACTCCTGCTTTCTCCATGGTATAGAAGTGATGCAATTTGGTTGAGATTGGCCCCATTCCCAGGGGCAGGTCTTGACTCCATAAAGTCTTCCTCTGAACCTCATTGTCCTTGCCCTTCTGATAGACTTTGATTGCATGCTCATCCAGAGTCATAACCAGTGAGAGTAGAGACTTCTCCTGGCCATAGCTATTGGTTCAGGGAATAGCATTTCATCCCTGTCACTTCATCAGACAAGAGCCCAGATGTTCTGTCTAATGCTTGGGGAACCACAGGTAAAGGCTGCATGCAGATAAGAAGATGAAGAAATGAGGATTTTGAAGCCATTTCAGTTAATGTGGGAAGCCATTCTGAGCTCAAAGCCAACATACAGAAGAGTGTGAAGATCAGAGAACTGCAGTAAATGAAACTGGAGTCCTAATATAAACATGGTTAAAATTCCTTTAATTTGGGATGTTTCAATTATACAGGGTGGCATATCTTCTTCATGTATTATTGCAAAGGGTTATTTGAGCTACTTTTTCTGTTTCTTGCAACTAGATACAAACCCATACATATCTAAAAGAGGCCTAGGAAAACAATACTGTGTAGAGTGGAAACTATGACTGCATTTACATTTTTTAATTATATCACAAAGCTTTGAGCAAAAAAAGGAATGAAAAGTAATGCAGATTAAAGTCAAATTTACATTCAAAATTACTGCAGCAGTGTAATGAATACTAATCAATAAACAAGTTCTCCCATTGTGTTTATCCAATTCATTGCAACTTGGTAATTGACAGGGACTGTTCTCTGTTAAAAGTGTTTGGTTCTTGATATTCCTTCAGATTTAAGAATCTTCTCACTGCAAAGAAAAACAAAAGGTAATGGAGACTCTGGGGCATATTGAGAAATAAAAGGAAGCTATTAAGTTGGTAATTTTATGCAGAAAGAAATCAAAGCACCAGAAGAGAAAGAATAAGAAAAGAGTAAGACTTTCAGGAAGTGTAAAGCTGTCTCCTGTGATCTTTTTACATAACAAATACAACTTTTTTACTTAATCAACAGTGTAAAGATTAAGTACTAGAATGACTATACACGAGCTGAACATAGTAGAAAATATTGTTGGGGGGAAAGTGAGAACTTGCTGATAATACAGTACTTGCAAAACAAGTTTTTGCTATTTCCCTCTTGACACTGCGTCTGTTGTCTACGAGAGCAATCATATCCAACAGTAATTGTCTAACAATTGTTCCGTACTGAGAAAATACTTCAGATTACAGACATTAACACGTTTAGGCATTAAACCTCCTCACTGTAATTACCCTTGAGCTTATTCTCACAAATGAATTAATATGCTGATAACTTGGACTAATACAACCAGCCAAAGGGTGATGAATTGCTTCCAAATCAGATAAAATGAAGCATGACATCATTTAATTAATTTCATAGAAGTGGGGGGTTGAGGCAGAAAGAAAACATTTCCACTGGGGCTGTCTTCCCAGAATGGGGTGTGAAGCAGGGGCAGGAAGTAAGATGAAACTAGTGTTACTGAAAGCTTTTTTTTTTGTTTTTGAGCAGGTGGGTTTACATACTCCAAGGTACCATTTAAGACAATACTTCTGTAGCCAATTGTCCATTTGTTTGTTCCAGTGGAAGGTATCGTGCTTGCTTCTCCATTCCAATGCCTTGATAAATGACTAACTTGAACTAAAATGATACAGATACCAAAAATTGGGTTCTAGAATAGAAAAAACAAACAAGCAAACAAAAAGCAAGGACATGCAGAATAAAAGATTTGCTAAAAGGGTCTGACACAAAATAAAACTTCCTTCCTCACTAAGCCCAAGAAGGTTGGGAGATTTGTTAAAGAATGGAGTAGCTGGGTGCATAGGAAGTGAATATTCCTGATTTTAGTTGAAAGGAGATTTGCTTGTCTACTCTTGCGAATAGTAATCCATCTTCCTGCCTACTGCCTGTGATGTTTAGTCACCCAACAAAAAAAGAGCTTTAGCAAAGCTACTAACAAATCAATAGTACTTTATTTAGATTATGGCTTGATTTCCTCTGCGATCTCCTACCCATTTACACCTTAGAAAAGGCCTAAATCATCTAGTTAGGGTTTTTTAAAGGACACACACACGAGATTGATTTAACGTCCCTCATTAACTTTATGTAGAATTTAAAAGCTATTTTGTAAGATATAGGACTGAGCTATTAAAAGCCCCATTGATAATAGTAGAAGTTAAAAACTTGAGACCTTTGAGTTATAATTTTATAGTCTTGTATTATTACAGAACAACAACAAAAATTATGTTCATGTTTTTATTGCCTAACAATAATCAAAGACTCAAAATATTTTTTAGTCTTTGTTTTTGTTTTATTGAGAAGTGGTGTCTAACTTTGGAAACAACAGGTTCTCAGCAATGCTTGTTTATTAATCAAATTTACATATGTGAGTAATCCTATGTCTGGTTTGGAGGTTAGCTACTTGTATGTGACTTCAGGCAACCTGTCTGAATCTGCATTATCTTAACTGTAAAACGAGTTCAATAAAATACCTATAGACTTTTGTAAGGATTTGATGTAGAAAACATATCAACATATCATAGCTTGTACTCAATAAATATTGTTTCTTTTTCTCACCAATTGTTGAAATTGCCAACATTTATATATACATATCTCTTTCCCTAATGTCCCTGTTCTCCTACTCTTATCCATCTTCAAACATTTTTTTTTGTATAACTATGAGAATAATCAGCTTAAAATATAAATAGGATTTGTTACATTCTCTACTTAATATCCTTTAATAATCTGACTTTACACTTTTTTCCAGGCTTATGTTCTTGGACTACTGCCTCCCCCATTCAGTTATACTGCTTTCTACCTAATTCCATCTATTTCTGTATCAATCAATCAATAAATGCTAGGAGACCAAAGAATGAGCACATATTGGAAAAGTTTTATTGCCCAGCAAGGGATCATATTGAGCATAGAGTTTTGGCTCTGAGTGAGGAAGTTAGGCTAGGGGAGAACAGGTAGGTTTTTTGAAGCCAAAATATAAAGGGTACATTTGAGCCCATCTGAGGAGAGCAGACTCACAGGAGAAAAAACAAGTTTGAATACTTACTGGGAATGCCAATAAGCATAAAAATTCCAAAGACAGTAAGACAAAGTGAAGTATATAAGTCCTTCTGGACTAAGGAGAAGGAGGTTATGGTCTGGGACTTCAAATGGAAATAAGGCGATCCACAGGGAAATGAAGAACATTAACGTTTAGTAAACAATTGTTTGTTGAGCCATCTCGGAGGGACTCATTCTGAATCCCTACATATGTAGGTGTCTATTTATGTTGTTTCTATTAGCCTCTGTATCTTATTAGAGTATAAGCTATATATGGGGAGCTAGCTAAAGTAGAACATGAATAGAATCATTTTTCTTTTCCACCTCATTTTTTTCAATTCAATAAGCAAAAGAAAATCTATGATGCTTGAATGGGTGTCAAAAAAATTAGTTACATTTCATTCATAAGTATTACAAAAAGCTGTTACTCACATTTTTCAGGGGTATTAAACAGTGGATCAAAATAGCTATTTCTTTAGTTAAAAGCCTAAAACTTCATTTTTGTCTACTCAGTGTTAATATTCATATATTTGTAAGCAGTCAGTCTTTGGAGCAAGCAAATGTCCTCTAACTGCAATTTCAGACTGGTCAAGGTAACAGACCTTTTTCATTAAGCACTTCCAAATTTCTAATCTATCCATGAACGTGAAAAATCTGTGCTAATTAAAGCCTGTCATATAGGCCAATAGTTCAGACAGGATCTGGGAGGTTCCTAGGATTTAAAGGAGCAGGATCTGCATTAAATATAACTAGATTTTTTTTTTATATCACGGTGGAAGATGTTTCATTCTGGTTTGTCACCTGGTTTATGAGCAGCTGTTAAAATGTTCAATGGTATTTTCACCTTGTAAAATGTTGATCAATTTTTGTAGCTAGAAAAAGGGAAACTACCCAGTGCGAGAGCATTTGAGAGGACAAATTTAATGGGTAAAATCTCTACTTCTTTTACCTCATCTTGCCATGTCCCTCAAGGATTTCAAACTCAGATCTCTTCAAAGGTCTGGCACAGTTGTTTTATTTTTTATTGGCAGCTGGACTGTCACGTTTGACTTCTGCAATTATAAGAGGTGCTTAAAGTGGTTACCATCACTGTAATTTTAATACAGCTTTTTCATTTCTTAAAATGTATACACATTTTTTGGCACCCTCTGTATGTATGAGTGTGCGTGTGTATGTGTGTATTGCTGGAAAATAATTTAAAAAACTAAAAACATTACATGAACAAACAATAGAATTCTCTGGATTAAGTGTTCTCTAATAGTTTGTGGCTTCGGCACTAAATTATATTTTTATCCTGTAGTTCAGCAATGTTAATTATACTCATAAGTATAATGTGAGCCACATATGTAATTTTAAATTTTCTATTAGTCACATTAAAATAAGTAAAAAGAAACAGGTAAGACTAATATAAATAATGTATTTTACTTAATCTAGTATACCTAAAGTAATGTACTTTCATCAATTAATCAATATAAAATGTATTGATGGGATACTTTACGTTCTTTTTGTTAAGCCACATCCTTGAAATTTGGCATGCGTTTAACACTTACAATACATTTTAATTTAGATACTAAGTTTTCATTGGAAATATTTGATTTGTAATTAAATTTCATAAAATGTATAGTTGAAAAGGTTGATTCATATACCCACGTTTTTTCAAAAATCTCTAAGAGTTTTCCAATACTTGAATTAAGTGCCAGTTCTGAAATGAAAATTAAATTAATTATAATCAAATGAAGCTAAATTTTCTCAGTTGCACTAGTCACATTTAAAGTGCTCAATAGCTACATGATGCAATTGAATACCATGTTGGACAGTGAAGTTCTACAGGTCTTCTTGGTATACTTCAGCCTTTCCTAAATGAAGACAGAAATGTTAAATACTAAGAAAGAGAGAGAGAGACTACTGATTTCTCCATTTAAACACACACACGCAGAAACAACTTTCTAGGGCCTAAGTCATTTCCTTTTTGGTGGTCTCAAATGAAAATCAAACATAGATGATGGACTCTGAATGAGATTCTCTTTTGTCACTGGAAATAATATATCTCCAGATGTATGAATGATTGTGTTTTACTTTGTCTGAGATGCTTCCCAATTCATCTTAGAATTATGTATATTTTAACTTGAAAATTACCCAATACTTGTTTTTCTTAAAACGTATAGAGAGGTAAATTCAAAGCCTTAAAAATTAAGCACCACCCTACTAGCTCCCCCAAATACCCAACTTGACTACCAGAGATAAGTTGTGTATACATTTGGGTGTGTATCTTTTCAGACTACACACACACACACACACACACACACACACACACGTTATTTATATGTCTGTGAATATCTATATCTATCTTAATAGAGAGGATTAAAGGTTGCTCTTAAAAGCTGTATTTTGAGTTGAGGCCCTAGGAATTCTGTATAAATTTCTCTTAGGGGAGAATGGATCTTTTGATTAGGTAAAACTTGGATGGAATGCTTCTTAATTGCAGTTTTAGATTCCTAGATATAATAAGGAATGAAAGGGTTATTACAAAAATATTAAATTTACTTGCTTATTGTAATAGAGAAATACTAAGATTTTGAGTCTTTTTTTGATAAACAATAGTGTGGGGATTAGGAACTGATAGAATAGTAAGTTACAAAAAGTGGTTCCAAAAGAAAGAAAGTATCCCAGCAACAGGACAGAAGAAGCCTGTCAGGTGAGAAATGTCCTGTGGTATAAATGACCTTGGGATTTATAACTGGCATGTCGATTATTAAAAACTAATTTGCTGCCTGTTCTGTTCCATGCTGATCATCTCCTTTACATGTCCCCAAACAAAAGTCTTGGGGGATACACAACAGTCCTGTGTAATTTGTTTTCTGGAAAGTGAAGAAAGAGATGCTCTATTCTTTGCCTGAGGCATCATGGATTATAGAAATGAACTATCTCAGAATGTAAGATCATAATGGGAATCAAGAAGCCTACAGAATGAGGGTAAAAATGTCAACCTCTTGATAATCCTTGGGGTACAGGGTAGAGAACTTGACTACCCCAGTCCTGAGGATGGGGCTCAAGTAAGTTTATTTAAGTAAAAATTTAAAAAATGTTGAACTCAGAAGACTATGGAACATCATAGTAGCAGATATCTGACATATATTTATGTGAGCAAGTATATATGCAGATGTTTAAATTATAGATTTTTTAAAAAGTTTCATATTGTACAAGCTGCTTAATCATATTCTCTCTTTTATTTTTAATGGCCACATGATGTTCATTACATTTATAAACCATAATTTATTTAACAAGGTATTGATTGTTAGACATTAGGTTGTTGCAATTTTTCATTAAAATTATATTGTGATTAACAATGGATTCTGTACAAACTTGTACAGAGTTTTTGTGAGGATAAATTTCCAAAAATAATTTAACTTCAGAGTCAAAGTGGACAAAAAATGTTACTTAAAAAAAAAACATATATACAAAAGTTATGCTAATTTACGTTCTGATTCATATCTGATGTGAAATTTTTTCATTTATCTGACCATTGCCTATTTTTCAGTATTATTAATCTCATAGGAAAAAAACTACTCTCATCATTTTAATTTTTATTTATTTTGTTATGATGACTTTAAATATTTTCATGTTTATTGTCCAAAAAATAATTTCTTCTTGTCAAGATAATGTCATTATTCTCATTTGATTCATTGTCTTTAAAAACATAGTAATGTTAGGTAAAATACAGATAGAAAAATGAAAAATAGTTGGGTTAAATAGAAATTTATCAAGATAAATATTAGAAAATGTTCCTTTATTCATTTTTATCCTTTATTGATTTAACAGTATGGATCTGTTTACACATTAAATTATAAATCTTTAATGATTTCCAGATTAATGTTTTTCTTTATCTCTTCTTTTTCCATATACAAGTTTTGTTTTTCATATTATTGAATCAAATTTCTCAGTCATTTACATTGTGGTTTTTCTCTTTGTTTCATACTTATACTTTCTGCAAGATTACACAAAATAAAGATTATTTAAAACAAATATTTCATTTGTAAACCAAAATGATTTTATACTGTAATAAATAAAAAACGTTTATTTGAGTAAAAAAAGATGCAGCCAAGGAGACACAGATTTAGGTAGCAACCTAAATTGTGTTCCACTGAGACAAAAAGGAAGTCAGCTTTCCAGGTACAGTTCCCACCCAGGTTCCCAGTTAGGTCCGTTTTATGTAAATGAGGTATCCAAATTGTGCAGTTATGATTGGATGGAGCAGATCTTAGTTATTTGATGGAAACCTGAAACCAGGGTTTACTGTGCACTGGTTGACTCCGACAGTGTAAACAAGTGGGACTTAGTGTGAAAAACTGACAGTACAATCTGCGTTTCTTTCCAGTATGCAGAGCATACGAGGAATCACTGT
The DNA here is from genome assembly GCF_964194185.1 of Rhinolophus hipposideros. Lineage (NCBI taxonomy): Eukaryota > Metazoa > Chordata > Mammalia > Chiroptera > Rhinolophidae > Rhinolophus > Rhinolophus hipposideros. Next base: position 78,839,093 of record NC_138052.1, on the reverse strand, counting down.
CAACAAATGGCCTCATCCATTTAAAATTTGGGCCTTCGTTTTACTTTGGAGAGTACATCTCCACAGAAAAATTCTTTCTCAGGGTTCATATCAAATGAATATTTCTTCTCAGGGCAGTGGTTGGGAGGGGGGTCCACAATTTATATAAAAATATTTAAAATATTAACTGATTATTTATTAATGTATCTTAACCATTTCTGAATAATTTTTATATAAAAGCTTTACTTAAATTTAATTTTAAAGTCATTAGTGATAATTAGGAATTGCTAAGTTTGTTTCTATTTGGAAAGAAAAACACAGAAAACTAAGATTCACAGACCTTTTGATATAAAATTCAACATCCAGTATCTTTCTAAAAATGACTGCAATATACTGTTTTATATATTAGCACAGTACATTAATATCCAAGAAAAAACTATTAAAAAAAAACTTTCCATTTCGATGGCAAGTCATAAGATCTACATTTCTTTTGCTTTTCTTAGAAATTATCCAGACACAGCTAGAATAATGAAAAAATGGAAACACAAATTCCATCTTTACTAAAATTATGGAAAAATTAATGGAAATTGTATCATAAAAATTGAAGACTCAGCAGAGGTATGGGCAAAAGTAGAGAGAAGGTAGTCATTAATGCAAATCTCAGAAAGAACCTTAAAAAGTGCAATTCTTCAAAGTGAAGTGCATATCCTGAGTTGGAAAATAGAAAGTTCTACTTCCAAAAGCCAGAACTAGATACATGCGGCTGACTTATGAAACTTCTCTATATCCAGTTTGGTTCTGAAAAGCAGGAAGTTGAGTTGAACAATAAACTTTTTTTTAAAGCCAAGTTTCTAGTATATGATAACTGAACTCATATTGAACTTTAGGGAACTATAGAACATATTTGATTATAGTTTAATAGCTGTGTAACCTTCTGTATGGCTAATGAGAAGTGAAGATTAAACTAACTCATAAAATTTTTTCTTTAGCAGAAAAATAGCTCCAGAGTGTTTCTTACAATAATCTTCTGCAAATAGTGAGTCCAGAAAATTTTACATTATTGAAAGATGAGTTAGAGAAATTAATGCAGAATCAATATAAACATATTACAAAAAAAGTTATAAAAGAAGTGGAAAACAAATGTCAACTTAACAATAGTCAGAAGAAAATTTTGTCATAAGTTAGATGAAGAATATCACATTTTTTTCTCATGATTTATAATCTTAAGTAATTAGCTTTATAAAACAAGAGTATAAAGCATATATAGAAAGATTCAAGGAACATTGAGAAAAAAAGAAGGATAAAATATAAGGTGGCAGAGCTCAAGAAAGAAGTAAAGAAAAAAATCAAAACTTCATATAAAATCAGAGCAAGATTGGGAAAATTGTGAGACTACTGACTCCAGAAAACACAATAAGGAACATAGAGGAAAATAATAATAAGGAAAAAAAGTGAGACAAAAATAACTTTAAAGTCCTAGAAGGAAAAATACAGACATGGGGAAAAACCAAGGATATACAATATGTCCATAATTAGAATCCACAAAGTAGGGAATAGACTGAATGGAGTAGAGAATATAATTAAAATATGATAAATGTTTGCTAAATAAAAACATACTTGAATGTATAGATTGCAATTGCATGTAACCCAGAAAATATTAAAAATATACATTTTTACATCTGAGAAAAATGAAGAATGATTTAAATAATCAGAGCAAAAAATCAGTTCATTTATTTATGAAAAAAGAATAAAAAAAAAAAAAAACAGTCTGGGTTCAGTCTTCTCCAGAACAACATTCAATGCTGAAAAACGGTGGAATAAAACTTTTGATACCAGCAAAAAAAGAAAGTCACTAGAATATTATATTATGTTAAGTATCATTTAAACGAGAACGGGACAAACAGTTTTGAAATTGCAAAAATTCAGTAATATTTTGTCCATAAATCTTTTCGCATGATTCACTTTTTTTTTTTTTTTTTGTAAAAGATCTTTCAGTGAGCATGGAATCTATGTAACAATGCAACGAATACAGGTATAAATAAAGTACAACAGAAAAGCTAAATACTGTGTGGGTAAATATAAGTAAATATTGACAATGAAAAGCAATACTAATGAGAATAGTGGGTTTTAAACATATGTAGAATTAAAATGTATGACAAAACAAATCAACAGGCAGAAATGTGGTAAACGGAGATGAGTATTCTAAAGTTCTAGTATTATTAGAGAAGTGGCAAATAATTTTTATTAAACTACAAATAATCAAGGATAAATCTTGTAATATCTTAAGTAACAACTAAAAATATTTTTAAAAATATATAACATCTGATTAATCAAAAGGAAAGCAAAAAAAGAAAAACAGGGTGAATATAAAATAGTAATGTGGTAGATAAACAGAGGTGTATGACATTAAATGTAAATGGTCTTCATAATGTAGTTAAACATCTTACATTTCAGCTTAAAGGAAACAAACTGCAAATAAATATTGAACTCTGCTTTTCAAATTTATTTTTTGCTATTTTTTTTTCTGATTATTTCATTTATTCTTTTCTTTAGATTCCACATATAAGTGAGATCATACGGTATTTGTCTTCCTCTGTCTGACTTATTTCACTTAGCATAATGTTCCCTAGGTCCATCCATATTGTTGCAAATGGTAAGATTTCATTATTCTTTATGGCTGCATAATATTCCATTGTATAAATGTACCGGTTTCTTAATCTAGTCGTCTACTGATGGGCATTTCATTTGTATCCATGTCATGGCTATTGTGTATGGTGCTGCAATAAACATAGGGGTGCATAAATTTTTTTTGAAGTAGAGTTTTGGATTTCTCCGGCTAGATACCTAGGAGTGGAATTACTGGGTCATAAGGTAGACCCATTTTCAGATTTTTGAGATACTTCCATACTGTTTTCCATAGTGGCTGCACCAATCTGCAATCCCACCAACAGTGCACAAGCGTTCCCTTTTCAACATCCTCACCAGCACTAGTTGTTTGTTGATATATTGATAATAGCCATTTTGACTGGGGTGAGGTTTTTATTTGCATTTCTCTAATGGTTAGTGAGGTTGAGCATTTTTTCATATGTCTGTTTGCCATCTGTATGTCCTCTTTAGAAAAATGTCTCTTCATGTTCTCTGCTCATTTTTTTAATTGGGTTGTTTGCTTTGGAGTTGAGTTGAATGAGTTTTTTATAAATTTGGGATATTAACCCCTTATCGGTTATATCATTGGCAAATATCTTTTCCCATTCAGTAGGATCCCTTTTTGTTTTATTGATGGTTTATTTTGCTGTGAAAAAAGTTTTTAGTTTGATGTAATCCCACATGTTTATTTTTTCTCTTCTCTTTCCTGAGGGGATATATCCGTAAAAATCTTACTCCGGGTAATAGCTGTAAACTTTCTTCCTATATTTTCTTCTAGTAGTTTTCTGGTTTCAGATCTTACATTTAAGTCTTTAATCCATTTTGAATTTATTCTTGTATATGGTGTAAGAAGGTGGTCCAGCTTCATTTTTTTGCATGTGTCTGTCCAGGTTTCCCAGCACCATTTATTGAATAGACTGTCTTTACCCCTCCATAAATTCTTTCTCCCATTGTCGTAGATTAAATGACCATATAGGCATGGATTTATTTCTGGGCTCTCTATTCTCTTCCATTGACTTATGTTTTTATGCCAGTACCATGCTGTTTTGATTACTGTAGCCTTGTAGTATAATTTGATGTCAGGTATCGTTATACCTCCCATTTGTTCTTATTTCTCAATATTGCTGAGGCTATCTGGGGTCATTTATGGTTCCATAAAAATTTAGGATTATATGTTCTATTTCTGTAAAAAATGCCCTTGGTCGTTTGATAGGAATTGCATTAAATCTGTATATTGCCTTAGGCTGTATGGACATTTTAACAATATTAATTCTTCCTATCCATGAGCATGGTATGTGTTTCCATCGATTTGTATCGTCTTTAATTTTTCTTTTCAGTGTCTTATAATTTTCTGAGTACAGATCTTTTACTTCTTTGGTTAAATTTATTCCCAGATATTTTGTAGTATTTGAAGCAATTGTAAATGGGATTGTTTTCTTAAGTTCCCCTTCTGATATTTTATTATTGGTATATACACATGCAACTGATTTCTGAATATTAATTTTGTATCCTGCTATTTTACTAAATTCATTTATCAGTTCTAATAGTTTTTTGGTGGAGTCTTTAGGGTTCTCTATATATAGTATAATGCCATATGCATATAATGACAATTTTACTTCCTTTTTACCAGTTTGGATGCCTTTTATTTCTTTTGCTTGTCTGATTGCTGTGGCTAGAACTTCCAGCACTATGTTCAATAGAAGTGGAGAAAGTGGGCAACCTTGCCTTGTTCCTGATCTTAAGGGGAATGGTTTTAGCTTTTCTCCATTGAGTATAATGTTAGGTGTGGGTTTATCATATATGGCATTTATTATGTTGAGATATGGTCCTTCTATCCCCATTTTCTTAAGAGTTATTTTTTTTTTATCATAAATGGCTGCTAGATTTTGTCAAATGCTTTTTCTGCATCTATTGATATGATCATATGTTGTTGTTGTTTTTTTTTTCATTTTGTTAATGTGGTGTACCACATTAATTGATTTGCAGATGTTGAACCACCCTTGCATACCAGGAATGAATCCCACTTGATCATGGTGTATGATGTTTTTATTTATTTTTTTGTTTGTTTTATTTTATTTTATTTTATTTTTACATCCCTCACACCGTGAACCCCCCTCCCCCCATCCACCACCACCCCGACCTCACACCGAGCCATCACATTATACACATAATATTATAGTTGGCATTCATTAATGTCCAGTCTCTGGTGTACAATGCCATGACCAGGCATCCACAGCATCCCTGAGGTGGTCTCCCAAACAGGACACATGTCCATCGGACACCCAACAAAATCCCCAAACACTATTGAATAAGTTCCCCAAAGTAATTCTCAAAAAACCCTGAGGCCATCCTGTGGTCACCAGCCGCCCCCCAATCCCTTCACCCTTCCCCCCATCCCTAACCCCCTCCCCCCCCGCCCATCTAACAACACTCGGTTTTTTGTGTCCCCAAAACTGTTTCTGATTAGTTGTATGATGTTTTTAATGTATTGCTGAAATCTGTTCACTAATATTTTGTGGAGGATTTTTGCATCTATGTTCATTAAGGATATTGGCCTGTAGTGTTTTTGTTTTGTTTTGTTTTGTTCTGTGTTTTTGGTAATGTCTTTGTCTGATTTTGGGATCAGGGTGATAGTGGCCTTATAAAAAGTGTTTGGGAGGCTTCCCTCCTTCTGGACTTTTTGGAATAGTTTGAGGAGAATAGGCGATAATTCTTTTTTGAATGTTTTGTAAAATTTACCTGTAAAGCCATCTGCTCCAAGGCTTTTGTTTGTTGGGAGCTTGTTGATTCCTGATTCAATTTCCCTGGTGGTAATCAGTCCATTCAGATTTTCTGTTTCTTCTTGAGTTAGCCTTGGATGGTTGTATGCTTCTAGAAGATTGTCCATTTTTTCCAGATTGTCTATTGTGTGTGTATGTGTGTGTGTGTGTGTGTTTCTGTGGTGTCTGTTGTCACTTTTCTCCTTTCATTTCTGATTTTATTAATTTGGGTCCCCTCTCATTTTTTTTGATGAGTCTGGCTGAAGGTTAGTCAATTTTGTTTATCTTCTCTAAAAAACAGCTCTTGGATTCATTGCTCTTTTGCATAGATATACCTTTATTTTTGGTCTCTATTTCATTTATTTCCATTCTGATGTTTATTATCTCCTTCCTTGTACTCCCTTTGGGCTTCTTTTGCTGTTCTTTTTCCAAATCCCTGAAGTGTGACGATAAACTGTTGATTTGTGATTTTTCTTGTTTCTTTAGGTAGGCCTCCATTGCTATGAATTTCCCTCTTAGGACTGCATTTGCGGCATCCCATAGATTTTGGGTTGCGGTGTTTTCATTTTCATTTTTCTCGAGATGTCTTTTGATTTCTTCCTTGATTCCATGGTTGACCCATTCATTATTTAGTAACATGTTATTCAGCCTCCATGTATTTGTGTGTCTTCCAGTCATTTTCCTGTAGTTAGTTTCTAATTTCCTAGCACTGTGATCAAAGAAGACAATTGGTAATTCAATTTTCTTAAATTTATCAAGACTTGTTTTGTGACCTAACCTGTGGTCTATCTTGGAAAATGTTCCATGTGTGTTTGAGAAAAACATGTATTCTGCAGCTTTGGGGCGAAATGCTCTGAAAACATCAATTAAATCCAACTGGTCCAATGTGTCATTTAAAGCCGTTGTTTCCATATTGATTTTCAGTCTGAAAGACCTGTCCCTTGTTGTCAGAGGTGTGTTGAAGTCCCCTGTCCGGGGCTGGCCTGCCCGGACATGCCCGGACATGTTTGCACCTGGTTGCCCCTGGGCCAAGCTTAAGTTTCGATTCTGTTGTTTAAGTTTCGATTTCTCAGCCAGCCCGCCATTTCCCTGAAATGACGCAGCCCCCTATACTCCGCCTGCGATGCCGAACTGACGAAGCACCCTCTGATTGGTCGGTCCCCATATCGAGAGACCAGGCGTTTCTTTGCTGTGCCTAAATGTATATATACAAGCTGTTACCTTCAATAAAGAAAGACTTGATCAGACTCCTGTCTTGTCTCCATTTCTCGCATACCCCTGTTTCCCCGAGCACCTATTTCTCCCCCAGGTCTTCCGTTGTCGATCCTGCAGGTCGGGACAGTCCCCTACTCTGATAGTGTTACTGTTGATCTCTGTCTTTAAGTCAGTCAATATCTGTTTTATATATTTAGGGGCTAATATGTTGGGTGCATAGATGTTTACTAGGGTTATGTCCTCTTGTTGGATCGATCCCTTATTATTATGTAGTGCCCATCTTTGTCTTTTAAAATATTCTTCATTTTAAAGTCTATTTTGTCAGATATAACTATTGCAACTCCAGCTTTTTTCTCATTTCCGTTTGCATGAAATATCTTACTCTAACCCTTTACTTTCAGCCTGTGTGTGTCTTTTGATCTGAGATGAGTCTCTTGTATCCAGCATATGCAAGGCTCTTGCTTTCTTATCCACTCAGCCACCCTATGTCTTTTGATTGGAGTATTTAATCCATTTACATTTAAAGTGATTATTGATAGGAACATAGTTATTGCCTTTTTTTTTTTTTTATTTGTAGTTAGATTGTTTTCATCTTTTATTTACAGAAGTTCTTTTAGTATTTCTTGCAATGCTGACTTGGTGGTAATAAATTCCTTTAGCTTATTCTTTTCTGGGAAGCTCTTTGTCTCTCCTTCAATTATAAATGATAGCCTTCCTGGATAAAGCAGTCTAGGTTGTAGGCCTTTGTTTTCATCACTTTGAGTACCTCCTGCCACTCCCTCCTGGCCTGCAAAGTTTCTATAGAAAAGTCATTTGATAGTTTTATAGGAGTTTCCTTTTATGTAACCTGCTGTCTTTCCCTTGCTACTTTTAGGATTTTCTCTTTGTCTTTAAGCTTTGCCATTATAATGTGTCTTGGTGTGGACCTGTTTGGGTTTACCCTGGTTGGAACTCTCTGCACTTCCTGGCATTATACGTCGGTTTCCTTCACCAGGTTAGTGAAGTCTTCAGTCATTATTACTTCAAATATATTCTCGATCCCTTGCTCCTCTTCACCTTCTGGTATTTCTATGATGCACATGTTGTTGCGCTTGATGTTATCCCAGAGGTCTCTTAACCCATTTTCATTGTTTTTTATTCTTTTTTTCTTTTTGTTGTTCCATTTGGGTGATCTCTGCTAACTTGTTTTCTAAGTCGCTGATTTGATCCTGTGCCTCATCTAACCTGCTGGCAATTCCTTCAAGTGAGTTCTTTATTTCAGTAATTGGGTGTTTAGTTCTAACTGGTTGTTCATTATAATTTCTCGATCCTTCTTTATGTCATCACTAAGCTCCTTAAACATTCTTATCATCAGTGTTCTGAACTCTGTCTCTGATAGGTTGGTTACCTCTATTTCATTTTGTTCTAATTGTGGAGGTTGCTTCTGTTTTTCTATTTGGGACATGTTTCTTTGTTTCCCCATTCTGGCTGACTCTCTGTGTTTGCATTGATGTATGAGGTAGATCCCCTAGGGTTCTTGGTTTCTGCTGGGTTATCTTATTTGGTATGTGTCCTTTATATTTGACTTGCACCACTTCCCTATTCTCTGGTGTGTGTGCTCCAAAGGTGACACTTGTGTTGTGTATATTGTCCTGTTAAAGTTAAACTTTAATTGCTTTTGGCTTGTCAGTAGGTGGGATTGACTCCTACACTGACTAGTTGTGAGACTTGGCTCTGCCCACAGTGGATGTTCTGCTGCATGAGGGTTGACCGCTCAAATGAGGCTTGGCCCGTATGGGCTCTTGTTCCTGTAGAGAATTCCCTCTGGCTGTGTCACTTGTAGGTTAATCCCTGTGATACTCTGGTTTGGTCTGGAGTTGGCCTCTGGGTGTATTGAATCCTGTGCCTCTTGGGCTGGGACCTGGTGTAGGGCAATTTCAGAACAAAGCAAATCACCAAGCATAACAACAACAGCAACAACAAAAAAGACCAAGTACACTCACATGTGAAAACAACCGAAAACCACACTCAGCACAGGCGAAAATATTAAAAATACAAAAACAAAACAAAACAAAAAAAGCAGCGCCAGTCTTGGCTTAAGCCTACCAAGTAATCTCCAGGTTGTCCTCTGCTGTATCAAAGAGCCCTCTGTGTCTTGTGCAGGCAGAGAGGGTCACCTGGGTCCCAGAGTTACGCTGGGACTGTAGTTCTAGTTGGGTGGGGCTATGGGGTCTGGATGGTGTTTTTACAAAGTCAGTGCAGTTTCTGCCCTTGCCTACACATATGCACACTGAGAGTAACAGAGCCAACCCTGTGCCCAGGTCTCCTGAGTCTTAGGGCACTTCTTCCGTGTGTGTATGGACTCGCGTGTGTGTGTATGTGGAGGGCAGGAGATTTCTGAGCTGCTGAGAGCCCAGAGCTGCCTCTACCACCTGCTGCTGACCCCTGGGAGTGTCTCCATAGTTGTAATTGCCGTGCCCTAAGCAGGCCAGAAAAGGCTGGGGATGGAGGAGTCTTCTCTCTACCAGCCCAGCAGTTTCACACTCTTCCCAGCCTCTTCCCTAGGTCACAGCAGCTGCAAACCAGGTCTTCCTAGATCCTGAGTGCTACTGCTCCTCTGTAAGATGACACTACTCCTCAGTTCAGGGGCCAGCTTGAGTCTCTTAAAGGGTGGGGTAGGATTGGGAGAGTGGGGGGGAGGGGCCCAGGTATGGTGTTTATGTCCTTTGTCCAACCTAGGGCCCAGCTGGAGGTCTCAGCTGAGGTTACTGCCTCAAAAGCTGGATATGCTGTTTTCTCGGAAGAACAGATCAGCTGTGGGACGCAGGCAAAGAGCCCACCTCCTGGCTCTTGTGGTCTCTGTTCTGTCCTAGGACCCCCTGCATCTCTGCAGCCAGGGATACGGGCCTAGTCTCCACTGGGCTCCCTTCCCTCTTCCCCTGCTGGCCCAGTTCCCACTTTAAAGTAATCCTCTTATGAGTCTCTTAGCTACTCTGTGTGATGAGCAGAGAGTTCCTTGATGGGTTATAGATGTTCAATGGTAAGCTCCAGTGGTTCAGTGGTAAGCTCCAGAGGAGAACTGAAGAAGACCACCTCGCTGGCATCATTTGTATGACGTCCTGGAATTTATTTTTTTGAAGCGGCATGGCTATAGGAATTCTGAAACTAATTTGTGTGTATTATAGGATGTGGCAAATGAGAAAATTTATTGTTGAAACCCAGGTTCTCACTGTAAAAGAATGGTAACAGACATAAAGAACTTTAGAGGTTGGATTAAATTTGTGGTATCAATATAATTCTCTCTCTCTCCTATCTATATGAGTATATATGTATGTGTGTGTGTGTATATATGTATATATATATATAGAGAGAGAGAAAAAGAGAGAGAGAGAGAGAGAGAGAGAGAGAGACTAGAAACAATGACACACGAGTTAGAATCAGAATACATATCCTGGTTTCTAAATACTTTCCCTATTAAAAAGAAACAAGGTAACTTGGAGGAATAATTGATTCTAAACCTGAAAAAACAGGAAAGTATAAGATGAACCTGAAACATTTTGTTGTATAACAAAGTGAATAGTAAGGAGGTTTTTGTTTGTTTTTTTAAAAAAGATGAATTTCTGTGTTTTCAGTAAATAGATAATGCCCAGAGGACAGGAATCATGTTGAAGAGGTTCTCATATATGGAGCTATATGAGTATAAAAATAAATAAGTACAGTAATGAGTTATAATAATTTGAATAAAAAAAGAACCTGTATGCTCATACTGTGGGGAAAAGGAAAAATTCTTTCCCTCCTCTGCTTCTTTTGGCTGGCTGAAAAATCAAATCAGCAAGAGGCCGATTGACAAGAGAATATCAAATTTAATCTCATGCAGACAAGAACCCACATATTTGGAGACAGAAAGGAGGATTGCGGGATAAGACATCCTCAGCTAGAGATGAGGTAATGTACCTTGTGGGCTTCATAGGGTCCTTATGGATGATAAGAAGAACAGAGGTTTAGTAATCAGAAGTTTGCCCTGCCCTATAGATAGATCAAAAGAAGTTATCTCTGATAATCTCTTATTATGTGCAAGGCCCTTAATTCAAGTTCTACATTGTTAAATGGAGGGGCAGACATTTCTCTTGAGCCTGTAGCTAAAATTGCCTTTAGCTCAAAATAATCTGCATACCACTGAGGCACATCTTGGGGTGGCTCATCCTGGATCCCCCAATACTAATAGTAAATACTACATAAATAAATATGAAACTGTTCTTTGTAATGCAGTGCTCTCAATTCACAATCCCTCTAGTGAGTAAAACACAAGTGACAATATACTTGACCTAAGTAAAATAAGGTGTATCTATTAGGTTGGTGCAAAAGTAATTTTGCGGTTGGTGCAAAAACTGTAATTACTTTTGCACCAACCTAACAATAGATTCGCTTTGGTAACAAAGGGTTAGCTAACGAATATATGTTGAACTTTAGATTGTAAAAATGGAGCAAGTATCTTATTTTCATGGGTCTTCAAACTTATTGTATGCTCATACCCCCAAACTTTTATATATTCTCCAAATGTAGAAATCGCATATCATTTTTTGTCAATTCTATAAAACTATGAACGATTACAAATTCAGACAACAAAGACTCTATTCCAGGAGTGGGAAGGTATTAAGTTAAAATTAAATAAATGAATAAATAAATAAATAAGTAAATAAATAAATAAAAATGCTAGTATATAATAACATTAAAGACACCTAGGGATATACCCAATGCAATGCTCAGAAGAAAACAAACAAAAGAAACCCCCTTATATTTAGAAATATTTTAATGCACTTATATTATCAAATTAGAATAAATGTTAAATTAAATTTCTGAATAAAAAAGTCTGGAACAAGACTAACAAAATAAAACAGAAGTGTGGATTAAATATATAAAAAGATGTTTGGTAATACTCATAGTAAGATTAATTTAGATTAAAACAGCACTGTTACAATTTCTAGCCCACCAAATTTAGAAACGGATAAAAGTTTGAGAACTTTGTTGAGAAGGGTGTATAGAGACTGCCACTCTCTTAATTGCTGGTTGTAGCATAATTGAGTACAAAATCGTAGACCTGCACTTTGACTAATGCCAGGATGAATTACCAATGTACCCCTTTTATAGAGCAATTCCATCTCTAGGGACTTGTCGCATGAGCATATCTATATATTTGAGAAATACTCCTAAAAAGTTGTTGAAGTATTATTTGTAATATAAAAGATCAGAAACAACCTGAAGTTCTACTAGCAAAGAACTGGTTAAATTCAGTATGAAGTACATCCATCCATGCAGTGGAATACTACTCAACCAACTAAATGAAAAAGGAGCTCTTTTTTGTAGTAATATGGAACAATATCCACTTTATACATCACTGAACAGGAAAAGCAACATGCAGAATAATTATTAAAAAATGTTTGCTTAAAAATGAAAAGAAAAAAATGTATATATATTTTTGTTTTATAGATACAAAAACTATTTCTAAAATTATTTCCTAAGTAACTGTTAACAACAGTTGTCTCCAAGGAGAGGATTTTGCTAAGTGTATACTGTATACACTTTTATGTTCACTAAATTTTATACTTGATAAAAATAAGATTATGGTTACTTTTAAAAGTAATGAACAAAAAAAAAAGATGGAGAAAATACATTGGTTTATCATATGTTATGTTCAGGCATTAGAATGCCTTCTCCAGCACCTGGGAAATGCACTAAAAGCAATGGAGTTAATTAAAATGCCCTCTATATGTTAAAAAGTGAGTAAATAAGCCCAGTGGGATCATTTTTCTTTAAAACTCCATTATTATGTACTTGAATAAATGCTAATTAATCCCTAAGAATAGGATTTATTCCTGAAATGTCACCACCTGTACGTTACCATGACCAACTTATATGGTATTTTCGTGTGTTAATTAAAAGAGAATGTCATATGATGCACTAGGTTAGCCCATGGCTTGTTTCTAGGTTAAGTGTACTTTCATCATTGCTCCTCATAATTGGTAGGCTTTTAACATTTAAGAACAGAACTCTGGATAACTAGCATTTTTCATAAGATATTGAAATCTATTTCTATTTAATTTCTAAATGACTATGATTTTCTTGATATAAATGCTTATTGTTTTTATTTATTAAAAGCCCTATAAATTAGAAATAGCTCATCCTAAAATAGCTGAAACTATTGAGAATCAAGAATGGAAAGTTCGTTCTTAAGTTATATGTGTGTGGATATGTACATTTATTTTTAAAGATTTATGTACATGCTGTGTAATCATATTACTTTCTATTACATGTAAGTCTGATCTTCTTTTATGCTCCTCCACTGTCCAGAAACTTTAGTGTCTAGTAAGAGCTTCAACACAAGCCAGAATAGAATCAGTACTGTTGAACATAAGTATCGGAAATGTGAGTGTTGGAAGTAAGAAGCCCAGGGAAGGGAGAATTCACTTACATTCATGGGTGAAAATCCCTCTGACCACATCACTGAAGCTTCTTAGAAAAAGTAGGATTTGAGTTTAATGAAGATGGGAGTGTACAGATTTTATAACAAAAAAGTTCTTTCCACTGTAATTAATTTAAAGGCTGTTCCACTTCTCAATATGCTTTCTTTTTTTTTTTTTAATTAATTAATTAATTTATTAGTTTCAGGTGTACAAAACAAGGTAATACTTAGACGTTCATCATTTATATCCCTCATACTGTGAACCCCCCTCCCCTCAATTAAGACTTTTTTTTTTCTAAGTAGTTTATATGAATCCATTGTTATAATGCAATGGTTACAAGCGTAGGTTCAAGGGTTAAGTAGCCTGGACTGCAAATCCCAGATCAAGCATTAATAGCTGCGTAGGTTTAGGGCAAATTACTTGAATTATTGGCAACTCAGTTTACTAATCTATAAATTGTTTATAATAACACCAACTTCATGATGTTGTGAAGAGCAAATGAGAAAAATTACATTAATGCTCAAAGTGCCAGTCAAAAATGATAGCTCTTAGTAAAATAAAATGGTTAACCTATTTTGAATTAATGGATTCTATTTTACTCTAACATTTTGATTTCTCAAGTATATCCAGGGACTCAATAAGTTTATGGTCATTTAAGTAGGTTATTGATAGCACACCAATTAATACTAGACATAAAACAGCACCTTTTATGTCTGTTTGTTTGTTTGTTTGTTTGTTAGTGTTAAATGATGAATCTTATTCTATGTTCTTAGGGATATTTGTTTTTTTTCCTATCTATTCCAAAGATAAGAAACCAATATTGATTCCTCACCTTAATCTTTAATATTTAGACATGACAGATTTCAAATATACCTCAGAAATGATATTAATGTAGGTAGTACAGAATGTCAGAATGCTTCAGATGGGCCTAAGGACTACTATTTCAATTAGGGTCTTAAATTCTGGTAAATAGCTGTCTTGACTCACTTAGTTTTTTATATGCACTTTGGATTCCCTAAGGTAGTGTTCCAATGGGAGAGAAATAACCCCTCAAAATATTAATATAAACATGTTTAATTACTACCTGACAGTTGATGAGTAGCACTGTGCAAGGACAAGAACAGTAGGGAAAATAATAAATCCAGGAATGAGTTGGATTCCTCATTCCTCATATAAAAACTAGATAAATTAGTAGTGGCATAGTTATTTTTGTTTGTTTTTTTATTTTCCATCCATTGTCCTAAGACGTGAAAGGAACAAGGCCAAACATAGCATCCAAAAGAACACTGTGAAGTTAGGTGAAATCACACCTGTACGAGTATCGAAATTAGTCCAAGATGTCTGGGATTCCAGTAATGTTTCTGATAACATAAAATATTTGATTATGAAAAAATACCCCAACTTTTCAACCCTCCATAGAACCGCATAATATTCAATGAAACTTTCTAATCCCTCCCATGAAAAGGTAGCATCTATTTCCCTATTCTCTGACCTGAGCTGACTTGTTTTGCTAAAAAAGAAATAAAATAATATGGCAGAAGTGATGCTGTGTCAGTTCTGAATCTCGCCCTCAAAGGACTGTAAACTCTTCCTTATATCTCTGAATTCCTGCCTCCTCCATTAGAACAAACCCAGGTGAACCTGCTGGAGAGAATTTAAGTGCATCTAGAACCTCACCTGCAGCTGCTTGGAGACCTCCAACTCAGTGAGAACGAAACAACAGCTTAGAATCATTTAACCCAAGAATTGTGATTAAATAAACATGTTGTGTTAAGCCATTGAGTTTTAGAATTAATAATGGCTAGCTGATAAAATTGGCAAAAGTTATGGGAAGGCATGGGATTTTTTAACAGCCTAGATTTTCCATTTGATTTGGAGCTAGGTCTTAGCCAGTACATACGGGTACAGGACTGGGATTTTGTCTCAATAGTAGAGAGGAAATTGGCAAGAGCTAGAAAATTTTCCGTAACTCAAACCAGCAGATTCAGGTTAAAGGCCAGGATGAGGTTTCTCAATCACAAGAAACTGGAGTAAAATCAGTAAATTATACCTTAGACCTGGTTTCTCAGATTGAAAATAAAATGATTCCCACTCCAACTCAATAGAATATAGGGCATCTAGAGCTCAAAACAGTTGTCAGTTTGACCAATTCCAGACATTCTGAAGCTGACACCAGCCTTAGTAGCAATTCGAAACAGCTGAGCTTGCAAGTAGCAGACTTCAGTCACTAAAGTTGAGAGATCTCACCAAGGCAGGGATAAGACAGGGAATTAATGAGACAATGAGGAAAATGAGAAAATAAGATAGAAGTTGAGTGCTGTGCAGAGCTGAAAAGAAGAAGCTTCATATACATATGTCTTCCATCTGCCCCCAAGTCTTCCCATCACCACTTCTCTCCTTTATTCTCCCCACATGGAGTAAATGTTATGTCACTGAGTTGTTATCCATGTATAGATAATTTTAAAGGCAGGGTATGATCATCAGGTAAGTCTGTATATGGCTATTGTGTTAATTACAGAATAGATAAAAAAGGAGACATAAATAATGGACAACACCAAATAGTTATACAAATATCTGACAATTTTATCTCAAAGACTAAATGCAGTATCAACTCTTTAGAATGTTGGGAAAAATCAATGAAGAGGCCCAAGGATTTGGGCAAATAGCACTGAGTAAATGGATGTTAGAGAAAATGCTTAATCCCTGCTCTGGATGTATTCTCCTCTGGAGTAATTATGTGGAGTTCTGAATAGTAGGTTTTTAAAAAATCAACAGCATCTGAAACAAGTAAAGAAATAAAGAATGTCTGGCAACCTTATTTGAAGGAAATAGTTGCAAGTGCTTAGATCTTTTAATATGAAAAATAGAAGACAGAAACAAGAAATGGCCATAGCTTTTAATATGTAAAGATCAGTAATGTGACTACAGATTTATTTTGAATTTCTCTGTGGCAAAGAAACTGGACATGGAAGCAGAATTCATACTATAAAAGCTCAAGCTGCAGAAAAAAAAAAAGAAATCAAAACTTCAAAACAAAATTGAAGTTTAATTTGATTGTGTTTTGAAAATGGAAACTTATTTATTAACTGAGACTATATTGTATAACTTAAAGTTTAATTACCTAGATAGAACTAGAAAGCACCAACTTACACAATAGGTTTAAAAGGACAAGAGAGAAAAAATAATGATGTTTCTTGACTATTTTATGAAATACTTGTTCTATGTGATAATTGTGTTTTTTATGTTTTCTAAAATAATACTTATTATATTTTGAAGTCAGTTGATCAAAGGGAATGGCAAAGCAAGAAATGTCATCTTCATGTAGCAGATTCTAAACGTTTGCCAGTTCTGATCTGTCAACAGATATTGACAGCATCAGATTCTAAACTAGTAAAATATTTGTGTCATTCAAATCATACACGTTATTAAAATCAATTGTCTTACCAAAACATCATAATCACCTGAAAAAAAAAATCATTGAAGCTTATTTTTACATCATTTTGACTATATTGTACACTACAGTTATCAGAGATTGAGATTTTTCTTTAGATTCAATGAACATTACTTAGAATAAATTTATTCGAATTGGAATATAATAGTTTATCATCACACAAGGTAAGAGCTCTAAATACAAAATAAACAAGATTCACATGAGCTATTAAGGTCACTTGATTATATTTTAAAAACTAATTCAAGATTATATATGCCACAATCATGTGTTCATCCCTATTGAAAGAGGCTAGGAACTGTTGAGGTTGAATTTTGATTGTGAAGAAAAAGAATCTGTAGAGTAAGAAAGCACACTCAGCTAGAATGCTGGTTCAAACAAAAGAAGAAAGTGCTCATTATCTAGTTTTAAAAAACATTTTTTTAAAAAAGGAACATTTCAAAAGGATTTTCTTTTTTAGTTATTCCTTAAATGTATTTGAGGTCACTACTCTGGGCAAGAGCATGACTGGTAAAACTTGAAATGCATCCCTTTTTTTGTCAGAATGTTTCTGTATTTTTCATAGTTGATGAGAGAAACTTGATTCATTTTATTTGAGAAGAATCATCTTCACCAGAGAACAAAAACAGCTTATGTTGGGAAATTAATTTACTTTTTGAAAAAGCAATTATATTCTGTGCAAAGTTGAAAGAAATGACTTGACTCCACTGAGGAATAAAAAGCCCTGAGTCTAGCATAATATACCCATTGCTCTCCCAGGATTTACCTGTTTTTCAATGTCAATCAAGGTTATAAAATTTTATGTTGTAGTTGCTTGAAAATTCACGGAATGAAAACAAACTGTATTTTTTTTTTTCTTACTTGGAGGTATTTATTTGTGCAGCCTCAGGAATCACTTTCTAACACAGGAGGAATCTTATTTTCTCTTTATTCTTAAAGTCTTTCTTAGATAAAATATATGTTAACATTTTTGGGGGGTGGAAACGATTTTGGGGGAGCACCATTTCACTTATCAGAGATGAAAGAAAAAAGAATAGTTGTCAATATCACTCCTTTTATCCCTTGGGCAGCTGATTCATCACATGTATCTATTTTATATTATCTATTTTATATTTAAATATTTCAAATTACTGCCAAGGAATTCACAAATTACACATTTTTAGAGAAATTGCCTATTCTCTTTTCTCCTAAAAATTAAGAGAAACTATTTCCAAATTTTTATTGGTACCATCACAACCTTTGTGTAGTTTGGATAAAACTGACTTTTCTTTAAGAAATCTAATGCTGTTTCCTTTACATAAACTCTTTTGTAGTTAGCATCAAAACAAACATAAGAAGACACAACCCAACACACACACAAACATGAAGATTGCTTTCATTAGAAGTATACAGAGATAAAACACCAAATTAATAATTAAAATCAGATTTATAGGGCCTCACCTGGCTCACCTCTCCCTGCAAACTCTTTTTATTTATTTATTTATTTATTTATTTATTTATTTATTTATTTATTTATTTTTAAATCTAGAGGATGCATTTTCTTCTCAGTAAAATCAAGGGTTCCCTTAGTTTTATATTTAACAATTACAACTCAGATATAATCTTTAAAACATTTTTACAGTTCTTACAAGTGGATTCAGGGGATTCTCCATAGTTGCCATCAGGCTAATTTGTAACTCAAATTGGTAGAGCCCAAATATCAATCTGACCTACTTTGTAAAAATCTAAATCACATTGAAACTAAAGAGCAATTTCTCTTACCAATTCATTTTTACTTTTACAAAATGGTCAGGGGTACATTTCATTTCTACAAGGAAAAATCAGAGAATGGGAGCGAGTAGAACATAAGATGATGCTTTCAACAGTGATGATCCAAAAAATTCCTAGTAAAGAATAATTAAGTGATATTTTTCATTGTGGTAACTGAAATTTTCATTAATTCTGCTTAAGCATAAAATACGGTAATTTTCCATGGGTTGTCAATTTGCTTCTGGGATAAATCATAATTTCTTCTTGGTTTTGAATTTGATGTCAGTTCCCCTCATATCTACTGTTACAGAGGTAAAGTTAAAATTCACATTTCAAAATATATTGAGCAAGTTGTATATTTGTTATTTTTCCTTTAAAAAATATTTGAAACTGAGGTGCAGATAGTAGAGATAATCATACTTTGTTCATTTTGTTTTTTTTTTAATTAAAGTTTATTGGGGTGAAAATTGTTAGCAAAGTTACATAGATTTAAGGTGTAAGAATCATACTTTCTTGATTAGTTGGTTGATCGATTCCTTTTTGGCCCTCTTTCCCTCCCTGTTCCCATTTCCGTCCCCTCCACCAAAAACAACTCCACTAATGTCCTAGATATGCAAAATAGCAAAATATGTATTACTATTTTATAGTCTATATGGAGCTATAGGCTTATCATAATATTTATTCAGCACTATGTTTATATAAGATATACCCATGGCTCTCTTTATACATATGGTCCACTTACTCCAAAAGTTGCAAAGTGTTTCATAGTGTCATAGATTGTACAAGAATACTGATGTTAAAAGATGCCAGTATTAGTTTCTATTGCTGCTGTAACAAATAGCTACAAACTTAGTGGCTTAAAACAGCACAATGTATTACTATCTTACAGTTCTAGAATTCCGAAGTCCAAAATGAGTTGGTAGGTCTGCATTCCTTCTGGAACCTCTAATAAAATCTGTTTCTTCTCCTCTTCCTCCTTCTTTTCCTCCTCCTTCTCCTCCTTCTCCTTCTCCTTTCTTTAGCTTTAAGAGGTCAACAGCATTCCTTGGCTTGTGGTTCCTTCTTCTATCTTCACAGCCACAATGTAGCATTTTCAAATCTCTCTCTCCATCTCTGACCTTTGCTTTTGTCATCACATCACCCTCTTTAAATCTGCAACTTCTGTTTCTCTCCTTTAATGACCCTTGTATATGTTGGGCCCACCTAGATAATCTAAGAAATCTCCCTATCTCAAGATCCTTAACTTAACCACATCTAAAAGTCCCTTTTGCAATACAAGGTAACATATTCACAGGGGAATTAGTATATGGGGATTAGGGTATGGGCATTTGGGAAGGGTCATGATTCTGCCCTCCAGAAAAAAATGGGGATGGACCTATTCCGGGTCCTTGACTGTCACCACCTTTCTTGTTGCTCCTTAGGGAGGTTATGCTACTCCAAGAGACTACAAAGATTTCCCACAGGGTTGTGTACCCTACCAACTGCAGACTTGGCCATAGATGCCTTGGGAGTATTGTCAAGGCCTCTGCGTGTGCTCAGTAAGTGCTCTTCGTTTTAGCATTTCCCCACCAATGACACTGTATGAGAGTAGGTCACGGGTTCCTGATCCATAAACTCCCCAAAGTTCATTATTTCCCCATTTCAGCAAGCTAACCTGTTTTGCCTCGTCTAGGCACTCCTGGCCATATCCAGTTTCATGAGTCTGATCTTTCTTGAACAGAAAACTATATGGCATTGCCTGGTAAATTCTACTTTGGACACTATTTTTTTTTTTTTTTAAGTGTAAGAACTCATTATATTCAGGAACACAAGAATACTTTCTTAAGATGGGCAAGCACACTCCCACACCAGTAAAGGGGGGGGGGCGGTAATCACACAAATAACAAAATTAAATTTACCTACAAAATTAGCTAATGTACTTGTTATTTAATAGTGTTGTCAATTCTCTTGGTTATCCTAGTTTTATGTGATAATGGACAATAGCCTACGAGGATGCCAAAATCATAGCTGGACACAGAAAATCCTGCCAGTTCAGATGGGGTGTATTATCTTCATTGATATGCTTTGATGTACAGATTGATTATCAGCTTTTTCTGCTGATTATCAGCTTTTTTCTGCCAGTTGACCAGCCTTTTCTTCTTTTCCCTACTCGGGTGGAATGCAACTGATTCTAATGCATTTTCTTTCAAACAAGTTTTCACTTCACCTGTGATTGGCTTGTGGCTCCTGCTGATTGACAGGCAAGTCTACAGCTGTGGGTCCGCTTTTGAAGCTATTTTCTCTTTTCTCTTTGACTTCCTTCTAATTTGATTGGATTCACTCTTGGAGCACACTGTAAAAAGAACCCTGATTACTCTCCTTTCTGCTGCAAGTTGTTAGATGGCAAAGCTCACTCAGAGGTCTTATCCCTTCTTTGTTAGGACCGCTGCCCCTGGAAACCATGGGAGTGCTTATCTCGGCTGGCAGATAACTACTCCTAGGTTGAAACTTCAAAGGCAAAACCCAGGCAGCCCCAAAGAAAGAAAGTTTAGTCAGCTTCAAGGGGTGAATGAGTTGGTCCTATAGCTCCTTTTGCAAAAGTAAAAGGCACACTGAAAAATCAAGCTAGGTACACTGAAAATCAGGCTAGCTTCACGATCTCAAGTCACTTTTTCTCATTTGGATTGCAATGGCAGAGTCCTGGGAAAGAACCAACACCTTAGTTGTATGGGCAAAAGCAGTGAGCATGTCAGTGGGTGGGCTATGGATGGGAGTATGTACCAACCTCAGCCAAAGACTCCTCAGAGAGTCATCAGGTGCAGGGAGAAGGTGGCTCCCCAGGACTGCTCAGAAGCTGCAGCCCAACCAGGAGTTTTGTGCCACAACAGGGGTGACTCTTGTCTGAAACTCATCAATCAGGTGCACTCAGTAACTGTGGCTCGAGCATCCATGGAAAACTCTGAGTTGTTTCCCCCCCAAAGGCACATATATGTTAATGTCCACAGCATATTTTTTCTAATCCTGAAGTAAGGGTGACTAGAATGTCAAAGAAAAAACAGTCTCAAGTTTTCTCCCCAATGATAAGGACCTAATAATCAATTTTCCGTTCTCTCTTTCCCTTCTCTTGTATGCTTATATATGCCCATTTAAACACACACATTCACACACACACACACACACACACACACACACACACATCAATGTCCATAATGGGCATATATGGATTTCTTTAATTGGACTCTCTCATGGAGCACAGTGGAAAGAACACTGATCATTCTCCCTTTTCCTTGCTAGTATCTATATATGACAAAAAGAGAGGGAGAGAAATGTTTAAAGCAAATCTCTGCTTCTCAGTGCTCTGAGCCTCGGCTTAATTTGTGGTAGGTTTTATCTTCAGTTAGTGCGTTAACCTCTTTAAGCATTATTTGTTTCATCAAAAAATTAGCCTCATAGCAGTATCAACCTTACATGGTTTTTGTGAGGAGTTAATGAGATAATATTAAGTAAGATGTAATTGTTTATCAGTATTATTTTTGTCCCCCTTCTAATTATTCTCTTTAGACATCTTTGGCACAGTGTCTGCTTATGTGTGTGGGAGTGAAGGTTGGAAAAGAAGGGGGAGGAGGTTAATCTGCTTCCCACATTTAGAGTTTGTGTCCAGGCCTGTGATCACTCTGCCCTCTTGTCCTTTTCTGTCACTTTCCTTTTGATTCTTTGAGCTTTGGCCTTCTACTTGATTACTTTCCCCTCCCTTGTCAACCTCCAGACCACAGATCTCCATGAAACCTGGGGAAGGCTGTCAGCACTGGTGCTGACCCTGCTAAACTCCAGTCTCTGGAGTTTTTCTTGCTTGTCTGGCAGGAAAATGCCTTTTGTGACCAGTTTTTTCACAGGAGATTTTTCGTACCAGAAACTTTGGGCCCTGAATGACAGCTCTCTTCTTTCTGAGAAACATTATGGGTTGGGAGAGAGAAGAAGAGAGTTCCAGGTGGGTGGACAGTGAGGCAGAAAGAGCCTCATAGGAAACCTGGAATCCCTGCTCTCTTTACTATACGGGTTGCTACTGCCAAATCGGCCCACCCCACTCATTTTAATATATGGTGAATTTCTCTAAACAGCCGTGTTTATGTTCTGTGAGGCCTGCTGTCCATGGCAACGGTCATTATATATCTGAATCTCGATTGTGACAAAAGTTCACACTTTCCCACAAGGCTCCTGACACAAACATATGTGTTATTATAAAAACATCTTTAAGGATGGTGTCATCAAACCACACTGAACAACCAAACCCTTTCTGATTTTCCAACAAAGATGCTAATACTTGCATAAATGCATTGTAGGCCTAAGTCAGGGTCTGGTCCATAAGAGGCACTCAATAAATGTTGACTTGCTTATTATGAGCAGAATACTCGGCAATATAGTTTTTAATTCTTATTTTAGAAAGTTATTTAGAAATGAGGTGTCATAAACTGATAATTTATATGAGTTTAATCCTGTGTATTTGAGGTCCAATAAAACAATAATTAGATAAAAATATTAGAAAATAGAAGTCTGTTATTCCTCTCATGACATGGCCACTGCTGACACAGTAAGGCTTATCCAGAGATTTTATTTATGATTGAATTCATTCAGTTTTCTCCTTGATTCACCTCCTCTTCTTCTTCTTTTCCCCATTATTCAATCATCTCCAAAACTCCCCTCTCCATACACATGCACACATTTATGGAGCTCAGATTCTGATCTGAGTTACTTTCAGGTCACAATTAGGACCACATTTGTTGATAAGTGGATTGAAACTAAATCACTCATTCTGTCTTTCTAAACCCTTGGCAGTGACTTCAAATTTTTGACCAGGGGCTACTGAGGCCCATAAGTTATCTCCAGATGATCTGTATTCTTACTACTTTTGTTATAAAATAATCATTGTGGATCTCAAGAACACGTGCTAGACACCACTCAACAACCAAAGTAAAATGTTAACATCTACACATAAAATATATTTTCCCTGTTTGGAGGAGATGTAGAGAGTTACCGTTTGAGAGGCTGGTAGTCATTCATGGTGGTGGTGAAAGGGGTAGGGTTGATTCAATTTCTTCTAGGTTATCATTTAATCAAGAAACAGGTACTCAGTACCTATTACATGCCAGGAACTGGTCCAGGGAGTAAAGATGCAACTAACTTTGAATAAGATGGACAAAGTCCCTGCCTTGTAGAGTTTATCATAAAGTCAGGAATGCATGCAAGTTAATAAGATGTTACTTTTATAATATGCTAGAGAGTGTTATGTGTTCTAATGTGAAAAGTGCAGTGATCTGAAGGATCATATTTGAAGCATGCTTAAATTTCCCCGAGTAATTGTGTGTTTGGAAAGTGGTCAAGCAAAAATATGCAGAGGAAATGACACATAAACTGAGATCTGAAGGATGAGGAGGAATTAGCCAAGACAAGAGGAGAGGGAAGCATGTTCTAGACAAAAGAAACAGTATGTGAAAGCAAGAGAAAATGTGGGTCATTCACGGAGCTGAAAGTCATCCCATCAGGGTAGAGAGGAAAAATACAAGGGCAGGAGTTGTAATCAGAGAGGAAACTAGAAGCTTGCATAAACCCTCATGTATAGTCTTGAATTCCTGTTAAAGCATTTGGATGTTATGCTAAAGGTTTGAAGGGTAGAGGGATAATGTGGTCAGATAATCCTGGCTGCACTGTACTTTTAAATGAATTGGGAGAGGAATAGAATGGAAGCATAGAGACCCGATAAGAGACTTTTGCAGAAATTCAAGCCAGGATTGATAGTGGGCAGAAACATGATTGTTGATAGGATGGTAAGCAGAATAATGGTTCCCCAAAAATATCCACATCCTAATCCCTAGAGCCTGAAACTATGTTATATTACATAATAAAGGGAATTACAATTGCAGATGAAATGAAAGTTATTAATCAGCTGACTTTAAAGTAAAGAGATTGTCTGGGTAAACCCAATGGAATAACAAGGGTCCTTTAAGGTGAAAGGGAGGAAGAAAAGGAGGTTAGATTCAGAGATTCAAAAATGCTACACTGTTGACTTTGAAGATGGAGTAAAGGGGCCTGAAAGGGAAAACAGGAAGTCTTGAGAAGCTAGAAAATGCAAGGGGATGACTTCTTCCTGAGATTTTCTGAAAGGAATACAGCCATTTTACACCATGATTTTGGACCAGTGAAAACTATTTTGAACTTCTGACCTCCAGAATTATAAAGGAATAATTGTATGTTGTTCTAAATCCCTAAGATTATGGTAATTTGTTGCATCAGCAATGGGAAACTGATATAGGTAAAGATACAGGAAAGAGGTAGAGAAGTTTGAGAGAGATTTAAGTGGTAGGAAGGAGAAGTAGTGTTCAATTTAACATTCAAGAGGAAAGTGGCCTAACAAGAGTTAATTTTGCAAAAACCATTTCCAGTGTTTTACCACTTACAACTGGAGAAGTCCTCATACTAATATGACCTATAATAATAAATTTGACTAGTGTATTTAAGTCAAAATAATTGAATAATATTAAAGACAGAGATGGATTATGTTTTATATAAATGACTAATAACTTATTTCTCTGGGTATTTTAACATCAATACTTCTCCATTAGATTGTTGGTGGATTCACATAGTTCAGATGTTGACATTCAGCCAAATGCCATGTATAGCTAAATAAAATTAAATGTTGAATTTCAGGCACATTATATAAATGACAGATATCACAAAACTGTAAGATTTTACATATTCTAGAGAAGCACTGTGGCTCTCAGAAGTGAGGGGTATTATTTAGATACAAAAAGAAAATAAAACTGTTTGGGAAACTTGGTGAGATTTAATTTTAAATTGGAAAGAAATAACAATAGAACATGTAATTCATAAAACAATGATTTATATTACTTTAGAATTCAATAAACAGGACTGGAACCTATCCAACACAAATGTGTCCATCAGATCAATGGTCATCTATTTCTTCTTTTTCACACCCATCCTTTTTCTCTCTTGCAAAATGATCGTTTTCCTTCTCTGTTGTTTAATGACGTCATCTCTACTATATCATGTTTCATGTTTCTGTTAAATTGCCTTTTTAAATTAAAAAAACTCCCCTATATTTTAATGTCTTTAACTTCTTGCATTTAATGATATTTATCTGTATGTAGGATTGCTTTTCCTAATATCTTTTCTTTTTAGTTTTGTTTTGTTATTTTACCTGTTTCAAAATCCATCTTGTAAAAAATTTATAGTTGGGTAGTCTTTTAACATCTAGTCTTTTAATTTTGGTTCTTCATCCACTTAACTGACTGATGTAAGTCTAACTCTAAAATCTTGTTATTTATTTTCTGTTTGTTTTTTTAATCTTCCTTTTTGCTTTCTTTTGAATTGATCAAAAGTGTTGTTTTAGGGGCGGCCCGGTGGCTCAGTCTGTTAGAGCTCCACGCTCCTAACTCTGAAGGCTGCCGGTTTGATTCCCACATGGGCCAGTGGGCTCTCAACCACAAGGTTGCCAGTTCAATTCCTCGAGTCCCGCAAGAGATGGTAGGCTCTGCCCCTGCAACTAAGATTGAACACGGCACTTTGAGCTGAGCTGCCTCCCGGATGGCTCTGTTGGTTGGAGTGCGTCCTCTCAACCACAAGGTTGCGGGTTGGACTCCTTGAGTCCCACAAGGGATGGTGGGCTGCACCCCTGCAAGTAGCAATGGTAACTGAACCTGGATATGAGCTGCGTCCTCCACAACTAAGATTGAAAGAACAACTTGACTTGGAAAAAAGTCCTGGAAGTACAAATTATTCCCCAATAAAGTCCTGTTCCCTTTCACAAAAAAGAAAAAAGAAAAAGAATATTAGGAATAAACTTTAAAAAAAAGTTGGGTAACAATAGCTGAGATTAAAAAAAAAAGTGTTGTTTTAAAGTGTAAGAGAGGATGTGGAGAAAAGGGAACCCTCATACATTGCTGGCGAGAATGTAAATTGGTGCAGCCATTATAGAAAATAGTATGGAAGATTCTAAAAAAAAATAAAAAAGAAGAACAGAATTACCATATGATTCAGCAGTCTCTCTTCTGTGTACCTACCTCCAAAATTTGAAAACACTTATTTGTAAAGATATATGTACTCCTGTGTTCATTGCAACATAATTCACAATAGATAAGACACAGAAACACCTTCAGTGTCCTTTGATGGATGATTGGATAAAGATGTCTCACACACACACACACACACACACACACACACACACAAACACACACACACCATGTAATACTACTCAGGCATGAAAACAAACCATTACCATTTATGAAAGGACAAGTGTTTTAAAGACAAATTTTCTGGTTTTGCTTTTCTGAAAACATCTTTACTTCTTTATTTTTGAAAGATATGTTATTGGGTATAAAATTATTCCTCTTTCTTTCCTAAGGAACACTCTCAGTCCCATTGTGGCTTTCAAAGACATTTATCACAATCTCTTCATTCATCTTAGCTTTAAAATCAAACAAAAATAAATCTACGTCTCCTTTAACCCCCTAACTGAAATTGCTCTTGAAATAAGAGACTGAAAAAGAGCTGTTTTTTTTTTTTTCATGGGACAGGATCAGTAAATAAAAGGGAAAACCACAAATTTATTATCTCAAAAATGACAATGTCACATGTTTGTGAATAAGGGTGTGTGACGTTAGGAACTATCATTCAAAATAGTGAAAATTTCTCTGTGAATGAAGAGGCAAGTTATCGTCTCAAGAATGAGAAAAGTAGTTATAGAACAGGAAGCACAAAGTTATTGATTTTGTTTAGCAATGGCAAATATGAGAATTTGGAGAGAGAACAGAACCAGGACTTGAAAAGAATTGCTGAGCTCTGTTGAAAACCCATCTGGAGACCAAATAGTTGGCACTAATTCATATAATTGCTTTATTTTCTCCAACAGTATTCAGCACCCTGGGAACAGCAAATAATAAGGTGCATGGTTGTATAGATATGAGACATGAACTGAAAATTTTAATGATTGTAATTTGAAGGAATTAGAGTGTTCAGATATTAGCAAAAAGTTGTTAAAACAAACTGCCACGGTACCAAGCAGGAGAAAAAATAAAATTAAGCTATGAGGGATGATAGAGTGTGAGTGAGTGGAGGGAAAAAGAATCCATAGTTCTTCATGAATGAAAAGAACAAGAGTGAGAGACTAGAAAGGGCAGGAGATCTGGTAGAATCATGGCATTTTTGTTTTAAGATTTCCATCAAGTTTGAATTATGAGGTCCCTAATATGGTTTTGGTGGTGGTGTAGAAGAAAGAGAACTTGGGTAAGGATGTTGATATTGAAGTCAAGTAACTTTGAAGTTATTTGTAGGAAAGATTGTCTACATGTAGAAGTTACCCAGTTCATGATGGTTGATTTTACAGTGGTAGTAAAGGTGACTGAGAGCTATGTTTCAAAGTCCACAGTGAATTAATAAGGGTAGTCAAGATTACAGAGCATGGCATCAATAAAGAGCAATAAATGATGACATACACAGTGATCAGGAACCTTAAAGAAAGAATGATTTTTGCTTTAAGATTTAAAAAAAAAATGGGGAACTAGGAAATTACCAGTACTAACTTTATACCATCATGTTCCCTGGGTTTGGAAGTATACAAAACTTTCACTCAACTGGGATATAAGGGAAGGGGTATTTTCAACGGAGATCCATGTTTCAAATCAATAAATAGGAAACATATTTTTCTTTGAATAAATTAAGGATTCCGAGCAGTATAGTAAAAGCATGAGGGTTCCAGCAGCTATTTTTTAAAAGAAGTCAGCTGTGAAAAAAGGAACTGAATTGGAGAGGATAATTATGTAATGTGATACTAAGTGAGAGGAAAACTAACAGACGGACCTTGAATTGGGGTTGGTGACTAAGAGAAAAGAGAGACATAATTCAAGTAATTATCCTCAAGGTTACTGTTTTGATAAGAATAGTAGGCAAAGATCTTTGTTGCTTATTCAAATAGATTGACACTGGACATTTGTGTTTCAAGAGAATACTCCCTGGACACCCAAGAAGAAACAACTATAGCACCAATTTAATCCAGAGGCATTAGTATTTCTAAAAAAGATATTGTCAGGTTTAGAGAATGGCTCTTCAACAGAACTCTCTCCACGATCTTTGGAGAGAATATAGATTATCCTGAGAAGCTCATACCCTAATTGAGTTTGGAGCTCATTTTTAATCAGTCTACTTTTACTCGATTCTATTGGAGTATGTTGATGGAGGGTGACAGACATCCCTTGAGTCTAGTATTCCACTAGCAATGTGGAGGGGTATATATAATTACATCTCTACATCAATACTCACCGTTTAATGATATCATAGTGATTCAAGGTGACTAGAAGTCCTATGGGGTCATTGCAAAGGGTTACAGAACTTGTAAACACCTCCTCAACTCATACAGGAATGAGAGTAGCCTAGGGAATTTTCCTCTCCCTGCAAAAAGTATCCATTGCCCTACATTAATCATGTCTGGTACGTAGTTTCTTAGGAAAAAAATAAAATAAATGTTATATCATTTTACTGATTTTTATAATGTGGTCTGATATCATATTAGAATTTGGAGGCAAAGCCAAAATTCTTCCCCTTCTAACCCCTTCAATTAGCATGTCTCTCTAATCAAACTTCCCCAAAGCATTAAAAGGACAACACAGTATATACAATAATTTTTTTCCACTATGACTTCGTCGTTAAAACCAGAACAAAGTTAAATCAATAAATAACTCAATGACTTTAAGCAAGAACGTATCCTTCCCAATTTTTGAATAATCAGAGAATTCCTCCAAAATTTAGGCATGTAATATAGTACAAAGAAATTTTATTAGAAAGTATAAATGAAAATAAAAATAGATTTCAGCCATGCACGCTACTGAAAAATATAAAGCCTGTGTCTGATATACATTAAAAATCAAGAAAACTAAATCCTTGAATACTATTTTTGGATTATTATTATTATTATTATTTCTTAATCTGGCAGATTAAGAAAATCATTGTTTTCCTTTACATATTGCTTACACATTTTCATCAATCTGCATCTTTAATTATTTGCCCATCCTTCTTAGAACAATCAAACTCTATTATTTTAGACTGGAAAGAATATTATTAAATAATATGAGAAGAGAAAAAAATGCAAATACAATCATATTAGCAATAGTATTTGAGCCAGGGGGCTGTGATAATACAGACCATGGGTTATTTAAACATGTCTTGTGTGAAGCATTTATATCTGATTTTTACTTCATTTGAAAGGGAGATATATAAAATATATATATTTTTATTTACATAAAACCAAATAACCCTCCCTCTTTTTTTCTTTTGTTGGCAAAACAAAGAGTTTTATATATCTCAAAGCCTTCCTTAGAATTCAAAATAAAGAATGACACATCATTTCTTGCTTACGGACTTTTCTTTTTCAGCACTTATTCATATAAGAGTGGGGACAACAAAAATAAAGTAATATATAAAAATATAGAAATAGCAAGTAGGTGCAGAGTTAAATTATGCAGGTGGCTTTAAATGGGATATGCATGAATTGCAGTTTAACATTGCAATAGTTTTAAGAGGTCTTTTTTCTATTTAATTGAGTTTCTAGATTAACTATTTCTCTGCTAACACATAATTTTCTCACTTTTTTTGTGTTCTAACTCAAGTCACAAACCAATGGAAACGGAATAATGTTTCATCCTACTCATGAATTGAGAAATAAATATAAAGCATGGTATTGAGGAAGTAAACTGGAAGGAGACTTTAGAGATACTTAACCTCTAATAATCTGTTTCATCTTTCTGAGACACATTGACTTATAAAATGGGGAGAATGCTGACCTACACGGTGTAACAGGGTAATATAGGCAAATAACTTTAATTGATGTCTGCCTGGAACAAAGCAAACTCAGTGATATACCTTGCCTTTTCTATGCCTCAATCCCTACCTTCCCTTAAAAAAAGTAGGGCAGAAGGGAGCAGTGTCTTCTTCGAAGTCCTAGAGAGCATAACTTGAAGACCATCCATAGATTCACTGAAGTGAGAAAGAGACCAAAGGCAGCATTAGCCAGGAAGCAGATCAATCAGGATGTAGGACTATTCAACTTTTTAGTCACCATGAAGGGTTCAACTAAGGACAAAATAAAGACTTGATAAAAGATCAACGTAAGTAGTTAGGGATATGGGAATAGAAAAACGGGGCCAGGATGTAGAGAATCCAAACCCAAGTGGACATTTTTTTTTGTCAGTTTCAGGTGTACAATTCTGCAATACTTTATCTATATATCATACTGTATGTTCACCACGCAGAATCAGTTCTCTTTCCATCACCATTTATTGGATTCCCTTTACCCTCATCTACCACTCCCCTCTCCCCTTACTCTCTGGTCATCACTAAACTATTGTCTGTGTCTATGAGTTTTTGTTTCTTCATTTGTTTGTCTTGTTCTTTTGTTGTTTTCAGTTTTATATACACATATCAGTGAAATCATATGTTCTTGACTTTTTCTGTCTGATTTATTTTGAAGCAAATCCCAGCCATCATGTCATTTCACCTATACGTATTTATAAATGAGTCACATTTTTAATTTGACACATTGCATGTGATTTTTTAAATATTTAAAATTATTTTTAGAGAAATTTAAATATTTTGACCGTTTGTTTTATTGGGTTGTCTTTTACTATTGATTTATAGAAATGCATTATATATTCTATTTATGAATCCTTGGCTTTTATGTGTTTATATGTATGTGTATATATATATGTATATATATATATATAAAAAATATATATATACATATATATTAAAAAAACAATAATTAGACATTTCTTTATTGCAACAAGAGCAGATCTTTCCAAACTTTAGACAGACCCTTAAAGGAAATAAATTGTGCCGTACTAAATAACACTGACCCTTTTAGTCCAGCATGAAAATAGAGTCTTAAAGACTCTACCTGGAACAGAGGGTCATTCAGTGCTGCCACCAGTGGATGAAGGCATGACTTCCTTCTAATAATCCATGACCCAGGAAGTCCAGTTTTTGGTCACATCTCCTGGGAGATCACAATAAGTCTGGATTCCAGGTTTGGCCATTTCAAGCAGTTTAATTTCAACAATGTTCAAATACCATTAGAAGTCTTTTTATTTTTTTTACGTCTGTGGAAATTTTCTGTAAAATAGAAACAAATTGCTATAAGTAAACCATTTGTCACAGTCTGATTACTTTGCAGCCACTCTGGGAACACCAATTTGTCATGCTAGATCAAGATAACCACAGTCTGACTATGGGAAATGGCTTTTTGCCTACTAGTTGTGATTGTTTTCACTGTTCACCCAGAGAGGCATACTCTACGGGGTCTTCATGTTCCACTCCAGCTGTGTGACTGAAGAGGAAAACTAAGGCATTAAGAACAAATTGCAACATCTAAAAAGGATTTAAAAGCAAAATAATTAACTATGGTTAAATGTAAAACTCAGGGTTGGAAGGAAATACACACTTAGAGTACAATATTTCATTGTATATGTTTAAGTTATTTAAATGAGTAAAATAAAATAACTATTACTAAGAAAAAGAAGGATGAAGAGTAATCAAATAAATGTTTTCAGCTACATTCATGTCTCAGCATAAAGTACGCACATAAGAGATGCTTGGTGATTGGCTAGTTGCTTGATATGAATGCAACCACCAGGTTATTCTCTTATTTTTACTGGATTTTAAGGTTGAGAAGATTTTTTTTTCAATTAGATTGTTTAATTATCTAAGACAGTTGAAGTACAATTTGGGCCCAAAGAAAAGACAATTATTCATCATTCTTCCCATTTTTTTTGTTATATAACCACTAAGAATGTAATGCAAATGACATTGGGTGAGTGGGACCTAAGACATGTGGAAATACCTAGCACAGGTCAGATGCTTTTGTTAAATTGTGTCGCTAGGATGAGTTTTACCTAAAAGTGTTTCTAAACTTCCTTTTACTTCTCTAATAATCCTCACCATGACAATGGTCACTTTTTCCCAAGAACACTTATAGTTCACCAATCATTTCATCACTGATCACAGTTAAGTTTAGAAGAGTAAATGCACTCATTGCTTTATTAATCTTTCCTTTATAAAAGATGAAGCTGCCATCAAGGACAATTGAGTCTTTGCAATATGCCATTTTCAAGTCACACTTTGACATGGATATTCAATTGGATATCTCTACTTCATTTTGTCCCTGAGTGCACCTTTAAATATATATTTTGAAAGCATTTTTTTTTCAATTGTAACATGAATGAGTGATCTGTAAAGTAAATATTTATTATCCATTTATTTTCATTCAAATTTTCTTCAGAAGATTTTCCTTACATATTAATGTAGGCACATGTCTTTTAACATAGGTTGCTACTTTCTAGTTGTTTGATCCTGTACTATTAAATAAGTTCAGATATTATTGTATTCTAAGCAAATATGTATCTTATTCCATAAAATCTTAGTGGTAAATCTTTCTGAGAATCATTGCAGGAGTTAATTTTGAAACCCAAATATCCTCTAAGCCATACCAGTTTATTTACCTTTTTGTCTTGTGTCTTGGGACTCCATAGGAGTCCAGTAGATGGACTGGACTTGGAAATGGGGAGAGAGGAATAAATCACTTCACATAAAAGTCATTGATATTAGCTTTGCAAACCCTCTTTTCTAATGTCCATGATATTTACATATAATGGAAATACTATTTTTTGTAGAAACATTGTTTATGACTAGAGGTCCTTTGTTTTCACAGTTAATAGCCTAAAATAGATCTATTATTTGACATAATTTACATAGTTGTTTGCTTTCAGTTATTCTCTAAAATGTAGCTACATATGTAATATCTATCTATATATCTCTTGATATATCACTCTGTAATTTGAACGCTTTTAATTGCAAATATATTTTTATTAAACTTTATTGGGGTGAAAATGGTCAACAAAACTACATAGGTTTCAAGTGTACAATTCTATAATGCAATACATCATCTATATATATTGCATTATGTGTTCACCACCCAGAGTCAGGTCTCCTTCCATCACCATATATTTAACCTCCTTGACCTTCTTCTACCATCAGCCCTCCCCCTTACCTTCTGGTAACCACTAAATGGTTGTCGTGTCTATGAGTTTTTGTTTCTTTATTTGCTTGTTTTGTTGCTGTTTTGCCTTCAGTTTTCTATCCCACATATGAGTGAAGTCATATTTAAGAATATTATCTATATAGTAGGGATATAAGAAAACTCATATTTTTTTGTTTTTTTAATGAGTTTATTTAAAAATTTGTTTTAAAAGTAGTTTTAGGTTCACAACAAAGTCAAGAGGAAAGTACAGAGGTTTCCCATACACCCCCTGCCCAGACACATGCGCAGCCTCCCCCATTATCAACATCACTCACTAGAGTGGGACATTTCTTACTAAGGATGGACTTACATTGACATATTATAATCGCCCAAAGTCCATAGTTTATATTACAGTTCACTTTTGATGTACATTCTATGCATTTGGAAAATGTGTATTCATCATTATAAAAGTATACAGACTATTTTCACTGCTCTTACAATCCTCTGTGATCTGCTTATATTCATCTCTCTCTACCTCCCCACCCCCATTCTCCCTACCCCAGCAACCACCAATTTACTGTCTCCAGAGTTTTGCCTTTTCCAGAATGTCATATAGTTGGAATCATACAGCATAGAGCCTTTTCAGATTGGCTTCTTTCAATTAGTAATATACATTAAAGTTTCCATCATGTATTTTCATGGCTCCATAGCTTTATTTTTTTAGTGCTGAATAATATTCCACTCTGGATGTACCACAGTTCATTTATCCATTCACCTACTGAAGAATATCTTGGTTGTTTGCAAGTTTAGCAATTATGAATGAATCTGTTATAAACATCCATGTGCAGGCTTTTGTGTGCAGGCTTTTGTTTTTACCTTCTTAGTGTAAATAGGAAGGAGTGCAATTGCTGGATAGTATGGTAAGATTATATTTAGTTTTGTAAGAGACTGCCAAACTCTCTTTCAATTTGACTGTATCATTTGTATTCCTACCTGCATTATATGACAGTTCCTATTGGTCCAGGTCCTCACCAGCATTTGATGTTGTCAGTGTTCTGAATTTCGGCCATACTAATAAATCTGTATTATGTTAATTTGTATTTCCCTCATGATTAATGATGTGGAAATCTTTTCATATGTTTATTTACCTATGTATATCTTCTTTAGTGAGGTGTCTCTTAAGGTCGTTGACTCATTTTTAAATTGTTTTTGTTGTTGTCACTGTTGTTGTTTTCTTATTATTGAGTTTTAAGAGTTCTTTGTATGTTGTACGTTTTTTTCCCATATTTGAAAAATCAAGTTTATTTTTATTATAAAAGTAATGCCTGTTTGTTATAGATGTACTACATACAAAATAGACTAAAACAGTCATGTTTCTGTTGCTCAAAGGCAACATATTATGATGTGTTTTTCTTTAGAGATTTCCTGTGAAAGTGTGTAGTTTGTTTCACATATTTGTGATGATACTTCATATAATGTTGAATTCTGACTTTTTAATTTTACAGTGTAACCAAAGGATATTCTTATGTTATTTTAACCTTAAAGATCACTTTTAGTAACTTCATAAAATTTCAACCATTGAATATGTCATATTCTGCTTACAAGTCTCATAAATTTTTTAAGGATCAGTGATTTCTGCTATTATTACTTGCTCTTATGTTGGAGTATTTTATTATTATTATTATTATTATTACTATTATTAGTTTCAGGTGTACAAAATAATGTAATAGTTAGACATTTGTCATTTATATCCCTCACATAGTGATAACCCCCTTCCCCCATCTACTACCCCTCTGACATAGCATACAGCTATTACATTTCCACTGTCTTTATTCCTAATGTTGTACTTCACTTCTTGTAACTACATATATGTGTGTATATATATATGTATGCATATACATATACATACATTTACATATATATGTGTAAACTTGTAGTTGACATTCATTATTGTTCAGCTTCAGCTTCAGGTGTACAGTGCAGTGATCAGGTATCTATATCATCTCTGAGGTGGTCTCACTAATGAGACAAGTGTCCATCGGATACCCTACAAAATTTTTACAACATTATTAATTATATTCCCCAAATTGACTTTCATTTCCCTGTGGCAATCTTGTGGTTACCCATTGTGCTTTGTAATCCCTTCACCTTCTCTCTTATCCCCACCCCCCTCCCATCTAGCAACACTCAGTTTTTCCTCTATGTTTCTAAGACTGTTTCTGATTAGTTCATTTATTCTTTTCTTTAGATTCCACATATAAGTGAGATCATATGGTATTTGTCTTTCTCTGTCTGATTTATTTCACTTAGCATAATGTTCTTTAGGTCCATCCATATTGTTGCAAATGGTAAGATTTCATTCTTTATGGCTGTGTAGTATTCCATTGTATAAATGTACCACAGTTTCTTAATCCACACATCTACTGCTGAGCATTTCGGTTGTTTCCATGTCTTGGCTATTGTGTATACTGCTGCAATAAACATAGGGGTGCACAAGTATTTTTAAATTAGAGTTTTGAATTTCTTCAGATAGATACCTAGGAGTCGAATTACTGGGTCATAAGGTAGTTCCATTTTCAGATATTTGAGATATCTCCATACTGTTTTCCATAGTGTCTGCACCAATCTGCAATCCCACCAATAGTGCATAAGGGTTCCCTTTTCTTCACATCCTTGCTAGCACTTGTTGTTTGTTGATTTATTGATGATAGCCATTTTGACTGGGGTGAAGTGGTATCTCATTGTGGATTTATTTGCATTTCTCTAATGATTAATGAGGTTGAGCATTTTTTCATATGTCTGTTTGCCATCTGTATGTCCTCTTTAGAAAAATGTCTCTTCATGTCCTCTGCCCATTTTATAATTGGGTCGTTTGTTTGTCGTATGGCTTAGATAATAGTCCTTTATTTTATTTGTCTTTTGCTAATATCTGCTCCCAATCTTTGGCTTTTCTTCTAATTCTCTTGACATTGTGTTTTTTAGGGCAGAAATTTTTTATTTTAATAAAGTTCAGCTTATCAAGTATTGCTTTCATGGATTTTGTCTGGTGTTTTATCTAAAATGAATCACCATACCAAGGTCATCTAGATTTTCTCCCATTTACCTTCTAAGTGTTTAAAAGTTTGCATTTTACATTAGGTCTGTTATCTATTTTGAGTTAGTTTTTGTGAGGAGTGTAAGTTGTGCCTAGGTTTATTTTGGGTTTTTTTTTTTTGGTTTTTGATTTCTTGCATTGAATGTTTAATCATTACTGAACTGTTTGTTAAAATGACTATATTGAATTCATTATATTGCATTTGATTCTTTGTCAAAGACCAGTTAACCATATTTATAGGGATCTGTTTCTGGGCTCTCTGTTGTCTTTCATTGATCTTTGTCTATTCTTTAACCAATACCACACTCTCTTGATTATTGCAGTTTTATATAGTAAGTCTTAATGTTGGATAGCATCAGTCCCCAAACTTTGTTCTTTTCTATCAATATCGTGTTGACTAGTCTGAATCTTTTGCTTCTCCATATAAACTTTAGAATTAGTTTGTTGATGCCCATAGAATAACTTGCTGGTATTTTGATTGGGATTGCATTATATACATCAAGTTGAGAAGAACTGACATCGTAAACTTATTGAGCATTCCTATTCATGAACATAAAGTAACTCTCTAGTTAGTTGTTTGATTTCATTAATCAGAGTTTTATAGTTCACCACATGTAGGTTTTATACATTTTTTTTTGTTATATTTATGCCTAAGTGTTTCATTTTTGGAAGGGCTGTTGGCACTGTGTTTTTAAGTTCGAATTCCACTTGATTATTGTTGGTATATAGGAAAGTAATTAACTTGTGTATTAACCTTGTATCTTGCAGTATTGCTATAATTGTTTATCTGTTCCAGGAATTTTTCAGTTGATTCTTTTGAATTTTCCACATAGACAATTATGTCATTGGCCAACAAAGATAGGTTTATGTCTTCCTTCCCAATTTGTATACATTTCATTTCATTTTATTGTCTTATTACCTTAGCAAACACTGTCTAATCAGTAAGATACTGAAAAGG
Organism: Rhinolophus hipposideros; assembly: GCF_964194185.1. Lineage (NCBI taxonomy): Eukaryota > Metazoa > Chordata > Mammalia > Chiroptera > Rhinolophidae > Rhinolophus > Rhinolophus hipposideros. The sequence goes on along the minus strand of NC_138052.1, from coordinate 78,801,750 downwards.
AGTGGTGAGAAGGGATATTCTTGCCTTGTAATTAATATTAGTGAGAAAGCTTCCAGTTTCTCACCATTAAGTATAATGTTAGGTGTAGGTTTTGGTAGACAGTCTTTATGAAGTTGAAAACTCATGAAGTTTGTGTAAATATTAGAAAGGTAATAGATATATTAGTGCTTAGTATGTGGTTAATAGTGCTTAGTATGTGGTAGATCCTTAATAATGATGACGAGTAGTAACTAACTACTCGTAACTGTAATAGAGTTTAGACATGGATTCATGCAATTTATTAAAACTTCAATAAAGGACTTGCATATATCAGCAGAAATAGACTTCAGATTTATTCTTAAACTTGGTTTTTCCAGGAATAAACCAGTGATCAGTATGTTTTCATAGGTTTCTCCATATTCTCCAGGTCTTAGATGTAATCTGTCTAAATACAGCACATCTTTCCAGCAAATGTGTTAAAACTGCGTGCTGTCAATTCTTTTTACCTTCACTGGTGTGGCTAAGGAAGACTAAATTTGTCTTTTGCGTATTTTTCCAACATAGTAGTACTTGTTAATCCTCAATGATCTGGGGAGCTTCATACGTCTTAGAGCAGAGGCTTGGGAGATTAGCAAAAGCACTAGGTATAAATTTTAGGGGCAGTCCATTCAGATCATTCCAGTTCAATGTGACCTGATTGGTGTTTAGGGTTTTTTTACTTAAACTCTTTAAGCATGACCTTTTCTTCATAACCCCCCAAATAAACACAACCAAAATAACAACAACAACAACAACAAATCTGTCTCCTATGCACACACCACAGAAGGAAAACAAGGTCAAATCTTCACTGGTTTAGGCCCTTGGGAGATGTACTGGGGGCCTTGTTAACAAAGATACTTGATTTCTAACAGTACAGGAAGGAAATACATGAAAATTTCTGCCATCCAGGATATATTTGGAATAATAATAATAAATAGTGGGATGTAAATGCGTTTAGAAAATATTTTTGAAAAACAGTCATGATGATTCATTTAGAATGCTATGGGGGAAAAAAGAGTGCTATGAGTATTTAAAAACACACCTGTGAATTTTTTGTATGACTCTTGGAAAAACAAACTCAAAATTCTTTGATGCCTTCCTCAGTCTGAATTCCAGGCTGGATGGAAAATGGCACTTACTCAGAATGGCATTTTTTTTCTACTGTTATGTTATTTAAAATATCTTTTTGTTTTCCTAAGTATCTCATTCCAACATTCTTGGTTTTTTAGCAATCTAGAATATTGACATTTCCCAATAAAACAACAAGTTAATGGTGATGCTATTTAGATAAAGCACCCAAGTAAAAGCAAAGCAAAAAATAATTACATGTATCTATTTTTATAAAAGAATACTACTTCAATCCTTTGAAAATTAAATCATGTCTTATTTTCCTTGAGGGAGAAAACATATTGAATCTTCCAAATTAATGAAGCTACTAAGTGGGTAGGAACATCCAAGGAAAAAAAACTTATATCAAAAAGATATAAGAAATTCTCAGACTGTATATTTCTACTTGACATTAGCCATCCCCCTGAAAAATATCTCTGCAATAGATTTTCAGTCTCTCAAAATTGCTGACATATATTTAATGTCTTGAAAATCTTTTATTAAAATTAAAACTAAATATCAACTTAGAAAAAAACACACACCAAAAGCATCTTTCTGTTGAAAGGCGAATGAAAAGTCATGATAGAAAGAAAACAAGTTAATGGTGAAACAAGTATAATTAGAATTATATTATAATGTAAAATAAGTGAATTGTATCCTACACAGTATAGATTGGCATGTATTGCTATGATAAAATATACCAACTAAAAAAGGTCTGTGATTTTCATTTTAAGAACAGATCTATCTGGTCACATGCCTGAGGCATTTTGATTACCAATGGCTTAACAAGTGTAGTTTAAGCATTATGTTTAAAATGCCAGTGATTAATCTACTACAACAGTTTATTATAAAAGATTTTCAATTGGTGCTGTTTTAATGCATCACTATGAATGATCATTCCTTTACAACCAACTAAAACATAAAATAATCTAAACACTAGTTTAATTTCTATAATACTTTACTGAGATTAAAAGAAAATAGTTATACATGAGAAAGTAGTTAACTACTTTTGTCTTTTTTTTTTTTTTTTTTTTTTTTTTACTTTTGTCTTTTATGATGCCAAATTTGGGATGAGTTTCCCAGACTTTTCAATTGTCCTGGAATTCTCAGTTGTACTCAAAGTCTACGAAGAACTTTTCTATATCTGAGATTATATGAAAAATTTCTGAAGTTGAGCACTGCACCAGGCTGGCAAAAATGATGAAGTATTCTGAAATAGCATTTGACTTTGAGTCCATTGCATTTCGTTCTGCACAGTATTGATCAGTGTACTCGCTGGGGTAGCAACAAAACTTAGCATCATTGTTCAGCACTATTTAAATGTAGCTAGAGGAACTCCTTATTTTTCTTTTTTCTGTTTTCTCTTTTCTCCCTCAATGGATTGTACCAGAACACTTTTAAATTAGACATGGCAGCAGGTGGGACACCAGGGTACATCCATCTGTATTTTTGAACTGTATCTCTTAGATCACAGGTGCTTTACGGAAAGAAAAACAACAGTGAGATTTCTTTCACTCTACCTGTTGAAAATTGAATTTGCCAGAATAGAGCCTTTAAAATTTTCTCTTAGTAGTTCCAGGCTTCTTTATCACTCCTAGCATTCCTGATGACAATTTGATAGACTCAGTTTCTGAATGCCCTTAGTGCAAGATAAGATCTACTCTAGTCACCTGAAATCTGGTTGCTAACCATGCAAAAATTATTACTGATAAGCCTATTCAGATCTTTCTGTAAAATGCTATCCTGTGTAATATTTACCTTAATTAACTTACTACTACTACTAGTACTAGTACCAGTACTCATACTACTACTACTACTACTACTACTACTACTACTACTACTACTCTTTTAATAATGCATCTCCAACCAAAACTGATCCATTGCCAATATCTTTCGCAAAGAGATTTTAGACTAAACAAAATAAAAAAGATTCTGTCGCAAGGTAATTTTTTTTTTTTTTATCAACTTAAAATTTGAAGTTACCCATTGATATTTGTCCTTGGACCAAAATCAATAATACATTTTTGTAACTTACAATTGGTCTGCAATTCCATGTTTTAAAAATTCCACATTTGTATCAGAATACGTACCTCTTGTGCCTTGTCTCACATCCTTGATGGACTTTTACCATTGCCACTGCTGTGGCAACCTGCTAGGTGTAGATATACCTAGGTGTAGATATAACTATAATTGTACCGGGGATCTCAAGCTTCCCACCTAGTTCTTCTCTAGTGCATGGGACTCTTGAGGGAACCTGCTCAGAACTCATGCATTCACCACCAGGGAATGACATGGAGTTCACTACATAGGAGAGATGAGCCAATAAGTCGATGTTTTCTGTGGGCAATACTATAATACATCCAGTAGATCTTGGCAGGATTGAGCTGATGACCAACTTGATAATGCACATTGGTTTTCATTTGCCTCCTACTTTTTACCATTCTCTCCATTCTCCACTTCCTATTCTTGAAACCACTTCCTCAATAAACCACCATTTGAAAGCCATTGCCTAAGATTCTGTTTTTATAGAGAATCCAAACTAACAAAGGATCCAAACTAACAAAGGATCCTAATTTCATTTTAGGAGATACAAGCCTTAAATTGGGAATTATGAAATTGTGTTCCTTCTTGCCACTAAAAGACTAACGAAAGGTTAGCTAATTAGCATAAGGGAAATTACTGAGGGAATCTTCTTGCACCTATCAGTAATACTGAACTTCAAATCAAATGTTTCTTTTTCAAAGAACTTTAATATCAAACCAGAAAGTTGCTGGGGCTAGAAAAATTCTCATGAAAACCTAAAGAAACACTCCTTGCGTTTGAGAGTTTCAGTATTTTCCCAGATCCCACCAGCTGAGGGCTATAAATCAAAGAGCATCCACCAAAGCACTGGCAATGAAACAACAGCCACTCACTCAAGCACCCATCAGCCTCCTCTAGGTGTCATCCATCCTGGGCATGGTCCTGAAGTGGCTCAAAAAGAGGCTCTGTTGCAGTTGTCCATATCCATTCACCTAGACGTCAGCCTGAACTGGTAGGACCTCCAATCATGTCCATTGGGCTTGTTTCCTTCTTCTTACTGTTATTTCGACCTCTTATAGTTGCCAGTGTCCCTGGAGCTATGGTCACTCTGCTAAGTCCCTCTAGGGCTAAGGTTAAACACTGGACATAGCTTTTTCCACCCACAAATGTCTCCAGTTCTCACATACCCTGTAATGCCTGCTGCCCCTGGGCTTCACATTGAAACTCTACCGAGCAAAGACTCAGGGCTAAGCTGCTGTTCAGTCACACCCAGGCTGCCATTGTGTGCAGGGTTTCTTCACAGTGGCTTTCCCATGCACTTCGTTTTTAGAATTGTCTGGGCTACTAGGAAGATTCACCAGGCCTCTTCTTCCCTGAGAAGAGCCTGGCTGTTCTGCCTACCCAGGTACTCTGTCCTTCTGATTATTGTTTCCCTCTCAGATTCTAGGAAATTAATGTTTTCCCCTGAAAAATAAACAAACAAAAAACAAAAAGGCTGAATATTTTCCTGATTATGCTTCAGTTCTTCTTCCTGTATATATCAGGGTCATAGACAGATCAAATATTTTCAACTCTGGAATCCTCATGCCTTAGCTAACTGCCAAATGTAGTATAAAAGTGAACTAAATAGTCCTGTATATTTTTTCTTATTTTGTCTGTAGCTATGCTATTTTTAAGCGACTAAACAAACTACCCATTTTAATTGCTTCACAGTATTTTATTGTACCTACATATGCAAATATCTATACACACTAACATGAATAAATCTTACAATATAAAATGGAATGAAAAGTAAAGTATAAAATGCTATCTACACAGAGATGTTATTTATGTAAAAACACATAAACACTATGAACTCAACACCATATGCTGTCATGGGTACAAATATACATAATCAAAATGTAAAATAAAGACATACCCAGAAAGAGTATATACCATCTTCAGGTTATCAGTTACTTACCCCTAAGCATGAAGGGACCGTATGAAGAAAGGGCAAGAGGATGTTCTAGATGTAGCTACACCATAAAGTCAACAAAACCAAAGAAAGAAATCTATCTGAAGCAAATATGGCCAAATATTATTAAATCTAAGTGGGTGGTACCTTTATATTTTCTTATTAACCTTAGTATAGGTTTGAAGAAATTAATATTCAATTATTTCATAAAATAATAATCAAAATAATAAAATATTATTAGTATAATATCACAATATGAAAATAATCTGCTTCATCATTGGGCAATGTTTCAACCTCAGAAATAGTACTATGGATAGCTATTAGAAATCTATCAATTAAGATGCATTGTACATCCTCGAGAGATCTTTTCCATTTTTTAAAATCCTATTTGCTTCTCATCTGTGCTTTGGTTGAATAGAAAACAAGTTAATAGTATCTTCTCTATAAGACTCCATTATAATCTACAGTTATTTTCTTCGCCTCCAGCCTAAACTAATGATTGTATTTCCCTTAAGGCAGTTATCATCAGCTCACCTAGGACAGATTTTTGTTACCCAGGGCACTTGTTCAATGTCTTGAGACCTTTTTTTATTATCCTAACTGGGGAGATGGGTGCTATTGGCAGCTGGTGGATGGAGGCCAGAGGTGCTATGAAACATCTTACAAATCACGGCTCCCACAACAAAGAATTTTCTGGTCTGAAGTGTCAATAGTGCTAAGTTTAAGAATCCCTGCACTAAGTACTCTTATTTTCCAAATATTTAGGCATTTAATTATTTTCTTCTTAACCATGTTAAAGCTCTCCATATCTAAAAAAATGATCATGGCACGCTAACAAAAATTTGGCCTTCCCCTTGAAGGGAGTCTTTTCATTTTGTCTCCTCTTTTTCTGGACACCAATATGATTCTGGATTTAAGACCATTTATCTTCTCTCTGATATCATTTGTCTGCTTTCACTATCCTATCAAATAATAAATAAGAGTCCCTCATTAGCATTTTTTCTTTGGGACTTTTTATTAAGGTCCTAACATGAAGTCTTCATTTCCTTGCTTGTATTTTTTGACATCACCAACCTGTTAAGAGAAAACATTCTAAATTATATATTTTAGTTATAAATTTTTGCATTTGGCTTTTCCTTCATGTATTGGTCATTTGTACCAACTAACAAATATTGCATTTGTTGTAATAGTGAAGAAATTAGAAAGTAAATGTTTGTTTGCCCAGATGTGTTTGCTATCCACTGGGATCCTCTAGCTACTTTCATTGAGATGCAGAAGATAGCCACTAAGTTTCAGAACTAAATCATCTGACTCAGCAAGAGGCTTACAGAGAAGATGTTCACTTTCCATAAGATTTTAGGAAAAAGTTGGAAGATACACAAAATGTCCTAACCAAGGAAAAGATCACAGAGCCATAGTTGTAAAAAAATAATGTGTTTGTGTGTGTGTGGTGTGCATATACATGTGTATGTGTGTATGCCCGTGCAACTCCATTTTCTTTTATATGAAAGATAAAGAAGTGGAATCATTAAAAAAATAAATAAATGAAAACATTTGACAGGAATGATAACTATACTTTCATGGAGGTATCACTAAATTTTATATAAAACCTTTGATGCAAAAACATGTTTACCCACAATATACAGTGTTTCCCTGAAAATAAGACCAGGTCTTACATAAAGGTTTGCTCTAAAAGACACATTAGGGCTTATGTTCAGGGGATATCATCCTGAAAAATCATGCTAGGGCTTATTTTCCAGTTAGGTCTTATTTTCAGGGAAACACGGCATGTATTAGATTAGAGCAAAGGTTGAAGGAAGCACTTCCCATGTGAATTAAATAAAACAGGTTTTGATATGCTCAATTTGGGAAATAAGAAATCCAAAATGATATGAAATAATAAAATGGGGATACTCCCTTTAAGCCTTGGCATAAGGCAACGCTTGTAGCAACAGTGACAAAACTGATATCAAGTCTGAACGTTCATGTACCAGGCTTAAGTATGCCTGGTACACTTACCTGGACAATGACATCTACTCTACTAAAGAGGTACTTAATTTTTTTGTGTTTTACTTTTAATAACACCACAGAAATTGAAAACATATAATCTGTACTGAAAAATCTAACATTTAGTGTGTTTGTGTGTGCATGGAGTGGGTGAATCCTCATGTTAAGAAATGGGTGTGGCAGACAGGGAAAGAGAGTAGTTTGAGAAACATCTTCAGTACATTAAAATAATATTTTAATTGGTAAATACGTAAAACTGACTGTGTGACCATGGGTAAATTCATTAGGCTCTTTGCACTTCAGTTTTCTCTTCTACAAAAAAAGAATAATAATGGCATTTATTTCACATATTTGTTTGGAAGTTTAATACACATAAAGTACGTAACATAGTGCCCACTGTTTGGAAGACAAGCAATCCATGTTAACTATTATAATTAAAAATGATGCTCAATCCTGGAATCTTGATGGGATATTTTGCAAACCATGTCTTAAAAATAATAAAGTACTGAAGTTTATTATTATTATTATTATTATTATTATTATTGTAAATTAAAGTGGATTGAAAGTGTTCATAAAATTGTTTCACTCATTAGCATTCTAATAAGATTTTCTGAATGGGAGACAAAAGAGTGGCAATAAGACTGGTGCCCTGTAAATCACGCCTTCCCTATCTAGGCCAGAGGTTGTGCTCATAGCAGTATGCCCATGACTGTCAACTGTCATATGTGTTGTTGGAGAAGTAAGTTGAGAGTGTCTTATGTATATAGTTTCACAAGATAGGAAAAAAGAGTGAACAGTGAGAGATGAGACAAGTTGCACAGCAATTGCAAAAGACCTTGAAGGCCATGGTAATAAATTTAAATTATATTCTATAAGAAATGTAAAGTCATTGAATTTTTTAATGTAGTAAAGAGCAGTTCTTTATCCATTCTTTCACTCAATAAACACTTCCTGAGTGCCCACAGAAGCTCAGTCAATGCCAGCGGTGGTCAGGAAGACAACCTGACAAGGTGGGGGCCTTGGGAAGATGACTAAGTAGCAGCACTGTAGTGGGGAACAGGTTAGAAAGAGAGGAAAGTCCAGGTAAAGAAACTCTGCTCGGAGGATGAGAATATGGAGACATAAGGTAAACGCAAAGAACCATACTATAGCAATTTCCAAAATACTGGAGTCTGTTCTTCAGAATCATGACCAAATTTTTTAATCTTTTTTTTTTTTTCAATTCTAACAAAAATATATTTTTTTTCTCTCTATGAAGTGACATTTAACCTCCAGGTGTCACCTAGTTTTATAGATGACTGAGATGTGTTTTTTCTTCCCCACTTACTAGTTATACAAATTCAGGAACATTATTTAAACTCTCTATGCCACTGTTTATGTTTTTGTTTTTTTCTCTCAAAGATAACAGTAATAATAAAAATGTACTGAATAGGATTAATGAAATAATTAATGTAAAGTTCTTTGTATAGTCTCTGTCACTTAGTAAGTGCTCAGCAAATTTTAGCTACAATTATTATCTTTCTACCTTTCAATGCAAAGATAGATTTCCATCCCCCAAATCTCTCCATTTGCACTTTGCAGGAATCCTCTTTTAGTTCCTAGCTAAGAAATAGACATTTTCTCAATTGACATGGAGTTAACTCTAGACTAACAAATGGCAATAAAATCTTATTTGTTTCATTCAAAAGAATGAATGGTGAAATTTCAAATTATTAAGTGGATGATTACAAATGATAATTGGTCATAAATACCACTTGAGGCCATTTTTTAACAACTCTACCAATTTTGCCATAATAGGAATGTCTTAGGAATCTGTTCAACTGCAAATAACCATCTTATCTGCCCACTTTATTTGCAAGATGGCCTTCTTATAGCAACATTGTAGTCTGTGATCACCACCCTTAGCCACAAGTAACTGGACAAAGGCCTCCTGGCTCACTCTGGGCCTATGAAATACTCTTTTCTAGAAATTTCAAACTAAATAAATAAGTTCTGGGTATTTTTTGTTTGTTTTCTTTTGTTACATGAACCACCGCATTCTTATCATAAATTTCCTTTTTTTGCTTAAGTGGGCCTTTGTTAGTTTCTGTAACTTCATGTCAAAATATTCTAACATCAATACATGCCATACATTTGTTTCAAAATCAATCCCAACCTGACCATGTCAACAAATAGATGAATGACCAAGGTTTTATTAACATTATATTGAAAATATCAATATTTACACTATAATATATTTATTTAAACACAAAGCAGTAAAGGATTAACAATAATTATCCTTGTCTTAACATAGGGAAATAAAGATATCACATTGCCTTGATAAGGTATCATTTTTTTATTAGACGTTGTTACTTATAATGTCTGTCAGCTATAGGAATCATTGCTGGCTCGTATTCTTGGGGATTACAGTTATTCATTTTTATTGGTGATCACCTATCTATTATCTGCATATATATTATAGGACAAAGCTCATAAAAATAGGTGAGAATAGAGGAATCTGGTAGACATGACTAGCAAAATGAGAATGACATTGATAAAAACTTAAGTTCAAAGTCTTGAACAAAATAAATGCATTGTTCCAGAATACTTAATACCTTTCTCAGTCTTGACCATTTGTTAAGATAGAGAACTATGAATTATTATAATTGCTTGAGGGGCTTACATTTAACTGGGAAGTTTTGGTAAAATATTAAATCTTACAAGTGGCGATACAGAGCAAATTACAGAAGGTGTTTCACTAGTTATTTGATATTAATGTGCTTGAAAGATAAACAAAACATAGGAAATGAAATCAACCCTGTCACATATAGAAAACGGAGAATTGCCTCTCTAGAGTCCATTCTAATCCAAATCATTTTCAACATGTAAGACTAAACTCCAGTATTACACATGCTATGTACATTTAAATCGAACACAGTAGAACTCAACTTCCTTGATTTTACAAGTTTGGTTTTCTTCTGAGGAAAGTACTTTACATTTTTAAAGTAATAAAAACAACTTTCATTGTAGATCAATATCAGCCAAACACTTTTAGAACTTATACCCAAACCTTGTCCATTTATTTCAACATTTTTTTATTTCCACAGTTGGTTTAAGATATTGAAATTATTTTTACTAACCCAGAGGGGAACAACATTAATATTAATTTTCATTCTGAGCATAATATAAAGAGATTTTTTCCATTATTAAAAAAGAAAAAAATTGTTTAGCATATTCAAATGAAGAACATAGTTTGTAACAGTACAATAGCAATCATGAGAAGCTACAAAATGGTATTATTCTCTTAACACTTCCATCAAACCAGCCATAAAAAGTGAAATATGAAAACTAAGCAAAACTGTTCAGACAGCCATGCATAGACACATAGCGTAAATACTTCTATTCAGCTTATTAAATGTTCTCATATTGGCTCTCTATAATTTGTGGTTGTTTCATCAGCAGAGAGCATTGTTTTTAAGCTGCAGTGAGCATCACTTTTAAGAGTTAAAGGAAATGGAGAGAGTGAAAAAGCTATGAAAGCAAGCAGACTAATTTGTGGTAATACTGAACTGAATAAAGGACTGATTTCATCAAAGGCAGATGGAGAGATATTTCTGGTTTTTCAAATGTTAATGAATAAATATCATTTAATTTCATAAATTTTCAAAGTTATTCTGAAGACAATTATTTCATAAAAATTTCTCATTTCCACTACATGCAAGCAGCTGCACTGAAGACAATGGGAGACATGTGTGTGTAATTCAGGGCAGGCAGGAATAACTTATTATCATGATTCAGAGGTGAATTTCACATGCTATAAAAGTTATCAGGGAAGACGACAAGTTACTGATGAGAGAATTCCTCTTAAACCCATGTTCAGGGATACTGAACAAGATGAGAATTTATGCTAGTGAAACTTGGTCTGTTTGCCAAAGGAAATCTGTCATCCTGAAGCAACACCCATGACTTTTCCTGTTTTGGAATTAACCAGTTTATATTATCTGATTTTGGATTACACATGTGGAGTCAGGACATTCTTCCATAGGGCATGCTTGTTTCTTCATCTAGAAATAACTTGAAGAAAAGAGTAACAAAGAGTATCAAAAGCATCATAGCTCAGGCATATAAGAAGAAACTGCAAATACAGTTACGTTAATTGTTTAGGATGCCTCATTTAACCTTACCTGATGAATAAGAAAGATCCTGTATCCCTCCAGTTTTGTCTTTTTCTTATTTTCTTCCTAATTCTCTCCCTGGTCCTGCATTATTTTTATTTTACTATGTTTACCTGGGACCCCTTTCTTTTAAATTTCTTTGAAGTTCAACTTATAAATAAATCAAGAGGAAGCTCTTCATTTACCTATAAAAGAGGTCTATTCTGTGTTAAGCAATAATAAACATTCCTAAATTGGTACAATTCCTTCTGGACTACACATATTTTTTTTTTCCCATAGGAAATAGCTCATATTATCATCTTCATAATTTCCCTAATCATAACTAACATTAATGAAATTTACTTTGTAATAAGCATTGTTTTAAGCAATTTACATAAGTAAATGTTTATTCTCTTAACATTGTCATAAACTGAGTTCCATACTATTGTTCTTTTAAAGAGAAGGAATCTGAGGCACAGAAAGAGAAAAATAATTTTCTAACATAACACAGCTACTAAGTGGCATAGCTGCGATCCCAACCTAGACAATTTGACTCTAGAGCCTGCATTTTTCACCACTTTTTCTTTTTTTTATTTCTCTGATTTGAGGAGCTGCAAATGGTGGAGCCAAAGAGGCTTTCTAACAATGAGGAAATTTTAGTAGAAATGCGATAGGAACTGTAACCATTTTATTGAAGCTACTAATCTAAGTGATGGGGATTGTGGTTGCAGAGATAATGCTTAAAGAAATAAAAGCTGAAGCTTTGGAGGAGGTGCATAAACAACTAAGTCCTTGGGGGAAAAAAAGTGATGTAACTGTGTATGTTTTTCACATATATAAAACTTAGGAAAAATGGAAACATAGTTAAGTATACATTTATTCGTTTGATATTTATTGTGTGCTTTTACTGTACATAATCTGTGGAGAACACAGAGATTCATAAACATGACCTTACCCTCATGGGTCTTATGTTTCAGAGAAGAGACTAAAGACTATAAACATCTTACACTGGAATGATTTTTCATATTCTTTAGAGATCTCCCATAATTTTTTTTTCCTATTAATCCTCTAGTAACCCCGCTGAACTAACTAACATTATATATATTTTATGCATTTTACATGATATCAACAAATAGAGCAAGACATTCTGATTTCAGTAAGAGGAAATGCTTTTGTGAGCAATGAAAGTCAATTTGTCATTCAATATTCAATTGTGCAATATTGTTATTAACTATAGACACTGCTGGTGGCTTCTGTTTTGAAAGTAGAGAACTGATCATGATTCTGGTTGAGTTGTACTTTCATAAAGGAGAGTAATGGAGAAAATATAAGGCGAATCATTTTCCTCTTTAATTTACATCAATAATTTCAAATAAGGTGTTTTCTTTAGTAGAACATTGTCCTTTAGGGTTTATAATAAATTAGCATGAAAACAGAATTAACTAAATTTACCAAGAATTTGGAATTTCCTTAAAAGCAAAACATTATATAATACATACTAATATAATCCTGATATACGAAGGTTCCTTCATGCTCTTACTTCAACCTATTGTGAGAAAGAATTTGGAATAAAATGGAAACAAAACAAAACAAAAACACAACTCTAAGGCCAAGATGTGACCTCTAAGGTTCAGGCAGATCCAGGTGCATAACGAATGGAGTTTTTATCAGACTATTTACCAATGTTTATTTTTTAAAAAATTCTGGCAGAAAAACGCAGTCTCTGTTTGACATAATTTTTTTGTGCATTCTGAGGTCTCTTGAGAAAAGTGGACTGTTTTGAAACACTAAAATGGAATCAAGAAAAGAAAGCGGAGCAAGTGAACAGTCCCTAAGCATAACTTTGTTTGGGAACAACTGGACCAATAGCAGTAAGTAGTATAGCTTCAAAATTGTTCCCCCAACATTTGAAAATGTTGCTGCTTTAGCTAAGGGGCAGTGTTTTTGTTTTGAATATATATATATATATATATATATATATATATATATATATATATATATAGTTTTTGTTTTTTTGAATATATATAGTTTTGTTTTTTTCCTCCACACATTCTCCTCACACGGTGCTTTTAAAATGGAACTTGTCATTCAATCACTACCCTCTGAGGAAGCTCCTGGTGTAATAGGTAAGAAGTCAAGAACAATTAAGAGTAAAGATAGTCTTGTACATCTCCCAGAAGTCAAGATAGATTTTATTTTTCTGTTTTTAATAAATAATTCCCACCAGCCCTACCAGAAACATTACATTTGCAGCATTGTGTGATAGCATTCAACTTTTACCCTTTAGTGACAAAAAAAAAAAATGAGGTAATTATCTTGGCTTGATTTCTTAGTGAAATATAGAGGCTTTCTGTAAAGTAAGAGTGTTAGAATTGCTTCCCCCCCCTCTTCAAAACTGATCTTAGAGTTCAAGGAACAAACTTCCACTTAAGACTGAATGAAATAAAAATCATTCACTGTAGTCAACATAAAGCAAACACCAATAATTTTAGGGCTCAATTTCCTTAAAGGATAAAATAATTTTAGGTTAATATACAAAAGTTCTCCTATAATGTTTTTACTTGCAATTTCTCTATGGAGAAGCATTCATCAGCTCCAACTGGCTTTTCAACAGAGAAATGCCCTAGAAAAAGAGAAAAGTGACAATCTATAGCAAAGCGAGAGAAAGAATGCTTTAACAATAGGGAAGGTAATAATACATATTCTAGAACCAACGTATTTACTACTATAATATTTTCAGTTTAGTTCCTCAGGAAGCAGAGTTCATGAGAATACTAGCACAAGCAATGCAATATCATGTTAAAACACTATATCATGTAAATTTGAATATTTAAATTTTAATCCTTTATATAAAATGCAATATGGACATTTGAAATTGGCCTCAATTTCCTGAGTACATATAACTCTATTCATAAATACAATTATTTATTTTATACTTCTCTTGTAGTGATAATAGCCAATATTATTTACAATATTTATAATGGTTTCCAAAGCTTCAAATTGCTTTATGCATAACAACTAAGGATTGCATTAAAGAGATCAGCATTTCAACTAAAGTTTCATGAAGTTTTTGGCTTCCAATATGCAAAACCTTTCTAGTTGGCTGTAAGTGAAATGTTGCCCTTTTACATATATGGAAGCATATCATTATCTATACATGCAGATTACATGGCTTTTGACTGTTCTCTGAAAGTAAAATTGAGAAGAATAACTTACGTTCAACCCCCTTTTCCCATCTTTGCTCTATCTCTCCCTTTTCTTTTCATCTGACCCTCTCTGAGAAAATTGTCTTAAAGTTCTGGACTATAAGTCATCCTAGATTGTACCAATGGAAATTTACACTGTACATTTATCCTACCCCTGGCCTGGAAAAGTACCTGCACCAACTCAGATGACACACTCCATTCACCCAGCTCATACTCCCTACCTATGTGGACAGCTTTCAGCTTAGCCATTAGATACTCGAGAAGAAAGACCAGAAGGATGTGAGTATGACAATCCTTTTCAGTAAGAAATAAAAATTCAGTGTTAAACAAGGATATTTCAAGCTTTTAAAAGAAGGAGGCAATTGTCATCCCAATAAATTAAAAAAAAAAGAAAAAGAAATAATGGTCAATCTTTAAGGGAAAAAAATAAAATAAAAAATAAAATAAGGAGGCGATAGGAAGCTAAAAGAGTAGAGTATAGAGACTTGAGGAAGATTAGAAAATTCAGATTTCTGAGTATTATAAACTTGAGAGTTTGAGAAGAGTGTTTGTTGTGAGCTCAAAATGTCTGTTTATCCAGAAAGCAGATGGAGGACGAGAAGGCAGGTTTCACTGGAGGGTCTATTTGTTGAATGAATGATGGATGAAGGAATAAATAAATATATTAGTTCAGTGTGGATGGAGAAGAACAAAAGAAAAGTATCATTCTTAAATGCCAAAATTCAGGTAAATACTACTACTGTTACTCCTGATTACAATTACCATGAGGTACTCTCATCTTTATATATGAGTCTATAGGAAGTTGAGTCTGCTACGGTAATAGCTAAATAATTTACTCAAGCCCAGACTCATTTACACAGTCACTATTTAAACCCATCATGATCTGTCACATGGCCATCAGCTGCCCTGATGTTTGAAGGAAGGAAGCAGCTGCCACTATCCATCCACACTTCATATCACATTTGACTTCAGTGGAGGCGAGTTAAACAACAAATGACACTCTTGGTGCCTGGATCCATATTTCTAATCTGGTGCTCAAAGCTGATGCTGATGACACAAAAATATAATATAAGACTCTCCAGGACAATTCTCCAAGTAGTGAGGGATCAAATAGCACATTGACAGCTTTATCACTTGCTGGTCTTTCCTGCTCACATTTCCCGCTCTTTGTCGTGGGAGGATGGTTGTTATACTGATGTGAGAAGAGACACGAACTGGAATGCTAACTAAACCTTGGTTCAGTTTTGTAAAATAGGTAGAAGTTCAGGCTCTGGGGGCAGCGTACCTCAGTTCAAGCCCTGGTTCCACTTCTCATTTCTATGTGACCTTGAACAACTCATTTTCTCAAGCCTAAATTTCTTCATCTACAAGATGGGAACCACAATGCCTACATCATGGGGATTGTTGTGAGGCTTAAATAAAGTAATTTAAGTCAGATATATTATAAAATATGTTAATTATAAAATAAATATTATATTTTATAAAATATAAAATAAATTATATATTATAAAATAAATATTAAGAATCATTAGCTATTTTAGTTATTACAATTGTACAATGCTTTTTTTTTGTACAATGCTTTTTAACTTATATAAGTTTTGCTCTAAATCTATCCATCTGAACTAGTTTTGATATTTCCATGACCTGTTGCAATGAGATCACAAAATCTCTTAAGATTCTGCAACAAATCATATTGATCTATCTTCTCTGACTTAGCCAGATCCCTGAAGTCTTCGACTTTTAAGGGGTGATGGCAAAGTTATGCTATCAGACATTTTAACTAGACATACCTTTAAATTCCATTCCACTTTCACTTTGGCTGCTCTGCAAATTTTTAACATCCCTAGACACTAGAATCAATGAAAATTGGCCAATATCCACTACAATTCCATTTATTTTTCATTTGGATTCTCTTTCCAACATTTATTGACAGCTAGGGATTCTATCCAAGCTGTTTCTATTTTAAGCTAAATCTACATTCCATGTTTAGCACTGCAATGACTACAATAGCCAGCTAAACTTTAAGTCAAACACCATAAACACTCTCAACCAGATACTCTTACATAATTTTGTGAAATTTTAGTGAGGGTTACCCAGAGTCAAAAACTCTCTCTCTCTCTCTCTCTCTCTCTCTCTCTCTCTCTCTCTCTCTCTCTCTCTCTCTCTCTCTCTCTCTCTCTCTCTCTCTGCTGTAATTTTCAAATAAATAATAACAAAGAAAAAAATTAAATATGGCATATTACAATAAACTGCCATCAGTTAAACTATGTTATTTCTCCCTTAGCCTTACTATGTGTAAAATGAAGCTGTTTGCCTACACCATTTCTATGTTCTTTAAAAGTTTATATTTAAGACTTTAAACATGTCATATCAGTATATCACTATGCTATAATATTTAAACCAAATATTTTACTCTGTGCTTCTAGAAAGTAGAAGTCTAAGACATTTATTGAATGTCTATGGTGTGCTAGACAGTGTGTTAAACAATTTTACCAACATATTTACGGAATACTCACAACTCAGTGAGGTACATATTATCATTTGTATCTTACATATGAGAAAAATAAGGTTAAAAGACACCGGGTCCCTTGCCAGGGTCACAAGCCTGAAAGATGATACACATTGGTTTGTCTGATTTCAAAGCCAATGCTCTAGCATTCATCCCCTTGATACACAGAATCTAAGTAAACAAGAATAAACTGGCATTTGTACCAATTGGAAAGGTCCCCATCTAAGTTCCACTATATTTACAAGTTTTTAGAATAGGCTAGGATATCTTTCTGGAGTGCTAGAAAAGAATATTAATACATATGTAGAACATTAGTGCATTACTGAAAGTCCTTTAATATGATATTGTGCCTTAATTTCCTCAAGCAAAGGGCTCTCCTAGGACTATGATACACAATATTCTAAACATAAGATGTCCGTAACAAAACTAAACTCCAAGAGAAGAATAACCAGTAAATGTTCATTTGTTCTACAAATATATTCACTGGGCCCTTGCTGTGTGTCAGACACTCTGTACAACCGATGTGCAACCGTCATCTTTACCCTGAAGCATGGACACGCTTGTATGAACTCGGAGAGCAATTATGTGGTTCTATCATGTGAAGGCAGCTTTAGCGAGCAGCAAGTTAGCCATCATCATCAACAAAAGGCTTTATGCTGGGAATAATAAGAGATTGAAATCAAATATAGATTTTCCACCAGATTATAGAGGGCCTTGAATGCCAGCCTAAGGAGTTTGGACAATTTCCCCAAGATGATGAATGTGCAAATCACCCTTAGTGTTATTTCTAAATTCAATTCAAACCAAGAAAAATCAATGATGATTAGCATAATCAAGCATCAGTCCTCTAGTGCTATTTTTGAAAGAATTTAGATAATTCTCCTACTTTGTCAATTTCTACTTTTAAAAAAGGAAATTTGCCATCCTCTTTCTCTTCACATACTCAGCATGATTAGACAGTCACTCTGTTGATTTCCTCTAGATAAATTGATCCAACATGGATTGAGAATCAAGTTAGAAGGATTCTAATACTTTCTCTGTCCTTGCCCCCTACTGCTCTTTCACAACTTTTCCAGCCTCCTGGTATCATCTCCATATCATGACACTTAAACGATGTGAGAGAGGAAGTGCTGTTGTCAATCATACAGAAAGCTTTTATTAGAGATGGAAGGATGTGAGATTTCTATTAATCAGAATCTAAAGTGGGTTATGGGGGATTTCCATTTTCAAAGAATGCAGGACACTAAGCAATACCTAGCAGAGCTAATATGTCCAAAAATTAATAATAAAAAATGAAACTCTAGCAACACACCCGTTTTCTATATCTTCATATTCCAAGGTCAACCTTGAACTATAAGATACTTCCATCTCTTTGATTTTGTAGACCCAGAACTATAAATTATAGACTATCAATCTGGAAAATAGTGAAGGAGGCAGGTTAGAATCAACACATTTTTAGAAGTTTTCCTCATGTAGATAGTAAGGAAAATCATTAGGTTTCTGTTTCTTTTTTTTCTTTTTTTTTCTATGTAAGTTTATTTTTGATAAATTCTAAATCTAACTGACCCCAATCTCTTTTGTCCCCATTTCTACCTAGCAAAACTTGGGATACTGCTACACATGTTTGGAGAGCAAGGTGTCCTCTATATAAGAATGAACAACTTAGATTCATTTAAAGGATTTTGAAAGTTATCCTATAAATATAATTTATTTGGATTATACTCGATGATATGAGAGAGTCAATCTATCTTACAAATTTATTACAGTTTACTTTTCATTCATTTGTTTATTTGTTTATCAATTCATTCGTGAGGTAGCATAACATAATGGAAAGAATATGGGCCTTTGGATTAGATGGACCCATGTTGAAATTATAGCTTTGACACTTAGTGAAATTGAGTTTGTTTGCTTAATCCACACAGCAACGAGATGTATGCCTGAGAAATGTTCAGTAGTCAATCTGGTAACTTCTACCAAATTTGATGTGTGAGGATACAAATAAGTTTAAAAAATAAAAGTATAATACAATGAGGTAACTAGCTTAAAAGTACATATGTAAGAGTACATAACATGGACATCTAACCAACTGGGGAAAAATGTCCTCCTGACCTATATATTCTTTTTTTTTTTTTTTGATCACAATTCTTTTTATTTATTTATTTATTTATTTATTTATTTATTTATTTATTTATTTTTTATTTGTTTTATTTATTGGGGTGACAATTGTTAATGAAATTACATAATTTCAGGTGTACGATTCTGTATTACATCATCTATAAATCCCATTGTGTGTTCACGACCCAGAGTCAGTTCTCCTTCCATCACCATATATTTGACCCCCCTTACCCTCATCTCCTTCCCTCCACCCCCCTTACATTCTAACATGAGTCTTCAGGATAAAAAATTAGCCAGGTAAAAGGGACATAGGGATAGGGATATTGAAAGGAGAAAATGTATCTCATCCAAGACAAGACTGTAGGGGTACCACAGCCTTGAGTAGAGAGAGGAAAAACTGGCATGCAATGTACGAAAATAGCTGAGTCTCACGGAACTCAGAATGCAAAGGGGCATGCCATGATCATCCCAGCAACTGGTTTCAGCACAACACTGAAAATTTTAATTTTTGTAAGAGGGCCAATAAAGACAGAGTGATTTTATATAAAGGTTTTCACATAATGGTTCACAGTAGCCTCTTATGATTCAGAGTATTCTGTTACAATTTCTCCTCTTTCATTCATAACTTCATTTATTTGAGACGACTTTCTTTTATTCTTGATTAATCAAGCTAAAGTTTGTCAGTTTGGTTTACATTTCCAAAAAATCAACTTTTAATTTCATTGATTTTTTCTCGTGTTTTTTTTTTTATCTCTGTTTTATTCATGTTCGCTCTAATATTTAATAATTCCTTCCTTCTGCTAACTTCAGGCTTAATTCATTCTCATTTTTTTTAATTCCAGTAAAAGTTGTAAAGTTAAGTTGTATATTTGAGATCTTTCTTTTTTCTTAATGTAGGCATTTGTCACTACAACTTCCCTCTTAAAAGTGCTTTTTCTGTATACCATAAGTTGTGTACATTGTGTTTTCACTTTTATTTGTCTGAAGATACTTTCTGATTCCCTTTTTGGTTTCTTTTTTGACTCATTGGTCATTCAGAAGCGTGTTCTTTAATTTCTAAGTATGAGTTCTTTAATTTCTAGTTTTCCTCCTGTTATTGGTTTCTAGTTTCACACCATTGTGGTTGGAAAAGATATTTGAGGGGATCTCAACCTTCTTAAATTTGAAGTGCTTCATGGCCCAACATGTGATCTATTCTGGAGAAGAATGTGTTTTTCTGGTGCTATTGGATGGGATGTTTTCCATGTGATGTTAGGCCAAAGAAGCTACTATAACAATTATGCACTAACAGGTTGTATAGCCTATGAGAAATTAATACATTGAAACATACAACCCACCAAAACTGAATCTGAAGAAAAAAAAATCTAAAACCGGTAAAGACTAAGGATATTGAAACAGAAATAAAAAAATCTCTCAACTAAGAAAAGCCTAGGACCAGATGGTTTCACTGGTGAATTCTACCAAACAGTTAAAGAAGAATTAATATCAATTCTTTTCAAACTCTTCCCAAAAACTGAAGAGGAGAGAACACATGGAACTAATCTAAGTATACATTGATGAACAAGTGGAGAAGGAAATTATTACACTCTCACACATACACACACAAATATTTCTCTGCCATGAAAATGAAGGAAATTCTGCCATTTGCAGCAACATAAATGGACCTTGAGGTCATTATGCTAACTGAAGAAGACAAAGACAAATGCTGTATGCTGTTACTTACAGATGGAACCAAAACCAGACAAGCTCATAGAAACAGAGTAGATTGGTGATTGCCAGAGCCTGGGTGTGGGGGAAACAGGGTGATGTTGGTTAAATAGTACAAATTTTCAATTATATGGTGAATAAGTTCTGGGGATCTAATACATAGCATGATGACTATATTTAAGAGTACTGTATTGTATATACACAAGTTGATAAGAATAGATCTTATATGTTCTCACCACACACAAAAACATAGTAACTATATGAGGTGGTGGACGTACTAACTTTATGATGGTAATCATTTAACAATATATACACATATTAAATCATTACAGTTTACATATTAAACTTAAAACATCATATGACAATTATATCTCAATAAAGCTTTGAGGGAGAAAAAGTTCTTGCAAAATTCTCTGTAGAAAGAAACCTGGTTATTACTTAACTGTAGAATTTCAAAGATGATAAATTTGTATTAGTTATTTCCCCAGAATGGGGAAAAACTTTTTTTGGGTTCTTATTTAAGAGGAATTACCTTGACTATTATAATTTACAAGTTTTGGTGGATTATAAAAGTTAAATCTTTCTTTTAGTTCAAACTGTATTGACTAGCTCAAGAAAGGGATTAAAAAGCAGTTTTAAGCATTTACAACATATTAATTTTCAAGCAATCACTAAATATGTACTTAATAGCCAAATATTCCTACTTATTTGTTTGTTGCCCCACCTTTCATAGGATTAACAGACTGAAATTAATCATTGTTTTATTTGGATATTAAAATATTTTGGTCCTCTGGTCATCTATAATTTTGAGAATTACTACTTCTGTCCCACTTTTTTCTTTTTTTTTTAAACATTTTTATTGTGGTAATATATACATAACCCAAAATTTACCATTTTAACTGTTTTTAAGTGTACTATTCAGTGGCATTAATTACATTCACAATATTGTACATCCATCATCACATCTATTTCCAAAACTTTACCAGTCCAAATAGAAACTCTAATCATTAAGAAATAACTTCCCAAACCCCTCTTCTCAGTTCCTGGTAACCTCAAATCTACTGTTTTACTCAATAAGTTTGCCTATACTAGATATTTGGCAAAGCATGAGCAAGAAAAGAAACAAAGATAAATTTGACTTCATCAAAATGAAAAGAAAAATTGCATCAAAAGACATTATCAACAGAGTGAAATGACAATTTACAGAATGAGAGACAATATTTGAAAATGATGTATCTGATAAGGGTTTAATATTCCAAATACATAAAGAACTCCTATAACTCAACAATAAAAAGACAAACAACTCTATTTTTAAAAAAATGGCCAAAGGACTTAAATACATTTCTACAAAGAACATATCAAAATAGTCAATAAATACATGAAAAGAAACTCCATAGTTTCAGTCATTAGATAAATGGATAATCAAAATGTAGCATATAGCTACAATGAAATATTCACCCATCAAAAGGAATAAATATGTGTTAGATGCTACAACATGGTTGAACTTTGGAAATATTATGCTAAGTAAAATAAACCAGACACAAAAGGACAATTATTTTATGATTCCTGCACTGTTTTTGTTCATCTTCAGCATTACTGAAATTGCTTCACTTTACCCACAGTGTTTCTAAAAGTCTGGCACTGTTAGTTTCTATCTTTTAAATCTGTTGGGATTGTGCGTGAATCAGCTGTATAGTACGTCCATTGTATCCTCATATAAAACATTGTTTCTTGCAGAGATTGCTAGACTTTGAGTGATAATGTACATTATAACATATAATAGTTAAAACACATAAACATACACATATATCTTAATCAATTCAGGAATCTATAACAAAAGTATCATAGACTGGTGGCTTAAACAACAAATATTTACTTCTTATAATTCTGGAGGCTGGGAAGTCCATGATCAAGGTGTGGGCAGATTCAGGGCCTGGTGAGAGTCCACTTATTGAGTCACAGAGGTCTGTCTTCTCAGTGTGTCCACACATGACAGAAGGGGTGAAAGAGCTTTCTGGGGTCTCTGTTATAAGGGTACTAATATCATTCATGAGGGCTTCACTTACGTCATGCAATCACTTCCCATCAGTCCCTCCTCCTAATACCATCATACTGTGAGTTATGAATTTGGAAGGGGGAGTGGGCGTGAACATAAACATTCAGGTTACTGAAACATGTATATTGAAGGAATCCTTGCATCAAACCTTAATGAAATAGAGTTTCTGTGATGATAGTTAATTCTAAGGAAAATGTAGAGGCCACTCTTGGTATTATTTATAAAAACACTATTACTTCAAGTAGAACTACGTGGAGAATTTGGAAAACTAGACAAATTATCTAAGCAGGAGAGAAATATGAATTTGGTGTGAATGTTCATATGCATTTTATATTTTTATGTTTTGCTTGATAAAAATGCAATATTAAAATATGGCCCAGGAGAAAACTAAATAGCTACTCAGACTTATTTTTTTTTCCTTAAGTTTCTTTTATTAAATAAAAATTAACCATTAGGTATTGTGAAACATGGAGAATAAAAGAGATATCTTTCTTATAACAAATTGTTGTATTTGTGTATAAGTTAAAGTATTTTTATGGAATTCTTATATTTAATACAAACATTAAAATTATGTTTAAAATGTACATCTTATAAGAATTATATTATTTATTAAAAGTAGGTCTAGCCTGTGAATAATAAAAACCACGTTGCATTGCATTTTTACTTCAAGAGAACTCTAGAATCCAGTATTTCTGATTCTTTTTCTGACTAAAAATCTCTAGTCTCAGAACCACAGCTGATGCCAAAGATAAATAGAATTGATTCTAAAGCAGCCTAACAGGCAACATAAAAACCATTTCTGCTGAACAAGTTCTTTCTACTTTGGGAATCCAAAGCCTAATCTTGTTACATTTGAATGTGTAACCCTGTCCTGTCACATTCTGATAAGCATCTTTTAGTGCTGGAAGAGCAATTTTCTCTTTAGCTTTAAAAACTTCTGCCTTTACTATAAATAGCAAGTGATTTATTGTCAACTTGCAAAGTTTATTTTTGAATTTACATTTATTTTCATTTGTGTGAATATTTTTAGGTTTTGGAAAGATATTGAAATTTGAAATGGTTTTGATTTGCACATATGGACTCGCTCTTCTTATTTACCTCACCTTTCTAACAATAACTCTCTTTATGTGTTATCCTTCAAAGGATCCTGACTTGGACTTCCTGTTGAGAATTATTTGGTCTTGAAAGATGAGGCAGAAAAATGATAAAGGGTAAACCATCTAGACACGATAGGAATTAATTCTTTATCAATGAGGTAGTTTAATTATCTTTTGATCTACTCTGCAAAAGTATTTTGGAATGTATCTATTGTTGTTATAATCATAGTACATTAACTTCTCAAACATACAACTTTTTAATATGGACCAAAAACATAAACTTCAATTGCATTCAAAATACAAATTTTAGCAATGGATAAAAGTGGTTCCCCAAATATATCCATAGCTACCACAAATTTTAAATTTCCATTTGTGTACCCCATACCACTATAACATAATTTATGAGAAAATAGGTGCCCAGGAAATTTGAGTTGAAAGAATGCCTTTCAATATTTGTGGTATCAGCTTGATCATTGTTCATTTTAGGGAAGAACTCTTGTGTCCATCTCCTCACGTTTCCATAGAAACTTCTATTAGAGTTACTTTCTTACTCCCTTCACTCACTTTTCCTCAGAAGACAAGGAAGGACTTGCTGATTTATGATTTTGGAAGAAAACATGAGGCTTATTAGTTTGGGATACTTCCTCTCTCTCCTTCTGATCTTTTATTTCTCTGTTATCCATCCCTTGAAATTCAGAGCCTGTCCTATTGTTTGATGGGCCGTTGTCTAATGTCAATGATTGAAGGGGGGGAGTGTAAATATGTTCATTCACATGGAATGCCCAATTTCTGTTTTCTGGATATATCTTTTATTTGCCTTCTGAACTCAGGTGGAGAATAGGGATGTTATTTTTGGCCTTCTAAAATTCTAATTGTTTGTAGAATACAAAATAGCTAGCAAGATTTCCCATGTTTGATGTTGTCTGAGAAACTGCTCTCAGGTTCCCTTCTACAATGAAAAAATATCCAGTTTGATCTCTCCTTAGAAGCTCTCCAAGGGACAGCCAGGAAATGTTTTTGATGCAATAAACCAGATAAATAAACAGGTTTTTGATTGTGCTATTCCTGTAGTTCTCTAACTTCAGCATGCAACAAAATGTCTAGGAGTCCTCTTTAAAATACAGATTTCTGTGCCCCTTCTGCAGAATTCATGACACAGAAAGTCAGTGGAGAGACTGAGAATTTGCATTTCTAACAGGTTTTCAGGTGATACTTATGCTGCTATTCCAGAGATCACATGTTGAGATCCATTGTGGCAGGCCAGTGATTCTCACACCTGGTGACACCTGAGACTCACTTGAGGTGCTTTAAAAATATTGATGTGTTGGCTCTACCTTCCAGATATGTAGCTTTGATTGGTGAGGAGCCCAGCTGTCAGTATCTGCTTCCTAAAAGCTCCCCCAGCTGTGTAGAATGTGCCGCAAGGGTTGTAAACCACAACAATACACCAAACTTAGCAAATCAATGATTCTGTAGTCATGAAAAGCAATGAGGGTCATGCTTGAAATCGCCCTTCCAGTAGTGACTGTTCTGCATTGGTTGAGCCATATTCATTTACTCCCACCAAGTAAGCTGATTTGTTTTACTTCCATAATCCCTCCTACACTTTTAGGTTATAATTGGAAATGTTATACTGAGTAGGGTGCACGATGACAAATAATTGATAAATGAGTCTTACTATTAGCCATTAAGTACGTATAACTCAAGAAGGATCATCACATTAACGTTGTTGCTACATGTGAAAGGATTAGAACTAAAACACCATGGTATATAAGACAAAATGTTGAAATGAAAGATGACATTTTACAACCAATTGTAAAGTATATCTGTGGGGACAGAAACCCAGAGAGCAGTTTCCAGGCTCTCGGCCTCATGAGGAGGGGTGCTGGCTGGGGTAGATGGCCATCAGCTGTGGCTAGTTGGCCATCAGCTATAACCCTTGAGCCATTGGCCACTAATATAACTGCCACAGCTATGTTGGGGAGTCAAGGAGAGTCAAGGGAAGTCACAGAGTCGGTCGGTTGGCAGAAAAGCGGACAGCAGGTCACACTTTGTGTGAATCCAACCTCCAGTGAGATTATAGTGGTATGACTCCCCTACCTATGGCTCCGTGGGTGTTCTTTGTTGGCCTCACCATATCCTGTGTTCTTATGTGGGGAGCAGGAGCTGAGACCCCGCATGACACCCCATGTGACAATATCTTTATATTTACAATTGATCAAGTAGTATTGTAGTCTACAGCCATTAAAGGGATAAGAAACAAGACTCATTGTCATGCGGGATGGCTCTCTGGTCCCGCTCCCCATATAAGAATGCAGGACATGGTGAGGTCAAAAAGGAACACCCACGGAGCCATAGACAGGAGAGTCATACCACTATAGTCTCGCTGGTGGCTGGGTTGGAGACACAAGAGGCAGGAGCCACACTATCTGCAACCCATCATCCATTTGTCTCTGCCAAATAATCTCACTTGCTAGCAATCCGCTTCTCTGCAATCTGCAATCCACACTCTGTCGCTTGCTAGCTCAGCCACCATCTTCTTGCTAGCCCCCATTTTCTGCTAACTGATATAACAGCAGTTATATCAGTGACCAATGGCTCACTGGTTACAGCTGACGACCAACTAGCCACAGCTGACGGCCATCCAATCACAGTTGATGGCCATTTACTACCTGAGCCAGCATCTTTCCACATGAGGCCAAGAGACTAGAAAATACACTCCTGGCTCTGTCCCCACACTCATTCAAATAAAATCTAGATATTAGCCCACCTAAAAATAAAACATTAATTAACAGGTGGTATTTTGTCAATGCAAAGGTAAACAACACTTTTCAGACCAAAAATATGCTAGCTAATGTGTCTGTGCCATTTTTAATAAATAATATATAATTGCTTGAATGGATAGCATGTTCCACCCAATCTTGAAGTAGCTTAACCTATTTAAACATATTCGTACTTCAGTCTAGAAAACAAGGTTCTCTGTCTTTTATCATGAAGATAGAAAACTAACCATTAAGCATCTATTAAATTAAAAACTGTGAAATGAAAAAAGAAAAAAAAAGAAAACAATAGCAGTGTATTCCTAACGCATATTCATAGTTTTGTATTCTTCCAAGGAGTGAAAGTTTTCTGAATGAATGGAAAAGTCTGTAAACTGTGATATTTTTCTTTGTTTAAAAATGCTGGTGATCCTTGTGCTCAAGAATTTGAGGGTCCCTGTTATTCAAATGTCAACCTAAGGCAATAGACTCTGAAATGCACTATGTACAATGGAAAATCATTGCAAAATGCTCTGGTTTCACTTTATGACATTCCTGACTGATACTGGGCACAAGTTGTCAACTGAGATAAACTTTCAGGTGAAACTCAATTGGAATAAAATAGCTTATTATCCTCCACAGACAAATTCTGCGGAAATAAGTTCTCTGGTCCTGGGACTCATTTCCTTACATTTTTAGATTCTACCACTTCTGTATTACAACGTCCATGCAATTTTCAAATTAAAAAAAAAAAAAAAGTTACCCTTTCCATTTTCCTAGGTATCCTTTGATAAATGACATTAAATTTGTATTCTTACCCTTGCTGACCGAGGCCACTGTTTATTCAGGGAGGCTCAAAAAGTCTTTGCCCTGGTAGTTCTCAGCTGAAGTTCCTTCAAACTTAAAGCCCTTTTCTGGGTCAATTCCAAAGGACTACTTCATTTAAATATCAGCTTTTACAGAGATGATCCTTCTGACCCTAATTAAATGGAGCCACGTCCTTTACCACTTTCCAGGAAAATGCTATCTTTTAAGAATAAAGCCTGAAAAATGCAAACTAATGAAGATATTCCAAGCTAAACAAAACTACTAATAAAGAGAAGCCAGCTATTCAAAAACTAGCACAGACTAGGACCTTAAGAAAATTAACTTAATGGTAAGAGATTAAAAATATATGCAGTCATCTGGGTCAATAATGCTAATTGTCCCTAAGCTGGATGTGATCTCGCTTAGCTATGAACTATCATAACACTTGGCTTGAACCACATCTTTGTAATTGTGATTACAATTGTGATTTTGGGTCAACTACATAACTGTTCTGAGCTTCAATTTTTTAACCCATAAAATGGGGCTATAAATAGTCAAAAATGACTGGTGTGAGAAAATGCAAAGTACTTAGTACAATAGCACCTGCATTATACATCAAATGTATATGAATTTTTTTAGGGTATACATACACTATAAAAATACCCTAAAAATAAATTTATTGTACCAGAATAATAGGAACCACTTATACAATAATAGGAACCACTTATATAATGTACCAGAATAACAGGAACCACTTATTCTATTATTCCAAATAGTACATGAATTAGTATATTTAATTCTCACAATAATCTTATGAGGTTGAACCTATTATCATCTCCTTTTTACTGATAAAGAGATTAATGCGTGGAGAATCTTTACCAAAGGTCAAACAAGTAAATTGTTGAGCTGTGATTTAACGTAGGTAAACTAACTGTAGCAATTGTCCTCTTAGCCCCTTTGTTCAACTACCTCTGTTGCACTGAATTATTGTCACCATACATGTCTTGCAATGATGTGAAAAATTTTTTGGTTTCTGATCATTTTAGTATTAACCCAGAAATTGTGTGTGAGGAGGTTGATATATTTTTAAATGTACCACACTTACTCTGCTGCATATGGAGATCCATTCGTTCTTTGTTCCATGAGTTTATTGGATCTGCTAATTTGTACACAGTTTAAAAATAAACTTAATATTATAGAACATAGAGTTAATTCCTAGGGGATACAGAATGGCAATCAGAGAGTCTCAAGCCTCCTATGACCTTTATCTCTCTAGAAGTTACTGATATTCATTCTGAGTACAGAGAATCCTGAGATTCTTATTAAAGTAAGGAACCCAGATCCCTTCCTTAGAGATCATGGTTCAACAAGTATTGAAATCTATATTTTTAATAATTAGTCCAGATAATTCTTATGATCATTAAGTATAGAGAAACCTCATCTATCAAAAAATGACAACAAAGTGTAATTCTGTGATAATTTTAACAGTATTAGGCATTAATTAATACTTAATTCGGTATTATTGATTAATTCCAGGTATTGACATGAAATTAACAGATATAATGAGAATATCATTTCTAAAGTAAGAGCTTCAAGTATATGACAAAACTGATCTTATTGTTTCAAAGCAGTTGTTCATACTACTAAAAGTATTGGAGGAGTCACATATCCAAAATATGACAAGTGAAATCAAAACTGAGTGTGTTGACCTGATCTAAAAGCAACCGTCCTAAGAATTTTTAGACTGAACTCTTCAAAGGAATCTGTCCATACTCCCAATGATTTTAGTTCTCAACACTTAACTTAAATTCAGGTTTCAGTTTTTATTGTTCGCAAATGAGGATTTAACATGGCATAGGTTATTTGAGTTAAGAGTGCATGCCTAATTATGGGGCACAGGCATTTCCATATGTACACTTGTGCATGTACTGTCTTTCTGCCCTTGGGGAAGGCACGAGGAGGACTTTGGGGTGATAGATCAGTTTCTAATATGATAACTGTATTCAGTCATATCCCAGGATGAGTGACAGACTTTACACTGTAAGACAGTTAGGATGGTTGCCGTGGAGGAGAAGGGAAATGTTAGATCTTAAGGGAAAGAAGTAAAATTGAGACAAATTAATGTCAGGAACCTTCTTCAGACCTCAGATGGGCTATGAGGTAGCATAATTCGGAATTTAATGATGCGGATTTTGGTTTTGTCTGGCTTCTCTCGTCTAAGGAAATATATACAACAAATGTGCTTTTATACAAAGTGATAGCACAAGGTGGTTGCCACTAAAAGGGGATTTCACTGGTAGTGTTATAAGCTTGGCACTATAGGTGCTTCAGAGTGAGAATCATGTGTCCTCATTTTCTTCTTGTTATGTAATTATACCGTGTTTCCCCGAAAATAAGACCTAAATGGAAAATAAGCCCTAGCATGATTTTTCAGGATGACATCCCCTGAACATAAGCCCTCCTGCATTTTTTGGAGCAAAGGTTAATATAAGACCCGGTCTTATTTTTGGGGAAACATGGTAGCTAACACTACAACAAATAGATTTTTTCATGTTTCCTTGCAAAACCCTGAAAGGTACTTCTATTGGTCTTATAGAGAAGGAAACTGAGGCTAAGAGGTGAAATAGTTTGCCCAAGTTCACATATGGCTAGTAGTAGATGTGAGATATGGACCTAGATATGTGAGACTCCGGAATTTTTAATAAGAACACTGAACTGTTACTAGCACTGTTTATCCTACTTACTGTCCTACCTCAGTCGTAACAAAATAGTGTCCATATGAGAAACTTAAAGATGTCTCTTTTCACCCTATGGAGATTTACCTCAGTCATACTGACCCTGGCTCCATCTTGGACATTTCATCTCATTTCTAGTCACTAAGCTGCCTGAGACCAAATCTCCATCTTTGAATTCCAGTTCTCCTGACTAGACATTCCCATACAAAACTTCCTGAATCTCTGGGTTGATTTGATTGCTTTTTCTTCTAATTTATTTAGCTGCATCTTTGTTCCCTTATTTTAATTTTTCTTCTTTTATGATAAATATATGTAAAGCTCTAAAGTTCTAACTACAGCTTTTGCTGTGTCTTACAAATTAACATTGTGTATGCATCATTAACAATCTTTAAATATTTTTTAATTAACCTTTATTTTTATTTTTTAAATTAAATTTATTGGGGTGACAATGGTTAGTAAAATTGCATAGGTTTCAAGTGTACAATTCTGTAATACATCATCTATATATCAAGTTGTGTGCCCAGCACCTAGAGTCAGTTCTCTTTACATAACCAAATCTTTGACCCCCTTACTCTCTTCTACCATACTCCCTCACCACTTACCCTCTGATAACCACTGCTGTCTGTGTCTATGACATGAGTTTTTGTTTGTTTGTCTTGTTCTTTTGTTGCTTTCAGTTTTATATCCCACATATGAGTGAAGTCATATGGTTCTAGGCTTTTCCTGTCTATTTCACTTAGCGTAATAATCTCAAGATCCATCCATGTTGTTGCAAATGGCAGTATTTCATCTTTTCTTATGGCAGAGTAGTATTCCATTGTGTATATATGCAACATCTTTATCCAATCATCTACTGGAGGACATTTTGGTTGTCTCCATGTCTTGGCCACTGTAAATAAAGCTGCAATGAATTTTGGAGTACGTTTATCTTTATAGATAAATGTTTGCAGATTTTTTGGGTATCTTTAAATGCAAGGATTATTCAGTGAGATAATAATTTCCATATATCGGACTTTTGTCATCAATCTGTTATTAATTCCTAATTTTATTGCATTGTGAGCAAAAACATAGTATATGTGATTTTGGTGTTTTATAATTTATTGAGTGTTTAATGATTATTAGTGAGATAATTCATATATATATATTATAATTGTTATATTATGATTTATTTTTGTTATTTTATATTTTCATATGTTGTAGTTGTTTTTTCTTTCTCCCATTAGAGATAGTGTTTTCTTCTTTGGTTTAAAGTTATGTATTCTTTTGTTGTTATTGTGCATAACTGTAACTTTAGAACCATACTAATGATTTCTATCTTTATTGATTTTCTGAACATATCTACCACTTCTACTTCTATCCTCCAATCATTTAGCTTTTCTTTTACATTTTCTATTGGTTTATACTTTTCTGCTGCTTTCTGGGAGAGGATCTATCTTGCCCCTAACAAGCTCTGAGTATTTTTAACAGGCTCTTATGTCCTTTGGTCTCAATATGCTGATAGTGTCTAAAATTTTAGTATCAGCTTACTAAGAATGTACTTTGCCTTTTTCTACTTTTG
This sequence comes from Rhinolophus hipposideros, assembly GCF_964194185.1. NCBI lineage: Eukaryota > Metazoa > Chordata > Mammalia > Chiroptera > Rhinolophidae > Rhinolophus > Rhinolophus hipposideros. Next base: position 78,769,960 of record NC_138052.1, on the reverse strand, counting down.
TCTTAGATTTCTTTCCCCTCCTAAAAAAAAAAAAATAGTTAAGTCTTTGACTATTTTGCTTCCCATAGTCTCTTATAGCAACTCTTAAATTGTTAAACCCGTTTCTCCAAAAGTATTTTCGATGAGGGTCTTTGTACACTAAAACTTCCATGGCTGTTACTTCCATTATACTCTAATTTTTCAGCTCTTTAATCATATTTTCTGTCTTTTTTCTCCTGCTTTCTGGGAGAATTCTTATATATGATATTTATGTGTTCTTCAGTATGTATAAATCTTGCTATTTATCCCACTTGTTTCCTAGGATGGAGAGTACTAGGTATGACAGAAGCATTGTTTATCATGCCTATTTGCTTCCACTTCCCCAGGCAATTACGCTCATCAAATTTTTATCTTTAATTTTGTTTTCTCTTTTCAAAACAACAGGATTGGGAGACGGCAGTCCCCTTATATTTGTAATCCATCAGTTACAAAGTGGGAGCAGAACAACGAATATTGGAAGGTGACATCTCAGTCCACATCTATTTTCTTTACCTTCTTGCCTGATATTATTCTATTTCTGTGACATTATCATGCAGAGACCCTAATAGTTTGGACAGTCTCTGCTAATTTTTGAGCTGAAGGGTAAGGCACTGGTTGGCCAAGGCAATAGATATTAGAGAATTAATTAAAATTTTGTTTCTCTCACTCTTATCTGTGACTACCTTTCACATCAGGCATTAGCCTTGACCTCTCACAAATGTGGCAGATAAAGTCAGCCTTTGTTCTTTCCATGTTATCTTATAGTTTCTATTTTGTTTTGTTTTGTTTTGATAATAGGAACCGAGTTTCTCTTTATTGCTCTAGTTTAAGGTTGATGTTAAAGGTTAAAGTTAGCAGTTAGGCTCTTTTGCCATCTTAAGAATCCTTAAGTTTCTGTATTAGCAGAACCTTGGTTTCCCAAACTCTTTGAGACTTTAGATAAATTGGGGCCTGTCTTGTTCTAGTTGGCCAGGCCCTACATGCACACATGCAAACATATGTACACATCATGAAACTAGAGTTCCACCTTTAGATCCCAGACACGTTTACATTCCCATTGTTAGCTAATCTCCTGTGCACCTGACCATTTGGATATTTGAACCTATCTGGAGTGTTAGTGTTAATCCTGTCAGGAAAACTGTCATTTAATATAGAGGGTACCAAAAAAATATATACACATTTTAAGAAAGGAAAAAAACTGTATTAAAATTGTAATAATATATACCGATAACAAAAGATGAATACAAGTCATGTGGATACATTTTTTGGCACCCCCGGTATAAGGAATGGGGTATACAGTTATGGAGGATAGTAAAGGCAAAAGAGACGACCAAAGTAACACTGAGATAGCAACTGCAGGAAGCAGAGACTGCTGCTGTTGCTGGGGGAACACTCAGATGAGAATGGGGATGTCAGCACACAGAATCTTGGAGAAGGGGCACTCTAGAGCTCATACTAAGACCTCTGAAAAGGCACCAGCCAACCGGGCCGATATCTGTGGCTACAATGATATTGGTACTGAGAGTATACAAGCAATTGGAAACTGGACCAGGTGTTACAGCTCAGTGATGCTAACAGAAAGAAAAAGCAGACTGGAAAGAGATCTTCTGTTTCTCTCCTCCACCCTTCCAGTCTTCCTCTAAGCCACCTACTAGCATAGCTGAACAGGGAATCAGCTGAAAAGGAGAAGTGTGATTTGCACAGTGTCAGTCCCAGGATCACAAAGCAGAGTACAGGAGAGTGGGTTTGGAGCTGAACAATCATTTCATTACTAACTGCTCTTGGATTTTCTGCCTACTTCATGGGCAACACACTTGCATTTACCTATATGGATCTCTTCCAGTCACCTGCCAACTTGCCTGGTATGACATCTAGTGAGCACTAGTCATATTCCAGGTTGGATATCCAACAGAAAGGGAATGGGCTCTGGGAAGCCTTTAAAGCTATATGTGCCAGAGGCTCCCAAAGCCATAGGTCTCATCAACTATTTTCTGCACTTAAAAGGTCAGATTCCAGAAGAACATGACTTGAAGACTCTGATTAAAGCTTGCAGCAGCAGGTATATTTATCTGAATAAGGGACCGTTATTTCTATCATCACTGAGAGAAATGGGAACAGAGCTTATTCCTCATTTCTGATTTAGGTGGATGAGTAAAAAAAATCATGCATAGATTAGAAGACCTAATGCCCAAAGAGATTAGATGACTTGCTTCAGGTAATATAGCTCATTAATGCCAGAACCATATCAATCTTCTGACTTACTCCTGTGTTTTTTCTGTTACATTAGGGTATCAATTCAGTATCACTTTAATTGTAGATATAGACAATGCACATTTATATATGTATATATATATATATATATATATATATATATATATATATATATATGTACATACATATATAATATATATATACACACACACACACACAGAAATATATATTATATATATCTTCCAAAAATTTGGCTGAGTGTATCAGAAGATATGAGGTTGAAAAGAGTACATTTTTTTTTCTCTCTGCAGTTTGTGATATAAAAGGAAAGATAAAACATGTATGTACATAGCTATAATCCAAGATAGAAGGAGACATTCTCTCCTGAAGCAAGGTAAGTAAGTAGAGTAGAGATCATTAATATGTGGGAAAAAATAGAATCTATCAAAATTCCTCAAAATGACCACTCCAAATAGTCAAGGAATGCCAAATATTTAATGCAGGAATTTTATATAATTTAAAGTATTACAGATGATAATTGCAAAAAATTTGTCTTTTAACATCAAGTGTAAGTTACCTAAATTTTCTAATTTACAATGTTTTTAATGCCATTTCCAGTAAAAATAAGCAAAGACAACACAAAACCCAGAAAAACTATATAGCCACAAGGATGAGTTCTCAATTTTTTTTTTTAGTTAAAATTTGTTGGGTGACAATTGTTAGTAATGGTACATAGGTTTCAGGTGTATAATTCTGTAATACACATTCTGTATATCACATTGTATGTTCACCACCCAGAGTCAGTTCTCCTTCCATCACCGTATATTTGATCCCCCTTACCCTCACCTACGACCCCTTTGCCCCCTTACCCTCTGGTAACCATTAAACTATTGTCTGTGTCTGTGAGTTTTTGTTTTTTCATTTGTTTTTCTTGTTCCTTTGTTGTTTTCAGTTTTATATACCACATATCAGTGAAATCATATGGTTCTCTGCTTTTTCTGACTGAATTATTTCACTTAGCATAATAATCTCAAGATCCATCCGTATTGTTACAAATGGCATTATTTTATCTTAGGCAGAATAGTATTCCATTGTGTATATATACCATATCTTCTTTATCCAATCATCTATGGAAAGACACTTTGGTTGTTTCCATGTCATGGCCACCATAAATAAAGCAGCTGCTTTCCATCATAGTATTGGAAGTCCTAGTCAGAACAATCAGGGAAGAGAAAGAAATAAAAAGCATCTGAATTGGGAATTAAGAAGTTAAATTGTGACTTTTTGCAGATGGCATGATGCTACATACAAAAAATCCTAAAGACTATCAAAAAGCTATTAGAAACAATAAACAAATACAGTAAAATTTCTGGCTACAAAATTAATGTACAAAAGTCCATTGCATTCCTACATACTAACAGAAAAAGAAAAAAAATCCATTTGCAATTGCAACAAAAAGAATAAAATACCTAGGGATAAACTTAACAAAGAATGTGAACGACCACACACTGAAAGTTATATTAAAAAAAAAAAAAATTGAAGAAGACACAAAGAAATGGAAAGACATTCCATGATCATGGATTGGAAGAATCAACATAGTTAAAATGGCCATGTTACCCAAAGCAATATACAGGTTTAACACAATCCCCATCAAAATCCAATGACATTTTTTAAAGAAATAGAACAAAAAAATCATCAGATTTGTGTGGAACCACAAAAGACCCTGACTAGCCAAAGCAATCCTAAGAAAAAAGAACAATGCTGGAGGTATTATTACACTCCCTGATTTTAGCTTATACTACAAAGCAACAATAATCAAAACAGCATGGTATTGGCAGAAAAACAGACACACAGACCAATGGAATAGAATTGAGAACCCAGAAATAAACCCACATATATATGGACAGATAATTTTTGACAAAGAAGCCAAAAACCTAGAGAAAAGACAGCCAATTTAATAAATAGTGCTGGGAGAATTGGAGAGCCACGTGCAAGTGAATGAAACTAGATTGCTGTCACCGTGTACCAAAATTAACTCAAAATGGATCAAAGACCGAAACATAAGACCTGAAACAATAAACTGCATAGAAGAAAATATAGTTACTAAACTTAGGAACCTTGGGTTCAAAGAGGATTTTATGAATTTTACTTCATAGGCAGAGAAGTAAAAGTTCATTTTTAAAAAATGGGAGGGAGCCTGTATCCACTAGAACTATGGGGATTACAAAATTGCATCATTATGTATTTTGTGTTAAAGTAGCTATCAATTGCAACACTAATTTATTGCTCAAATGTTGAAGAACACAAATCACCTCCAAATAGTTGAGTACAAATAAACTTCAAATAGTTCAGCTATTTACCATAGAAGTAATACAAATACGGATCTTGACAAAAGGAGCTAAGAATTTTTATGTCGATCATTAGGCTATTTTGCTGGTAATATCAAATACTATTAACTGTAGTGCTAAGACTGAAGACATAATAATGATATATGAAGAAGAAAATTTCATAATCACCAATAGTAAAAGAAAATCAGGATAAAGTTCCAAAGCAGTGACAGGCCTTTTGGGTTTTATTTGTTGATTTGGTGAACTGGTATCCATTGTTCCCAGAATGCTAATAATGTTGTAAAAAATCCTGAGATATTCTTACATTTTCTCCATTGCCTTTAGGCAGGAATTTCTTGAAACCATTCAAGAAAACTGCCAACATACTTTGGACATTTGCTGGAACAATTTAGAATCAGAAAATTCTTTTAGCTAAAGTATCTCTCAGAAATGTAAGCTCATTTTCTATTAGCTAAGGGGTGTGGGGGGAGGGAGATGAGGATAAAGGGGATCAAATATATGGTGATGGAAGGAGAACTGACTCTGGGTGGTGAACACACAATGGGATTTATAGATGATGTAATACAGAATTGTACACCTGAAATCTATGTAATTTCACTAAGAATTGTCACCCCAATAAATTAAAAAAAAACGCAAATTAATACTTCACTTGTGTCTTTTTTACCCATCAGTATCAAAAAGCAGTTTTAAGTCTCCTTTAATTTATCTCAAGATTTTTCAACCTCAACACTATGGACATCTTAGGCTGAACACTTCTTTGTTGTGGGGGGAAGGCTGTCCTGTGCATTGTCAGAATGTTTAGCAACACCCTTGGCCTCTACCCACTAGAGGTCAGAAGCATTCACTCCTCCCGTTGTGACAACCCATTTTGCTTCCAGACATTACCAAAGGTACCCTGTGGGCAGAAACCTGTGGTTGAGAACCACTGCTTTATTTTTTTAAAGACTGCCTCTAACTTAAAGTATTTATTAGATTAGTACCTCATTATACTAATTGAATCTATTTCAGGCAAACATGGGCATTGAGTTTGGAGAATTTATGGGGTAAAAGAGATGTGGAATTGGGAAGATGGGCTTGAAGAATATAGGACAATGAAGCATTTTACCATTCGTATTCTGCATTCATGCTCTTAGTAGACATTTAATATATATTTGTCAAGTAAACTGACCATTAAAGAGAAACCAGGTGTAGGGATTTCTGGGATGCAGAGATAAAAGTCATAAGAGGAAAGTGGAAGAAATGTAGTTAAAGAGGATATAAGTCAATATAAAACTGACACAGGCATTGCAGTCAAATGTTTAAGGCACAGCAAGATTTTGCTGGTATTCAAAGATTTCAGACCTGGTTCTCAATCTTATGGTATTCTGACCCATCAGAAGAGGAAAAAGGGCTCTACAAGTGGTCCAAAAGGGGTTTCTTGGGACACTGAGAGTCCTGAGTCAGACAGGGACCTTGAGCACTATTGGGGTTTGGTGAGGAGCTACATGTAAGGTACAAAGAGAGGTCCAAAATAGATCATAAACAAAAGAAATGAAGGCATGAGTTTGGGGTCAGACAAGACTGAATATTGAGAATGTACACAGATTGGGAAATATGACTGGCTGGGCAAGCCTGCAGAACCTTTCCTGGTGTTAAAGATCTCACGGAGCATGGAGTTATGGGTCCAGGACACCTTGGGCTTACTCTTAGTAGGATACTGATGTAGGAGTTTCTTACACAATTATTTTGAGTAGCTGCGTGTGGTAAGTTCTGTGTTTTCATATACATCTTGTAGCACATTGCCAACCTCAAACACTTTCGCTACTCTTCCTGTAACTAGATCACTTACTATGTTTTTCTTACCCACAGAAGAAACATTTTTCTCTGCATTTTCTGTCTTGTTTAAATTTATGCAGCCATAGTTATTTTAACTAATTTTACTGTCTCTCTATATGAAAAAAATAGTGTAAGAAAATAAATATTATTTCATCTATAATTATTGGTTCTTATATTTATTTTTAAAAAAAGGAAACATGAGAAACATCACCTAATTAAATGGGAAATATGGGCTTCAAATGTACTTAGGGTACAGGATTTAACATCTGGAAACAACTGTGCATGAAAAGTTAATTTCAGTTTAAATATTTTCTCTAGGAGTTGTCTTAGAATACTCTTCCGAAAACAAAGGATTAAACTATTTATTAGATTTTCAAGTGTTTCCCTAAATATTCAAATGAAATAGTGAGGTGGTGAAATCTCTCCTTTGGCTTAAGATATTTTCCACTGATTTATTGTAAATACACAGCATGTTATAATTCAGATGCATGTTATAAATACTTTGACCTAATTTCCGAAGCAAGAAAATATGATCCATCTTTGATATCTTTAGATATTATTTTAATTGTTTGATAAATTTACTAAATTGTATATTTTAATTGAAAAACTGGCTACTGGAAAAAATTTCAGCATACATTTTATTAATCCAGATAGACTGTTTCTACATCATGATATACAACTATATTTTTCTTGATAGTATAAGATTTTCTTTGAGTCTCTGTAATGATATCAATCACAGTTGGCCATATGTTACTAATATTTGTATTTATCTATTTCTGTTATTAATTTAGGAATAGCAAATGTTATAGTGGCCATTCCCTCTTTCCTTTCCCTTAGCAGATATTGCTAAGTATTCTTAATGCGCAAGCTACACACAACCTTAGAATCCATCTAAATATGGCACTCCAGGCAGCTATTAATAATTTTTAGAGTGGGGATGAGTCTTCATGATGGCCAGTTTTATATGTCAGCTTGGCCAAGCTATCACACCTGTCATTCAATCAAACACTAATTTAGATGGTGCTGTGAAGGTATTTTAAAATGTGATTCACATTTATAATTAGTTAAGTTTATGTAAAACCAATTATTTTGAATAATCTAGACAAGCCGGATTCAATCTGTTGAAAGACATTATGAACAGAATTGAGATTTCCCTGAGGAAAAAGAAGTTCTGCTTGTGGAGTATAGCATCTGCTCCTGCTGAAATTTCCAGTCTGCTTTTCTTTATGGACTGCTGTACAGATTTCAAACTTGTCAGGTTAGCCCCGCTATCATTTAATCCAATTCCTTGCAATCTATCTATCTATCTATCTATCTATCTATCTATCTATCTATCTATCTATCTATCTACCTACCTACCTATCTACCTACCTATCTATCTTCTTCTATCTACTATCTATCATCATCATCATCTCTCTCCTACAAATTCTATTTCACTTGTAAATACGCTTTCATTATCATGAACATAGGACACTTTTGGGCAAACATCAGAGGACACCATTAATTCATTGTGATGTATTTGCTCAGTGCGGGGGGATGTAATTGATGAACATTAAGAAGTATAATGTCCAGAAAAATAATATTTTATTGCTACAGTATTTAAATTTTGTTTTTAAATCTGAGAACCTTCTTTTAAAAGCACTGTAGTCAAAGTGGATCATGTTCAGAGAAGTCCAAACTGGTTGATGAGAAATAAACCATATCATATAAAGGAACTACCAAAACCACTGTATTCCTTAACTTTATACAGTGAAATATTTCAATTATTTCTCGATAAAACTGGAAAAAGTTATGATGTTTTATAAAGTCGTGTATCATCCCCAACTCTTATGCCATGTTACTAGCCAAAAAAGGACTTCCAAGTCTCCTCATTTCTAATCCAGGCTCATTTCTTTCCTAAATTGTTGACAGTGAATTACTGAGAAAACATGGACATGTAAAATTTCATTCCCAAATTGAGGGAGACAAAAGTTTAGAAACGTTTCTATTTGAAGAGATCATTTTCATCCCTCATTTTTCTGTTATTTAGTTGTTTAAGTTCACATGTTTTACAAAAATTGATCAGGTTCCCTGTTCTAAAAGACAGCACCAGAGTTCTCTAACTTGTATCTAAGCTGGGAAGAAAATTAGTAGTGGAAATAACTTCCATTTCTTCATAAGAATAAACGAAGAAATAATATTGTTAATATAAAACCGAGCACTCATGAATTTAATCCTCAAGTTTTAATATTTACCTTAAATAAAACTAAATCAACACAAGATCCTTGAAGTTTGCCTAATTTTGATTACATCATTTCCTCTAGTCCTTCATAAGCATATTTTTGAGGTATCAGATATAAAAATAGTTAATTTACTGTCTTCCTCTCATCTATACATGATTCTTCTTTTCTTAATTTTTACTTATACTATAAAGCAGAATTGAAGACATTAAACACTGGGTCTGTTTTTATATTATTATCAATAAACACATGCACACATATGCAATACCCATGTGCTTATTTCATGATCAGTCATTTATAAGTAGCAAAGCAGTTAAACAATTTCTTTTTTGCCTACTGCTATTTCTAAAGTTAATTCAAAAGTAAAGACACTCAAAATACTCCTCATAGAATTTCAGTTCTTCTAAATTACTACTTTGAGAATTTTTTCAAGTTAGAAAAATAAAATTTTCTTACAAAATATTTTTTTATTCTTTGTTTAATCTGGATTCAGCTAAACCACTTGAAGAAGCAAAGTTCTTAAAGTTCTTAAAGTGATTTGAGGATAAAAATAGAAATTATTCATTGTACCTGAGACTCAACCTTTGAGTCTGTTTAAGATTGAGTCTGTTTAAGATCCCTTGATAGTCAATGAGCAGTTACAGTTTTCTTTTTCTTTATATCATGCATTTTGGAAAAAAAAAAAAAAAAACAGACAGGGTATGGTAACAGCACCCTTCCAAGATATGATCAATCCTGTTTTACTATGCTTTCAAAAAAATGATTTTTAGGTTTCTCTAGAAAAGTGGTTTCCTTCATATGTCTCCTTTTAGCTTTGCATGCTTGCATTTCTTTACTTCTTTTTTTCTATAAATTTATTGGGGTGACAATTGTTAGTGAAGTTGCATAGATTTCAGGTATACAATTCTGTATTACATCATCTATAAATCCCATTGTGTGTTCACCACCCAGAGTCAGTTCTCCTTCCATCACCATATATTTGATCCCCCTTACCCTCATCTTCCTCCCTCCACACCCCTTACCGTCTGGTAACCACTAAACTATTGTCTTGAGAGTATAATTCTAAGCGAAAAAAGTCAGACAGAAAAAGCAGAGAACCCTATGATTACACTGATATGTGGTATATAAATCAAAAACAACAAAAGAACAAGACAAACAAATGAGAAACAAAAACTCATAGACACAGACAATTTCTTTTCTTCTCTGAATACTTTAGCATTTCATAAACTTCAGCAGGTTGGGGCAAGTGGTAGTTGCTATTGTTATTTGATTCACATTGTATATTGACAAATTTTCTCCCCAAAAATCAAAATATAAATCCAACAATTTGAATACAATTTTTGAATTGAATTATAAGTTCTTAGAGTTCAAAGATGAATATTTTATCCTATTTTACCTCATGATAATGTGCTAAAATAGAAAAGGAAATTCATAATTAATCACAATTAATTCCTTTGTCATTTAGTTTCAGCTTTCTTTACAACAAACCTAGAATAATCTATAAATAATTACCAAAGATCTCATGAAAGCACTTATGTCTGTTTTATTTTGAATTAGCAACTTTAATTAAACAAACAACTTTCCTCTTGAGTCAAACACATATTTAAACATATATTGAATCATTGGTCAATATTCTACAGAGCTAATTTCATGTAAAAATGAAAGCTACCATTTATTATTGAGTGCTTAATTTGTACAGTTGCTGTGATAGCACTTTGAAATAATTATTCTAACTTTACTGATGAGGAAATGGATTTTCTATTAGAGAGCTTAACTAAATTTTCCAGAGTCACACACTATTTGTTTGAGGATCAAGAATTTGAACTCATGTCTGAAATTCTAGCTTTGGTATTCTTTAAAATTGTGCTAGAAAATTTGAAGAATTTTAGTTTGGTTGAGAAATAAAAACACAAATACATTTACAATAACTGTTTGTCTTCAGAAAGAATAAGCACTCTAAACTTCATTTTGATTATTTTAATGGATATTTGTTGTTATCTCTTGAGACCACTGACTTGGGAAATCTCAATAATATGGAGACTAGAATACATGAGCTAACTTCTAAAGCAATTTTCATGACAGCAAGTTCATATTATGTTTATAACAATACTGTTTATGATGAACTTACTTCTCTATGCCTTATAAGAAGCATTTAAAAATGGTTTGGGGTTCGTGTCATATGCACAGGGTAGTTCTCAGTTGTCTTTTTGCCCCAGTTTATCTGAGAATAGGGTACATTTATCTTAGTAACATTGGATCATGACAGTGATATTAATATTTCTTGGTCTAGGACGAGAGGTGATATTTGTTTTTTCTCCCCCCACTTTCCATCTGCCAGTTATGTTTCTGGGCAAAAAGTGATCGAGGAAGGCAAAGTCCCTGTTCCCTTTTTGCTGATACCCAAATGGTATCAGGATGTTTAAGGCAGATTTTCTGTATAGTTAAAATATGCTTCCATGTGATTCAGCTGTTTTCTCCCTCCACAGCATGTTGAAAAGCACTGTTTAGAATATGTGTTTCTTGTTAATGACTATAGTTACAATAAGCAATTTTGACAGGTTTTAAAAAAACAAAAATGTTCACCTATTCCCAAACAGAATAAATAGTGGGATGAAAAAGGAAGAAAATAATCATGAAACTGGAAATATTGATGTACTGCTTGTCAAAACCAGATTAACTATTAAAAGAGAAAAATCAGTCTTAGAACAGCAGATAGAAAATAACTTACCAGAAGACTTTAGGATGAAAAGAGCCAATGCTGATCTTACTGGTAGAATCCTTATTCTTTTTTTCTGGAAAAAAATGTACCTCAGACAGTCTATGTTGCCGAGTCTTTATCTTTCTTGGTATTATTTCTGATATCCCTGATTATTTGAGTCTTTGAATATCTTTATCTAGGCAGATCCAACTACTTTTAAAAAAATATTTTATTGTCAGGGCCCAGAAAAGTGAAAATAAACTGGCTATATATTTTAATCTTTTTCTGCATACTGCCTGAATCCTAAGAACAAAAATATTTATATGGTACGAGGCAATGCATAAAATCTCTCCTATATATTTAGGTAAATGGATTTTAATGAATCAATCCAGAAAACTATAACTAGCAAACTTTTGTGTGTGTGTGTTTGTGTGTGTGTGTGTGTGTGTCTGTGTGTGTGTGTAGAGGGATGGGAGGAATGAGACAACAACAAAAAAATTAAAGATAGCACTGAAAATATATTTGCTATGGTTGAATTACCTAACTTTAAAGTCAACCAGGAGAGACTTAAATATTATCATCTATGATAATTATCTATTTTTAAGATAAGTCATCCCTTAAGAGATAATCCTGATGGGACTTGATTTGTATGGTTGTGGGAAATGACTACCATGAACAACTTTTCTCAAAGTAACCCACTCTGCTTTTTATAATGTCAAACTTATCCTCATGGACATTGTAGCTTCAATCTTGCAGGCAAAGAAGTCTAGCAGAGGTAATGTGTGCAACTTAATTCACTATATCAAGAAAGGAGTCTATGGAATCACATAAGCCCAGAAAGTGTTAATAAAAACTGCAATTAATATGTCAAGAAAGGCAAAACATCTTTATGGAATTGATATTTGGTAAGATGAGATTTCCTGACTCTCCCATGGGGATTTAATAAAATTATCTTTATTAACAATACTGTTTTGACAAATATTAAAATATTTTATAGAAAGAAATAGATAGTATTTGCAATATCTTTGGTCTTAGCTAATCGCTATGTCTTTTCCCTAGCTCCCCATTTCCTCATGCTCTAATTTTTAAACCAGTGTTTTAATTACTTAAATGTTTTGTGCCTTCTATAAAAGCTAAGTGTGGGATCTGGAAAGTATGAAAAACACACAGTGAGTATAATTTTAAGCAATGATCAAATCACCTATGATTAAAACTGTCTAGTGATTAGAGAGAATTACATGCACTCTTTTCACCATGGTCTGTAGCATCGTATGTAATCTATCCCTGTCCTACATCACTGATCTCATGTCATGTTGCACTTCTTTCCATTCTACAAATATTTATTGATTATCCGCTGTACGCCAGTAATTCTTCTAGTTGCCGGACGTCTAAAGTGAAAACACAAGCAACATGGTGTACCTGCTCTCATAGAGTGAGTCTTCTAACAGGAAGAGATAGATCTGTCAAATCAGTGAATGTTTGCTTTTCTATGCATTTATACCTATAAAAAGTTATCAGGGGTGCGGGGGAAGCACTTACTTTAATCACTACTGATTGCCGGTTTTTATTTGAAGTCTTTTGATAAAGGAATTAAAGGAGATTATAATTATAACACTGCTGTTAGAATGAATCAGGTACAAAGAATGTCAGACTTTATGTCAATACATTCAAGGTTCAATGGAGTGTTTGATTGTTGAAACATTTTGTCATGTACCTACCCATTGGCCAGGGAATATTGGAGCATCTTGACTTGTCTAGGGAGACTATTTTCCCACCAGAAAATTAGAAAATATTCAGAAAATAAAATGTACATTGTTTCTGATGTGTACTATGTTATTATGCCTGCCATAGTTGTGTCTGTACTGAAAATGTACAGACTTTTTATCTTGTCATTATTCCCTAAACTCTACAGAAAAATAATTAGAGTTGACCCTTGAAAAACGCAGGGGTTAGGGACACTGGATATCCTGCCCAGTTGATAATCTACGTCTAACTTTTTACTCCCCTTAAATTCAGCTACGCTCAGGATCTGTATGTAGGGCACTGGTTTGAGGTACCCAACAGCAGAGAGCAAAGACTCTGGATGGTCAAGTTCTCTATATAAAGTGGTGTAGGTCAACGCATACAGTCTGCCTTCCACATCTGAGGACATGCAACTATGGATGGAAAACAATACCAGTATTTATTGAAAAAATATCTGTGTAAGTGATCCATGCAGTTCAAACCCATACTGTTCAAGGGTCAACTGTGTTTACATAGCATTTGCACTGCATTAAGTATTATATTATAATGAAATTGAATCAGTAAACAACAAGCTCCCCACAAACAAAAGTCCTGGACCAGATGTCTTCACAGGTGAATTTTACCAAACATTCAAAAAAGAATCAACACCTATTCTCCGCAAACTGAGGAGATGATTGATTATCCTCAAACAGAGATGATTTAAGATGTGCAGGAGGATATGCGTAGGTTATATGTAAATGTTACACTATTTTATATAAAGACCTGAGTACCTATGCATTTTGGTATCCACGGGGGTCCTGGAACCAATCCCTTGTGGATACAGAGAGATGACTGTGCTAGGTATATTTCTATTTTTATTCTCTAGTGAAGAAAGTAGAATACACATTATGGTGTCAGTTTTCCAAGTGGAGAATCTGCATACTTGGAAGGTCAAGTTGCACAAGGCTAATGAGGTCATAAGTGGCATGAACCTGTTTTCATTTCAAAGCTAGTGTGTGTTTCACTCTCAGGGATTATTAAACTGAGGCTCAGAAAGGAAATTTAAGGAGTTTCTAAAAGTCGTGACATAATATGCACAATGTTGTTTATAGGTCGGGATGTGATTTGTTTGAGGAAGTGGTCTATGGATTTAATTAGATTCCTAAAAGCCCTGTGACCAAAAAATATATAATAATAATAATAATAAAGCTAAGAACCACCGTATGCATACCACATCTATTAAAAGAAAGTAAACAAATATGAATCTCCTACCACTATGCATCTCACGTCTCTCTCTTTCATGTTTGAGAAGCTATGAGAAACAAAACTAAATTATGAATAAGGCAATGCATTCCACTATTTAGCCCTAGTTTGGGATTATTTACACTTCCGCTTTCAGGGAAGCATCCCACAGAAGCATATCTGTAAGGGTTTGAGAGGTAGTGACAAACATGTACTCACTTCTACAGTCCCTTGAATCATCTCCACATGAAATCACAAAGGACTCACATTTAAACTCTACTCCTTTTAACACTTGCATAAGTGGGAAACGAAGATTGCCAATTTTTTCACTACGACGTCATGATAGAACTTGGACCACCTCCTTTCCAACTTGTGTAATTGTCTTAAGGGAGAACTAAATGCTAGAGGAGATTAACCTTAAGGTCCACATAAGTAACTCGATGGGAAGAGAAGCTGGAGACCTATCTGTCAATGAAGTTGCACTACTTTAGAAAATACAGTTAGTCATGGATTCCCCAGGAAACCAAAACAAAACATTTATTTTTGGCTCTGAAAGTAAAATTATAGGTATAACAGATGGGAAAGTACTTTGAAAAAGTAGTTAAAGCATGAGAAAAATGTGAAGGCTTATGATGAAAATGATCGTTCTGCCCCCTTCTCAAAATGCTACATTGTATTTTGCATGAAAAAAACTGGTAGTAACAAAATTCATTATTAAATAAGAATGTGTAGTAGGGGATAATTTAAGAGTGATGGGTATCATAATTAAGAATTAGCATACTTTGGTGGGATTATCTAAATTTATTTTTTCAGTGATTTTTAGTTTGGGTACTTAAGAATTATATATATATATATATATATATATATATATATATATATATATATATATATATTTTTTTTTTTTTTTTTTACCTGAGGAGCACAGAGATTAATATAGATTAATTCTATCTGCATCTTGCTGAGTGTTCCAAGACTGCTCATGCAGGATTAGGAATCAAGCACAAATGAATATATACAAAGCCCTTCTTTCCTGGGTCTATACTCGTTTCTGAGTTCTTACACATAGGTGAAAGTTAAAATTCAATTCTAGGTGGATAAAAAAGACTGCTGTTCCAGCTTCAGAATTCTTTGTGTTTTTGTTTGTTTGTTTGTTTGTTTGTTTTCAGCATCTGTTAAATGATTTAGGAAAACAGTACTTCTCCATGTACTTGGTCCTTATTTCCTAAGTAAATATTTTTATTAGATTGAGGAATCTACATGTACCAGTCTAAAACTGTGTTGTATACTCTCAGGCGTATACAAGGAGCCAAAATTAACCCCAAATTGGAATTTACTAATCTTCTGGCATCTGTCAAATTACATACAGGTATAACCAACTACTACTGATCTGGATAATAAGAAAGAATGAGTTTGGTGTGTTCAGAGTAATGATACCCACAATTTATAATATGTTGATTTTGTGGTGCCTGTAGGTCTTTCAAGTGAAGATGTCTAATAATGAGCTGTATATACAGCCCAGAAAGATATCTGTGCTAAAGATGAAGATCTGGTACATACTAATAAATGGATACTATGTTGTATGTATAAGTGGGAGTAACTAAAATGAGTTATGGGATAAAGTAAAGAGTGGAGGATGGAACCCTGGGAAAATCAACATTTAAAGGGCAATTGAGAACAATCCTATAAAAAAAAAGAACATGTTAGTTGGGTTTTCCAAGATATGAACTGAATTAGATGTGCAAGAGATTTACCGGGGAGAACGTTTGTAAAGGATAGAAGGGAGAGTGAAAAGGAGTAGGACAGGAGAGATCTCAAACCAAGATGTGGATCTGACGCCTGTAAAAGGAGAAACAGAAGAAAGCATATGATAGGAAGAGACTTATACTGCAATGCATTTGCAAAAAGAAAAAAAAAATTGACCAGACCAATGGGAAGTCCCTAAGCAAAGATTATCTTTCAGATGAGTCCTCTGCAGACAGGATTGGGTGGGCAGTAGGACATCTACCATGCTCAGTGAACAGTGCAGGAGGAGTGTGAATTTGGTACAAATGTGGTCATGAATCCAAAGGCACAGCAGCTAGGGCTGTCAGTCATGTGGGCTTCCTGAAGCAAAATTTCTTAAAGAATATCTGAGAGGCAGATCTCAGAAAATATGAGAGCAACGAGAAAGAATGGTGGTACCAAAGTCACAAACAGGAAGTTGTATATATTATACAATTGTGAAGGGAAATGATGGATAAATCATTTTAAACTACAAATTTGAGCCTGAGACTTTCCTCTGTGAAATCTGTAGTTAATAGTCAAGTGCAAAAATGTGCATAATTGGAGGCAACGTTAATATTGGAGAAAACATACTTCGGGAGAAGATGATGGATTGGCTTTAAAGTTTGGAACAATTTATAATCTTCAAAGGTGCACTTTGAGTTGATTTGAAATATTTTGTACTTGAATCTCTTAATAGAGTTAATTAATCACCTCTGATTTCTTTGCAAACACAGCACCAACCAGAAACAATATAGCGAAGTAGTACAAGTAGAAATGAAGGGCTATCACACCTACATATTTAGTGGTGAGAAACTTTAATTCTTACTTTTTATAACCACAGTGACTCCATTTCTATATTACCTTTCTTTGGGGATTTTATAGTTATCACCTTTGTCTATCAGCCTATGGACTTATTCCTGAAAAACATGAGTACACATCTCAAAATCTCTGCCTAAATGCACATAACTGTCAACCAATGATCCAGAAGCAAGGATCCACTTTCAGAAGTACTTTGGGATGTGTCCATCATGTAAGCACTACAACACAGATATGGAATTAAAAGAGGGCAAGGAGAGGGTAGGGAAAATCTCTATTTATTTCAGGTCACTCTGACCTACCAAGCTGAGTGATGACTTCCCTGATGGCCTCCCCCAAGAATTTAGAGTGTGATTGCTAGCATAGGAGGGAGAAAGATTGTGGGTGTGTGTGGAAAGCCCAAGATGGAAACCACAAAAGGTGAGATGGCTAAGTCCTGGGGTGGAAAAAAGAGAGGAGATAAGGAGAGTAAGACTATCATTTCCACGAGGGTGGGCCTCATGTCTATTTTTGCTTTTATTTTATCACCAGCCCAGTGCTGACCTATTGGTAGAAATCAATAACTTGCAATTCTCATGTTCAAAATTAAATGGATTTTATTCTCAAATTGACTCATGTTTTAAATCTAATTTCTTCAATTGTACAGTACAAGAGAGCTCAAACTGTACAGTACAGGAGAGCACCACTTTCTATGGTTTACCCTGCAGACTTTAGCCTTGTTCTGAAAACAGTATAGATGTTTAAGGACTATTTGATGGAATTGTACTGTTAAACAGTTTTAATGTGATTTAACCTCTGAGATGTTTAGTTTCCATAATGTGATCACTACTGATATCCCCTTTTGTTTCTGGATGATAAATGTCTAGTCCTGACTGTTGAGGAGAAAGTCTTCTGCATTCTTCAGTGTCTAATAGTTTTGACACTTCTCTTTACAACTCTGAAGGAAAGAGGGGTGGCTCAGATCATCTTATTAAAATCAAAACTGTGTCCTCATATGTATCTGACTGGAAATAACAGCCAACCGATAGATTTTTCCATATGAAGTAGCTATATATTAAAAAACATTCCAGAATAAGATAAAGGTGGGTCCCCACATGCACCATAATCAGACTTCTGGTTGGCATCCACTCCTTTGGGTTTATAGGCTTGCTCTTAAAATCACCACTTTAATAAAATCATATTTACATGTTTTAAATTTCCAGGATATGTTGATTTTTAAAAATTAGAACAATTGTATGATTAATGTCTAAATAGAAAACACTTTGAAAAGATACAGCATTACAGTAATCTCTATTTCCATTTTTCTAAAAATAAAAAAGTCTATAGACACATGCACATTATGGAAAGGTTATATGCCATAGAAATGTATGTATTATATATACATATATACATATGCATACAAAAAATACATACATATACACACAGCATAAAATTACAATACACTTCTGAATACAAGCAAGGGTTTCAAAACTCTGATAATATGGTTATGAATATAGATTGTTTTTAACTTGTTCTTATTTTTGACACTGGCAGAGCTTCAGAATTCTTAAAGCTAAAAGTCATCATTTTTGTTATTTCACTATTATTAATCATATGAAATTGAAATGCTTTTAGAGATATATGTGATCATGAAAACAGGTGAAGCCATTAAGCTTCAATAATTTTATTAAAGTGTTTATAGATCAAGGTGATTTTATTTTGAGCTTAATTCAGGTATAGAGATGACATCAGTAATCCATCTGAATTGTCCATTACTCCTAATACTAAAAAGAAAAAAAAAGAAAAAAGTAAGAAAAAGCTAATGAAATTTATAATGAAACCAACACTGAGAAACAACTTGAGGCAAAAGAAACGTATAAGTTTATGCAAAAGTTTTCTTTTTAGGAAGACTTTTAGATTTTCGAAGATAAAATAATATTGGTTACATATTCATTTCTTCACAATGATCAGATATTCTCCATTTACTTATTGTAGACATTTCCATAGTCATCAAATTGAACATGCAAGTTTGAGTTACTTCTAAACTCCCACATTACATTAAGGGGAAAAAGAAGAAAAAGAAGTTGCAAAGCAGAATGAGTAGTACAATTACTTTTATGTTGCAAAAATATGTTTTATATTGTTAATAACATAGATATATATTTACACATGTATAGTTCTGTATACATTAATATGTCAGAAATAAAATATTAAATTTACTTAATAGTGGTTGATCCTGAGGTGGAGGTTTGTGAGAGGAGATGGAACACTTTGTAATTTCATGTTCTACCTTTCAGTTTTCTGAAATTGTTGATCCTGTATTCCATTGCTTTTATTTAAAAAGTCAACAAGGACTCCAAGCCCTTACAAGATTTCTTGTAAGATAGAGGGAAGTTTTGTTTCTAGCATTGTTTAAAAAGAATTTTTATTTTTGATAAAATTTAATCGTTCTCATAAATCTTATTTAAATTGTTGTTTCTCCCTTAAACTGGTTGTAACGTGGGTTATGTGTAGGGAGTTCGAAAGATCTCTCACTAGGCAGAATAAGAGTAAGATTTGTGAAGGAGATCACTGAGAAGAAGGGTATTGACAGATTTAGGGAGATGGAACAGAGGTTCAAGGAGAAAAGAAGGCTTCTGGAATAATGTGGAAAGTTCCTCCTCCTCCTCGTGACACCAGAAATGACTAAGAATGTACCATAGGTGAGTTGGCCTCTCAGAGAACAATGAGGGTTGAGGGTGCATCACATGTTTTTCTCAGATGAGAGGCAATTGAGCTTTTTAGTGGAGGCTAGTGAGTTGGCATATCAGGGAAAGCAGGAAATTTAGCAAAGTTTCCTCCAAAGATAATGATAAATTCAGACAGATACTTAGAAAAGAAAACATATGTGGTAAACATGGTGGATTAAATACCTAGATCACTGCACTTCCTCAAGACACCATTAAAATGCTAATAAATGGCAGACAGGGGTTAGAAGTCCTTTAAAATGAGAAGATAAGAGCAGACAAGAGATATATTAATTTTTTGAAGCAAGAAACGGAATGGAAGTTTGTAGAAGATAAAGTTGAATACCAAGTGACTACGAAGAGGACTCCAATGACAAGCAAACATATTCATGATGCAGAATTTCAGAAAGACGCAAGAATTGAAGGCCCCATTTAATGATAACATCCAATGTAAGGTGTGGGGTTGAGTTTGTTTGTATGTCTATATAAAGAGAGAATTAGAACCTGCTCATCCCGGCAACTGCAGGAGTCTGAGGAGCATTCCATCATATGGATACCCCATGCCCATGCTCAGAAGTTCTGACTTAAGTTAGTCTGAAGGGCATGTAGGTAAGCATAGTTTTAAAAGCTCCTGAGATGATTATGACTTGCAACCAGGAGGGGGAACTACTGCTCCCATACAAATTGACTGTTGTTTAGAAAAGCAAACAGGCTATAAATGTAGGGACCTTTCCCGTCTTATAGCAGTGAGCTAGAAAGAGAAGCATTTTACTCTCTAGGTTTTCTTTTCCTTGGTCATCCTGCCTCCAGTCCCACTTATTAGTGGCAATGTGACTTTCCCTCAGTTAATCATTACAACACTGAGTCAGTCTCTAGATAGTGCAACCCGAACCTAGCAAAAGAGGATATTGTAGGTCAGACATGTTTTATACATTAAGGAAAAAACAAAACAAAACAAAAAAACAGCATCACTTTCATGCACCATTGAATGACAATCTTGAAAACATTTTTTCTCTTGTTTACACATGACTCTGTGCCTTATGATAAAAATAGACAGTTCAAAAGAAAGAAACCGCACAGGTGGTCAAAGAGTTAGATGCCCTTTGGTGTTGATTTTGACACCCAGATTGCTGCATTTAAAATTAACCATGCAGGATTTTCGTCATAGCATGAGAGCAATTTTGATTATTATAAGACAATATTGCCCTGAAAATAGAAGGCCGTTCCATAGAATGCAGGCAAAGGAGGATTTAGAATTCTTGTAGATTGTCCTGTCAGTACTAATTTGAGTGCTAAAGTTCCATTTGCAAACCTAAGTAAATAGGAATGTAGACAGCTTGAACAAGATGAAATTGTGACATCGCCCAAAGGAACATGCTGATCAGGGAGCACTCACCATGAATTTGAATCAAAAGCATCTGCTACAACTTTAACTCTGCTTCATGCTGTTGGGACTGAATGGCGAAAAGGAAGCTTTAACCCGTGACACCTGGTATGGAGGGCAGAGTGCCATACACTAGCCATTCGCATAGCCTCTCCAGATTTTTGCAGCACATGGGGGCTTGTGTGAGACAATGACTACATTGAATTCCTTTGCAGCTGTCAATCACAGTGGGCACTGGCAAATTCGGGTTCCTGAATTCATCAGCAGCAATAAATATTTATTGCATATTTAGCGAGCACTTTGGTAGCAAGACTGAATTTGCACTAAATTTGAGTATAAAATGTCTTCTTATTTAGAAAATACACATAAAGACACATGACAGAATTCTTTCCCAAAGGAATGATAAATAGCTATTTATATAATAAAAAGCCTCCAAGCCTAATATCACCCATGGTCTTTGATTGAATGAAAACCTATTGTAGGCACAGAGAGAAAGACTTCCATTGGATCTGAGGATTTGGGCCCTATGTAAATCCCACAGTATTATCTCAGCTAGCTAAGGCTCTCTGCTTGAATAGACAGCCTAAGAAAATGGCAAAGTGGTATTGTTTGGACTTCTAAAGTTTTAGTTTTATAGAAACCACCTGAGGCAGGGCAGAGTGTCAGAGGGAACAGACGTGCCTTCCTACATACACGGGCAAGGTTTAGCTTCAGGGGATATCACAAAGAGTTTCAACAAGCACTGATCCAGGAGAGCTAACCAAGTTGAAGAGTGGGATTCATGCTACTTATCCACACTCCCCATGGGCGATGGAAGCAAAGCCTTCATATGTAGACATAGGCAAGAGTTAAATAAAAAAGTCTCTTCTCTCCTAACGGTTCCCAAGTCTCTTTTCCCTTACAGTCTGTGTCCAGAGCTGCGAGGAATACAAAATAATATTTTCCTACTAACTAAAAATGACCTTTTGCTATTAGACTGTACTTATGAGGAAAACAGAGAATCTGCCTCAGTAAATGTATTTATTTATTGTTGTTCTATCCCGATCACCAATGGCAAGTTGAAAACATAAACAAAGAGAGAACCACTTTCCTGAGTAGAAATGAGATTGAAAGGAATGAATAAAAACTAGTCCCAGAATAATGAGATTTTAATTTTTAATTATCAAATGTTCTTGATTTGGTGTGGTATGGTGTGAGGGATATGTGTGTGCATGTGTGTGTGTGTGTGTGTGTGTGTGTGTGTATGCACTCATTTTTATACATATAAGTTTTCTCTATGCTCATGGTACAAGAATAGTCAGGGCAGCGAGGAACAAAACTTAATGGAAAAGGCACTCCTGTGAGTAGAGACATTTGTAAAAATGTCCTTCTTCCTTCAGGTGGACTACTACCCAGTCACAGGGTCAATAGATTGATGATTTCAACCCTCACCCAATCTCCACCCCACTGCAGGTTCTTTTGTATAGGGCACAACCTGCATAGTCTAACTGGTTTACCATCCTGGAAAGCAAAATGCACTGTTGTCCTCCTTTCTATCTTCTTTAAATTATCTTATGAGGAGACAAAAACAAAAGCAAACAAACATTACTTGATATTTTTTTTTTACTCCAAGGGATGACATAGTTAAATAAGGGTGTAAGCTAAAGAGTCAAAATATAAGGTTCTAAGTGCCCTTGGAAATACAATGTATTTTGCATATGTGCATGTGTATTTTTCTAGGAGCAAAAGGTTTACAAATGTGTCAGTGACCCCAAAAAGTTAAGCCTTTGGCCAAAGTAGAGTGGAATTAGTTATAAACATTCACAAAAGAATAATTTAACTTTTAAAAAGTGCCCCTGGATTATCCAAGTGAATTTCTAATGCATTGGGTCTGAATTCACCAATATTGCTTGAAATTTTTATTTCATAATTTTAAGGGATGATTTCAAATGAAAAGTTTTAGCAAGTTGTTTATAGCATAAAATTTTAATCTCAAAATCCAAATGAGTGAACTTCAGAAGTTGGACTGGAAAAACTTGATGGTCCACTTTAACTACAGTTTTATAGATACTTAATTTTTCTCAGGTTCTATTTGTAGAGGTGATAAGCACATTCTAAATCTGAAAAAAATAAATTCTTCAAAAAAAGCCAAATAAAGATACTTGCCTCTTATGACTAGATGTGTGTTATCTTTAATTTATTATTAGTCCATGTTTCTAGTTTTCCCTAGCACATTGACTCCCATTTTGAAAATAATATTTAAAGATTACAAAGTTGAGCTAATTTCAAGCAATGTTGTGTACATTTCCCTGTCTCATCTGAGAACCATACAGTTGGAGAGCAAGAAATGTCTTGCTATTTTTCTCCTTTAAGCAAGATTATACACCACGTGGCTGGATTTTTTTTTCTATTCTTAAAGATAAGTTAGTTAAAGGATTTTCCTTTGTTTATGTACCACATAAACTTATGAAATATATTTAATAAAATGACATATTATTAATAAATTAATTGTTTGTCCATATGATATACACTATAATGTCTGCATTGTTGTTTTAGAGAGCTTGGGATTCCCTAAATATTTTTAAGTTTTATCACAGTAAAACATCATTACTTTGGTTCCACAGTTTAAATTTTCTGATTTTTTTCAAAAGGGCTAATGCTGAAGTTAATCTGTATGCCTTTATAATACCATCTTTGTTTTTGAAATTTTCTTAACATGCTTTTCTTCATAGATGGAGCAATTTGTTTCATAAGCATGCCTACATAAAACATAAAATGCAGTTTTATTGAATTTGATAAAACTGATTTTATACATTTGTCTTCCCTTTCTCCTTTAACACTAAGAACAACAATGAGCTTTATTCTTGAGCCTGAGAATGACAAGCAATTTGCTTTACATAAATATTTCCTTCAGTTCATAAGTATACATTTTCAGAAAGAATTAACATACTTTGTAGATTTCCTATAACTCATTATCTTAAGATTTAAAGGGAAAAAAAAGGATAAGAGAGAACATCTAACAACACTGCCTGTGTTTTGTTTAGAAGTTTTCTGAAGATCTCTCTATTCTTCAGTTTTGATGGAGATTAGAATGCTGATCATCTGATGAAACTCTCTACTTTCTTCCTTTCACTCAATTTGTTTGTTTATTTTCTAATATTAGAATTACACAATTAATGTGTGTCTATTTCAAAGCATATTATTTAAGCAATGTGATACTTATAATTGTTAGAAGCCATGTACTTTTTGAAGGTTCTTTTGGTGTAGAATCCTTCACCTGGAAACACAGGAGTAGAAACCAGCTGGGATAATACCAGGCATCCAGCCATGTTGGGTCTGATGCTTCCTGGGCACTCCCTTGTACTCCCCCAGTTTTCATTTGTGACTTCTGTCCTTTGGGGGCTCTTATTATGGGGTCAATGGTAGGCCCTTCAAGTCTTAATCCATTTCCTGGCCTTAAATATGCTCTTCCCTTTAAAGCTATGGTATTTCATTTTTGGTTTCCACACAGCTTTGTCTCTAGCCAGGAAGTGGAGTCCTCTCTGGAAGCACCCTCTTTAACCAATCTCAGGTATATCCTACTATGCTTCAGAAAGTTCCATTTCTGAATTCAGATACCTGTGTCCAACTGTGACCTGCAAAGGCCAGAATTGACTTGAGACAATGTTTCCCTGAAAGTAAGACCTAGCCGGACAATCAGTTCTAATGTGTCTTTTGGAACAAAAATTAATATAAGACCCAGTATCATATCATATCATGTCATATCATATCATATCATATCATATCATATTATATCATATTATATTGTTATAGTATATAAGATCCGGTCTTATTTTACTATAAGACCGGGTTTTATATTAATTTTTGCTCCAAAAGACGCATTAGAGCTGATTGTCTGGCTAGGTCTTATTTTTGGGGAAACATGGTGTTTATTTAAGTCATGTGGGGGAAACACAAACATAACTTGTGGTCATCTATCAAGTTCTTTCATTTGGCAAATACTGAGAATGCATCAGACCCTCTCCTAGGAGTTATCCCATATTAAAAAAAGACTAAGACATTTTATTCCAATTCTTAAAACAGTTAAGAGACTGTTATGGACTAAATTGTGATTCCCCAAAATTAGTATGTTGAAACTTTAATGTCCAAGGTCACTGTGTTTGGAAATAGGTCCTATAAGGAGGTAACTGAGATTCAGTGAAGTCATAAGGTGGGGCTTTAATCTGATAGGACTAATATCCTTATAAAAGAGGGAAGAGACATGGGAGATCTCTCTCTCTCTCTCTTTACAGCACACAGAGAAAAGGCTATATGAGGACACTGTTAAGAAGGTAGCTGTCTACAAGTCAGAATGAAAGGCCTTAGGAGCAACCAACCTTGACAACACCTCCATCTTGGATGTCTATTCTCTAGAACTGTGAGAAAATACGTTTCTGTTATTTAAGCCATTCAGCTTGTAGTATTTTGTTATGGTAGCCCAAACAGATGAATACATGTAAGATAAGACGCACAAAGAATTATGATCAAAGTAGTATGTGAGAAATAGCGTAAGAAAAGAGAACCAGGGAAAGAATTAGGATTTTTCCTTTACTGAGAAGAAGATTGTATTATTTTTTTTTTCTTATATTATTTCTCCCAAAGTATCAAGGCTCAGAAACTTTGAGAAACAAGGAAAAAAATTTTGTTGTTCACCTGAACTAAAACTAATGAAAAATAGTTCTGTTCATTTGCTGTGTTTTATTCTCCTGCTCTCCCTCCTGCAACTTTTTATATATTTTTGCTATTGCTCTCTCAGGTATACATGGAAATCCGAGTATAGAGCCCAACTATAGTTAAATGGTTATTGACATAAGATAAAATAAACAATTTCTCAAAAGGAAGCAGGTCTCGAAACTGGGATAAAAAGTTGCCATCATTTCCAGTCCCCATCTACTGTGTGTCTTCTAAGCTTCTCTACAGGCAATTTCTCCCTTAGAATGAAAATGCCTAAGAAATAAAATGGAGTAATGTCTACATTAAAATATAGACATAATGTTTCTCATGAAACAAAACAATAGTCAGTGATAGAATTGGTTGATTTCCACTTTTGTAAAATCAAGTGTTGTTTTGCTTCTTGAATCTTATTTTTTTTCTTGCTTTAGTATTTAATTAATGTTTCTTTGTAAATTACAGGTCTGAGCCATCTCACCAGTGCTTGGGCTAGAATCTTAAACAGAGAGCAGCATATTGGGGATGGGAGGTAGGCCAGGAATATGGCAGTGGTGTTCAAAGTGAGAAAAACAAGGGAGATATAAAGGATGGCAAAAGAAAGGGCATGGCTTTTTAGGACCTGGATTTAAGATACGGATTCAAATTTCTATGATCCTCTGGATGAATGCATTTTGGCAGGTTATTTTTTGATTCTTAGCAGCAGTGCTTCTTTTTTATACAGTAATTCTGAGGAACAAACTCAAGAATAGCATTATTTTGAGATTTCAGTGCTTGCTTCATTTTGAAATCACAATAAAAGGAAGTAACATTGTTACTTGTTCCTTTACGGGCGCATTATGAGCAGTGTCAGAGTATTTTAGAATAGTCAGTTATCTTTGATGAATATACTTTCTCATGAGTTACTCCAAAATTCAGACACTTTGTGACTTAATCACTATCACTTTATTCTTTTTTATCTGATCTATTATTTTTTAGTTCAAAGACATTTCTGCTATTTATTTTTAAAATATTTTTGTGCTTAACGTCACTTAGCTTCTACACATTCTATGAAGATGGAATATAAGTAAACTTGCTAATTATAAAAATAATTGAACTGACTTATGCTGTAAATGATTAGTGACTCCATGCTACATCACACAATAATGGTTCTGAAGTTGGTTAAAAAAATTATTTTCATTTTGTTAGTTGAAGCTGAAAAAGTACATAGATTATGAAACAAATAAGGGATTAAAGAATACAAAAATGAAAGGATTGATAGCCACTTTTCTAATAAGTTTGATAAATCAAGTAGTTTTGATAAATAAAACTATGTAAAATGATAACTATTTTTCAGGTAACATTCATTTTATTTGGAAAAAATTATATAGGCTACAATAGAATCTTTACACTGATAATTTTAGTCATTGCTCCTGCTATTAGGAAAAGTAGTTTGATATATTCAGACATTTACTTAGGAGAGCACACTCCAAACTTTTCTCTTGGGTAAAATGTTTTAGTATTACTCTATACTGTACAATTATAGAACAAATCATCCTCACACTCTTATTAAAAAATGCCAAGTTACACATTTTTGATGCGTTAGAGAGCTGGCCCCGGGATTTCTCCTAAGAAATATAATGCATTTTCTCAATGTATTTACTTTTTTTTGCATCAACGTGGGTGCCTCTTACATATCTAGGAAACACTAATCATTCTTAGTAAAATAAGTATCCCAGTGGTCACAAATGACTTGTGGGTGTGGTGAAGGAAAGTTCATTGATCTCAAATCCAATAATCCTGTACACGCAAACAGAAAGAAGCCTTTATGAATCCCATTTATTTATAGGTTTCCATTAAGTTGTTCAGCTCATAGGACTCAAGGTACTGGTTTATCATTACGACTATGCCTTTGAAACCAGTAACAAAAATACCAATAGCAAATTATGAATAAAATCAGTTTTACTTAGCCCCGTATGCATTCAATAACACTATTCCATTAGAATAATTGGTTCCTTCAAATTTTAATAAAACCTTGCTTCTTTGGTGTTTTCATCCATGTGATGAGTCATTTTTCTTAGAGCTTTGTTTTACCACGCACTTATTTAAATTACGGTCTCATCTTAGTCAATATTCATTTTTCATTAAAAAACCAAACCAAACCATATAAAGATTTTCTTAGAAACTGTACCATCAACTAAAACTGCCTGAAGAGTAACATTCATTTATGATAATGTTGTAATAGCATTTGAATTAATTAATTGAGATAAATAGTTTCTACTCTAATACATTTTAAAAATATGTCTTTAAAAAATCTATTTGCCTTCAAAGTCTGTTCTTCATAACCTAACATTCTAGTGTTGGGTGAGATATATTTCGGTAAGAAAAAGCTGTTACCAAAAAGATATAGCTACCAAAAGGATTAACTAAACAGTAATCTAAAGAGTCAACTGCTGGTAAATTAGAGACATAGTTGGAAATAAATGGGACCATTTGTGCTCTAATTGTCTATTAGTTATCTTGCCAATGAAGTCCAGCTTTCTTGGGGTAACTGAATGACACCCTTAAGGTATTTAAGGCAAAGGAAAATTCCAATTCAAATAATTGATAATCTGGGATCTCTCCCTACATCTTGTCCTTCTTTTATGCCCCAAATCCTTTCATAGTTAACATTCAGATTGAAAGCTTTGTCTTAAAATTGTTGCTATGATTATTTCCCCATAGCATTTCTTTTGCTGTCATAATTCTTCACCTGTGGGGAAACAAAAGTCACACAAAGTACAGCACTAACAATGAGGTGGATGTAACCAGAAGTTCAGACAAGGTCTCTATTCACATGTAAATCTCAACTAAACTGCAAAGATGCATTTCTCTTTGAGCAATGATGTAACATGTTGCAGTCAGCTGTTTTTTTTTTTTCTTTTTCAGACAAGGAGCATATTTATTTGAGTAATAAACATTTATGAGCTAATGTTAAATAGTTAATGTTAATACAAGTAAAACTATTGCATGTAAAATATCTCAACCACTATTTCAATGCACAGAATTAAAAAAAAATAATAATTATTATAAATCTAGACAGCTGTGCTCAAATATACTGTCAAAAAAATAAAGAGGCAATGCCATTAGAGTAAAAAATAATAATGAAAGATAGGACCTGTATTATAAATATATGTATGACATTATACATTGAGCATAAACAGGATTTGAGGCATAAAGAGAATTTATGTCAATATTATTTTGACTTGACTGTCAACTAACCAGTCCTTTAAGAAGGTTATGCTGCCAAGTGAAGTTTCCAGGCTGGTGTCAGCAAGTATTTGGCAGGATCAGTCCTTAGTTCTGAGCTACTGGCAGACATGGCTAATCAATCACTGTGTTCTTTCTTGCTGAGTCCAGATTCAGCCTTAGGTATCATCACAAGTGCTAAATCCATTACTCTTTATAGTAGCTGCCTGAAGAATTGTGTTGCAAAAGATTGTATTTGCAATCCCAGATTTGGATGGCTCTTTTGGGTTGAAATAGTTGAAGATCACTGATGTAAAACAAAATGTCTCATAGTATATAAAAAAAAATCTAATTTCAGTATCGTGCCCATTCGAAGAAACTGATTTACACATGTCAACCAGCTAATCATGGCTTCCAAAGTTCCAAGTACCAATGGTGATGGGATTAAAACTTTTCTCCCTTGTTATCACCTACTCCTCTTAGCTCTTTTTTGTAATCAAACCTTCTAAAACATGTTTCCTATATTACTGATCTATATTTGCTCACATCTAACCCCTTCACTTTCTTCTGTTCGGCCTTCATCCCCACCAATCTGCTCAAACTTCCTCACTTAAGTTAACAATTACTTCTATGTGATTAAATCCAGCAGATAATTTTTAATATTTATTTTACTTCCAAGCAGAATTTAGCACTGCTGGCCACTTCCTCCTTCTCTAACCTTCTCTCTCTTTGATATCCATCATACCACACGCTGCTGAATTTATTCTTTCATTGTCCTCAATTTCTTGCCACCTCCAAAACTTATAACTAGATTTAAACTGTTCTTTTTCAGGGCTCTGTACAAGGTTCTTTCATCTTTTCTCTTTGTACATCTTCTCTCATACAGATACACTCCAGGTCTTAAATGACCTTCTATACACTGATATCCCCCAACTCTATTTACAGCATGAACATTTCTCAAGTCCCTACGTGGCATCTCTGCTTGGTTCACAAGAACCCCAGACTAACCAAATCAAAGCTGGATGTTCTGTCTTCCTTATAGAAACCCTACTGTCTCTTCAGTGTTCTTTACCTCAACAAATGGCCTGCTCTCCACCCTATTGCTCAGGTCAGAAAGAGGAGCCTCTCTTAACTCATTTCTTCATCTCACCTATCACCATCCTTTTAATATCTTTTGCCCCTTCTATCTTTCAGCACTTGTCACACCAACCCATTTCTCTCAATTCCCATCATGACTAGTTGAATTAGTCCCCATTTCTGCTCTCGTTTCATCCAGGCCATCATCCTTAATATTGCTGCCAGAGTGAAAGCTGTAAAACTCATAAGCCACATTATTATTTAAAGGCCCATAATGATTCTCATTGTCACTTACATTAAAACCAAAATGCTCGCAGGATTTCCCCCAACCTGGCTATTCTCTGTGTTCGTCTGAATCATTTGGTCAATATTTCTTCTCTGCATGTATACGGAGCTTGTCTCTTCAGTAACGCGGTTTCACTGTCTTGCCTGAGCACCATCAGGCACATTTTATTCCTTTATCTGCATACATCCTTCACCTTTCCATTATTTGGGTAACTCTTACTCATCTTTCAGGATACAGATGATAGGTTTATTCTTCAGGAAGTCCTTCTCTGAATGCCCATGCTGACTTGATTATCCCTGTTGTATGTTTCTACAGCACTCTTCACTTGCCTTTTGGGAACAAGTGCCTTACTTGTACATTTGATTATCTCCACACAGGCAGGTTTCATATCTCTCTAGTTCTTGGCTGTATCCTCAGTATAGGAACTTCAGAAATATTTTGTAAATATTGGTAGTTCAGGGAATTTTATAAAGGAATTAAAATATACATTTTTAAAAATTTTAAGAGCATCAATTTTGCTTTGGAGAAAGTGCCCCTTTTTCATGGGATGTAATCCAATGGGACTGTAAGTCAGGAAACTGACTACCCCCAGTTCAAAGTCAAGGATGAGATTAAATTTTCATGATTTGATGACCCCCCTGGAAACTGAATCTGAATATGGTGGCAACACACACACACACACACACACACACACACACACACACACACACACTCATATTAAGCCTGTAGATATAGCTACCAATTTACACGGAATACAAGGGACAGAACCTGTTAAATGATACCATATTTGTTGGTGTCATAAGCAAAAATTTTAGGATACAATAAGCAAAATCTAGAATCTAGAAAACTTCCCAGGACAAAAACTGCTTTTTTATTAAATTAAGAGCCAGTGAAAATCAGAGGGAGAGAGAATCTATAGAGTAATAGATACGTAGGAGACATAACAATCATATGGAATATTTGGACATTGTTAGGATCCTGATTTCAAACAATCTAATAGAAAAGTACATTTATGAGACAACCATGGAAATGTAAATACTGACTGGATTTTCAGGAATAATTGTTAATCTGTAGCTTTCACAATGGCATTGTTGTTATGTTTAAGAAAGGCTCCTTATATTTTAGAGATGCATGCAGAAATATTTACAAATAAATAATATTTCTGAGATTTGCTTCAAAATTATCCATTTGGGAAGAGAAATGTAATGGGATTATACAAAAACCAAGAGTGGACATGAGTTGTCGATGTATGATAAATTTATTTGTATGATAAATTTATTTTAATAAATTTATTGTATGACTACATTTATTTTGCAATATTTTTAAAATAAAATAAACATCCTGCATCTGTGGCTTATCTACAGACCAGGTGTGTGATCTTGGACAAATTATATAATGTCTTTGTTTTAGCCTCAATTTTCTATATTTTTAAAATAAGGAGAACAGTAAATTACCCCATAAGAGTGTCATGAAGGTTAAATAAACTAGTTCATGTAATATGTTTAGAGATATGCCTGACCCAGAAATATGTGATATAAGTGTTTGCTATTATCCTTATTAATTGTTAGAGCAAGAAGATAAACTGCATGAGAAGAAAAAGCTGGAAAAGAAACGGCATATGTGAGACATCTACAAATCTACAACAGCAATGAAAGTTAATAAGGTAAGAAATTAAGTCTTAAGAAAATATAATGATCTTCTTAGGAGACAGTTAATGTATTTGACCAAATCTTACATAATGTACCTATGATTCCAGAGCTTCAAGTCAGTATATAAAAATAGCGAAACCAGAGAAAGAAATGATTTCACTCTATTTGTTTTATTTTATTTTATTATTTTTTTTAATTCATTTTTTATGTCTTGTTTTACATTTATTTATTTTTATTGTTAGTTTCAGGTCACCCTATTTGTTTTAACTTGTGCTGAACTCTAAGACCTCTAGAAAAACACAGTTGATATTGTACTTTACAATTAACATGATTTGTTCATTGAAACAACTTATAGTGCATTTCCAAAGAGAGCCAGTTTCTCTATGATAAAATTTTCCAATGCTGTGTCTTTATGAGAAGCACATTTCATACTTCACTACCCATGATGTTTTTAACCTTCCAAGTTAACGGCTTTACCTAAATTCAGCCTGCCTGTATAAATCATGGAAAACATATATTCCTTTCCATACAAAGTATACTTTATTATTTTATTATTATTAATATTATCATTATTATGACTATCACCTCTCTGTGCATTCAGAGTCCATTCTCAGTTTAAAATGTTTTTGCCTGTTTGTTGTGTTATAAGTGGTAACTTCAATAACCACCTTAGTTACTACATCACTGAAGAACTTGTGTGTTATTGAAATGATTTTCCAGAAGTAATGTGGTTCTGGCCCAGCTTGTCTCATTATTTTATTGAATGTATAAAAAATGTTAGAAATAGCAACACTTTAAATTAACAAAATGATCATTTATGGTCATGTGGGAATATTGAAAATGAAAAGCAACAAAATATGGCCACATGCCTAGAATAAATATATGGACATTTTTTTATGTGTGCAATATTGACTAGTTCAGTGTTTACATAATGCATCTAATGGAAACTGTAGAAGTGATTTATAATTATTTTTAAAAACACAATTTTGTTTTCATGTTGGTCAGATATTTTGCCTTAAAATAAACTCTATGGGAATTTTTGCTGTTCACTATGAAAAATAATAAAAGTTAAGCCTTTTATTAATGTATTAGTAAAATGTTTACAATAGAAATGTTAAGTTGTTTCATGTATTTAGGTATATCACATAATATAAATTTAAGACAAATTAAAATTAAATAAAGTCATCCATTTTATGTTACACACATCTCACTTACAAATATTATAATTTTAACAAATCTCAATATAGAAATAAGAGAGAAAGAAGGAAAGTACACTGGGTATAATAATTAATGTTAATAATTACTGCAATAATTTACAACGTGTTTATACTTGGCAGGACTGTGCTAACTGCCTTATGGGCATCGTCTCCTTATTCATCACTGCAATCCTATCAGCAGTCATGGCATTTTCCCCCTTAAGCAACAGTAAATAAAAAGAATCTAAGTTAAAACAGTGAGCTTGTTTTAGAGCTTTAAGAAAATCCTCTACCTTGTTCTCACTTGTCATTAGGTTGCCATGCAAACCTTTCTGATGTAGAAAGTCTCAAGCCACTACTGCCTATAATGTTGATCCTGTTTGCACACCCATTTTGCTGAGTGGAGGGCCAATTCTAAAAACATTAATTAGTCCAAGGTCATACATCCAGTGAATGTCAAAGCTGGTGCTGGTAACTACATAGTGACTTTCTCTGTGTAGTTTTTCTTCTATTCATGTGCCTCTTTTCCTTTCTTCTTACCTGCTACAGAAGTTCTCTGTTGGTAAAAGTTTACTTTAGTTAATCAAATCACTAAGTCATCCAGCTCTCCTATGCTACAAAAAAAACCTGCTCCCATTTGTGCAATATTTACAATTTAAGATTATTTTCCTCCTCCTTTTCCTCAGAAAGCTATGAAAGCAGCCTGATCCATTCTAGCCCCTTGAGTGCTTTCAAACTAGTATTTTTCCAGCATTAGTTTGCCCCATTCCTGAAAGGACATGACAGAAGATGGGTGAGGATAATTGCTTAGAAACTATGGCAGCTCCCAGTAAAACTAAGGTGCATTGTAGTGACCTGAAACAAAACTCACTTTTAAAATTTTATTTTGCATGGTGTGTGTGTGTTTGTGTTTGCAGGTGAGATATTTGTGTCCTCTTCCTATATGTTATTTAAGTGGACTATGAGATTGGACTCGCCAGTTACCTGTGAATTATAAATTCCTTAAAAACAAATTCCCTTTTTAAGATGACAGTTTATTTGCAGGGATTATTAATGCAGAGAACGTAATGATGTATGGATCTAAAACATGATGAATTTAAATATTCTTTCAGAATTATGGGATTATTCTAATTCATTTAGAAAAGATAATCCTTTAACTTTTTATCAATAATTATTACAAAACAATATTAGGCCTTTCATTTTGGACAGTGATTAATTTTTGCATGATATGGTTATCTAAAAATAAAATAAAAATGAAGCATACTTAAAGACTGACTTTTTATTCAGCTCCAAAACAATGATTATGATATATATATATATATATATATATACATATATATATATATATGTATATATATATATAATATATATATACATATAATATATATATATAATTAAGGAAATAATGGGGCAGCTAGTTAGCTCAGTTGGTTAGAGAGCAGTGCTCTTAACAACAAGGTTGCCTCTTTGATCCCCACATGGGCCACTGTGAGCTGCACCCTGCACAACTAGATTGAAACAACTACTTGACTGGGAGCTGATGGGTCTTAGAAAAACACACTTAAATAAATAAAACTTAAAAAAAAACAACAACAAAAAAGAAAATAATTAAGCAACATCTGCTATATCAGTCAAGATTCCACCAGAGAAGTAAAACGAATAGGAATAGGATGAATATTACATATATATATATATATATATATATGTGTGTGTGTGTGTGTGTGTGTGTGTGTGTGTGTGTGTACATATATAGTTGTATATATATATCTATAGTTGGTGCAAAAGTAACTGTGGTTTTTGCAATTATTTTTAAACCTTTAAACCACAATTACTTTTGTACCAATCTAATATATACATATACATATATATGTATGTATGTATTACAAGAAATTGTGTTACATTATTAAGGGGATTGGCTAAACATGTCCAAAATGCAAGGCAGGCAGTCAAGAAGGAAATATAATGATCAGAAAGGAACCTACAAAAACAGACAGAATTTTTTTTTTCTCTCCCAGGAAATCTCAACCCTGATTTTAAGGTCATCTAACAGATTCAGTTGGGTCCACGCAGATTACCCAAAGTGCCATATTTTGCTGTGCAAAATGAATACTTTTTTGCCCAAATTTGTGAGAGAAAAATAAGGGTGCGCATTATACATGGGTAGCACTAATTCCGTTTCCCTGAAAGTTTGGGCCAAAAATATGGGTGCACATTATACAAAGTCATCTGATTGTAGGCTTTAAGTACATCTGCAAAATGCCTCCACAGCAATACCTAGATCAGTGTTTGATTGAGTAACTGGGGCGTATAGTCCAGCTAAGTAACCACCTCAATAAAGTCATCACATCTGTGAGTTCCCTACCCTCCTTAAGAGTTATCGTGTTGTCAGATCTGAAGCTCTCTCTGAGCTCCTACCTGTTCATATCCTTCCGCTTTCCCTTAGAGCACCATCGTATTAAACCACCATATTGGATTTTTAAAAAATATGTCCTTGCTTTAGTCTTGTCTTTGAAATGTATACAAAATGGTGACAGTATGTATTTATTCAAGATATGCTTTTTCCCCTTAACATATTTCTAAGATGTATCCATTTTCAGTTTTTTTCTTGTTATAATTCCAAAAAGATTTCCCAGAATTGAAGAACTTGAATGTCCTGATGAAAATGTACTAGTGTCCAGAACAATGAATGAAGTAGACCAACTCCAAGGCATATTATCAAGGAATTTCATAAAGCTGGGGACAGAAAATAGAATCGACAAACTCTCAGGGAGAAAGAAAAACAAGTTTCGTACAGAGTGTGAAATATTAGATGACATCAGACTTATCAATTATCTAGTGGAAGCTAGAAAGCCATGGATCAACAACGCACTTAAAATAGGGAGGAAACATGACTTCAAACTGAGAATTCCATATTCAGTGCCTAAAAAACAAAATGAACTTCCCATGCAGCCCTTTTCAGGAAGCTGTTTGAGATGTGCTTCTACAAAATTATGGCATTAAGAAAGAAGAAGACATTCTTCTTTCTTGACTGGAGTCCCTGTTTCCTGGGACTCCAACCCAAGAGAATGTCTAAGTGAGGACAATGGTAATGAAGGGAGTTTCCTGGATGGCTTCCAGTTACAGTCATGCCACATAATGATGTTTCAGTTTCGGTCAGTGACAGACCACCTATACAACAGTGGTCCCACAAGACTATAATGGAGCTGAAAAAGTCCTATCACCCAGGGATGTCATATCCATTGTAACATCATAGAGAATGCATTATTGATGTGTTTAAGGTGATGCTGGTGCATACAGACCCACTTCAATGCTAGTAGTACGAAACTCTAGCACACACAACATGTATAGGACATCATACTTGACAATGATAATAAACAACTATGTCACTGGTCTATGTATTTACTACATTATACCTTCTATTGTTATTTTAGAGTCTACACTCTCTACACATAAAAAAGGTTTGCTGTGGCCGGCCCGGTGGCGCAGGCGGTTAGAGCTCCATGCTCCTAACTCCTAAGGCTGCCGGTTCGATTCCCACATGGGCCAGTGGGCTCTCAACAACCAAAAAAAAAAAAAAAAAGTCTTACAATTTAATAAATGGAATATTATAAAAAAAAAAAAAGGTTCGCTGCAAAACAGTATGCTGTGACACGCCAGCAGCAGCCTCAAGACGCATCCATTTCAATGTGAGTAGCTGTTGTCATTCTCTTTTAATGCTGTGGATTATTTGAATGCACCAACATTTATTTATCCATGTTCCTATTTATGGTCATTTCATTTGTTCATACTTACTATTCAAATAGTAACTTTTGAAGTTTTTTGTCCGTATCTACTTTTTCACGTTTAAGGATTCCTCTCACTAAATTCTTAGGATTGGAATCCTTGGGTCTTATGTTGAAAATGCAGGCTACACTTAAAAGATATTTATACAGTGGTAATATCGATTCACTGTGCTTCTCTCAGTATAAAAATGTAGGTCTTTATCAACACATTTTTTGTCAGACTATATTAGTTTCACATTGTCGCTATAAAAAAGTACCACAATTTAATGTCTTTAAACAACACAAATTTATTGTCCTAGGATTCTGGACGCCATAATTACAAAACTAGTTTCCCTGACCTAAAATCAAGGTGTCCGTAGGGCTGATTCATTCTAGAGGCTCTGAGAGGAAAGTCCATTTCCTTCACTTTTCAGTTTCTGGTGGCTGCCTGTATCCCCTGGTTTGTGTTCCATTCCACCAAAGGTTTCAAAGGGTAGGTGTGCATTTTTATTTGCAAGGTACTATCAAGCTCTTTTCCAAAGTGGCTAAACTATTATACATTTGTACATTTCTGCTGGCAATGCATGTGAATGAGTTTGAAGATATTTAGTAATTAATTTAATTTTTTAATGGTTATAGGATATCTAAGCTCCTTTTTCTTCTTGAATTGGCTTTAGTAAATTAGCTCTATCATAGAATTATGAATATTATGGGCATATATTTTCATAATAGTCTCTTTTTAAATTTTATTGTGATAAGAACACTTAACATAAGATCTACCCTTTTAACAAATTTCAAGTGTACAATGTATTATGATTGACTACACTTACAGTGCTCCACAGCAGATCTCTAGAGATCGTTATTTTACTTAACTAAAACTTTATACCTATTAATTAATGGTTCCCTATTTCTCTTTTCCCAAATCCTAGCAACAACAATTCCAGCCTTGGATTTTAGGAATTTGACTATTTTAGATACCTCATATAAGAGGAATCATTCAGTACTTATCTTTCTGTGTCTGGCCTATTTTACTTAGCATAGAGTCTTCAGTGTCCATCCATGCTGTTTCATGCTGCAGATTTTTTTCTTTTCTGAGGCTGAATAGTATTCCATGGTATATATATGCCACATTTTTTTAATCCATTCATCTGTGAATGGACATTTAGGTTGTTTCTACAACTTGCATATTATGAGTAATGCTGCAACAAACGTGGGTGTACTACAAACTCTTTAAGCTGCTGATAGCGATTCTTTTGGATAAATACCCAGAAGTGGAATTGCTGGATCATATGTAGTTCTATTTTTAATTTTCGAAGAACTATCATACTGTTTTCCACAGCAGTCACACTGTTTTACATTTCCAACAAAAATTGGCAAGGTTTCCAATTTCTACACATCCTGACCAACACTAGCCTTTTCTTCTACTCATCCTGACATGTGTAAGATGATACCTTATTATGCTTTCGATTTGTATTTCCCTGATGATTTGACTGAACATTGACTGAACATTTTCTTTTTATATCATTTGTACTTCTTCTTTGGAGAAATGTGTATTCAACTCCTTAGATCATTTTTTAAATTGGGTTATTAGTTTTCGTTATTATGTTGTATGAGGTCCTTATATATTTTGGAGATTAACCCTTTATAAGATATATGGCTTGCAAATATTTTCCAACATTCCACAGGTTGCCTTTTTACTCTGTTGATTATTCCTTTGCTGTCAGAGATATCATACAAATGGTTTATTAAATACTGCAAAATTCTATTTATATGCACATATGGTTCTATTTTTGTGAAGGTCTAAAATAGGTAAAACTAATCTGTGGTTAAAAAAATAGAATAACAGTTGTTTATGGGTAGTGGGGCTATTTATTAGGAAGGAATGTTAGATTCTTGCATGATGGAATTGTTCCATATTTTGATAGAGGTTTGGGTTGTACAGGTATATGTATTTGTCAGAATGCACTAAATAATAGACTTTGGATTTACACATTTCATTGTGTGCAAATTTTACCTCAAAAGAAAAAAGTATTATAAATAAATATTGAACGTAAGCTAATGATAATTAATGGTATATACATGGAAATATTTGGTAGGAAGTACACTGATATCTACAACTTAATTTAAAATGTATAAAAAATAAAATTTACTGATGGATGTATAGAAAAAGAGATTGAGGGATAGAAATAGGAAATATTATATTATGGAGCAAGTAAGGCTAAATATTGATTATAATAGAATCAATAAGAGTAAATGAATATAAGAGTAAAATAGTTCACCATTGAATTCTTTCAACTTTCCTGTACCTTCACAAACATTTATAATAAAATGTTATAAAATATAGAGTTAATACGTTTCCACATAAAATACCTCCACAGAATGGCTGATAGTTTTTCAGATGTTTTGAGTGTTGTATGAAATTCAACACTTTGCATTATTAATTGCCTAATTTTTTATTTTACTTTTATTAAATTACTTGCCTTCATTTGACTACTTTTATTTAGGAAAATTTGAATTTCAAAAATAAATATATTCTGTCATGTTTCCATGAAATATCTTAAAATTAGTGGGCACTTATTTTCATTAAATGCAGTGAAAAATCTGGGTAGTGACTTAGTTAGTGTAGGTATAAATGCCCTCTTATTTTAGTTAGCTGAATTATTTCTAGAATGTTGAGGGAATTATTATAGCTATAAAGTTAAAAAAAAAAACATACAAGACGGAACTAATGCTTAATAACTGCAAGTATTGCTCAGGGGAAAGTATTTGATCATAACTAGAAGGAGCCCTGTTTCAAATCTGGATGTCCACTAATAACTTTTGTAAATAGAGTTCCATTGGAAAAGATTGTGGAGCTGACGTGCTTGACCCTTCTTGTTTCAGTTGTTGTTTTTTCCCCCACACATTGTTATTTGGAAAATTTGCAGAGCTGTTCATGGTTTTGTAATTCATGAAACAACTTTTATAATGCTTTTAGATAATATCTGTCATTGTAATGTCTTCAGACTTTTAAAATACATAAACACGGAAGTAAATCTCATCTCTATAATTTATTAAATTTGTATTTTGAAACTAATTTTGAACAATAACTCTAATTCTGTTTATGATTAAGGAAGAATGATTATTTTCTTAGAGCCATTTATTTATGGTGTTCAAATTATATTAAGCCAAACCTAAAAGAGTGAGAAATCAAGAAGAATATTATTATATTTTCTGGATTTATTATTTGGTTGTTTTAAAACTCAAATTGTTGAAAACTAACTCTGAATTGTTTTAACACAAAGAATTGAAGAGGAAAGAAAACAAGCAATACACACCAACAATCAATAAATAAACACAAAAGTCTGAACTCTAGATGAATATACCACCTACTAGGATGTAAAACATTTGCAAATTATGTGTGGACATTTAACACAAGTTCCCTTAAAATTTTAAAAAGGAAAACAGGTTTTGATTTTGAAAGAGTGTTTAGAAGTTTATTATGTGTTATTTTCACTCATTTTAGGACGTAAGTAAGTTTTTGTACTTTCCTTTTTAAAAATCAACTTGTTACAGGAAAATCACACCTTTCCTTTAGTCACACACATTGTCTCTAATTGTGTTCAAGAAAACAGACCCACTATTGTCAGGGTCAGAAATACCTAGTAAATAGCTGCATGTCTTTTCCTGATCAAACCCTAAATTCGATAGACAGAGCATCTTGAAATCATAAGTGACTGAGAAGCCAGACTGGAACTACCTCATACCATTAGCTTATCATTACAATTGGACAATTGGGTGTTTGGAGAATCCCGTCCTTACCCCTAATGCAAAGATAAATGCTAGATTAAACTTGCAGGTCTATGACTATTCCCCAGTTCTTTCAGTTAGGATCCTAAGTATCCTGATAATGTTTTGAAAAGCAAGAGTCCATAAATAAACTAATATATATAAAGTTTGGTGTAATACAAATACAAATTGTTTTGCTGTATTTTCTTACAGAGCCTAAAGAGCTACTCATTTATTGTTAAAATCAGGCCATTTCAGCTAGCCAGGTAAAAATATAAAGTTTAAATGTAGTAACCAGAAACAGAACAAAACAACAAAATAAAACCCACCATTGTTCTCCAAGGAAAACATAGACCAAACAATTTTAAAACCTAAAGATAAGGCGAGATTTTTGCTTACTGACCAATTCAAACTGATTTGTTAACTATATTATGATTTTTGGGAGCTATGAAAATAGAATTTAATAGCTAACCTAGTGTTTGTTTCCAATTGGGTCGGAATAAGACTTCTTTGGTTTGTTGATATCTTTTTAAAATTCATACAAAGCTACTCAATGGAAACTACTACAGCCTTTTTGGAGGACAATTTGACAGTTTAGATCAAGAAACTTACACCTGCTTAGACCTTGATCCAATAATTCAACATTAAAGTTTTTTTAAATTTTATTTTAAAGAAACTATCAAGAATCCATTAAAATGTGTTCACTTAAGGTTTTGATTATTATAGTAGTATAAATATATAATAACCTAAATACATAGCAATATGAGATTGATTAAATATAGTTTTTCGATAAAGTACAACACTATAAAATATATATCTAAAATTATTTAAGGTAATGAAAATATAGTCACAATGCATTGGTGATAAAGAAACAAATTTCAAAATATTATATACAAGTTATAAAATCACTTACATTCATACATATACACAAAAATATAGTGAAAAACTGGAAGAGAATTCAACATGATTTTCAAAATGCATAGGTCTAGTGGAAAAATTAGAAATAATGTTTCATTTCATCTTTTTTATTTTCCAAATACTCTATGACAAATATGTGTAATAACTTTAATCACCAGATAAAAGTATTAAATTTAAAAAAATTAAGTATGATAAAAGATAGTCTCTCCAAGAATTAATTTTGGAAATCTCTCACATATCATCTTGAATAAATAAAGTAAAGGACACAGAACAGGACTAAGGGGTCATGGGTAAGCCATTTAACCTTTCAGTGACTTAGTTTGCTAATTTGTTAAATGTGCCTCATATTGCTCTTTGAAGAGAAAATGAATAAATCTTGCTCCACAAACTCATAAGGCCAACAAATAGCTTTTGTTCTTCTATATTTGAACTACCTTCCCTTTTCAAGGATCTTGGGTTTTCAGAAAATGATCATCCTCAACAGAGTAGTGTATAAATCTCAGTAAACAATGTGTTTTTCACATAGCATCAAGGTATTGGTAAAACGAGAACTTTTTGGGTGCTTAATATATCTATTATGGGATCAATTATCTCTTGGTCACTTGTCCACCTAAGTTGTCACTGAGTTGTCTGGTTTCCTATTCTCAAGACACAAAGCCTACTGATTTCTCTCTTCTTCAACTACCTTCCTTTCCTCCCACTTGTCTGTGGGAAAGACATTCTTTTCTTGAGGTAGTATAAATGTGGTAGTTAGGAGCCACTCTACACTTGACTAGAACCCTGATTCTGTCTCGAAATGGCTGTGTTACCTTTAGCAAGTTATTTAACAGCTCTATGCCTCAGTTTCTACATCTGTAAAATGGGGATAATTATAGTGTCTATTTCAGAGGATTACTGAGAGTATTGCATGAATTAAGTGCCTAGTCAAGTGTCTAGAACGATGTTTGGAGCATTATGAGTTCACAATAAGTATTAGGTATTTTGGCAACAATGATGATGATGATGCCTATTCTTATTAGTGTAGTGGAGGGAGTAGAGGTCGGGAATGAAAGGGTCAAAGCACGTTTGACAATGTTCTTATTTAGCAGTTGTTTCTACTGAGTTCACTACTGTGCCTATGTCTCCCTACTTTTACCCTGACACATGCTTCTCTATTTACTGCTTATCTTCCCTTTATTACTTACCATGGTGGTTTTACAGGGCTCCCCCTACATTAAAAAGTTCAGTTATTTGGAAGCTCTCAAAGGAAGCCTGAATCTTGAAGAGAACAGTCTCTGTTCAGCAACTTGTAATGTTCTACTTACTATGTCATATTTCGTGACGTATTAACCCTGAACCATTGTCCTTGGGCAGGGTCTCTCCCATCCATGGTGAACATTCAGATGCTGGGGCACCCTTTATTTTTTCTCTTAATTTAGAAATTGTAACTCTTATGTCCCGGGCTAAATAACTGAGTACCATTTTACTCCAAATCGCCAGTGTCTCTTCATGCAGGC
The DNA here is from genome assembly GCF_964194185.1 of Rhinolophus hipposideros. NCBI lineage: Eukaryota > Metazoa > Chordata > Mammalia > Chiroptera > Rhinolophidae > Rhinolophus > Rhinolophus hipposideros. Next base: position 78,726,974 of record NC_138052.1, on the reverse strand, counting down.
AAGACTCTAGATGGTCCCCATTGGTAGCCCAAAGCTTCCTAATTTGGCATGTAAATTAGTTTCACCAGAGCCTTTGGGTACCAATAATAGTGAGAAAAGAATGAACAGACATATTTTCTTGGCATAGACCTTCAATATTAGACAAAAATACATACCTTTATACAAATATATTGTTTTTGTTCTGAAATCACCAACACTTAAAGTCTGAAAAGTGTGCTCTGGACTGGCTATTTTTTCTTTTCAATATAATTCACTCAAATATCATATTTTAAACTAAAGAGCAATAATCAGTATATGTAGAGAACTAGCTGTGTGTCAAATACTACAATAATTATTCAAAAAACAGTGTCTCAGTCTCTCATTCTAACACCTCCATGAGGTAGCTACTATTTTACCCATTAAGAATTTTCTCCCTAAAGAGGTTAAGAAACTGGTCAATATATGATGGTGGTAGGTAGTAGGATTAGGACTGGAACTTAGGTCTAGCTGGATTCCAAACGAGAGTTCATATGTACCTCATTTTCCTGCTTCTCAAATATTTATTTATTGTTGTTTATGCAAGGACCTGTTTTTAAAATTCCAAGCAAAGTAAGATGTGAGAATAATTCACTGTCGTACAACCATTTATAATATTATTAGGAGGTTTAAAAACATCAACTAGCTGAACTAAAAATCAGACTTGGATATGTGTTTTATTCAAGTTGTGTGACGGCATAGAGGAGAGAAAAGTGTATCTTGATGGTTGCTGAATGTTGTGCCAAAGAGATGAAATTTTACCCAGGCTTCAGAATGAGCAGAGATAGGAAAGAATGGGCAGAAGGAAATGAAAGTGAATAGAGCAGGATCTGAGTAGAAAGTATAATTCAATTAGTTCACTTGTTTTAAGTGATTAAACAAGCATGAAATTTGGTGGTGCAGGAAAGGGATAGGAGAATATGTGTCGAGGCAGCTAACTGGGTACTAAGTTACCCCTGGTTCTTAACGTTGTTAACGGTCTCTCAGGTAAGAATTTCCTTGATGGAAGAAAATGAAAAGCAGAATAAATGATAGTACAAACACAGTCCTTACCAAACTCTTTGGTGTGACACCAGACTTCCTAAAACTTTTTTTCCCCCACAAAATATTGGTGTCAACCACTTCTCAAAGAATGCTGATCTGAACCTTTAACACTTTTTTCCACTTTTGACCTAGACAAAATATTTGGTTTAGAAAGACCCTTGTTTCTAAAGAAGTGTAATTCTTATTTTTGCCAATTGATAATATTAGTAACATTTAGAACATGGCAGAATGGTATAGGTTTAGGTGTAAAATGTCTTTTCATTATGAGGATTTACACATTTTATAAAAGTTGCAGTTTTACTTTGGGGAAAAGGCTAATAATAGGATGTAGGCTTTGTTGTTGAATTTGGCAAGTGGAGAAGAAGAGAAGGGGAAAATGGTTCATGGCTAAACATTAAAGTGTTAGCATAAAATTAGTTACACCCTGACCCAAGTTATAAAAGATTTAGAAACAGTGGAAATGTGGCATTTTTATTAAAATTTAGAATATGCATACTCAACACCAAATAAATCAATGCTGGGTTATTCTAGCTCTCATAGCCTGGAGGCCAGTGTTACCAACTATACAGAATTTGCTTGAATAGAGCAATAAAGCAGGAATTCAAATCATATCAAACTCCCCAATTAGCCAGTGAGAGTCAGATATGGGCTCCTCTGGTTATTGTGATTTCCCAATAGACTGAAACTCCAAATAAGGTGAAAGTTCAAAGTTATGTTACAAAGCTGGGGGAAAAAACACCCTGTGAAATTGAAGTTAATAAGTATGAGATAGCATTCCTCATTTCGACCAACAGGTTTGCTTAAAATGTTTAAAATAGAAGTGCTACTGGGAGATTGGAGTATTCCCAAATTCCAATCAAGTTTCTCATAAATCAGGAATCTGATATTTGAACATTATCTTCTTTTGATAATTAGTCTAAAAATGTCTACCCCTTTTTAGGTCAACTCAAATTCTTCATTCCCTAGAATGCCTTTTCTAGGTCTCAGTTATTTTTGTTTTGTTTTGTTTTTTCTCTTGTGATTCTACGGTACCTTATGTCTTAATGACTACTGTAATTATCATTGGAAATCAGGAATGTTCATGTGCTTACCTTTTTCCCCCCTGAAATATTAACTTTTTAAAAGTCAGAACTGGCTATATCGGTCTCTGCCAATGCCTAATATGACAGGAAATAGTTTCTTGAATGAATCTTGAGTGGAGATACAAACTACTCCCAAGCATAGCCAAGTTGACAAGTGTTTGTTCTGAGATCAAGTGTACACACACACACACACACACACACACACACACACACAGTAGGGAGGGTGTTCCAATGCAGTTATTTTTTTACTGGCTAAAAACTCCCTCACAGACAATGCCATGTGAGCTGGTGCATTGTTGTGATGTAAGGGCCATAAATTGTTGGCAAAAAGTTCAGGTTGTCTAACTTTTTCATGCAACGATTTTAGCACTTCCAATTAATAAACTTGGTTAGCTGTTTGTCCAGTTGGTATGAATTCATAATTTATAATCCCTCTGATATCAAAAAAGGTAAGCAGCATTGTTGCAATAAGTTCGCAAACTTAATTGTCAGACCTCGTATCTCTATCTACCTATCTATCTATCTATCTATCTATCTATCTATCTATCTATCTACTATCTATTATAAATAGATAGATATAGATGTATATGTTAGAGTATACATTAGGTTAGTGGTGTTAGACATCAGAGGAATCAAAGAATAAGAAGCTTCAACCATAACAAAACAAAGATAATGAAGTACATATTGATGAAATAGATATTTTAGAGCAAACATCTAGTGTCCATTGCAACTTTCCATTGGTCATGGAAGATAGGTTGAGACACGCTACACAAAGTGAAGAATGATTCTTTAAAGACCTAATCTAAAAGGGACATATATTTCCAGAATAATCTGGGGTTAATGTGAACAGTAGAGATTATTTGAAGTTGAAATCATCCTTACTTACCTCCAGATGTACTTGTATGGTTATTAGAAATACAGCAAACAAAACAATGTCCCACACAGGCAATCCAGCTATAATTTTCAAGCTTCTTCAGCATGTCTACTGTAATATTTCATAGCTAACATCGTACAAGCCTAGGCTTCTATAAAGAAACAGAAACTTAAATAGTCAGTCTAGGGACAGCCCGATGGCTCAAGCGGTTGGAGCTCTGTGCTCCTAACTCCAAATTTTGCCAGTTCAATTCCAAAATGGGCCAGTGGGCTCTCAACCACAAAGTTGCTGGTTCAACTCCTTGAGTCCCACAAGGGATGGTGGGCAGCGCCACCTACAACTAAGATTGAACACAGCACCTTAAGCTGAGCTGCCGCTGAGCTCCCAGCTGGCTCAGTTGGTTGGAGCGAGTCCTCTCAACCACAAGGTTGCCAGTTCGACTCCCCCAAGGGGTGGTGGGCTGTGCCCCCTGCAACTAGCAACAGCAAGTGGACCTGGAGCTGAACTGCACCCTCCACAATTAAGATTGAAAGGACAACACCTTGACTTGGAAAAAAGTCCTGGAAGTACACATTGTTCCCCAATAAAGTCCTGTTCCCCTTCCCCAATTAAAAAAAAAAAAAAAAAAAAAAACTAAGAAAAAAGTCAGTCTACATTATTCAGGTTGTGAAATTATTGTTTATTTTCCAGTAATCACACCTGACCATAATAATCAGAAATTTTATGAATGAGTTATATTGTGCATCATTCCATATTAAAACTCATTGGTCTAACTCTGGAATCAAATGCAGTCCTGCTTACCTAAATGTATTTTTAAAGACATAATAGGTTTAGTTTTTCTCAAAGTAAGCTAGGAACAGAATAACACAGGAGATTTTTATTGTTTGCCCTGTCATTAATTAGTGCTACTGGATTTCAAAAAATGAGATTTTGATATAATCAGCAACTAGAAACAATTGCTTCTATGGAAAAAAAAAAAAAAAAAAGCACCCGTTATATCATTATTATATTTTGGTGGATGACCTCAACAGAAAAGTGGAAAGGCAATATTAAATTCCTGAATGAAGTGCGGAATCATATATTGAGATGAATGTTGACTCAAATGCTTCATTTGTGTAGAGAAAGACAGAATTCTTGTGTGAAATATCATTAGTCTATGTTGTTTTTCTAGATTTCTGAAAAACATAACATGTTCGACTCTAACATAAGTGAAATTAAAATAAATTTCCTACTTTGGGAGAGCACGTTCTAAAAATTATTTATGTGTTTTTTCAGTTACAGTTGACCTTCAATATTATCAGGTGTACAGCATAGTGGTTAGACATTTATATAATTTAAGCAGTGATCCCCCGATTAGTCCAGTACTCACCTGTTACTATATATACAGTTGTTGCAACATTATTGACTATATTCTCTATGCTGTACTTTATATCCCATGATTATTTTGTAACTACCGATTTTTATTTCTTAATCCCTTCACCTTTTCACCCAGGTCCCCAAACCACATCCCCTCTGGCAACAATCAGTTTGTTTTCTGTATCTATAAATCTGTTTCTGTTTTGTTTGTTTATTTTGTTCTTTAAATTTCACGTGTAAGTGAGATCATACGGTATTTGTCTTACTCAGTCTGACTTATTTCACTGAACATAATACTCTCTAGGTCCATCTATGTTATAACAAATGGGAAGATTTCATTCCTTTTTATGGCCTATAATATTCCATTGTATATATGTACCATAATTTATTTATCTAATCATCTGTTGATTTCAGTTGCTTCCATATTTTGGCTATGTAAGTAATGCTGTCATGAACATAGGGATGCAGCTATCTTTTCAAATTAGTGTTTTGGATTTCTTTGGATAAATACCCAGAATTGGAATTGCTGGGTCATAAGGTAGTTCTATTTTTAATTTTTCTGAGGAAACTACAAACTGTTTTCCATAGTGGATGCACCAAATTGAGATCCCAGAAACAGGGCAAAGCATACGGTTGTTTTTTTTTCTTTCTTTCTTTCTAGGAAACTGTTATCAATATGAGTAGGAGTAGGCAGAAAAACAAAACAAACCAAAACAACAATTTCTTCTTAATTCTTAGCTATCTTCTTTCATAGATGTTGGAACTAACCAGTATCTAATTCCAATATTACCTAAACATATCAATGCTTTATTTCTTCGATGGAAACTTTTTCTGTTCTCACTTACATTGTGTGCAATAAAACTAATGGAATATAATAGCACATTTGACATATACATAAGAATTAACCTCTAGTTTCAGTATTACCAAATGATCATATTATTACTTAGTTTTCATTAAAATATAAAAACTCAAATTCTTACAGTAACTTAAAACTAAATTGTAAGTTATTACTAAGTAACATTTGGGTAGTATCTCCTCCAGGTGTGTTACTCTACTACATTAAAAAATGCTTATGTTTCCTACTAAAGTAGAAGATAGTCTGAAGCTCAGATAATTTTTTTCTGCTTAGGGTCATAAAAGAATACATGAGAGGATCTAAGACTAAGATGGACTGAAAATTTGAGGTACTATTATAGAAACCATTCTTTAACCATGAATATTAAAGTCTTTTTGGGAGGCCAAGTAATGAAGGAGAAAAAAAAAAAACACCAAAGCAAAAAAATGGGAGAGTTGCAATCCTTGTCAGTGGTGCATGGATTCACAGTTACTACCTTTGAGAATCTGATTCCGGTCTTTAGTACTTAAGTTCACTGTGTGACAAGATTTCTCTCCATCAAATTACTGTTATTTTTCCTAAACCTTTCCTGAATGAGCTGGAGAATCATTAATTGCTTTTCCTAATAAACAAGTTTTTGAAAAAGCATATGTTGTTTCAGAGTGAGAACGCTAAATATAGTTTTTCAAGTGGGACTCATATTTCAATATATCTCAAAATATTTATTTAACCTTTAAAATCATTGTGATTTTTCTGAAATAATTTATATCTGTAATAGGTAATTATATTAATTGACCAACAAAAACATCTTTAAGTGAATAAAATATACACTTTATAAATATAAAACGTAGTACTTGTCAACAGAAAATGAATCTTTTTATTAAGATATTCTACAGACTAACTTCTATTTTCATTCCTCAAGGGCTTTTATAATGTCTTTGGATATGTGAGGTAACATGCTTCTCATTTGCTCCCCAAGGCAATTTTCATTATCCCCAAAGTATTTTATGGCTTCTAATTTTTAAGAGTTATTGCAACATTGCTGAATTAAAAATTGACACTTATAAAAGTTAGGAGATTATTTTAATTTAACCTTAATTACATAGTTCAGGCAAGAATGTCAGAAACAACTATTCTTGATAAAGTGTGCACTGAGGACTCAATATACTATTGTATGTCAAAAACATCAGCAAAACAAGAGACAGAAGTAAGCAATTGTATTCTAAACATCTTCCTTTCTTTAAAATTTAAGTTTCTCCAGTAAGTGGAAAGTAGTCAGGAGCTTTTAAAGAGGAAGAACAATGGTTATGCCTCATTTTACTTTTCCCCTAATACATATATGTACACATATATTACATATACATATACGCACACATACACCTTTCTCCTCCATTAACACTATTGTATTACACATTCTGAAGTCTAAGTTTCTATCTATGAATAACAAAGTTCATTGCACTAATGCTTAGTGAATTTCATTGCTGTTCTAGGCATAATTCTAGGCAATGAGCATACACCACAGCATATTTATGATCAAAACTAAAATTTGTCAATATAGTCAATGTTCAAAAATATTCAAATAATGATTTTACATATGTTTTATTATGGTTCTTTTGTTTGAAACTAATAGGAACCAAACATACATGTTTTTAAAAGGAAGGAGGATTTAGCTCATGCAATTGAAAATTCCAAAGATCAATCTGGATGAGGACCCGCCTGGATCCATGGATTTGGATGTTGTTTTCTTGGTCTTTTTCCATCTCCAGAATGGACGTTTTTATTTTTGTGTAAGTCTACTTCCAAGGATGGCTTTTTCTACCTGGCAGGAAAGTTGGTACCTGGCATCCTGAAGGTTATATTTCTAATGCTTTGTGAGCCAAATTATTACAGATGTTTTCTTTTTTAGCTCCATAAATCTTAGGAAAAGTTCTGATTGGTCCTGCAGTTGGGTCATTCTTCAACCAATTATTTGAGAAAGAAGTAGTTAATGGGTGCACCTGGATTGCATGTCTACTGTTGTAAAGGGAGTGAGGGGAAGAAGGAGGCTGTGAGACAACCTTCTGAAACTGTGCAACGTATATTTGCCATAGAAAAATATCTTCAGAATCAGAATATGTGAGGAATGTTTGCTGGGCATAAAACAATAGTCATTCTGTATAGTAGTTTTCAGTACATTTGAGGCGTGATCATTTGCTTATCTGTTATTCACTGAAAGTGCATACCTCATTGCCTTTTCATCAAATGATAGGCAAGTGCTGTTATAATTATGCACTTCCCAGATTTAGTTATTGATTAGTGTTCTTCAGAATACCTAATTCAAATTGCTGCTTATATTGCTAACAAAGTTATATAATTCTATAGCTGTAAAATACAAATTCTTTACCAAACATGAAATATCCTCTAGACATGAGGAATAAAAGCAAAATGAGGAAAGGGTGGGAAAAAACTAATATTTTTAAGATCAATTATTATGATTAGCTATTGTTCTAGGCAAATGTTTCACATTATCTTACCAATTTCTGACAATTACCCCATGATAGATATACTGTTTGTTCAATTTTCAAATGAAAAAAGGAGACTTGGAAAAAGGTAGAAATCCAATGACAGATCAATCTGACTCTGAATTCCATGTGTTTTTTTTTTCTCTATACAATGCAGTAAGTTTAAGAACATAAATATATTTGTGCGGGGGGGGGGGAGGTGTGCATGCTCGCACGTGTGCACATGGGCGTGTGTGTGTGAAAGAAAGAGAGAGAGAGACTGAAAGAGACAGTTCAGCTTTAAAACTCCCAGTGTGATCACCTGAGTTCTCTGTTGACAATACCAGTTCAATTTATTCCTGTGCCCAATCCGGCTTCCTCATTTGCATACAAATTTTATTCCTAAAAGCATGCTTCAATAAACCACTTGTACTCAAATCTCCATCTCAGTCTTGATTTCCCCAAAAAACAACTTAGGACAGCTGGTGCTAGGAGTAATCCTTGGATGCAAAATCTAAGAAGGATTTTGAAGTTGAGTCACCTGGATGGCTGACAGGACCCCATCACTGGTGGTATGTGTAGCACAGATAACCCCTTGTACAAGGTAATAGTGCAAGGGTTACATCTTTCACTTGTGGTTCACTGGTATAACACAACAGTAAAAGGAAATGTAATGGAAGGCGCAACATCCTAGGCATTTGAGTGATCTAAGGGAAGTAATAATTATAAGAACTATGAAATTAGATGTCTCTTACTCTGAGCAATGGATGTGTTAAATTAAGACAATGGAAGACCAAGTTTGATTAATCGTCATTTTAAGCATAAATATAAAAACAAGAGAAAATGAACAGAGTGTTACATAAAACACTATCATATATGGCATCCAGAAGGCAGGAAAAGTTAAGGATCAGATCTAGGGTTGACATAAAGAATAACAGAGCTCCAGAGAAGATTCAGTTTTCAACCCCAGCAAGTTTTCTATGCCAGGATTGTATCTTGAAGAAGAACCCTGATTGTGAAGGAGTGAGACCCAGAGACATAAGACTGGGGCAGCTAGGTCAGTGCACTCAAAAAATTTGAATTCCTAGATTCCTCTGAACCTTGGACTTGTGGATGTATTTTTCTCCTCTTAGTTAAAAGCTGTACTTCCTCCTCTTTGCTTATAGGTAATGTAGAAGACTTTCACTTTTCTAGACAAAATGAGCCTCCTCAGATCTTTCTCCTCCTCGGGACAGCAGATCAAAAACTAACATTAAGTCTAAACATAATCTAGTTAGGAAGTGCTGTGTCTTCTAACAGGAGAAATAAACTATACTATGAAGAAGCTACAGGGCCTAATCAAAACATACCAAGATGCATAAAGCAAAATTCACAAAAAGTCGTTTTTTTTAATTTAATAAAAGGCAACTTTTCAATTCACCAAGTTAACTCTATTTTGTTCCTATTTTCCTGGAAGAGAAAAGCATTCCAACTATGTTTTCCCAGAGTGGGTTGATTTTGAAAGACCTACTAAAAGATAATCAAGAAACATATAGGAAAAGACCTTCCTAGGTTACTGCATCTTTTCTTTTCCCCCTGTCATGAAATTTGTATAGTTCATGATTATTAATCAACTCAAATTGGTCTCAAGCTAGGCTTAAAGTGATGGCTTCCAGGACATAAGATTATCAAATAAGCTGTTCTCTGGCAATCAGGGTTCACATGGGAAGTTGGTTTAAGTCAGGTAAGCTGTGTAAAAAAACATACATAGCATGAATAAAAACCTCAGTTTTAAAGGCCACACCTGGTAAAAATTTATAGCTAATGTACTCATAAATTTTAGAGCCTTCTAAGTAGTTTCAGATTTATAGACATAAAATGTACTCAGTCATGTTCATAGTTTTAGAGCTTTTCATATGCCATTAGAGTTGACCACACATTGACTTTAATATTGTGTTGGCTTGGAGAAGATATCTGAAAAAACATAATCATTTATAAATAATTACATTCAATTTGACAGACATGAAAATGAATACTTTGGTGAAGGAAGTTCTAGTAAGTACGGTATTATAAACCTTTCAGACCATCTATAGTAATCATATTTTAATTGTAATACAAGGTGAATAGCTTTTATTGTAATGGGAATATTACTAGATATTAATGGGCATCATATAAGTATACTTGATGAGCTTATATTTTCTGAACAACATTGTCTTCAGTTAGTTGCTCATATAAACTTACTTTGTTGAAAGTGTGGGCAAGTTGTAGAAATAAGGAAGGAGCCAAAATTCATAGTGAGAAGGAAGAAGTCATCATTCAAACTGATGCCCCTACATGGTGGTCTTCTTTCTGTCTAAGTAAGAGGAAAAACATTTCTATGAGCAACTTTTACACTTACTGCATTTTCATAGAATGGAGGAAGATGCCAGCCAGCTGGGCCCAGTTATAAAATCCTACTCAAAATCAATAAGGGAAAATGAAAGGGTATGTGTATCACTTCTTCAAGTAGATTAATAGTGCTGTGACTAATGAGATTCTTTCCAAGGTAAAAAGTATCACCAATTTACCTACCAAGGTTTGTATTTATATTGAAATCACACTTCTGGTTGTTTTTTCCTTCCTTATAAAAGTTTCTGCTGCCCCAAGCTTGCTTGAGAAAGTCTGTGAAATGCTTCATAGGTTTAGAATTCTGAAATTCCCTGCTTGAACTGTCCTTGTAGTGAATAATACTCAGTTACAGTTGGACCATTGCCTTTTCTCACTGGAAAAATAAAGTGTAAGCATATTTTATCAGCATCTCCAGAGACCAGTGATCTTATCACTTTGGACTTTGTCACCTTTCTCTGTTTCTCTGAAAATAATTTTGTTTACCAGTTCATTTCACTAAAGTTTCACGTTTACTACAGTTGGTTTTCAAGTTTAAATTTGTAAAATAAACAGTATTAATATGGCAGACATATATTTTAATATCTCCTTCCTTTTCCTCCCAGAAATCAAACAAAGCAAAACAGAAAACAACAAAAATATTACAAAAGCACCACAAGCACTTCTACTAATCTAAAATCATTAATTTGTGTAAAATCATATTGCTGGTCAAAGTATAAATTGATACATTTTCTGGGGAATTTGGCAATATCCATCAAACTTAAAAATATATACGCCCTTTCAAATGAAACCCCACTTCTGGGTATTTATCTTACTATTACTTTTACATACATAATAAAATAGTGCATGTATAAAATTATTAATTTAAGGCTTACTTATAATAACAAAAAACTGGAAACAATTCAAACATTCATCAAAAGATGTAAAATTATGACAATTCCCAAATTTTTATAATAGGCTAGGGGTCTTTAGTAACAAAACAAGGATGAGAACAATATGCTTAATATGAATTTTCTCAAGTAATAAAAGAAGTGCTTATGTGAAAACTTCTAGAAGGATACTCAAATAATTAATAAAGGTAATTTCCTGAGTGGATAACACACTGATAGAAAGAGGCTGTTAAGACTGAAAAAATGAAATTAAATTAAGAAAGATGTCCAAAAACATATAAAGGAATACATTGTTGAAAAAGACCATATGGAACTTATAGAAATAAGAAATAGGTGCATAAAAATTTTAAATTACTGGATAAATTACTTAATAAATTATATACAGCTAAAGAGATAATTAGCGAGCTGCAACATAGATCTGAAGAAATTACCTAGAATTCACCATAGAAAGACAAAGAAAGAGAAAAAAGCATTAGTCAATGGGCCTGAACATAAAAGTCTCACATACATGTAAATGAAGTTCCTAAAGGCGAGAGTAAAGAGAATGGGAGAGATATAATATTTGAAGATTTAATGTTGTAAGTCTTGTAAGAAGAGGTAAATTATATAAATATTCAGATTTATGAAGCATAGAAACGTAAAATGAAAAGAAATGCACCCATAGACATATTTTAGTGGAATTGCAGAACATAAAAGACAAAGATATGACCTTAAATTTAGCCAAAGAAAAAAGATGCCTACAAAAGGAAGATCATTATCAAGTAGCAGTTTTCTGAAGGGCACTGATGAAAACCAAAAGATAGTGGAAGAATATTTTCAAAAGCATAAGATAATTATCAAACGAAAGTAGCATTCTCTTCTAAATATATACTGCAATTAAGTACTCAAGAATGAAAAGGAAATAACATATTAACAATACTGCAGTAATTTCTCATCAACACTAAAGGGATTGATTGAGGATATACATCAAAAAGAAATAAAATGAATCCAGAATGAAAATATGAGATGCAAGAAGGAAGGGTAGCAAAGAAATTAGTAAATAAATAAGTAAATAAATAAATACAAACAGAATTAATATAAACATGTCATTAATGTCTATCTTTTGTGCAAAATATGTCTATCTTTTGCTCTAAAATTTCACACAAATCTAAGAAGGTAAAGTATTATAGTAATAGTATTATAGTAAAGAAGATAACAGTATTATAGTACGTTGAAATCCTCTTATCGATTTGAGAAAAGATTGATCTATTGACTAATACTGTTTTGTGAGTTATACACAAGTGTGACTGTAAGTGTGACAAATAAAAAAACAGAAATAGAGTTTATAACTTCCAGTTTATTAGAACAGAGAAAGTGGAAATATGTTTTTATTTGCAAATGAAAAGAACAATTTGTAATAAGGGCAAATTAAATAAAAAACACAAATTCCAAATATATAAGCAAATATCATAATATAAATTTACTCATCTACAATTCAGCACATTTTCTCTATAAAGGGACAGATAGGAAATATGTTAGGCTTTCTTGGCCATATGGTCTCTGTCATGATTATTCAACTACGTCATTGTGTGGCACAAAATCAGCAATAGACAATACACAAATGAGTGTGTGTGGCTGTTCCAATGTACCTTTGTTTTTTACCCAAAGATAGATTGCCTTATTTGGCCTGAAGGTTATACTTTACCAATATCTGCTCTAAATCCACAACTTAAAATAAAAAATACTGCAGAATTAATCTTTCTTCTTTAAATTCCATTTACATGATGCTGATGAGAGGAAAATCAAAAACATAAGGCAGAGAAAAATTAAAAATAAAAGAATAGAAAAGGTATGCCAAGCAAATACTTTTAAAATAAAGAAATTGCTTTAATAAGAAACCTCCTGTCACAGGAAACTTATAAGCAAAAAAATAAAAAATACTTAGAAATAGAGAATAGGATAAATGTCTAGACTAAAAGGCTATATAATTTTACACATGTATGCAGCTATAAGCATTGCCCCAAATTTATGTATGTGTATGTGTGTATGTATATATAATAGAAATTGACCATCATGATGGAAGATTTTAATGTATTTCTCTGAGTAATTGATAGATGAGGCAGACGTAATAATGATCTAGAAGATTTGTGCAGCACAACATTAATTTAAAGGACATATGTGGTATCCTGCAGCCAACAATTAGAAAATTAATATCTACCCAAACACATTGTGGAAAATATTTGGAACTGTCACATATTATGCCATGAAACCACTTCAACAAATTGTAAAGCTTAGCATCTTGAAGATAAATTAGACCTGATACAATAGATGTGATACGATACATTAGAAAACAATAAACACTTAAAAATAAAACAAACATAGCTATATTTGGAAATAACAGAACATACTTCTTAATAATATGAAGTATTCAAAATGGAAGTCAGAAAAGACTTCAAATTTAACAATAACACACCAAAGTTGTGGAATATGAGTGAGTGGTAATAAGGAGTATAATATACAGCAATGAACACCTATATTAAAAATAAGAAAGCCTGAAATTAACAAAGTATTCCATTTCAAATCTTAGAGTAAAAACAAGAGAATGAAACTCAAGAAAATTGAAAGAGTAAAACAATAAATATAAGAGCAGATAACTAATATGTACAAAATAATAGTACAATTAAGACTCAGCAAAGCCAGAAGCTAGTTTTTTATTTAAAAAAAACAACAAACAAACTGTTTGGCCCTATCCTAAAAATTAGGTCCTAAGACAATGAGTGAAGATGCTATATTTTTATTAAAGAATGTGATCCTAGAGAATAGGAACGATGAACAAAGGAATTGAAGCAGCCAAAGAGGAGACAAAGGTCAGGCTGTGCTGTTAAACTGGCCACAGAGCAGAGTAATTGATTCTTTGATCCCATAGATCATTATAAACTGCATCTTAGGATGGTACTTCCTGAGAGAAAGTAGATAGGAGAGGTGGATACCTACTGGCTCCGATAGTGTTTGGGTTCAAGATTAGCCGCTTTATGTTCCCCTCTCAGCTGCATACTCATAGTTCCCAAATGTGATCCTGTGGAACCCACAACTCAGCACAAAAAGTAAACTAGAGCAAGAGACAAGAGGTGCAGGCATCAAGGCACTGTAAGGTTGAATCTGCTTGAAGTTGGTCAACTCTTCTGTAGAGCTGTTCACTGCAGCAGCTAGAAAAAGTGGTTCCAGGCCCCAGAAGCATTTGAGGCCAAGAGCATCTAAAGTAGTACATACAAATTATCAGGGGAAAAAAAAGACCCCAACTCTACCAAGATTTTTCAATATAGCGAAGAAAAAAGCATAAGTAAACAATATCCAAGAATGTTATTAAATGGAATTTGAAAATAGACAAGATGCAGAATCTCTTAGAAAAATACAACTTGCTGCTCAAAGGGACTTAGCAATGCTAAATAAACTGGTAACCATCAATATAAATTACATCCACAGATTAAGGCCTACTCCCTATAAATAGCTTTAACAAACAATAAGGGGAAAGACAATCCAATTTTACATAAACTTTTCTAGAGAAAAAGCAAAAATAAAATATTCTAAATTAATCTAGCAAAAAACAATAAAATATTCTTAAGGTTTAATTTAGGAATACAAGAATATATTAACATTATAATCTATTAATGCAATGTACTAAATTTTAAAAACTTAAACATATAAAACCATATAATAATCTCTATAGATACAGGAAAAGCACACAGTCAAGTCTAATATCTATGATTTATCTTCTGATTATGACATTGTAATTTATATTAAATTCATGCTTTTTCCTAGAATTACTAGAAAAGTTAAAGAATTTCTGAGGCACTCTCAGGACTTGAAAGATCAATATCTCACTGAGAAGGGAAGCTTACTGAAGGGAGACAGTTATTTGGAATATCCAATCTCCCCCAGTTCCTGTGGGGTATTTACTGAGACATAAGGGGTAAAAGGCGGAAAAGTTGACAAGTGTTTAATAAATGTCAGAGTTTGAGAGATAAAAATTAGATTTGGGACTGCCAAGACAGCTAGAATTTAGAAGCCCAAGACCTTAGGGAGAAGGGAGATACAGAGAATTGAGTCTGACTCTCTGTGCTAGTTTTCTCAGTGAAACATTTGCTTATTACTAAATTGCAGAACGACAGGAAAAGAAAGTGGCTGAAAAACACAGCAAAACTTTTCTTAGGCTTATCATTTGGGGAAAAGAAAATTGAAAGTCAGGAACTTATTAAGTGAGAGAGGTACCTAAAAACACACAGACGTTCTGTTCAGTCCTCAGGAAAGCAACAATATTCTTGAAGTGGGGGTGAAAGAAGCAGACACAGCTTTAAAAATCTGAAACCCAGATGAAGACAGCTCATTGCCTAGTTGGATTAAAGTGAGTTATCTTTTCAATAGCTGTCCAACTCTGACTTTTACTCCTGAGAAAGATAAAACTATCTAGAACCTTTCCAGCTTTTCTTACACAATGTCTAAGATGTGATAAAAGTTTACTAATCACATATACCAAAAAAGAAAAAAGAAAGAAAGAAAAGAAGAAAAGAAAAAAAAGAAAAAAGACCAGACCCCAAATAGACAATTGAAACAGATGTACATGTGATTCAGATTTTGGAGTTATCAACAATAAATGTGAAAAATAACTATGATTAAAGTATCTAATAACATAAACAGGAAGATTAATAATTTCACCAGGAACTGAAGCCTATTTTAAAAATTGAATTAAATTCTAAAAATAAAAATATAAAAACTGAATTAGGAACACAATAGATGGGTTTAACACAAGTATTGGAGAGAGAGAGAAAGAGAGAGAACTGAAAGACAGGTCAGTAAAAAAATATTCAAACAGAAGCATGGAGAAAAACATAAGAATGGCAGAAATATAAAAGAGAATTTAAAATGCAAAAGGAAATGGGGAAAGGGTCTAACATATACATAATTGGAGTTTCAAACTATGAGGGAGAATGGGGCAACATCATATTTGGTAGATAATAATTTCACTATACAAGATTGAAATCGTTTTATTAAAAAATAATGAAAATGTAACATATCACCACTTTTGGTATTACAGCTAAAACTATGTTTAAAGGGAAATTTAGAGCCTTAAATTCTTACTTTAGACAAGAATACTTTACTAAATACTATCGAAAAGACAATGGTAGCACTGAGGAAAGAAACAGTAAGTTCTATCCATGCAGTGCATTTAGGAAATAGTTTGTGGAGAAAGTGTTCTTTGTCAAAGTTTCATTACTAGTGTGGCTAGCATAGGAAAAGTAGAAAAAGTAACAGCATGTGAGTTTGGAAATGTAAGGTAAAGTAGCTTGTGCTTGCTAAAGAACTAAAATCTTTTCTATTAATCAGGGATTCAATGGCAATTGTCAGTGGTATTTAAGTAGAAAAAGAGTGATATGAGAAATCTGAAATAAACATAATTCTAACTGCAGAGTTAAGGATGAATTAAAAGAACAGACTAATTAGAATGCTCTTGAAATAATGAGAAAGAAAACTAATTTGGTGGGTTTTGGAATACAGAACACAATATGGATTTAAGAAATATTTCTTGAGTTGAAAAGACAGGATCCAGTTGATAACTAATTGGATCCTGGAAGAAAGAGTAGATAAAAGAAGAAAAATTATCTATTTAATTTACTAGTTGAACATGGAGTCCATTACCATGAAAGAGAATAAAAAAAGAGACTTTGAGAAAGAAGATAATGGACCTGCTTCCATCACACAAGTATGGGGTGCCCATGAAAGAATATGTTGGAAGTAGCTTATAAATAGTTTAAATAATTGGTTGAAAACTTAAAAGGGAGGGTTGTGATACACATGTGGGTGCTATCAGGTGAGGTAAGAGGAATAGGTGAGAATGCCAAGAGACAATGCAAATTGAGAAAAGGAGGAGGACCATGGAAAGAATTTCATTGCACATTGTGGGCAGATTAAGACAATGGAGACCCAGACGCCAGGAGAGCTGGCAGAGAGGAAATTCAGGAAAATATAGGATTATATAGCAGCAGTTTTAAAAAGGAGGGTTAATATACTTTACCAAGGCAGCAAGACTTTTGTCCTTTCCTTCACCCTTTCTCTTTTATACTAACAAATGTAATATTCAGGAACCAATAAGATTTGGGAACATAGACATCAATTATGTGAAATACTCATCAATAACTTTACAACTAGGCCAGACTGACCAATATTTAAATGAAACAGCTAATACAGATCTTAATGCAGCTAATTAATGTAAAAAAAAAAAAGTTGTCAGGAATATAACTGAAAATAATCAGTTAAAGTTAACAGTAGTCAATCAGTTAACATCGCTGTCAAGTTGGCAAGCATGTAAAATGATGACCTCTTTGTCACACATTATTATCTCTGGTTTAGACATTACCCTTAAATATGGAGGCTTAGATGAGTTTAAAATCTTAGTGTGTTGATTGAATCTAAAAGTCCCAAGTGTAAATTATTTCTCTTGTTTTGAATTTTCTCTGATACGGAAGATTTATCTACTGGAATATTGTCAAAATCATTTCCATGGCAACCAGCTATGATACCTATCTAGAGAGATTACTCCATATACTAGTGTAGAAATTATACATATGGGGAGAAAACAATAATAAAAATATTCTTAACTTGTTTACTCACAAATTTGCCCTAGAGAAACAATAAAGATTAAGTGAAAATGTCTGTAAATTTTCTTTACTAGAAATGTTTTGGAAAATCTTTGTCACACCCTCCTCCCCTCCAATTAAAAAAAAAAAAGGACTCTTAAAAGAACAATTGTTCAGAGACAAATAATTTAAAATTTATGTTATTTGAATATTTGACAATACGTCTGTGTGGCAAATAATTTGATCTCTTGGCATTCGGTGGTTCAGTAGCAAACAACTAAAATACTGATTGTAATATACAATCGGTTTATTAAAAATCTATCTCAGGGATTTATTTTGCCCCTCAGGATCTGAAGTGAACTTTCCACTATTCATTGTTATTCAGAATACCAGGCTTTGGAAGATAATCAGTTCATTAGCTAGGCTTAGGAAATGACCCTCATGTCACCTTCTTTTTTGGTTTTGTAAAGGTCACCATGCAAATGTGCGTGTTTTGCACTAAGATAAGCTTAGAGAAATGGCCTGAAATCTTATGGCTCAGTAACAAGTTCTGACCTTGTTCCTGCCCCCCAAAAAAGCCTGAATTTAGAGAGGTATGTACTTTAAGAGTACAAAAAATTGTCAACAGGGCAAGTTAGGCTGCTCCTGAGAAACAAACACAGATAGATGGAAATAACAGGCTTTTCTTCCATATTAATAACAATACATTGTAAATCACAATTCAATACAAGAAAACACAGTAAAATATCAGAAATATTCAAAACATGACCCATTCATCTTAGCCCACAGGACAAATTTAACTGCAGTAATCTCTCTGTCTTCAGAAAACATAACCTATTATATGGATCCTCACTGATGAGAGCAGATGAATAGATGAAAACAATAAAATGAAAATAGAAACTATATGCTCTTTCCAAACTAGTGATATCACTGTTTTGATCTATAATGGCAAAGTAAAATAAAATTATTGCAGTTATTTAGAAAATTCAGGCCATTAAACCTCAAATCACTACTCTCCTCTGAAAGTCCCTATATAAAGTAAAAATATGCACTTTTGTCTACATTATCAGTATAATTGTACTATGTGTTCTTAATTTCAGAGTACAATAATTTTCTTGATAGTTAACATCAGCAACAATGAAATAATAATGATCATTTACATCAGAATTGATCAAATGGATTCAGAGTGGCTAAAAACATGAGGAAACAAATTCGATCAAAGCAAAAAGAAAAGATTGGAATAATTTCTTAAAGTGGTTTACTCTCTTCATGCTTTATTTGTAACTTTTAAAACAGAAATAGACTAAGAGACACAGAGAAAAAACTGATTGTTGCTAGATATGAGGGAGTTTGGGGGATGGGGAGAAGATGAAGGGATTAGAAAGTACAAATTGGTAGTCACAAAACAGTCACAGGGATGTGAGATATAGTATGGGGAATATACTCAATAATGATGTATATAGATCATGTAGGGTGCCAGATGGGTACTGGACTTATGGTGGGAATCACTTCATAGATTGTGTAGATGCCTGACCACTGTGCTATACACCTGAAACTGACGTAGAATAATCTTGAATGTCAACTATAATTAATTTATAGTTGTTATATACATAGTATATATATGCATATATATATATATATATATAAAATGTATGTATAATATGTATATATATGACTATATATAAATATGTATATGTAGTCACAGGATGTAAAATATAGCATAGGGAATATAGTCAATGGTATAGTAATAGCTATCTATGATGTCAGAAGGGTAGTAGATTGTAAGGGGGGGTTATCACTTTGTGAAGGATATAAATGTCTAATCATTATGTTGTTTTGTATACCTGAAACTAAAAAACCTGGAAAAACTAAAATAAAATAAAATTTTAAAAATCTGGAAAAATGAAAGAGGGAAAGGTGGATAGGAAGAGTATGAGACTGAGATTTTTTTCAATTATTAGGAAATATGTTGGACATTAAAAATGGCATTAGAATATTATTACAAAATTTATTTACTAATCCTCATTATAGCTTGCGAAATAAAATTTTATAATAATTGATACCCATGCTCCCTAATCACATCCTCTTCCCTAGTGCCGATGCTAAATTTTGTATGTTATTCTATTGGTGGACTTCTATAGTTCATCTTATTCTACCATTTAATTTCGTTGACCTTGAACATTTTAAACTAAATATAACAATGATAAATATATAAATATCTCATTTTTCTAAATGAAATGTTTCTCTATCAAACCGAGTAAACCATTTATGTGTTTAAATTTAGAGTATTAAGTAAATAAACATAATATTAAATAAAGGATCTCTCCATCTATGCAATTCTATAAAACTTTGCCAATTGTTATATGAGACTTCCTGTGGGTAATTTTCAGAAGGGTGATGGTGATTGAATTATCAACAAATACAAGAAAATTACACAAATACTTCAATCTACGTAGATAAACGGATAAACACTTAACTCTGATAACTGACTATAAAGATAGAACTGTATTCTCTCTGTTAGAAAGACAAGCATCCGTGGCTTTTAAGTTCCAATAGAGAACCCCATGGCACATCTGGGCCTACTTCTTCAGGCTTCTTTAGCGTTCTGTCTGCTCTTTTTTTTGTAATACTCTTCTAACTTCTAACTGATATCTAGACTCCATTTGTCTTTTGTCCCTTGTCCAGGGACAAGGAACTGGTGATTGCTTCCTTGAGGCTTAGTAACAGAGTGAGTGAATGTAGGATTAATTTCTCAGGCTCAGTTACCAAGGGCACATCCTTCTATTCTTCCCCTGCCTATATATGTACTCGTATGTCTGCTAGGTCAAAAATTATAATGTTCTACATGTTTTAATAATTATATGTCCTGAAAACTTTGGCTCTATGCAAGTAAAGGAGAAGACTATGTCTCACAGAGTGAATAATGCAAAAGATATTAAGCCCTCTAATAGATTTTATTACAAATTAATAACATTAAATAGCATATTGCAATGTCTGTTTTATAATAGTAAAAAAACAAATTGCATCTGTTTTGCTATTCCACTTTTAAAAGCTTATTGTATTTTATGTGATGTCAGATATTTTGCTTTCTGATTGAATAGATAAAATTTTTTTTCTAGTTTATTCTAAAGAGAATAAATTCAAATCCCTCAATCTAAAATGAATCCCAGTGACTTGCACAAAGAAATGTGAGTCACCATGTTTATGTAATAAAACCATTCACTATCTAAAGATAATTAAGAACTTATTTCATTGAGGAAATCTAGAACTTTTTAATTTTCTGTCCTTAATCATATATCACCACTATCACCTCATTGTGGGACAAAAGAATATGAGCCTGAAAGACAGAGCATATGAGAAGAGTGGTTGGCAAGATGAATTGATCATTAGATATATTAACAGTTAGAAGAGGTTAGATTGTGTTGCTTAACAAACAGCCCCCAAAACTCTTGTGTCTTAAAGCAGCAAAAACGTATTTCTCTGGGAAGTGTGCCTCAGGTCTGGGCAATTACCCAGGATAGCTGCCCTGCATGTGATAGCTCAGCTCTGTACCTCCATATCAAACTGATTTCACCACCACTGAAGCAGGACATGAAAGAGATAGAGAATCATGTACAGGTTTATAAATGCATCTACTCAGAAGTAATACTTCTCAGTTTGACTCACCTATCTTTGGACAAACAAGTCACATGGCCACTTCAAAAGTTGAGGGGGTTAGAGAAATCCTAATTCATGCTTGGAAGCAGGTGAACTGGAAATAATGGAGAATTGGTACTAGTGTCTTTAGTACCACACTTCAGCACCCTAGCTATCAATAAAGTTTTAGAAACTATTAAAGCTCAATCAAGCAAAGGGAAGAAACAGGGCTAAGCACCATGTAGCAACTCTTACTCCATTTTGAAGATCAAATTCTAATGTCTCTTATTAGTGATGTTTCCCTGACACACTTAGAAAGATTTAGTTCTCTGTCCCTCCAGCACATTGTTAAAATTACACTCACCATATTGTTTTAATCTATTGCTTTCCCCTATATGACAATGTGAGAGAGAAAACACCTTTTCAACTTTAGTGTATAAGATAATATTTAACACATAGAAGCTGATATAAAAAAAAAAAAAACTCATGTAAAAGACAGGAGGAGATAATTTGGAGGAAGAGGGAGGTGGAGGGATGAAAGAAGGAATGAAGCAAGAAAGGAAGAATTTGCTGAAGGCAGCCTAACTTTGTAATGATAAAATTTTCATAGGCGTGCTACTGTGTCTCTGGATCCCCTCCACATCATAATTTTCAAAGGACTCCAAAGTAATTTTAAAGTATATGGCAGAAGCTGATGATTGGGTACCAATATCCATTGTCCTCTTCTCTTTTAGAAATCCTAATTTTAGAAGGGCTTATGCTAAAGACTGTATTTCCCAAACTCTCCTGCAGCTAAATTGACCATATAATTAAGTTCTTATCAATGGGAGGGGAGAGGAAGTGATATGAACAATTTCCTGGTCATACTTTAAAATGAAACCCTTTGCCCTCTACTGTCCTTCTCTTCTTCCTTCTGATATTGCTAGAGAAGCCATTTAAACTACAAAATGGAAGTAGCGTGTTAAGGATGGCAGAAGAGAGAAAAAACCTAGATCCCAAAAATTGCAATTGAAAAAGTTAGCCCTGCACTTCCTTAAGTTTGTTCAATTACTGTGAGAGAAATTCACTTCTATCTCATATAAGTTGTTACTTGGTCTTTATCTTAGCAATACAGTGTTTAATATAAGGTTAAAGCATGTGCACACGTGCACACACACACACACACACACACACACACACAATCTTTTTTGTCCTAGTGCTAAGGCACCAACAATGCAATAGAGACACTGTCATAGACAAGTTTAGATTCAACTACATAATTATAGATAAAAGTTTCAGAAAGCACAATAGAACATAGAAATCAGTGTTGACTTCATCTTAATACCACAAAACTACAGAAATATAGAAAGATTTGTTAATTAAATCAGAACCTCCGAGATAAGCATTCCAAAACCTTAGTGAAATGCATTTAAAATTAGTTATCTGATTAAAAGTATTCATAATTAATTCCAAATAAAATGTAATAAAATGTTGTGGTTTTATTTTTATCAACCTTTTATGTGGAACTGAATCAGTGCTATGGGATCATTCCATTCACCGATTTGGCCATATCCTTGTAGACCATTAAGATTCATCATATTGTTCACAATTTTGCCCTTTCAGTAGCAGCTGTACAATTTCATTGAGGGCATCGCCACATTAATAGTCCCACATGTCCAAATTTGCATGAAATAAGCAGTCATCGGCAATTATGATTTGCCAGGAAAAGATTCTTTAAACCCTTCTCAAAGGCAATGACACATGTGTGTTTCCTGATTTTAGGATCTAATTTACTCCAGTGCTGGGCAGCAACATAAGGAAAACATATTGCATATCTTAAAATCAATTCACTAAAGAGAATAAATATAGCGAATAAATCTGACGTTCTCATTCAACAAGACTGAATAATGATAAACCTCTGCTGCTCATTCTCAAGACTGAAAGAAGTAAAAAAAAAAAAAAAAGTGTGTGTGTGTGTCTGTGTGTGTGTGTATTTAGGTACTAGAGATAGAGGTAAAGATAGAGATAGATAGAGACAGAGATAGAGAGATATAGAGATAGCACATAAATGTTTTTCAGTTCTTTATCCAAGACCCAAAGGGCAGATTATAAAGCCTAAATCAAAAAAGGTACCTGCCTTGTGATATCAGCTACAAAATATTCCATATTTATCATAGCCAACATGTCCAAATTGAATTCATTTTTTGATAAACCTGAGCTCAAGGATAGAAATGACTTTGAAAGGCTAAGACCTAAATCTGATATATATATATTTTTTTCCAACAGGATCAAGAATGTCTTCAGAGACTGCTAATAGTGTTTGCTTGTTTTCATGGTTAAGAAAGTCCAAGTAATTCTTTCTGATTATCTGTCAGGAGTGAGTGTAACATAATCAGATAGTACAGTTAAGAACATTTTACAGGGGATTAGAGTTAAATAAAAAAGAAAAAAAGAGATTTACAAGTTTTAGAGCAAAACATTAGTGGTCTAGTTAACACAGAATGTTTTGGGTGTTGATTCTCTATGTTTTATAATGGGTAAAATCTTAATTTTTCAATTTCCCTATTGTATTATCTGGAATGTAAAGATAATACAGAGAGCACAAATATCCCCCACTGCATTATTGAGAGGATTAGATGATATTATAATAATAATTTTTAGGTTTTCTTTAAATGTGAAGTTTTTTGTTTGTTTGTTTTTTAAGATGAGACAAAAGAAATATTTTTCTGGCATTTTTTTATAACTTTTTGGCATGGATTTTACCTGGAAGCAATCTGCATAGTAAAATTCAATTAGGGGGTATTTTAAACAAACTGTACAATGACCAAAATGCTTTGACCCCAATCTTTCACTTGTGTAATATACATAACTGAAAACAGCTCATATAAAACATATTTGACACAGCAATCCATATTTACCTTGGAGGTGGGTGAAGGAGGTTAAAAGGTTTTATAGTAGCAAAAATAGCTTCTTTCTTTTGTCTGTGTATGCTAAACCAATCAGTGAGCATATCAGAGGGCCAAAAAAGGGCCATTTCATTCTCTCATTCTTTCATTCTCATTCTGGCCCTCATTCTTTCTGTGTGTGTGCGGGTGGGTGTGTTAACTTATACAGAATATAGAATTACTTGTAGAGTTATTTCCCTTTCTTGGATTTATTTTGCCATCCCGCTGACTTCTAATTCTTTAAAATTAAGATAAGGATCATTTTCTCAAGGAAGCTTCCTCCCTTAATGTCTCTTTATGATTATTACAATGTAAATCCCCATTTTTCTCTTCCCACAGAACACTTTACACCATTGTTATAAAACATATCAATCAGGGCTGCAACAATGCATAATGTGCTTCTTACTCACTACACAATTAACTCTCCATAATTGAGTGTTTTCAATTTACAATGTTGTATTGGGCATCCTTATAGTGTTAATATTCTACGTGGTCAATAAATGTCAAACAAATGAATAAATGTGTCCGTGATGGTGGGGAGGGTGCTACTTTTTGAGAGTAGCAATTATTCTTGAGAGTTTTGTTTTGTTTTGTATTGTTTTGTTTCAGTACAATGATGGAAACAGTCATTCTTAATCTCTCCTTCAAGCCTCCTATGATAAAAAGCCCAATTCATAAGACAGTTTTCTGGGGGGAAAATTAGATCATGGCAACCCTCCAGCTATTTTCTGCCTACAAACCACCTTGATATGGAATTCTTCATTTTGCTAGTGTTAGTATCATTCATTCTTTTATTTATAGGAAAGCGACATAAAATTCTTAGGAAAAACTCAGCGATGTATATAAATAATCAAATTTATTGCTGCAAATGAAAATGATCAGGAAATATGGAGAGAAGACAAATGGTCAGAACAGATTGATGCTATTCTGGGAAACAGTTTTGGAAGAAATTAGTTGTCAGGGAATCATGAAGAAATTCATTGAAACTTGTTTTATACAGAAAAAGGGAAAGGATATTAGGGAGCTGTATAATTATACATTCTTGAGTTGCAAAAGTTCTGGAAAGTTATTGGCCATATCTATTAACATTAAGAGTATAGAACTTAGAAAAAAGCAAGACACATGAAAGTGCCGTGGAAGATTTGATATGGCTAGACTGGAGGACCCGAGTAGAGAACCTGAACTAAATGGGCCAATTTCTTGCTTATTAATACACGTTAAAAACTTAACTGTGGTTTAGTAACAATATTAGTAATATAAAGCATATATATTTCTTGTACTTTGTAGCATTGTTTTATCCTGGGTAAGAATAAAATTATTCTTACATTGAACAAGGAATGACAAAAAAAACAGTTATGAATATGTTATGAACAGTTATGAACAGTTAGTAATATGAAATATCTCCATAGGAGATCACTTCCACATACTTCATATTAAAAACAAAAATGCTCTTTCTTGTTTACACAAATAGACTATGGAAAGTAGTATGATCAAATCTTACGCTTTGTGGGTAATGGTAGCTTCTCTATTTGGAGGCAAGTAGATGATTTTCTTTTTATCCAAATGTGCATTCATTCCCTTTCAAATTTTGTTTCACTGCAAAGAAGACTGGGCAAATTCTCTTAATATCTATGGTGGGATCGTTCCCATTGACCTGAAAACATGGTGAAACGTCTCCCATACGAAAAAAATTTACCCTCGATCAGCACCCTCCTCCAGCTCCCCACCAAACTTATCTGCTACACACACACACAAACACACACACACACACACACACACACACACACACACCAAACAAAAAATACAGTTCTCAAAAGAAGTTTATTCTGATTGACTGTTTTCTTTTCATTCATTCTCCATTGAGTCACTTCATTCTAATTTTGATTTCAATGACTACACTGAAGTTTGAACAACAAGATTGCCAACATCTATCTTGCTCAATCCAATGTTGATTTACTAATCTCCATCCAATAAAAATGGTCATGTCTTCCTATTAGCAACGTTTTTTCCTGGCTTACTGAACGTCATACACCTTTGGCTTTCCTCCAACTGCACTGGCAAATCTTTCTGAGTCTCGTTTGCTAACTCTTTTTCCTCTTTTCAACCTCAAAATCGTGGAATACCTTGGTTGGAATGATTGAAAATCTGGGGTAATATACCGGGGCTCTAACTTTGGCTCTTTTCTTATTCCTATGGGAACTCACATTTTATATGATCGTACCTGATCCTATGGATTTAAATCATATCTGTAGCTCTAACTGTGACTTCTAAGTTCCATACTCGTAATCACTGTTTGCATTTTTATTTGGATAATAATAAATCTATACAATGTGCTGAAAACTATTTACATATTTTATATGGATTAACTAATTTAATCCTCACAAGAAACTTAGGAGGCAAGCCTTACTATCATAATTTTATTTAGTAGAAGTATAAATGAGACATGAAAAGACATTAAGCCACTTGCCCAGTTAGTAAGTAGTAGAGCAGTCAAGTTATAAGTCCCAGTATTAAATATTAATCATAAGAGTCTCAAATTTATCATGTTCAAAATTAACTGCTGAACTTTTCCTATCAATCCTGTTACTCTTCAGTCTTCTCCTTTCTTTTAGAAAAACCCTAGTCGATCATCCTTGACTCACCTCTTTTACAACCAACATTCAATTCATCAGTCATTATGTGTCCACTTATTTTTTTTAAAAAACAAACTTCAAATTGACCATTTTAAACCACTTCCAATGCTACCACCCTATTATAAGCCATTAACATCTATCTCTTTCCTGAGCAATATCTCGCCTCCACTCTAATCGTATCTCTTTACTTCTGCTCCCTTTCATTTTCCACTCAGCATCAGAATATACCATTTAAAGTTACCATAAAGTGACATTAATCAGATTACATCAGTCTTCAAAAATTCCAATAGCTCACTGCACAATTTCATAGCCTATCAGGCACTACTTAATCTAGACACTGTTTTTCTTGTTAACTGTCTCCCTTTTGTTCCAGCTATACTGGACATTATTTTCTTTTCTTTTTTGGAGGTGTGGGGGCTATTGTTTAATTCTTTTTTTCAATTTTATTCAAATATATCAGCATATATTTAAGACATATAGCATGATTGTTCAATTTACATATATTGCAAAATGATTACACAATAGTTTCAGCTAACATCTATCTTCTCATATAGATACAATAAAAAGGAAGAAAAAAAGAAAAAACAAAAACAAACACAAAAAGCATTCTTCATGTACTAGAAACTCTTAGGGTTTATACTTTTAACAAATTTCCTATATAATATATAGCAGTGTTAGACTATAGTCATCAAGCTGTACATTACATACCGAAAACTTATTTATCTTATATCTAGAAGTTTGTACCTTTTGACCATCTTTCTCCAATTCCCTTTCTCCCTCCCCACCCTTTGCCTCTGGTAACCATAGTCTGATCTCTGTTTTATGAGTTTTTTGTTTTTATTTTTTTAGATTACACATATAAGTGAGATCATACAGTATTTGTCTTTAGCTTTCTGATTTATTTCACTTAGCTTATGCCCTCAAGACCCATCCATGTTGTCAGAAATGTGGGACTTCATTTTTTATAGCTGAATAATATTTCATATTATATATATATATATGTATATATATATATATATATATATATATATATATATATATATATATATATATATATACATATATATACCACAACTTCTTCATCCATTTATCTGTGGATGGACACTTAGGTTGTTTCCATGTCTTGGCTTTTGTCAATAATGCTGTTGTGAACATGGGGGTGCAGATATATTTTCGAGTTAGTGTTTTTATTTCCTTTGCATATGTTCCCAGAAGTGAATTGCTGGATTATATGGTAGTTTTATTTTCAATTTTTTGAGAATCCTCCATACCTTTTTCCACAGGAACTGAACCAAGTTACAATCTCAGCAACAATGCACAAGGGTTCTCTTTTCTTTACATCCACACCAGAATTTGTTATCTCCTGTCTTTTTGATAATAGACATTCTAACAGGCATGAGGTGGTATCTCATTGTGGTTTTAATTTGCATTTCCCTAATGACTAGTGATGTTGAGCATCTTTTCATGTACTTGCTGACATTTTATGTATCTTGTTTAGATGGAATAATAATAAATAATAGTGGTACAAGTTTTGAGATGATTGTATGTTTCTTTTCTTTCATTCTAGTAAAATGATGTGTGATTGATCTCTATATGTTTAACCATCCTTTATCCCCGGGAAAAAATTCCACTGGATCATGGTGAATGATCTTTTAAATGCGCTACTAATTTGATTTGCTAGTATTTTATTGAGAAGTTTTACATCTCTATAGCAGATGGGTCTGTGTTTCATTTTTTTGACTGGGCATAGGAAAACTAGGATCAGGGCCAGCAAAATTCCTCATTTGAGGATCTGAATCAGGCAGATCTGAACTCTGCTGACTTCCCTGGTCAGAGTTCACTGCTGACTTGTTTTTTTTCAAATGATCAAAGCCACTGGTTGGGATTACTACTTGAGCACTGCAGGTATGAACTTGGTTTGCCAAGATCCATGTGCTGGTTGTTGTAAGCCCTCCTCACCTTCCCAGTCAGATTTTCAGTGGTTGAGCCCTGCAGATTGCAGGATCCCCTGCAAACTCCACGGTGCAAGATCAGATTAGGGATCCCAGAGAGCCACCCACAATGCTGGGGAGGGCTGGTTATCCCCTGGGTTCTTTTATCCCGGTGGATAAATTGGAGGTTCAGGGGAGACCTTTGCAAGTGGTTCTGTGCTGGCCTCAAGGAAGGGCTTTATGGTCAACATATAGCCACTTCTCTTACTCTTCTAAGGCAGTCTCTCTTAATGTCTGTAGTACAATGCGGGGTGCTTCAGCCTCACTCCCATGTTCTAGGATTTTCTCAGTGGTGCTTTGTTCTTATATAGTTGTTCATTTTCCCTTTTGTGAGGGGTGCAAAATTAGGAATGGCCTATGTTGCCATCTTAGCCTTTTGGATGTTTCTCAAACACATGTTGCATGGTTGAAATTAACTGTCTTTACTTACTAATTTTTTTCAACTGTAAAGCTGCTACCCCATATATTAATATGATTAGTCCATGATGGGGAATAGAGTTTGTTATAGACTTAAGTTCCCTAGGAAAATATAAGTAGTAAAAGTTAACTAAGTCAATCATTCATTCAACAAAGAGAATTAAGTACCCACTATATGCCAAGAATTGTAATAGTTATTACAGGCTACAAAAGTAAAGCAGATACAGCCCTACTCTCAAGGACTACACCTTCTATTTATTCACAACCCACCTATACATAGGACAGTTCCTCACTCACAGGCTATAAATCATTTTCTGAATACAGACATTTAGTTTGTACTTTTGGTCAATTTAGGGAAAATATTAGAACTAAATCCAATGCCGGGAAACAATTTTAAATTTCAGAGATACAATTAGCACCCGTGTAAATGGAAAGGATGTCAGTGCATGCCTATAACCTGGTGGACAGCATTCCATTTATAGTTAACAACCAGACAAGGTACAGTACAACAGAATGTGATAGGAGAAGCTTTCCTAAAG
The DNA here is from genome assembly GCF_964194185.1 of Rhinolophus hipposideros. Classification (NCBI taxonomy): domain Eukaryota; kingdom Metazoa; phylum Chordata; class Mammalia; order Chiroptera; family Rhinolophidae; genus Rhinolophus; species Rhinolophus hipposideros. The sequence continues at coordinate 78,697,283 of NC_138052.1, read as the reverse complement.
CACCAGAAAGCAGAGGATAGTAGTGTCTATCTTACAGTATTTTATTATTATTATTATTCAGTTACTTTACTACATCCCCTAATACACACACTTAAAAATATTTTTTTTTCACATTTTAGGTGATTTTTTTTTTTTTTGGAATTGCTCCTTTTTTTCCTAGAAAAAGAGAGTGGTAAAAAATAACTGAATAATAGATTGTTTTGATTACAACTGCTATGTAATTCACATGGTAACTTACTATATTTCACACTTATTCTATTAATTTATTAGGCAAGATCTTCCTGAAAGAGAAAAGAATAAATCTAGGATTTGAATCTCTCAGAATTTTTCCAAAGCCCTTGAGTTGAGCACTTTTCTCTCATGTCATGTGTGTGTCACTTTTCTCTCATGTCGTGTGTGTGCGTGTGTGTGTGTGTGTGTGTGAGAGAGAGAGAGAGAGATAGAGAGACAGAAAGAGAGAGAGAGAGAGAGAGAGAGAGAGAGAAGAAACAGCATGTGGGAAACATGGTAAAAAGTGAGATCAGGTAATAGTAAAGAAAGGTTGAAAACAGGGAGCAAAAGAAAAAGAAAAGATCCATTGTGAAAGAAGCTCTTTTGTTGTCAAACAGACACTTAGACACCGAAAACATTGGTCTCCTGAGCACACTTAGACAGTCCCAGAGCTCCGCGGGGAATACAACACCCAGTTAAAAAAATACTGACATAATTAACATGTAGTTTTTAAGATCAATAGCAGCAGTGCAGGTAGCCACAGCCAAAGTGAGCATTTATTGACTGTCATTGTGCACTAGACAATGTGCTAGGCTCTGAGAGATACAAATAAATAATGTATATGGTCAATGATATCTCAGCATAACCATAGGTTGCACAGTTTATTAGGATATTGATAGAAATGGGGATTCATCATTTGTAGTGTTATCATAAGTATATATGGATTAGGTGATGCTACAGAAAAATAACATAAAACTGTTCCTTCTATAAAGAGAATTGGCCTGAGACAAAGAAAGAGAAATTAGTTTCCTGAGTTAGGAAAACATAATTAGTGACAATAATAATATATTTTTTCTCCTACTATGTCTTGTGTCTATAATGTACTTTCATTTAACCAGTGTGGCAGCTGACTGAGATGCATGAATGACCTAAAACCAGAAGATCTGCTTAGCACCAATCTGCAGAATCACAAAATTTTGGAGAGGTTTGCTGTGCGAGAAAAGCTAATGGACATGCAAAGTAGAGCTCCGAAGACATTTATGAGCCTTTAATATTCAGATTATTGAGTCAAGAGTGCTACTGAGATATCAGACAGAGAAAAGGAGGTAAAGATAGAAGAACAAAATCTTGGGATATACCCGTATCTAAAAAAATGAAAAAAAGGAAGGAAAACTGGCAAAACAGGAAAAGGAGTGAGCAGCATCTTTTGAATACATTCTGATTTTATTCATCACGTTATATGCAATGGTCCAGATATATTTATTCTTCTTCTGGTAAACCTACCACAACATTTATCTGAGGAGCCATCCTCCCCCTAATATAATTCTATTTGCTTCACATTCCTAGAGTGGCAAGGCTTCCTGGACAATTGAGAATCACATTCCCCGGGACATTGTTTTTGATTAAGGAAAGATCAACTGGCTGAATCATAGCCAATGGGACATACACAGAGAGGTACTCTTTCTCTCTTTTTCATTGCACTTGAACTTGACCACCAGTAGGTCTAGTATTGTTGGTAGCCACTTTGTGGATGCTGAGAATTTAAACAATATGAAGCTGAGCATAGCCAAGAAATAAAGAAAGAACAGAATGGGTAGCATTATTTAAACCCTTAACACAGGTCATGACTAAAGCCAGTACTTCCTTTTAATTTTTCTGTTTGATGAGGTAATCAAGTTCTCTTTTGTTTAAGCCATTTGAGTGAGATTTTTCTCTTTTGCTGACATAAAATCCTAATATTTTAAGAAATATTTAAAATTATTTTTTCTTACATTTTTATACAAATAAAAGAAAACCCACCACACAACTTAAAGAGCTCTTAGACCAACTGTTTTCTGTATCTCTGGTAAGTACAAAAATAAATTTTAATCGGGTTTTCTTTAATATTCTCTACAGTCATTATTAGTGGAGACAATAATAACGATAACAACCACATCCATGCACTAGATACTCTGATATGTACTTTATGTGTGTGTGTATATGTGTATATTTCATTTTCTCTTTAAGATTGACCTGCAAGTTATATGTCATTGCATTAGTTTTAAAGATAAGAAAATTGAGATATGGATACTTGAGCCCCGTTACTATTAATAAATCAAATCATATAATTGATTTTTCTGTATATAGTCTAATCAAGAGAAAAAATGTCAGAATTTAGAAAAAAAATCATAATTTATGTGGACTGTATATTTATCCTTCAGTGATGAAAATATAAAAAACGTATTATCAAATTTGTATGTCATAGTACTCTTTGAAATATAATAAAGGTTTTCAATTGTTAGAACTGAAAAATTAAAAATAAATCATATATTAAAAATCAGCCCAAGAGAAACAAAAGAAAAAATAAACAAATGGAGATTAAATTAAAATAAAATGTTTTTGTACAGTAAAGGAAACCATCAACAAAAAGAAAAGATAATCTACTGAATGGGAGAAGATATTTGCCAATGATACATCTGATAAAGGGTTTAATATCCAAAATGTATAAAGAGCTGATACAACTCAATACCAAAACAACCCCAAATAATCCAATTAAAAATGGGCAAAGGACCTAAATAGATATTTCTCCAAAGAGAACGTGCATATGACCAATAGATATATGAAAAGATGCTCAACATTACTAATCATCAGAGAAATCTAAATTAAAACCACGATGAGATATCACCTCACACCTGTCAGAATGACTATGATCAATAAATCGAAAAACGACAAATGCTTGTGAGGTTGTAGAGAAAAGGGAACCCTCATGCACTGTTTGTGGTATTGCAAATTGATACAGCCACTATGGAAAACAGTTTGGAGATTCCTCAAAAAAATAAAAATAAAAAATGTCCTCATGACCTAGAAATTCCACTAGTAGGTATTTATCTGAAGAAATCCAAAGCACTAATTTGAAAAGACATATGCACCCCTATGTTCACCGTAGTGCTATTTACAAGAGTCAAGATTTGGAAGCAACCTAAATTCCTATAAATAGGTGATTGGATAAAGATGATGTGGTACACATAAACGGTGAAATATTACTCAGGCATAAAAAATGAAATCTTACCATTTATGACAACATGTATGGACCTAGAGAGTGTTATGATACTGTGTTTCCCTGAAAATAAGACCTAGCTGGACTATCAGCTCTAACGCATCTTTTGGAGCAAAAATTAATATAAGACCCAGTCTTATTTTACTATAAGACCAGGTCATAATATAATATAATATAATATATTATAATACAATATAATGTAATTCATTATATTAAACTAGTTATTAAATAAATACACGTATGGCTAAATACTCAATTATCAGGAAAATGATACCGTTTTGAACTGGAATACACAGGCATGATATCATTTCTATTTTATGACCTTAAGGCAACTCCTTATGAATTCCTCTTTCCTAAATCAATGTTATTCTTCTTCCCCCACACAATATTTAAAAACCTAAACGGATGTCATCCTTTTAGTTAACTATTATTTCAAAGAGCACATCTTGGGAACTCGCAAAGAGACCACATGTATTTAGGGGAGCCTGTGACTCTAAAACATGTACATCCCTGCGTCACAAAAGGATCCATAACATCCAGGTAACCCAAGGTCTGTAAAATCGCGTCACTATACATCTTTTCTCCAAATGCATCTCAAGCATTCTTTGAGTACAAAAGTTGTTTGGTTTATTTTATTTTTCTGTCCCTTATTTTAATAAACAATGGGTCATTTTCTGGTTTCAAGGTTTTAGTTCTTCATTAAGAAATTCCTTTTGGGGATCAACATTTTACAGACTTTTGGGTTGAAAGTGAATAATTCTGTGATCACAGGAAGGCATTCACCAGGTACACTTTCCGGGTGTACATTTACTCTTGGGAGGCTCATTTGATTGTGATGAATATGCAGAGGGCAGTGCCCCTCGTGAAGCTTGCACTAGGAGCCCTCAGGCTACTGCTGCTGGCCTTAGCTTAAACCTTTTAGGAAATAAATTTTCATATTTACAAAATGCAGTGTTACGTGTTACTTTTCCTAAGGCAGGGTGTAATCTTTAATGTGTCCTATCTGCTAGCATTGCTATATATAGATGTTAAAAGAAACCAAGTCACAAGCTTGTTATCCAAGAAGAATAGTCTTTTGGTCATGAAAAGCCAACACAAATGTGATATATAATCTAGAGCTTTTTCTTTTAAAAACTTATTAATGGTCTTCAATGCTTTTTCCCAGTATGTACACTTTATGTTTATCCTAAGGAATTTAAATCTCCATTCCATAGCCCCCACTTTAAAAGACAATTGAAAAATAAACTGTGTTAGAGGAATATGGATCCTTAAACTCATCTAATAGAACAGTTTCTCACAAATCCCTTAAATTGTAGATACAAGCAGTATGAAATTCATGTTTAAGGCAACCAAGGATATTCAAAAAGAGATCAAGAATAAGTGAGGCAAAAGTAATACTCTTTTTTCCTCCCAGCTGGCAAAACTTGATATGAATAAAGCCATAGTATTTTAACGATAGAAAATGAAAAGGGGGAAGCCAAATCATTCAGGAAGAATTGCCATATGGCTAGAGCCGAGGACAAATGTAGACAGACTTACACATTATGCGGTTATGAAGGAGGGATGCCATGAATAACTATGTTCACTAAAACTGGGATCTGAAGATTCCATTCCAAATTCTGCTTCTGAGTTCATTCCTTCAAGTCTTTATTATTTTCTTGGAACAGACTTCATGAGAGTCAAAGAAGTGATTTATATATAAACAATCAAAGTTGGCATCACATACTTTTATATTGCATGCAGCCAAGTGTACATTTTTAACAGCTGTATATTTAATCAGTCCATACTTTTAAAGTAATACAATTATTCTAGAAGTACAAAAGCTGACTCACTTTGACAAAATAACCAAACTTATGCAAATTTAAATATCACTAATAGCTCTATAATTATGTAAACTTAACTTTTAAAATAAATTAAAATTTTTCTTAATTAGTCACATGGGATTTGAATCAAAATCTTGGGAATTCAAAGATATTTTGATTATAGTTTATCTGATGAAATATTTTATATATACCTATATATGTATACATTCAAAACTGGTTCTTCCACAATGAAAGAATAGTCAAACAAGTAAGTAAGATGCTAATTTAATAAAATTCATAAGCCTTGCCATTTTTCTTTTATAAATTATTGTATTTAATTGTTTCTATTTTTAATGTTTTAATTTTAAATAATTCTTTAACTTTTTAAAAATTTAGTTTTATTTGTTTATAAATGGTGCTATAAGATATATATAAAGTGAGACTTTTTATTGCTTATAAGGGTGATTAATTTTTTTTAAAAAGCATGATAGAAATGTTAGCTTTGCTTTGGTTTTTTGGAAAAGCTCCCAAACAGAGTAAACACTTTCTTCTGTGGGTTATTTGTTAAGGCTGAGATTGGACAATCTCTTGAGGTTCCTGCCATCTGTAGGGATATTTTTGACCATTTTTCCTAAAACACATGTTGCCTGAGAATGGAGAATACACATTTTATATGTAATGGATCAAAATAAAATGATTGCATAATAATAATAATGGCAATTATTATATAACAAAGTTATAGTAGTGGCTAACATTTATTCAGTACTTATTATGTGTCAGGTACTTTTCTAAACATGTTTCATGAGAAAAGTCATTTAGTTGACACGAAGATCCACTGAGATGGATACTATATTTATGAAGATCTTACATACAAGGAAATTGAAATACATAAAAGTTAAATAAATTTGCTAACGTGATATGGCCAGTGAGCTTCAAAACCTGGAACCTAATGCCCATGCACTAACAATACTGCCCCTTCCATAGTACTGAGACATTGCTGATTACACAAGTCTTAACACAGTTTGAGTTGACAATAAAATAAACACACTCAGCACTTATCATTATGGATTCAAATTTTAAAATAACTCTTTCATCAATTCAGTGCAATTATGACTCAGTTTTAGAAAATAAAAAGAAAGATAAGAAGGGGAAAATTTGTAGCTCTGAGTCCCAGGTTCCAATTTTCTTAAAGAGAGAAAGTAGACAAGAATGTGGTATCCCTGTGAAGAACACTTGCTTGGGATTTTATAAACCTTCCTGTATTTTGGGAAAAGGATGTAAACCAAGAAAAACAAAGCCAAGTTCAGTATGCTTTCCTTATTGTGGCTGCACACGGAAGCAAATTTTCACTATTATCCCCCTCCAAAAAAATAAAAATGTGACTCTTTGGAAAATTTTCCCCAAAAGCCATTGAACTTCTGCCAATAAATATCCCTTAATACTCTGGAATAAACAAGAGCATCTGGCACTACTCCGTGAGAGCTGTCACCTTTACTCTGCCTGTTCATAGACTTTCTGGAAAAGAAGGTAATGCTTCCATCTGGTCACAGCAGCAAAGAAAGCAGAAAGCATTGAAGCACTTCCACGGTAAATCTGAGACTAAATCCTGCAAGACTCTGTAACCTGAGGGGAAAAATAATAGAACATTGGATTCTTTTCATAACGAATAGTTCCCATCTAACACCTAGACGTGGAGTGCTGGAGGGATTATAGAGAATCATTAAGAATTTGCTTACTTTTAGATAGATTCAGATTATACAAATTCACAAATTTTTAACCATTTGTGATTTTCTCGTTAGTAGTAACATGATGATTTTTGAAAGGTTATAAGGACTGCCAGGGAAACAGGAAGTTGATTGGCTTTATGCGGGCCACTGAAGCTTTAGGATTTCTTTTCTAAACCAAAATGCATTCAAATAAATTATAAATCAATAAATTATAGATACATAAGTAAATAAAATAGACAAGAGGGAAAAGGAAAGTTGGTAGAGAACAAGTTTAAGGTTACAGAGAATAAAGTGATGTTAACGTTAAGACTGGATTCTTCTTGGCGTCGGGGGTGTTTAAGAGTAATATTTAAGATTTACGATCACTAGTTGTAGTCTCTGGGATGGCACATTGAAAGGATTTACTTTATCTGAGAGAATATAACTCTCATCCAGAGTTAGGTGCTTCCTGACACAGAAACCTAACCATGTTTCCTAGATAAATAGCCATATGTTAGGAACTGCATTTTTCTCTTCCATTTCCAGAGCAAGCATTCTTAAATTTAGGGCTTTGGGCTTCCTGAAACTCTATGCAAAATTTAAGTAAGTGAGTGTGCATTGTGTATATGTGTGTGTGTGTGTGTGTGTGTGTGTGTTCCATTTGCCTCAGGAAGGGTCCAAATCATTAAGAAATACCAAAAGGTTTTGAAAAAAAATACTACTTTGGATTCTTTCCAATGACTTGTCTCCTTCACCTGAAATAGACAATTTATGTCTTTGCAACCATACCTATCGAAAAACCTCTGTGGTCTCTGATAAAGGCTTATGAAGAAAAAGATGATGATAGTAAAAAGAATGGCAATGATCCCATATTAGCCTTAATAAGCTCATCAAATGCATTCGCTTAAACTAATTTCAAAGACTAATTTTGTGCACATCTGTGTGTGTGGGGGGGAAGGGGGTTGTTTGTATGAAGGTACTAGATTTCAGCTGAATTTTTATAATTTTATAATAAGTTTAATTTTATAAAAATAATAGGCCTAAGAAAAACAAGTAGAAATACTATGAACATTCTTGTACATGTTTTTGTTGTTGCTGTTGTTGTTAACATATGCGCTTATTTCTCTTGGATATGTACTCAGCAATGAATTGCTAGGTCACACGTTATATTTAAATAATATTTTAGTTGATTCTACCAAAGCATTTTCAAAGTGTGTCTAACCATTTGCAAGTCCACAGGAAATATAAGACTTCCAATTGATCCACAGCTTCATCAAAATTTTGTATGATAAGCAATTCTTAATTTTAGTCATTTTAGTAACTTTGCAGTGGTATTTCATTGTGGATTTAATTAGGATTCTCTGATGACTATTTTTCATATGCTTATTGTCAGTTGGGTTATCGGGTTTTTTTCTGACATTCCTGTTCAATATTTTGTCCACTTAAAAATTGGATTGCTGATACTTTTATTGATTTAAAAGAATTCTTTACATATTATGGATATAAGTCCTTTATCATATGTAAGTATTGAAAATAGTTCTACCTAATATATGGCTTAACTATTATCTTAAAAATGTCTTTGGATTATCTTGCTATTTATCTTTCAATTCACTGTTTTTCTATTTAGTAATTTTTAATACTCTGTTTAAATAAGCAATTGAGAATTGTTGGTACAATTATATATGTATTTTTTAATTCCAGACTTTTTTTTTTTTTTCAAATGCATATTATGTCTTAGTCTGTTTGGGGTGTCATAACAAAATGCCATAGACTGGGTGGCTCAGACAACAGAACTGTATTTTGTCACAGTTCTGCAGGATGTTCAGGCCAAGATCAGGTACCAGCAGTGTTCAGTTTTTAATAAGGACTCTTTTTCTGGCTGGCAGATGGCCGCCTTTTTTCTGTGTCCTCACATGGCTTTTCCTCTGTGCATACAATGGAGAGAGAGCGATTTCTCTCATCCACTTCTCATAAGGCCACCAATGCTATAGAATTAGTTCTCCACTCTTATGACCTCATTTAACCTAATTACCACCTAAGAGTCTTATCTCTAAATACAATCACATTGAGGGTTATGATTTCAACATACAGATTTGGGGGGCACAATTCTGTCTGTAGTACCTTGTTATTTTTAGATTTCTTACTGCATGTTTGTTTTTGTCAGTTTATCTTTTATTTTCTTAAACACTCCATATGTGTTTATTTACACACCACACACACACACACACACACACACACACGATGTACAATCACATCAGAATCAACGTATAGAGCATTTCTATCACCTCAAAAAGTTTCTTTGTGCTTCTTTTCTGTCTCTCACCCCTTTTCTTCTCTCACCCCTCTCATGGCCCTAGGCAACTACTGACCTGTTTTCTGTCTGAATAAATTAGTACTACCTATTTTAAAGTTTTCCAAAAATGAAATTATGCAGTATCTTTTGTTTTGTGTCTGGCTTCTTTCATATAGAATGATGGTTTCAGATTCATCCAGGTTGTTGTATTATCAGGAATTCATTGATTTTAATGCTGAGTATCATTGCATTGTATGAACTAATTTGTTTATTGTTTCACCTGTTGATGGACACTTGGCTTGTTTCTAGATTCAGGATTTATAGATAAAGCTTCTATAAACATCATGCCTAAGTCTTTGTACATATATTTCCTTTTATTTTTAGTGTATTCCTTGGAATGGAATGGCTAGATGATATAGTAGTTGTATGTTTAACTTTTTAAGAAATTGCCAAGCTCTTTTCCAACATTTGGTAAAATTTTCCATTCCCACCATCAATAGATGAAAGTTCCATTCACTCCATAACCTTGCCAACACTTTGCATTATTATTACTTTAAATTTTGGCCATTCTACTTGATGTGTGTTAGTAATTTACTGTGGTTTTATTTACATTCCCTTGATGAGTAATTGATGTTAAGCACCTTTTCATGTGTTGATTGGCCATTCATATATCTACTTCTGCTAAGTTTCTGATCAAATACTTTGCTCATTTCTTAATTGAGTTGAATATTTTCTTCTTATTGAGTTGTAGGAATACTCGATATAACCTAGAGACAAGTTCTTTGTCAGATGTGTAATTTGCAAATATGTTTTCCCATTTTTATTGTCTTTTCTTTTTCTTTGAAGTTTATTTTGAAAAGCAAAAGTTTTTAATTTTCAAGAAGTTGGATTAATTATAATTTTTCTTTTTTGTGTTCTATTTGTATCTTAATTAAAATCCTATGACCAAAATCACAAATATTTACCCTTAGTTTTTCTTTTAAGTGTTTTTTCTGGAACTGTATCCAATAAATTCCTTTGTTTATTTATTCATTAGAACCATATGATTTTAATTATAGAGATTTTATAGTATATTTTAACACATGGTAGAAGTGGACCCTCTTATAGTTTTTTCTTTGCTGGATCCTCTTGTAGTTCTTTCTTTGTAGTTTTTCTGGTATTCCTGTGTGTTTATTTTTCAATATAAATTTTATTATAAATTTGCTTAGTTTAGTCAATATTTTTATTGGAATTGCATTAAATTTATAATTGACTTAGAGAGAACTGACATCTCAATGATGTTGAAATATTCCAACTAAGAAGAGAGGCCTTTTCATTTGTTCAAGTTGTCTTTCAGGAATATTTTATAGCTTTTTATGCGTAAACTTTGAACATATCTTGTTACATTTATTCTTAGGTTTTTCTATTTGTTTATTACTGTTTGAATAGGATTTTTGTTATCTTTATATCTTCTAACTGGTTCTTATTTGAGTGTATATATTCTATTTATTTTTGCATTTTACTTTTAACTCCTACTATTTTGCTGAAAACTTTCCTATTAGAATTAGTTTCATCATTGATTCTCTATCATTTTGCAGAGAAACCATCATGTCATCTGAAAAATAGAGATAGTTTGACTTCTTTATTTACAATCCTTAGGTCTCTTAATTTTTCCTCCTTTTAAAATACATTGGCTAGTATCTCTATAAAAAGTTTAGTAACAGTAGATACAGTTGACATCCTTGGCTTTTTCCCGACCACAGTGGGAATGTCTCAAGTATTCTTTATTACATAGGATGGGCTATACACTTTATCATTCTAAGGAAAAAAATCTATCCATTTTTATTTCCCCAAAAGTTTTTAATAAAAATGAGTGTTGCATTTTGCCTTACAGGGTCTATGAAAATAATCATATAATTTTTCTTCTTAGACCTATTAATATGGTGAATCTATGTTAATAGGTTTTTCTAATACTGAGTCATCCTTGTATTAGTGGTATAAAACCCCACATAAGCATGGTTTATTATTTTCTTAGTGTGTCTTTGTAATATATGATAACGTTTTATTTACAATGTCTGTACTAATAATTGTAAGTGATAGTAGCTTGTAATTTTTGTTCTATCTTTATCAAGATTAGATATAAATATTGTACGTGCTTCATAAAAAGAATTTTGAAGTTTACCTTCACTTTCAACACTTGAAATTACTTACATAGTTTTGGGATGTCTATGAAGCCTTCCTCCTGAGTTTAGCAATTTAGTTCTTAGAGTCTGATGTTCTCTGGAACTGATTTTGTCTGGGCATCACCTATGTCCTCTGATTCCTCCCTCTCTTTCGCATGGAGTACCCAAATCTCATCTTTCCTGTTCTTTGAACCCATAGTCTTGTAGTAGCCTCTGGAGATTTCAGTGATAGCTGTGTTGGAATGTGGAGTTTGTTCTCTACTAAGAAGTAATTGCAAGTCCTTAATCTTCTCTTAGTCTTACCTAGTAATAATGAAGGATCAGTTGTGGTTTTATTTGCATTCCTTGTTGATCCTTTTTTGTTTCTGTCATGTGTGGAGAGATTCATTTTCAGATAGCCACCATTATTCTCCATTTAAAAAAAGCTTTTCAATAATCTCATACAGACATTTAAAACACAAGTATTTTTAATAATTGTAAATTTAGCTTGGTATTTAGTGTATACTTACTATAACTTGTTTAATATGTTACTACCCAGGATAAATGTCATTTAAAAAACGAGAAATCCAAGGTGAATCTTTCAAGTTTACCAAAAAGATAATATTATTCTTTCATTTTGTTTTGTTTTGTTGTTTTTTTTTTTTTTTATTTAAGGAGACAGTAATGTGTCATATTTTCAGATTTCAGTTTGACTGTCACATTTTTAAATTCTAAAATAAGTTTACCCATGTTAATAGTCTTTCATCACTGTATTGAAAAAAACCCTGCTGTTTTCAAGTTCAATATTAATAGAAAATCCTGAATATTTATTCTGACGCATATATTTAAGAACTGATCAGGCATTCTTAAAGCCAATTAAAATATGAATAATTATTATTTGGGTTTGGGATTTAACTTGCAGTATTACGTTATAATGTTTAAGTTATATTCTTCCTTTTGGAGAAAATATAGTTTTTTATAGAGATTTTTAAAATAATAGTCAACTGAATTTCTAATATTATATTACATATAACATTGCTGATCCTAACTGTGATAGAATGAAAATGATCACAATTTCTTGAAATCTCCTCTATTGAGACATGGAATGTATTTACCTACTTTTTGAATCTGGCCTGACTTGAATTGGCCAATCCAATGAGACAAAGTTACATGATTTCTTAAAAAAAAAAAAAAAAAAAGTATATATATATATATATATATCTCAAGTCTTGCAGTTTTTCCTTTTCCATCTAGGATGCTGATATGCTTCTGTGAAGAGTCATTCTGGCTGTTTCAAGCCGCCCCTAATGATGTCCTAGATATATAAATAAGACCATCCAGGATGCATCAACTCTCAGTTGTCCATGTCCCAATTAACTGCATAGATGACCCAAGAGAGTCCTACCTGAGAGCTTCCAATCTTAGCCCAGCCCAACATGAAGAAACATAGGCAAATGAATTGTTATTTTTAACCACTGAGTTTTTGGGTGATTATTTGTGCAGCTCTAGAAAACTTATCATTGATATGACTTTAACAATAAAACAACCATTATTTTGTTGGTTTTTACATAGAAGAGTATATTTATAAAAAGATGAATGGGAAATTTTTTGTGTACTAGAAAAAGAATGTTGAAATTGGAGATGATTTTTGCATTAACGTGGAATTTTGAAAATGTCTGTGAATACTACTTGCAAAGTAAATTAAAAATGAGCTTAAAATCAGAAAAGGTAAGTCTTTTTTTCAGATTAGAAAACTAAAGTTTTATAAATGCATATGCATTAATTTCATGTGGTACCTCTAAATCTTATAAAAGATAAAGGTATGTTTATTTTAATTTGAATGTTGCATCTTGGTATGCTTGTGTGAATTGGAAATGGACTTGGCAAATACTTTCAGGAAATGAGTTAGCATCAACAAGTGAAAAACCTGTGTTATCCCAAATAAAAATGGTAAACATCAAAGACACGAAGCCTACCCCAATTCTATAAGAAAAAACTTATATTGATGCATGCTGTTGGTGTAGAGATAGTTGGTAGACTATTGGAGTCCACTTATTAAATTTTGTGCTTTAATTTCCTTAATCTCGCAAAATGGCAAATGGATGACACAGTCAGAATTTGAATACTATAGAACCAATTAATAGTGGATAACCTTGCCCACATACATTCCCTTTATTACAACAAACAAATAAAGAAAAGAAAGAGAGCAAGAAAGAAGATGTATTAATTTTACTTCTTCATGTAATGTTATGAGGGGGACCACTCAGTTGCTGCTTATCTCCCTTCCTGAAGCCTCATTTCATGTTACCTGAGATTCAATCTGCCATTATTCTGTTATCTCATCAACAAAGGCCAAGAAGTTCTACCTGATAAAAATAACTTCAAATGTTCTTCTATTTTGGAGACAATGCAGTTCACTGGATTTGAAAACATGCTGCAATGCTGAGTTGACGGGATGTTGGTTACTGAGGTGGCAGGAATCCAATGACAGAAACACCACTTCTGAAGAGCTAGAGATTGATGTTCAAGGACAACTTCAGCAGAGAGACAAGGGTGATATCTTTCTTTTCTAATTGAACAAGACGGATAACTGATTATCAGAGTTGTTAGAGATGCTGCTACAATGAAAATGTGCATCTATATCTGGAAGGGAACTTTATGTTCAATAGGAGTGCATGAAAGGACAGTGTATTATATCCACCCTGACTTTTATAACATCACTATAACTGAAGTGTTATTTTCATTCTTTCAACTTTATAATAGCATACATTTTGGTAAGCCTCCTTGAAATCATGACCATTCAGGTTCACACTCAATGCAGAATTATCTACAAAGCAAACACTGAAGTTGTAGACCATGCAATTTGCATGTGCGTAGAAGCTCTGTCTTAAATCTGTTCTATTACTTTCTTCCCACATAACTCTCATAAAAGGAGACAAAGTACACAGAATAACTTGCCACGTATTCCTCAACTCTGTTTTCCTGACTTCCAGGATATTTCGTCACAGGTAATATGACAATATCACTGCTGAACTATACATACTTTACATAAGTATCATTTAATAAATTTGTCTTACTTTACCTAGACATATTTTCTTCATCACTTTTAGGTGATATAACTTGAATGCAGTGTTATATCCCTCACTGAGGAAATTGGGATTCATCTGAGATGAATAAACAGTGATTAACACATAAATTCTTCCCTTTTACGTATAACATTGTTGCTCTGTCAGCTATCCATTCCCTCAAAGAACACTAAAACATGTCTACGGCCATACCACCCTGAACGCGCCCGATCTCGGAAGCTAAGCAAGGTCGGGCCTGATTAGTACTTGGATGGGAGAACACTAAAACAAACCATTGATAAAGTAAGATAAAGTAAATACATTGTAGGTAAAATTATCTCTTGCCAAACTAAGGGAGATCATTTCATTGGCAGACTCTTAAAACTATCTGGAAGTAGGAAGGAACAAAGACAAAATATTTATATGTGGCTTAGGAGATATTATTTAAAGTGGGTCTTTCACTGTGAAGATCTGTTTGTGATTAGGCAAAATTCATGATATAATAATATAGGATTTTGGACAGTGAACCCAGGGTTCCAAATTAAGTCTCTTGAGAAGTAAAAAGTCAACTGATGATCCTGATTGAGCTAGTTATTGTCTTACGTCCCTTCATGAGGGTTAGCTAAGTCTTCTACCACTCAGATGAATGGATTTTCAAAAAAATATTGAAACAGCCAATAAAGTTATTTGCAATTCCATTTTCCTGGGCAAGAGAATCCTAGAATAGCCAAGCATATTATTGCAGATAGTTAGCTGAGTGATTGCTGATGGTTTCTCACTTTCCAAAATCAGAAGAAATCAGTTTCCAAACTTTGAGAGAAGTTGAAAGTAGGTAAAAGCCTGTCTGAGAATTATAACATAAAAGTTTATTCTCTCTGAAAGTTTTGTGCAAGCCCAGGAAATAGCTTAAATTTAACCTAGTACAAAAAAAAAATCACAATATTAACAGCAAAGGGAAAGAAAACACTAAGCTGTGAAAACTCCTCAAAGACCTGTATCAGTGGTTCACTGAGCACTCAAGGCTATATAGCATTACTTGTCACTGACTCTGCAGACAAGAAAACTATAACAAAATGTTTTCTGAGGAAGCAGCTTGCTCCAAGATAAGACTGAGTTTAATAACCAACATTGTTCTTGGCCCAAATTTCAAAAGCTCTGCGTTCCTCTTCACTGTAATTGAACTAGTAATGAGACACATGAAGAGGGATAAGAAGAGACTTTGGAAACAAATAAGCATATATTTTTGCTTGAATAACATTTAACTTGAAATGAGAAAACTCTCTTGAGAATCACAGCTCATTACAGGGAAGTTTCACTGTAAATATGACCAATGATAACAGAGAATTCATTTAAAAACAGGTTTTCTTTACTAAAAGATGTAATCAATGAGTAGATCACAAGTATTTTATAGGATTAAAGTCTTAACTGCAATATAGTCATATGAAATAATTAATCCTAAGTATAACATTATAGTAAGATTACATGTTTCTATTTATTCTACTGAGGCCTCTCAAGGGACATATTTAAGAAACAACAGTGTCCACATTCTGCTAAACTGATGTATTTTTCTATTGTTAAATGGAGTGTCGTAACTGAGGGTAAAAGTTGCATTGAAAAGTAGGAAGAAAAAAGGGAGGAGAGACATGTTCTGGCTGGTTAAGAATAACAACTTTGAGGATGTGGATATGGTAGGGGTAGAGAATAAAAATATCAAAAAGGTTGTTGGAGGCAGGCTGTAAGATGATCCCAAATATCTCTGCCTCCTAGTATTCACACCCTGGTGTAATCCCCTCCTCTTGAGGGTGGGCTCATTTCAGAGGCTGACTTCTAACAGACAGACTATAGTAAAGCAATGGGATGTCATTTTCAAGATGAGGTTATGCAAAGACTAGCTTTCATTTTGAGACCTCTCTCTCTCTCTCTCTCTCTCTCTCTCTCTCTCTCTCTCTCTCTCTCTCTCTCTCTGTCATCCCTTGATCTTAGGGAAGCAATCTCCCTTGTTGTGAATGACTCTAAGGAGAGACCTACCTACGTGGCACCAAACTGATACATCAGGGTAATACGTATTCAGTGAGAACCGGCCCACAGCCATATGAGGGAGCTTGGAAGTGGTTCCTTCTCCAGTTCAGCATTGAGTTGACTTGCATAACTGCAACCCGAGACAACATCCGAGCCAACATCTTGGCAGCAACCTTATGAGACACCCTGAAATAGAGGCACCCAACTAAGCGATGTTCAGATTCTTGGCTCACAGAAAGAAACTATGAGAAAAAAAGTTAATTTTTAAGCTAATAAGGTTTTGGAGTATCTGTTACACTGCAACAGATAACTGATGCACAGGTATTTTGTTATGTTTTTGCTACATGGTCTTTGATGTGAATTATCTCTCCCACTTTTCACAACTCTCAAATTTTAAGTAAAGCACCCATCTCTCATTAATTGATTTTGGGGGGTGCAATGAACAATTATGTCCTCCAGATAAGGAAGCCTTTCAAGAGAGGCTACTTGTATCTAGGATATACATTTCTAATTGTTATAAATCCTAAAGAGATCGTTTAGGGACACAAAGGATAAGGTAAGTAGCAATGTTATTTGGCAAGTAACGTGGGCTTATCTTGCATAAATCTACATCTGACCTTTTACTTTCTAAAGTTTAATCAATGCCTTATAGAAGAGCAATTACATTTACTAAATAAAAGAAGTCACTGGCACAGTAGAGATTTTTCTTTCTTTAGAGTTTATGAGCAATAGTCCTAGAATCTCATAATCTTAGGGGGAATGAAGAGCAGCATCCCGCATTTTGCAAAATACAGTAACTGAATTGTTAGATTAGGTAAAGATGTTAAAAGTATATATTTGGAGAGAGATATACATTTTTCTACCATCCTGAAAATAATTTACACATAAAAAAAACTATATAAGGTTTTTGTTAGGAAAAAACTCACATAGTATAAAATTGTGTGGGAGAAAAAAATAAAAGCCAGTCACCCAACCCCCACAGGTAACCATGGAGAGTGAAGACTCTCCTTCTTGACACAATCTATGCTAAAAGCAGCGAGTGCCACAAAGAAGGCACTCAACAAATAGTTTTTAAATGAGCATAAAATATATTCACTGGACTTTAATTAAGAGTTTCTATTTGAATGTGAATATTATCTGAAGTACAAAAGCGACAGGAGAAGTAATTTCACATTCTTAAGAAAGGTTCTGTACGACCTGCAGGACATGCAATAAAGAAATGCTCCATAATGTTTGTCTAGAGGATTTGGGGTACAGAAGAGCAAAAGAACCCTCTACCCTTTTAAGGAAAGGTTATGCCATTGCCCCTTCCATCCCCTGGGGAAAGGAAGGAACTGCTTTCCCCCAGCCACCACCTCACCCTTTATCCCCAACCTTCCCCAACCCCCAACTTCACCACAAGCCCAGGGAGGGCTTCAGGAAAACCACTCCAGACTGGAGTTTCCTGCTAACGGAGACATGTGTCCTTTCAGCCTCCTGCCTGCTAAGTTTCAGGCTGTGGGACCAGAGCAGAAAGAGTTTACAGAATTCTTGATAGAGTGTAATCTGTTTTCCCTGGAGTTTGGGGACCTCCAAAAGGGGACCTCACATGATTCTCACCTGGTAAGTCTAAAGGAAATAGGCTAATTGTAGCTGTTTGGATAGCATGAAGAGAACTAGAAGGTTGCTGTGAGAGACGTCCAGCATTTAGATCATGGCAAAGCCAGTTTTTCCACAACAACATGGAACAGAGCTGGGTTGGAACCACCTTAAAGCACTCCCCTGTTATGACGTTTGTTGTGACATTATGTTTGCATTTGTTAGTTTAAGCTTTAAGTTTGTCCTTCCCCCACCCCCAATAATGCCAGTGAGGAAGGCTGTGCAGAACTGGTGGGTCCACGGGGACCTAGTGCTGCAGGGGACCTATTCCAGGAGGTGATGTGCCCCACTGGTGCAAGCCCTTCTCACTGAGTTTTTTGAAAGCTTGTGCCAGTTGGTAAAACAACACAAAACAAAACAGGGCTTGCTCACCTTGATGATGACCATGTTGAAGAGATGAGTCAATCCTGGCCCACTCTGTGCCACATCCCTTGTCCACCAGCTGAAAAGGCTGTTGGTAATGAGTAATAGCTGTTTCCTCTGGGCCTCCAGGGAAATGTTTTGTCCCCTTTCAGGATGTATTTCATGTCGCACTGGTGCAGGAGGCACTTCACGGCAGCAATCCACACTCCAGACATGGCCAGTACAAGTCCTCCTGCTTTTTGCAGAAAGACACCTTGATAATTAGCATAAAGAAAAGTTTTATGAGTTCAGTTAAAATCATTTAAAATAGCATAATGAATATTTAAATGGATGCTTGTAAGGGAAATGGGAGATAACCAAACTATATCGATAGGCTAAAATATTTTTGGAATTTCCTTAATGAGTGTATCATAATCAATGAAACCTTTTCCATTAATTCTAGGGATAGCTTGAAAGGCTTATTCCTAAATTGCCCGGAGACCAGTTATTAACTGAGAAAGTTTCGGTTGTCTTATGTCTACTATTAGGTTAAGAGAAACCTTCTTCGTGAATGCTGTCTTGTGTGCCAAGGATAAACCTTTCAAGCCTGCCCTGGCACACTTGAAAGTTCAGAGAGCTGGGCAATTATCGAACTTTCAGAGAATGGTGTAAGAACTGCTTTGTGTTGCTTCTGGATATTTGCATAATAAATATTTTTTTTTTGTATCAGAATTTGTCCAAGACTTGTCAGTAAAATGTGGCAGAAAAGGTATAGCGGAGTTGCTAAGTCTCACATTTCTTCAAGAGGCTCCCACTGTTTATCAAAAAGTACTTAAATATTGTGTATGAACACCTTGGCTTGGGTCAGGTCTCGACATTTTCTAAGATGATTTCCTAGCAGGGACAGGCCACCCGGACGAGGACAGCTGTATGGACTGTCCTGTCAGAGAATGGCTAACGTTGGGATTCCAGCAGCCAACTAGTGAGTGCTTGCTCGTGTCAGAGAACAGTAATAAAATTTAAGACCCACAACAGGCGAGTCTTCTGAGAAGCCTCAAACACATTTCATGAGAAGAAGAGCTTGCACTTTGACATCGACCAACATGTGGAACACTGTTAACAAATTGCAACTGAATCGGCCAGGGGGACTTTTGTTAACTTCTTTTCATCTTTGCCCACCCTGGAGGAAGAAAAGCAGTAGCTCGCTGTGGGACAGAGGTAAGGAAAAAATAGAAAAAGCAGATCCTGCCCCCCTGAGCATCTAGCACTAAAACAGAGGAGATGTTTTTAATTTGATGTAAGATGAAAGTTCTGACTTGGATCACACTGAATATTTTAATTCAGATCACACTGAAACCAAGAGTATTCTCATATCTCAATAGTGTTATAGTGTTGGCCAAAATAAGTTTTCATGATTGCAACATCTCAAGTTCACTTAATTAAATGAACCTCATGTAGATACACACAAATAGAATTTTATTATAAATGCTATACGGCCATGAGCTTTGTTCACCAAAAAATATCTTGGAGATCTTTCACTGTCAAAATATACAGGATTTACCCTTTTCTTTCCAACAGCTCTGCAGTATTCCATGGTACAGCTGCACAGTACTCTGAATACCATGTGCTATTTAACCAATCTTTAACTGATAGTTCAGGTTTCCCAAATAATGCTGCAATGGGCACTGTATATCCATTCAACAAAATTTTGAATTCAATTATAAGAAATATAAAAAAAAGTTCTACTTCTTGCAAACTCGACTTTGTCACCTGAGATTCATGTCATCAGTATATACATGCTCAAGTCATTATCCTGGATTAATTCATATAAACTTGCTATCTCCAGTTTCATTCTCTTTCTTTTTGAAACCATTCCAATCAGGTTTTATTCAAACAACTCTAACTAAAAGCTCCTTGTCATGAATGTCTTCCATATTGCTAAATCTAACAGGCAGTTCATCATCTTTCTTGGCTTATCAGAAGCATTTGAAACAGTTATTCATTATCTTTTACTTGAAACATTTTCTTCACTTGGCTTTTGCAACACCACAGTTGCTTGCTTTCTTCATATTTTTCTGGTCTTTCCTTATCAATGCTCCTTTACATCTCCAACCTTTCAATGTTTTAATGCGCCAGGGTTCGGTACTTGGACCTCCTTCCTTTACTCCTACATTTATTCACTGAGTGATGGCATTATGTCAAAGCTTTAAATGTCTTTGATATGTTGATGACTCACAAATTTTACCTCTATTATACACCTTTCCCCTGGAACTCAGACCTATATTTTGTCTCACTATTCAAATTCCACTCAACATTTATTTGCATTTTTGATAGGTATCACAAATTCAATATTCCAGAACCAAACCACAGACTGTCCTAGCCTCCTATCCACTCTCCCAGTGTATTTTTTTAACACAGTAGATGGAGTGATCCTAAGTCAGATCACTGCTGAAACCAGCATTGGTTTTTCATCTAAATCACAGTAAAATCTAAAGTTTATATTATGATCCATGAGACCCTACTTGATCTAGCCTGCTCCTTTTTTCCCTTCTCGGTTTCCATTTTCTACCACGCTAAAGACATTATTCTGCTCTTGTCATAGCTGTCCTTCCTTTCCCAGTAACACTGTGCATTGAATTTCTAAACTTATATATATATATTTTAGTTGCCTCAGACTTATTATGCCTGAAATGGAATGGTTGATCTTCATCCACAAACATACTACTCTTATAGTTGTCTCCAAACCTATGCCTGAACATATTAAATTCCATATAAATGTTAACTATAAATTGTTATAACTATTATTTTTCCCAGGTTCATGAGAGAACATTTTATCTGTTTTGATAACTGTTGCATTTCAATGTTTAGCGTATGTCTGGCATATTGACTGAAATGTTTTCTTTTTCTTTTTTTAAGTGAAAATAATTTATTTGCTTTTTTGCATATGCAAAACACAAGGTTAATTTGTGATAAATTAACTCAAGTGGCTATTACTTAGAGTAATGTTACTATCTTCCATTTTATTTTTTGAGACTACTTTTAGTCATGGTTATAAACTATGTGCTTGTATATGCCTGAGGTACTTTGGGCTGAAAAAAAAAAAGTTTATTTCACCTTGTCACTCCTGGTTGTTCGTGTGTTGAAGAGAGAGGAATTACAAACAATTATAAGAAGAAGAAAAAGCAAAAGCAAAACAGGACAACTTGGGCACTGAAACAAAAAGAAATTTAACTTTGGTAAAGAGACAGAGTGGAAGAGAACCTTACAAAAGTTACGTGTTGGATGAAGCACAGTATGAGATCTGCAACTACATTAATGACAGTATTTTTTATAGCAAATATCTAATGTATCTTATTCCAAGATATAGTTCTTATCTAATATCTTATTCCAAGTTCATTCTGTGTTGCTGCTCATCAAAGTGATGGTGGAATGCTATTGTTGTGTATTACCACTGACTTTCTTTGTTATGAATTATATTTGGCGTCATACTGAATAAGATTTTTCTATTTGGGTTAACTTTGCTCCTGCTGCGAGTGTCAAGGTTTTCCTTACCTTCAAAATGTTGGTACTAAAAAAAAGTGGAGGTTCATACTACCTCAATGGTTAGCATTGATAATCCATCACTCACACTTGGAAAGTTCTCGGAGTACAGGGAGGTGATGTAAGTTGAAACACTTCAGTTCTTTTTCTACCGGTACTTCTTTTTTCCCAGAAAGAAGAGTACACATTTCAAAACAGGTTATTGCTTTTTAGGGGTTTGTTTTGTTTTGTTTTTTCCCTAAAGAACAATTTAGAAAACCACTAAAATCTAGAATGCATTATTCAATATGGTAGCCTATAGCCACAGAAGAGTACTTAAATTTAAATAATTTAAAATATAACATAATTAAAAAGTCAGTTATTCAGTTGTCTTAGCCACATTTTAAGTGCTTAGTATTGGACAAGGTAGATACAGAACATTGTTATTATCACATAATTTTCTATTGGTCTACACTACACTCACAATATTTCCAATTTTTGAAGAGTATAAGAGTGTGATGTAAAAAAAAAATACAGCCTTCGAGCCAGAGCTTGAATTCTTGAGTTTGAATTATAAATCCATTATATTACCAGCTTTGTGAGCAAGTAGTGTAACTTTCTTATGCCTTGGTTTCTGTGTCTGTAAAAATGGGAACGGTAGCAATAACCTACTTTATAAGGTAGATTTGGAAAATAATGTGAATTATATATAAAGTGCTTAGAACTGTGCCTCGCCATAATAGGCACTTTTTTTTTGATTGAGGTAAAACGCACATAAAATAAAATTAATCATTTTAAAGTGTGCAGTTCCATGGCATTTAGTACATTCACATTGTTGTGCAACCACCACCTCTATCTAGTTTTAAAACATTTCATCACCCCAAAATAGACTTCACTATCCATTAAACGATCACTCCTAGTCTTGCCTTCACCCAGTCTTTATAAACCACAAATCTAGACATTTCATATACATGGAATCATATGATATATGCCCTTTCTTGTCTGATTTCTTTTACTTACAACTTACAACAAGGTTTTTAAGGTGTATCCATATTGAAGCATTTATCAGTACCGCCTGAATAATATGCCTTTTATGCCTGAATAATATTTCATTTTACATATATACCACTTCTTATTTATCTGTTCATCCATTGATGGACATTTGGGTTGTTTCCACCTTTTAGCTATTGTGGATAGCGCTTCTATATACATGCATGTACAAGTATCTGTTTGAGTCTGTTTTTTAATTTTGGGGGGTATATTCCTAGGATAGAATTGCCAGAACATACAGTAATTCTCTCTTTAACTTTTTGAAGAACTGCCAAATTGTTCACCAAAACACACTTTTAAACTGTTATTATTTTCTACTATCAGAATCTTATTTTTAAATATTTTTTTAGGTTCCTTTGTTGAAGCAAATCACAGGTGAATACTCTTCCCTAGATGGGTTTGATCCATTATCATTCAGCCTGTTTAATTACAGCCCTCTCTCAACTATGGGAAGAAACTAGGCCATGATCCCATCTTTATCTATTCATATGAAACCCTTTTTCTTATTTTGATAATCTCGTTCATTTGTTTTGATGACCCACAAGTAAGATCCTTCACACTATGAATGACCAGGACCAATGCTTTCAGCCTCTCAGATATCTAAAAACTGTTCAAAAATATACTGCCTTGAATAGCATAAAATTTGCTTTTCAATTACAAAGCCATTTCATCTAGAGCACTGGCTTCATAAGATCAGATGGACCTGTGTAAATACTAGCTCTATATTTTATCAACTTGGGCATCAATTTTCCCATATATGAAAAAGATTATCCTTTAAAATTTTGTTGTTGTTGTTGCAAGCAACAGAAACTGATTCCATGTAAATTTAAGCAGAAAATGAATTTTCTTTTTAGATATTGAGTAATTTAGAGAATCAGAGGAAATGCTGAAGATTGAGGCTCAAAAAAAAAAAAGCAGGAACTAATATTTACTAGTAGTGTAGTAAATATAAGAATGTTGTTAAGGTATTGTTGCTAAATCATTCTAATCAAAATTCAAATTTCTGGAAAATGTAGTTCAATTAACTTAGTTTGGGTCATGTGTCCATTGTTTAGTTCTGTGAGGTCAGAGTCCCTTAACTAATGCCTCCTTCAAGGTTGAACTCACCTAGGAAATGAGAAATCCTCAAAAAACAAATCAAGGCAGTGTACCTAATGAAAATACACATGGCTTTTCGTCGAGAAGTAAGGGAGATTATACATTTTAAAGCATTTAGAATTGTTGACATATCGCTGTCATTATCAATATGATGACAACTATTTGTATTAGTTGTGTAATTGGTAGATGTCCTGAGTGGATTCCTTCAAGAAATGACTAAGAGTTCTGTCCTAGAGTATGATGAAAAATTATAATATTCAGATTCTGGTGAGTTCTTGGGATACATTTTAATATGTATTTGCTATAAGATATATGAAATTTAGAACAAACTTGTCCTATATTCCTAATTTTAGGTCTCCTACCTATTGGTTGTCAAGGAAAAGAATTTGGGCAGATATAAGGCAGGTATTTTCTCTTAAGATACTTAGCTTCTTTGTAGCATTGCTTTCCATTCTAGTAAATGTGAACATGATTATTTTAACCCTTACCTTCCCCTGGAGGGGCATGTATGTATCTATGTGTATATATATATATATATATATATATATGTATATATATATATATATGTGTGTGTGTGTGTGTGTATATATTTGTGTATATATATACATTTGTGTATATATATATATTTGTATATATATATTTGTATATATATTTGTGTGTATATATATTATATATATTTGTATATACATATATATATATATATTTCTTTGTTTTTGTTTTTGTTTTTTGCTTGGACATATATTAACTTTGGTTTGTTCATTACAAGCCAACTCCCTCTAGGGATCTGAATACTGGGATTGGCAACATGTATGTTGGGATCCCATCTGCTGCTGTTGTGTAATGATTGATTAAGTTGTTGGCCACAAGGATGATTGTAATAGCTTAAATGGGAAATGTGTTGCAAAACTGGTCTATAAATAGAAACTAGTAGTGAGGAATTAATTGTAGCAAGTATGGAATATTGGAGAATCCACACTGACATTTTTATCCTAAATGACTGCATCACCATAAACCATAGTCCCATTGGTGTTTATTCCTATCTCTAAAAAAATGGTATACTGGATATTGTAGAAAGCAATCACTTTTGCTTATTCTTGTTCTTGCATTAACTGACCTGGAATCCATTAGTACTCAGTATTAGACTGGGAAGGTTAGTTGCTGAGAAGGGTAAGGCGGCCTGAGGGTTTTAAAAACTCATTTAGATAATTTATACCTGAAAAGAGTATCTTAAACTTTCATGTAGTACCTTAAGAGAGGTATCTCTTGTGTGTTATGAGCTATATATGATTCAAGGCCCAATCAAAAAAGAGAAAACATCAAGTATTTGTAAAATAGATTATTTGTTTAGAGGAATTGGTTTGAAATTGAAGCAATAAAAAGGGATGCAGAGGAAACTTCGATATCATTAACTACAGTAAGCAGCTACTATTCCTGTGGTTGGTAGAACAAAAGGAAAGAGATGGCCGTTACCAAAATCCTGGAGCTTAAAGGAGGGGCTTCCAGAATAAAGGGATAGAACCCCTGAGGAGGGTAACACACAGCTCTTGTTTATGTCAAGAGAAGCTAGAGGCTGTAGCAGTCTTCTATATTTGGAAGGAAGCTGAGAAGACTTGGAAACAGAAATAGAGTCCTTTGCTTTTTATCCAGATTTTGTTTCCCGTGAGTGCCTCTCATTGTCAAAACCTAACAAAAAGCCAGATAGAAAGTCTAGTGAATATATTTTGCAGACTCTAAATCTTAGCATTTCAGAGAAGAGTATAGCAAGACAGACTTAGGGCTAAGAAACAATAGGTATACAACTAGCACTGTTCTTGACAAATTGATTTATGGGTATGGTCATATTTGGTTGAACTGAGATAGTGTGTACATTCCCTTAAGATGAGAAATTTGTTACTATTCCAAAACTATCATGTTTTTCCCTTATTAGAAATTTAACTTACACTACGTATTTTCTTATTGACTCACATTGGTGCTTTTTGTTGTAAATCAGGACGTTGTATGGGTGAGGTCCATTTCTGGACTCTCTTCTACTTCTTTCAAATATTTGTCTATCTTCATTCCATTACGACACTGTTTCTATTACTGTAGCTTTAGGATTGGTCTTGGCCTCTGTCTGTCCTTTACATTTTCATATAAATCTTGGGATTAGGTTGTATACTTCTACTAAAAGTCTGCTGGGATTGTGATTGGGATTACATCAATGCTGTTCTTAGATAAAATTTACATCGAGCATTTTGCAGTCTTTCAATCCATAAACTTGGCATACCTTCCTGGTTTTTAGATCTTTCAATATTAAAACCATGTCTATAGTTTTCAGAAAAGCCTTGCATATAGAGTATTAACATTATTCCTACATACTTCAAGTGTTTGACAAAATTACAAATGCTATTTAACTTTTTAATTATTATTTGTTTCTAGTTTATAGAAATACAATTGATCATGTATCCTATGAACTTGCTAAATTTACTAACTAGAAGTTTCTAGAAGTCTTTGTATTTTGTATTTTGTAAATTCACAATAATGTTGCCTATGTATGACAGGTATACTTCTTTTCACTTCAGCTTTCTCTCTCTCTCTCTTTCTCTCTCTCTCCCTCCCTCCCTCCCTCCTTCCCTTCCTCCCTCTCTTTCTCTTTCTTCCTCTGTCTCTGTCTCTGTCTCTGTCTCTGTCTCTGTATCTGTCTGTCTGTCTCTCTCTCTCTCTCCTTTTATTATTTATTTCTTTTACATTATTCTATGAGCTAGAACTGCTAATATGATGTGAAATAAAAATAGTGATCATGTACATCTTTTTTTTCCCCCCTCACCTTAGGGGAAAAGTGTTCAGCATCTCATAGTTTAGTCAGATATTACCTGTAGGCTTTTTATAAATACTCTTCTATCAGATAGATTGAAGAAGTTTTCTTCTATGTCAAGGTTGCTGACAATTTTTTAAAGAAAGTTGTTAAATTTTATTCATATTTTTATACATCTTAGAAAAATCAACGCTTTCTTCCTTTTTTATGTCACTGAGGGAAATTACATTTATTATTTTTCTAACATTAAACCAAGTTGTAATTCTGAAATAAACTCAGCTTGGTCATGACAGTTCATGTTTTTCATGTACTCCTAAATTCTAATTGCTAGTACTTTGACTAATGCTTTGCATTTATGTTTATTCAAAACATTCAAAATATTTTCTATTTCCATTGTGATGTCATCTTTGGAAAATAGATCATCTAGATGTGTACTTCTTAATTTTCAAACAGATGGCTATTTTTTAAATTATCCTATTTGTTTGTGATTTCTTGGTAGTCTTAATTCTTGGTAGTCAGAAAACATATTCCGTCAAATGTCAAGTCTTTGAAATGTACTAGGTTTGTTATGTGACCCAGCATATTGTCTATTTTGATGAAAGTTTTATGGGAACTTAAGATACTTTGTATATTGTAGCTTCTTTGTATAGATTAAATGTGAATTGTATTTATATAAGTATCTCGATTTTTTTAATAAGGTAACTTTTTTCTTTAATGTGGAAAATATGGAAAAGTAAAAAGATAAAAATTTATGTTAATTGCTTTGGCAGATGCAAGTTTTAATGTTTTAAAATATTTAGAGCTATTATTTTTATATACTTTTTATTTTTTCATTTACAGTGGACACAATATTATATTAGTTTGAAGTGTACAACATAATGATTAGACATTTATATAGCTTACAAAATAAGTATCTCTATTTTATACAACTTGTTGTTGTTGTTTTTAATCCACACTAAAAATCTACACGTTGCCCTTGGTGTGTGTATTAGTTTTCTATTGTTGCTGTAACAAATTATCACTAAAGTAGAGTCTTAAACAACATGAATTTATTATTCTTTAATTCTGTAGGTTGGAAGTCCAATACAGGTCTCAGTGAGCAAAAATTGAGATATAAACAAGGCTGTGTTCCATTCAGGAGACTCTAGGGGAGAATCTGTTCCTTGTCTTTTCTAGATTCTAGAATCAACCTACATTCCTTAGCTCATTTCTCCATTCTTAAAGTTAGCAGTATCATGTCTCTCTAACTCTAATTTGATTGTAACATATTTTTCTTTGACTGCAGCTGAAAAAAAAAGTTAGCTGTATCATGTCTCTGACCCTAATTTGATTATAACATATTTTTCTTTGATTGCATCTGAAAAATGTTCTACACTTTTAAAGGCTCATGTAATTATATTGGCTCTACCCAGATAATCCAAAATAATGTCCACATCTCAAGGTCCATAATCTTAATCGCGTCTGAAAAATCCCCTTTGCTAAGTAAAGTAACATATTCACAGCTTCCAGGGATTAGACATGGACAACTTTGGGGATTATTATTCTGCCTACCATAAGGTATCACTGTACTTTTTTTATGTAATTGTTGATATACTTGAGTTAATTATATTGGTAAATTTTGAATCAATTATTTTGATAAGTTTCTCTATTCAGTTTCTATCTTAGTCAGTTTGGGCTGCAGTAACAAATATGCCATAGATTAGGTGCCTTAAATAAGAAACATTTATTTCTCACAGTTCTGGAGGCCCAGAAGTCCAAGATCAGCGTGCCATCATAGTCATGTTTTGGTGAGACTTGCTTCCTGGTGTGCAGATGGCTACCTTGTATCCTCACATGACAGAGAGCAGAGAAAAAGGGATCATCTTTCCGGCATCTCTTCTTATAAGGTCACTAACCCTATTCATGAGGGGCTGGGCTCACCTCCAAATACCATCACATTGGGGATTTAGTATTCAACATATGAATTTTGAGGGGACACAGACATTCAGTCCACTGCAATTTCTGAGCAACTCTTTTTATATTTTCCTATGGTCCGATTTGAAAAATTATATATTTAGAAATAATTATTCAATCAAGATTTTTATAAATCTATTTTGATATGAGTGAGCCACATAAACTCCCTTTTTTTATATTGGAGAATTGTCATGCGGGGTGTCATGCGGGGCCTCTGGTCCCACTCCCCACATAAGAACGCAGGATATAGTGAGGCCAAAAAGGATCACCCACGGAGCCATAGGTAGGAAAGTCATACCATTATATTCTTGCTGGCAGCTGGGCAAGACACACCAAGTAGGCTCCACACAATCCGCAATCCGCCGTCCACTTCTCTGCCTGCCAACCAACCAACCAACGCAGTCACAGCAGTTATATCAGTGGTTAACTGGCTAACTGGTTACAGCTGATGACCAACCAGTGACCACTGATGGCCATCTACTTCCTGAGCCAGCAGCTTTCCACGTGAGGCCAAGAGCCTGGAAACTACTCTCTGGGACTCTGTCTCCACAAGAATATTCTGGAACAGTATGTTTCTTCAGGGCCCATCAGCTCCAAATAGCAGTCCTTCAATCTAGTTGTGGAGGACACAGCTCAGCTCCAAGTTCAGTCATCATTTTCAATCTTTAATTGCAGGGGTCTCAGCCCACCATGGCATGCAGGCATTGAACTGGCAAACTTGTAGTTGATAGCTCACATTCTAACCAACTGAGCCACTCAGCCACCCCTCCGGAAGCTCAGTGGCAGCTTGTTGGCTTCAATCTAGTAGAGGAGGGCGCAGCTCACTGGACCATGTGGGAATCGAACCGGCAACCCTGTTGTTCAGAGCTCGCGCTCTAACCAACTGAACCATCTGACGGCCCCACATAAACTCTTAAATGTCCTTTAATTTTCTCTGTATCTGTTATTTATCCATTTTTAAAATTAACTAATTAGCTTAGGTTTCTCATAACTTTCTTGCTTTGATTAGATAATGGGTTGTATAATTAACTGTATATTCTTTCCAGAAGAAAAGCTGTTTAACCGATTTCATACTTTTACCATCATTTTCCCTCCTAATGCAATACTTTTAATGATGCCTTTTTTCTTTCACCTTCGCTCATCTAATACTTTCTTTAAGATAATCTGGTGTCTTCCTAGTTCATGCTTCTCCTTTTCACTAGGCAGAAATACAGTTTATTTCTATTTATACTTCTGTCTTCATTTCCTCCAAAGTAGCAATGACCAGATTAACCATCTGCTCCACTACCAACCTAGTATACCTGCCCAGCAGAAAATTGCTGGGCAGTGTAACCTTAAACTCAATTCTCAGCAATACTTAGGGAAACAATAGTTTTGGAGGAGTTCTTGAATGTCAGGATCTTACCAATTCCAATAAATATTGTAAGATCTGTCCATGGATAAAACAACAGCCCTACAGAGTTACACACCTGTGTCATATAACTTTTGTCCCCCACAGAACTACTTTCGGTGCATTTCACTTTGGCACGATGCTATTTACTTACATTGAGAAACATCACTGAGAAAAGTCTGTGAACTGCAGTGCAGTGTTTCCTCGAGAGGTACTGTTGCAGACAATATTTACTGAATTTTGTACAGTTCACAGATGAGAACACAAGACCAGAGTTTTTTCTCTGGACTCAGTACAAGGAACGATTGTCCTTCTGAGCAAGTGATTGTTTTTATCTTAGGAATCTTCAGATGTATGCAACTGACAATGTTTTCTTTTCGTATTGAATTCCAGTAAGCTCTTAGTCAATATCCAGGTACACTTTTAGTGCATTTGTGGCATGAATGCTGTATAATAAATGTTCACATCTTCATTTTATTTTTATCCGCATTTTTTTCTCTCATTTTTTTTCAAGATTTTTCAAACACAATGGAATTTTTTTCTTATAATTGCTACTGAAAACATTCCTGACTATTATATGCATTGTATATTAAATACAAGACAATTTAGTACTACACAGTGATTTATTTTCCAATTTTCTCATTTATTTTAATGCATTGCTTACATTTTTGGAATGAGTTATGCAGCTTTTGCAGTTATGAATTAATAGAGATGATTGTATTAGTTTGAATTCTTTAATGGCAAACCATAAAAATTGAATCTAACTTCAATAAGAAAAGGAAGTATTATTCCAATTTATATTCACACAATCTAAGGTAAGTTTGATATTTGGAAATTAGTAGAAACTAAATCAGTAATGAAATGGGAATTACGGAAATAATTTTTATAACAGAAACAATTTGCCATTGAATCACATGGTTACCAAATTGTCCTTGTGATGTCCATTTCTTGCTCAAAATTCAAAGCTCTGGAGGACGGCATTTGATTGAGGCACATGTATATATCATCATGTACTGGAATGGGGAGTGCAGGTATCCTGCCATTTCAGCTTCCATAGTAGGAGGAAAACACCTGGTTTCAAAATTCCAGTAGGACTATACACAGAAAGAAACAAAATCTTCTGAAAACAAACAGATGTGCTGATAGGAAGAAGGAATAGATGCCTGGAAGACTGAGGAAAAAAATGTCTTCCACAATATAGAAAGATAACAATTTCATTGGCAACTTTTGTTTATCATCATTGTGAGAAAACGAGAAGTTCCAGAAAGGAAGTGCTTTATATTTGAAGCATTTCTTCCTCCTAACTTGAGAATCCGCAGTGGAGGTTGAGAAGAAAAGAGGAAAACAAAAAACAGTGCTATATTCTCCTCTCTGCAGAACAGAAAGGACTTTATATGTTGGAAAATTGTATTTATGGAAACAGAGAGGTGAAGGAGGAAAAGCACACAGTTTGGAGTCAGAAGCTATAGATTTAAATTCTGATTCTGCCTTTGATAAACTGTGTAAGTTGGAGTTAAGTATTTACCATCTCTCACTCTCAACTCCAACGTGTACAGAATGGGAATCGTACTCACCTCTCTGGCTTGTTGTGAGCATTTAATAAACTATGTAAACAAAATTCTTGACATGTATTTCCTGCCACATATCTGACCTTTAATTTCCTTGAGATGGAAATTCATATACATGCAGACTGTCCTTTGCTCATGAACTTTGAATTTACCAACTTTCACAGTTGATAAGCTAAAAACCAGTATAAAAAGCTGTGCAATCTGCCCACCACCACTGACAGTACATGTGTCAATTTTGTTTTTTATTATCTCTAGTATATTGCTGTATTTAGAGTTACTTTTGAGGGATTTTATAAAGCGTATTAATTCCATTTTGTATAATGAGTACAAAAGTAGTGTTATTGCTGGCAGTGCTATAAGAAGAAGTCATAATCGTGGAAATAAAATTATAAATATTTTCCATGGAATTGCTAAGAGAAGGTCAAAAATTGCTGCATGTTATCTCATGACACTTAGGAAGAAATGATTTAACAAACTGCATGATCAGAAAACAGGATGTCAACCTTAAAGTTGCAGGGAAAAATTTTAAACATATAATGAAAGGTGAAAACTCTCCCAGCTTCTTGTGAAGAACAAATTGTTAATACCTATACAATATGACAGGAATGCCCACCTCAATTTTTTCCTGGTTTAATTCTCAAAAGTTATGTATAAATGATATTTAGATATCACTTATACTTTTACTTTCTAGTGAAGTGTGAAGGCTTTTCTCCTTAAAACTTTTGGACGAGATTTAGTGTCACTACCTCAGGGACTGGATATGTGCTGTATTCTGTGTTGTCAACTTGGCCTCATCACTAGCCCCATCTAAGCTATTTCTACAACACAGAGGAGAAGCTGGAAACTAGATTTCCCAGAATTCCCTGCTCTATCTGGCTAGAGTCAGCTAATGGGAGATACTTGCAAGAAATCTGGAAATTAAAAGACAAAGGTAAACCGTTACTCTCCAGAGACAGTGATGGACAAACACATAGGCTGGTGTCAAAGGTTACATTTGAAGCAAACTTCAGGTTAACTTCTTAAGAACTAGTGCTGCAGGCTAGGATTGCTGGTGACGGCTTTCCAAATCTTTGTTACCTAGCACTTACAATAATTAACAATTCTTTCTTTCTTTCTTTCTTCCTTCCTTCCTTCCTTCCTTCCTTCCTTCCTTCCTTCCTTCCTTCCTTCCTTCCTTTCTTTCTTCCTTCCTTTTCTCAGATTTTACATCCAAATATAAACCTGTATAATTGAAATACGCAGAGTGGTTTCTTTTTTCTTGATGGGCCCTGACAACAAAAAAAAACCTTACCTCAACAAAATAAAAGAGATGACAGCTGATCTGACTTTGATTTATAATTTCAGCTGAGGAAAACAACACTAAACTAAAAACAAACAAATAAAAATTGCAGTGAAATGTAGTCATATCCACTTCTGCTTAGATTCTGTTGCTGATGTAGTAAGTGAGGATAGGACCGAGGAATACACATTTTTGTCATCCCTCCAGGATGATTCTGATGCAAGTGACCTAGATTACAATTTAAGAAAAACCAATGTAAGGTTTGGGGTTCTATTAAAATTTAACTGTTTCTGTAATGCTTTACCCCTTTTAATTCATTTATTCCTTCATGTGAATGAGATGAGTCAGGATCTTAGAACAGGTTACCAGGCATGTATGTCCTGGGACCTTGGTGGGAAGATAAATAAAAACGAAGCTCAGGATTCTAAACATAGATTTGACAATTTTTTTTTTTCCTCTGGTAAACTGGGAGAAAAAGATATTGGACAACTAATATCAAGAAAAGTGGAAAAAATGTGTAAGTAACAGCATATTTCCCTTGGGAATTCCTAGAAGTTTTAAACTAGACTCGAGGAATGAAGTAGATGCCTCAACCTACTGCCACTTGTCAGTACTATTGGTTTATTGAAATTGGAAAAGCAAGAAAAGCTCTAATTTAGAAATGCACCTAGATCACTTATCTTTTGCTACAATAATGATGCATGACAAACACCCGTAAACCCTCAATGGCACACAGAAATACACATTTACTTCAGCTCATGATTCTATGGATCTATTGGAAGGTCCTGCTGATTTCGGCAGACTCAGCTAATCTTGATTGACCAAGTCTATTATGCGTCTCTGTCAGCAGGTGGGTTGGCTCGAGCTCTGCTAGCCTAGGATGATTTCAACTCTCTGACCTTTGCTCCAATGATCTTTCATCCTCCACCAGACTAACCAGGGCTCCTTTTCTTGGCTGAGGTATGTGTCTGAGAGAGAGGGAGTGGTTAAATAGTATGCAAGGCCCTTTGAGGTCTAGAACAGACCTCAAAATTAGAACATCATCACTTCCATCACATCTTTTGGCCAAATGAATTCAAAAGGCCCTCAGATTCAGAGGTAAATAAATAATCCTTTTAATGAGAGAGGCTGCAAAGATGTTGGGAATAATAAAGGGAACAAGAGTTGGAACCGTTTTGTAATTAGTATACTATAGTCCACAAGTGGTCACATTTTAGGTCAAAAAATGTCCTGTCTATACTCCTCTGCCCTTCTGTTACATTTTACTCCCAGTAAATCATGAAAATAATCATTGCCCTATGTGTGACCACAATTCAATAGAATGATTTTCTTGTTCAGGTAATAAAGAGATGAGAGAGAACTGAAAAACAGCACTCCAATTCCTCTGAATATCTAAAGAAAGAGCATCACACTTGACACATAAGCTTCAGTGTCAAGTTGACAATAGCTACAAGTTTTATTCTCTGCCAGGAGTTCATGTCATTGTCTTGGTATCTGCAGAGTCCCTTATCAGTAGCTAAGAGAGAAGAGAATGAGTTTTGTTTTGTTTTTTTTTCCCCCTAAATTTCAAGATAAAAGAAAGACAGATTTCATGGTCCTTCATAAAACACAAGGTAAAGAGCATGAAGGGAGAAAAACGGAAGAAAAAAGTAGGAGTGAACACCCTCACTGTAATGAACAGGAAACTTCTGAATCGGCCCAAAATTGTGCTTTCTCATTTATATGGCATGTGAGGCTTTAAATTCATTATATAGTTCCTAATGAGCCAGGTCAGTATTCTATATTCAAGGGACTGCAAAAAGAAAGTAAGTGATTTGGTAAAGGCAGTTGAGCAATGTTAAGTTATGATTTCTAACTGCCAGATGATAGTTAAACCCCCAAGCTGTGTTAAATTCAATAAACTAGTTTAGTAAAACAATCTTGTCTTCTCAAGAATCATGGAAGATTGCAGAGGACCTGATTTATTTAATACAGCAAAGGGTTACTAAGCCATTGTAGCATGTAGCTCTCTCAGTTTTAGTCTTTTTATTTTTAAAAGCAGAAATTAGGTTTGTATTTTTCTCTAAGGAATTTTCGGGAGTGAAATTCCCTGTCCTGAATGTCAGCATTGATTTGGCAATGGAATGCATGCTAAACTAACCCAAGCCTCATTTTTTAAAAACATGATACTATTTATCACAAGGTTGTGTACATCCAGTGTCCATAACAGCAGAATATTAAAATATATATATATACACACACACACATATATATATGTATATTAATATATATATGTATATATATATATATATATTAATCTCTGTGATTATCAATGGTAAATGCTTCCATTTATACATTCTTTTCTCTCTTCTAGTTTTTATTATATCCTCCTATGTGTGGCATTGTTGCCGTGTTCTTTTAACACAGTCAATTAAACATATTTAGAAAGACGTTGACTAGCATGTAATATGAAGCAAGGTGATGGTAATTACATCTCCACTTCTCCTTTTTACACTTCTTTATGTCTCCAGATTCCCCCACCTTTACCCAAAAGTCCTCAGTCTATTTTCATCCTGCCATCATTGATTTCATTAAAATCTAAAAACAAGAAAAAAAAGCTTCACACAAAATGTCATGCAATTGATAAGGCTTATTAAACTTACACTTTGTGTTTACGTGCCAGGAGTGCAGAAAGTCTTAATATAAAGAAATCATAAAATGGCTGTCATCCACAGAGACCCCCACTAGGCTGTTA
The DNA here is from genome assembly GCF_964194185.1 of Rhinolophus hipposideros. Lineage (NCBI taxonomy): Eukaryota > Metazoa > Chordata > Mammalia > Chiroptera > Rhinolophidae > Rhinolophus > Rhinolophus hipposideros. Next base: position 78,661,645 of record NC_138052.1, on the reverse strand, counting down.
GCTACCTTCAAATGATGCAATATTTTTTTTAAATATGGGACTTATTTTTGTTGTCATTTAATCCACATCCCTAGTCACTCTTAATATTTGGTTTGAGTTTTTGGCAAAAGTAACACAAATATAGAGAGAAATAGCCACCTCATGTGGCCCTGCTGCTGTCCTCAGCCATCCTTACCCTCAGACCAGCATAGGAAAAGAGGAAATGTTCTGGTTCAGTCTCCACTTAGCTACATAATATTTCAAACTAATAAATACCAGTATTCATTGATCCATACTGGTCCATAAAATAAAGGTGTATCTTGTAACCAATGGCATGTTAGATTCAATAAAATACGGTGCTAAATCTATCATTCCCTGTTCTCTTTTCTCTCCAGCAGTATTCCCCCTGTGACATTAACTGTGAAGCAAGATTGCCTCATATGAGGCTAAGCTGCTGTGTAAGGGAGCTGTGCACTGATTTAAGGGAATTGTGTGGTGAAAAGAAATGATACAGTGACATTTAAATTATGTATCAATAAATGTTAGCCTTTACTTAAATAATGCATTTGATAGGAATCCAACATATGCTTCTTTTTAAAGACTGAATTTGATTAAGACACGGTTTCAGAATATTTCTCCAGGTTATATATTTCTAAGAGGTTCTGGAATAGCAACGCAGCATGTCCCTCCTGTACTGACTTAATATTTGGAGGATTTTAGGGTAAAAGATAAATTATTCTGGGTGGGTTCATAAACGCAATTGGAAAGATGTACATCAACCACAAGTAAACAGATTTGGGATCACTCTAAGATGGAACTTTCTAATTCTTTAGATATCTCAGTACAGAGTGATTTTTCGAAATTGTGAGATATTTATCACACAGGCATTTGAAGCAGAAGTTGTCTGTGCTTCTGCCAGGGATTATGGCCAGCGGATTGCTGCTTGAGTGATAAGTGTAGAATTAGAAGAACTATCCTTTTCAAGCTCACATTCAAAGATTCTGTGGCATGACAATATGTAAAAGGCTCTATAGTCTATATTTAGAAAGCATGTCTTAACTACAAAAACTATCTATTTGCCTTGCCATTCCTTGCAGGAAAACAAGACAATGCAACCAATCTTTTTTTTTTTTTTTTTTTTTTTACTATCCGTGTGTACTGTTTTTTATTCACATATGGCCTCGTTTCCCTTCCTTCAACTCACGCCCAGCACTACAGTGTTAAAAAGTAGACTATTGAAGATGGGTCTTTAAAAAAAGCTTTAAATTACTCTTCAGAAACTGCTGACTTCACTAAAATAAAAATAAAAGAAAAACTATAACTTCTGAAATAGTAGTAACTATTGTTCAGAATACTGCCTTGATGTGGTTGGGGAAGAATTTAAAGTGTATATTACTCTGAAAAGAACCTAGTAATATCAAAATATAGAAGAATGTAACTCTAGTGGGTAATAAAATTCTTCCAAATCCTGACATGCATTTACAGCCTCATTCACAGTTTTTCTATTTCATTTTATACAATACAACCCATGAATTGAGCTCTTATAACTCCCGCCTTTCTGCTTTCTGTCCTGTTTTGGGTTCTTATATACTCCTTCCCCACCTCCATACCTTTAATGCCTGGTTTCCTAAAATTACTATCGTACAGCCATGAAAACATCTGCCATCAGATTCGCTCTCACAAATTTTCTCTCTGAACACTGGTTATTACACATTCAGATTTTAACCTGGCATATTAAAGTGGAAAACTGATCTTTCTCAGTGGGTGAGAAAATCATCCAGGGGAGGATAGTTGACCGTGTCCACAGGTGGACATACTTCCCCAGAAAATTGGTTTTGTGAGGATATGCAGATCTAAGTAGGGGAACTGAGTTACACTGACCAACCTTGGGCAACACCAGCATATCCACTCTAAGGTGACAGGCTGCACTTAAAATTCATACATAGTTGTAACAGGTTGGAACATTCCATTCTGTTCCCTAGACAGCCCAAAGGAACCCAATACCTATCAGGAGGGTTTATTTGCTTGTTTACTTGTTTGTTTTTCTTGATAAAATCTAAAAAACAAAACAAAAACTATAATATATCTGTAACAAGTGTAATCAGCCAATTTCATGGATCATAGACCTATTTTTCTTTCTCTTTGTTTTCTCCAGACTTTTTATTGCTTCTCCAATATGATATATTGAATCTGATTGATTACAGGGTTCTTTCTAGGGTATCTAAGCCTAAATGCCCCTGATTTTGCTGAATGAACCAATGCAGCCTACCAACAAATATATGCAAATAACTGAACTCAACTAAATCTCGTCCACTCTACCCCAATCATTTGTTCACTGAAAACCTGGCTTCTCTATCTCCAGAACAAGTTCTCTAGAATCAGAATTTTATATATATATATATATATATATATATATATATATATATACACATATATATATATATTTATTTATATATTTATATATATTTATATATATACATATACATACATACATATATAAACATATATATACATACACATATATTTATATATGTGTCCCGACCGGCAGGACAATGCAACGTGGGACGAGGGGAAGAAACCTGTTGAGGGTGAGAAAAAAAGGGGAGACAGGAGACGCGAAGAATGGAGGCAAGACAGGGATCTGATCAAGCCTCAAAATTTTATTAAGATGGCGGGTTATATATATAGCTATGTCAGATGGGGGTGGGATATGCTATGTCATAGGGTGGCGAGGTATTTGTCGCGGGCTGATAGGCTAGGACAGGGCGATGCCATATGAGGTACAAGGAAATGGGCAGGCTCTGGGTTTGGCGCGCGCGGGCTCTGGGTTTGGCGCGCGCGGGCTTTGGGTTTTGTGACCAGGAAGTTCTGCCTAGGCAAGGCCTGGGGATTTCTATGGCTTCCGACATCTCCTCCCTTTTTGTTTGTTTTAAGGAGGTGGGCCTTGACCGAGTGAGGGAACAGAGGCCTGGTTCCTCCAACGAGCAGAGCTCGTTATTGGATGGTTTTGGGTATCTTTTGTGGAGGAGAGGTAGAGATTTTTTGATACCAACCTCTATGCAAACCAGGTATGTTCTCAGGAAAGTTAAAGGGAGCCGACCGTTGTGAGTCGAGCCCTTTCCTTGCAAATGCTTTGCTTTGCACTCACCTCGGTGCCCATACCCCTCCCCAACTCGTGGGGGGAGTAGACATACCCTTAGTATTATGTCGTCCCCGTGGGGAGGAAGCCAAGATAGCCTTCTTCGAGGCCGTCCCCTGTTGCTAGCCGCTGATAATGGATTTGGATTGGTTTGGCCAAAACAGCATCGATTTGGTTTTTAATGAGGTCAGTAATGCGCCTAAAAGCCCATGGCCCGAAGGCTATTAAGAGAAGGATGCATAGGAGGGGGCCAAGGGTGGGGAGCAGGTAGGGGAGAAGTCCGTTGAGACCCGTCCAGAGTGGGTTTTCGAAGAGTTCTTTGCGTCTTTTTACTAGGTCCTCTTGTAGTTTTTTGATCTTGTCTCGGACGATCCCAGACTTGTTAGCATAGAAGCAGCAGCGTTCCTGTAAAGCTAAGCAGATACCTCCCTGTTCTGCAGTGAGAAGATCTAGGCCTCGACGGTTTTGTAAGACTACTTCAGCTAAAGAGTCAATCTGATCTTGGAGATCATTGATGGTCCCAGAAAGTGTTTGGACATCATCTATCAGCTGGCGTGATAGTTTATTGTAGGACTGGACTGCAACACCTACTCCCGCGGTACCCGAGGCTATTCCAGCAGTAATTCCTAGCCCTACGAGTAAGGGAATGGCTGTAATAGCACGCTTGTGGCGCCCGGTGGCAAATTCTAGGCTGGGGAGAGGGACAGGTGTGTCTCCTGGGATAATAGAGATATCAGGGAGGAGACTAGCTGAGACACAAAGTCCAGTCCAGTTGGTGGGTAACGTGGTGTAAGCGAGGCTGTTCCCACATATGAAAACTTGTCCAGGGCTAGAACACAAGGTTCCGTTAACTTGAATGATGTCAGAACAGTTAGTAAAAGTGACAAACCCTAGATCTACATCAAAAGTGTTGTTTTGAAATTGTCCCTGATAGCAGGGGGAGGTATTAAATCCTACAGGTTGAACTCTATGAGGAAGGGAGAGACGGGAACAGTTAGAGATTTGTGTGTTTACTGTGATATTGGAGGGGATTGCAGTAGGTATGGGAGTTCCCATAGTCATGCAAAGCCAGCAGTCCTGGGCAAGAGAAGGGTTGGAATGATTTAAGGCCCAGAAGGTGGATTCAAGAATGTTGTTGGTTTGTGTGTCTAAATCCATATCCCGGGATTTTGGGAGAGCCAAGGGGTGGTAAGTTAAAGGGGGGAATAGGTGGTGGAGTATTTTTTGAATGTGCTCAGTGACAAGAGTCTCTTTTAATATGTCATTTGGCCCTCCGCCATCTGAAATGTGGACAGGCATTTTAGTTGGCCAACAGACTTTATTTCCAATTGTACCACTGCAGCCCGCCTGACTATATTTGTTATTGTCAGAGAGGGAGGTGGAGTCCCAATCGCCTCCGAATGTGGCGGACCTATGTCTCAATAACATGGCTGTGAGATAAGTTTGGTTGTCTGAGCCAGTACAAATTTGGGTGGTTGTGTAGCAGGAAGAATGCATTTGATCAAAATAGCTGCATTCGCTGGGGCAGGGCGGTGGTAGTCCTGCAATGGGGGGAATAATGCGGGGCTTATTGGTACAGGTCCATTGTGTTTCATCTATTCCTAGTCCGAATCCCCCCTTTATATTAGGATTATAGGCGAGGTAGGCTACTTTATTACCGCAATCAGTGGATGCTAAGTATGCTAAATCTACCTGTCCTTGTGGGGCTGGCTCCTCGGTGTGGGCACGGAGGTATCCACTGGGCACTGTGCCTCCCGGGCAGTCACATGGGTTGCCATAGAGCTGTCTGTATAGCTGCTCGCGGCTTACGGGGGGCCCAAACCCTCCGTAAACGGGGATGATGAGGAATGTGAAGAGTGTCAAAGTGAAGGACTCCATGAAGAACTTTATGTCCTGTGAAAAGAGAGAGAGATTTTCTCAGGGAAGATATCCCTGGAGTCTTTATGTGTTATTTGGATTTGGGGTGTTGACAGGCTTAACGAGACGCTCTGGCAGCCATCGCGCGCCGCCTTCCTGAGAATCATAAATGCAGGCTGACCCACGTCCCCAAATGAGGACTGGATCGGGGCCGTTCCATTTGGAGGTTAATGGATCTTTCCACATAACTGTAGCATATTGATTTTTTGTTTCTTGGTGCCAGAAGCGATCGGCAGCCGATTTTCCCTGAGCGTCAAGTTGTAGGAAATTAAGGGTAAACAATGCATGGCTGAGAACGTTACGAGGAGATCCTTTGGTCGGATAGGCAGTGGTGGTTTTTAACTTGTTGATGGTGTTTTTGAGTGTCTGGTGGGCTCGCTCTACAATGCCCTGGCCTTGGGGATTGTAAGGGATGCCAGTGACGTGTTTGATTTGGAATTGAGCACAAAAGGCTTGAAATGCCTGGGAGGTATACCCTGGTCCATTGTCTGTTTTTATAGTTTGAGGTTTTCCTAGTGTGGTAAGGCATTGGAGGGTATGGGCTATGATGTTTTTTGTAGCCTCGCCCCCATGAAGGGTGGCAACCATGAAGCCGCTGAAGGTATCTATAGTTACGTGTACATACTTTAAATGGCCGAATTCAGGAATATGTGTAATGTCCATCTGCCAGATTTGTCCAGGGAGTAAGCCCCTTGGGTTAACTCCTAGGTGAGGAAGAGGCAGAAAGGTTATGCACCCTGAGCAACTTTTAACAATGTGTCTAGCCTGATCTCGGGTAATTTTGAATAACAAGCGAAGTGTGTGGGCATTGACATGATGTAAGTTGTGGAATTGGGTGGCTCGCGTTATAGGATCTAAGGTTAAGGGACATACTAAGCGGGTATGATTGTCTGCTATAGCATTGCCCTGTGAAAGGGGTCCAGGGAGGTCAGTATGAGCCCGAAGATGACTAAGGAAAAATGGGGTCTGTCTTTGTAGTATGAGATGTTGTAGTTGTTGAAAAAGTTTGGCAGCGCTGGTAGAGGGCTTGATATATGGCACTGTTTCTAGTTGGGGCACAGACAGGGCGATATAGGCACTATCAGTGTACAAGTTAAAGGGTGACTCCTGTAGTTTTTTAAACACTTTTATAACGGCATAAAGTTCAACAAGTTGGGCAGACTGAAATGGAGACTGCACCTGAAATCTTTGTGAGTTAATGACATATGCTGCTACGCCAGAAGAAGACCCATCCGTGAAAACCAAGGCGGCATTTTGTAATGGTTTAGTGGCTGTTATCTTTGGAAAAACAAAGGGATGTAGTCTGGAGAACTGTAGGAGTTTATTAGGGGGATAATGATTATCTATCTTGCCCTGAAATGATGTAAGGGAAATGATCCAGTCATCGTTATTTTGGGTTAGCCAATTAAGCTGTTCTTTAGTGTAGGGGAGAATGAGCTGATCAGGGTCCCTGCCAAAGTGTTGTCGGCTTTTTTCTCTTCCTATCTTAATAAGTTTGACTACCAGGGATGGGTATGTGACTAGGACCTTAGACGGGGAGGAGGGTAAATGAACCCAGAAGAGGGGATTATCTTGCCATAAGACCCCAGTAGGTGTATGAGGGGTTGCACAAATAATGAGGGAGAAGGGCTGTTTGTATGATAGAAAGGTGACTTGTTGTTGTTGAATTGCCTTTTCTAGTAATTGAAGAGAGCCCTTTGCCTCAGGCGACAGCTCTCGAGGGGAGAGAGGGTCTGAGTCTCCCTGAAGAATATCAAAGAGGGGCTTGAGGTCTCCTGTAGTGAGCCTTAAGTATGGTCGAAGCCAGTTAATATCTCCCAAAAATTTTTGAAAGTCATGTAAAGTGTATAAATGACTAGTTTTAAGTTGGACTTTTTGGGTGGTTATGGACTGATTATGTAGCTCAAATCCCAGATAGTAGTAGGGGTCTTTGAGCTGGATCTTATTGGGGGCAAGTTGGAGTCCATAAGTGGTAAGATTGTGAGTTAAGTGTTGGCAGCATTGGAGTACCTCTGTGGTGGTCTTTCCTGCTAGAAGGATATCGTCCATATAATGAATAATATAAATAGTGGGCCATTGTGTTCTAACAGGATCCACAGCTTGTGCCACAAATTTTTGGCATAGGGTGGGACTATTGGCCATGCCTTGTGGGAGGACTTTCCACTGAAAGCGCTGCATAGGACCCTTGAAGTTGGTTACAGGCAGGCTAAATGCGAAACACTCTCTGTCCAGGGGGTGTAAAGGAATGGTAAAGAAACAATCTTTAAGGTCTATAATAATCTTGTGATAGTTAGCTGGGATAGCTGTCGGGGAAGGGAGGCCTGGTTGGAGGGCTCCCATGGAGAACATGGTTTTATTAATTTCTCTGAGATCCTGAAGGAGGCGCCAAGACCCAGACTTCTTTTTAATAACAAAAATGGGTGTATTCCATGGCGAAGTAGTTGGTTCTATATGTCCTGCCGCTAATTGTTCCTGCACTAACCGAGAAGCTGCGGACAACTTTTCCTCAGGTAGTGGCCATTGGTCCACCCAAACGGGGGAATTATCTTTCCATTTTATCTTCTCCGCATGGGGTGCAGGAGGATCAATGGCCGCTAGGAAAAATCCTGACTGCCTAATCCTTGTCGGTTAGGGTTGGGCTTTATAGAGAGGGGATTTTTTATCCCTTGACCAGCTTTTCCCAGTCCCTGTCCAGGGAGATAGCCTTGGTTAAGCATCTGTTGAGCAACTATTTCGTTGGGGCTGCACATGATAAGTTTGAGTTGTGATAGGATATCACGGCCCCACAGATTAATGGGAATTCCAGAAATAATATATGGCTGGACCTTACCAGTATTGCCCTCTTCGTCTTCCCATGAGAGTATTTTAGAGCTTTGTCTGGGATTGGCTGATTGTCCTATGCCCTGTAGATGGGTATATGAGGCTTTAGAGGGCCATGTTGAAGGCCAGTATCTATCTGAGATGACTGTTGCGTCCGCTCCCGTGTCTATTAAACCTTGAAATTTTTTTCCATCTAAGTACAGGGTTAAAAGTGGCCTCTCTAAAGTGACCTGTTGTATCCAATAGGCATCTGAGGAGCCGAAGGCGGACTCCCGTCTCTTTGGTGTCAGATATTGTTTATTAGAGGTGTCTAATGGGAGAAGCACAAGCTGTGCTATCCTTTGGCCTTTTACTATGGATACAGGGCCCAGAGGGGCCGAGGCTAAGAGTTGTATGAGTCCTGTATAATCATTATCTATGACTCCTGGGATTATATTCAGGCCGGCGAGGGAAGAGCTGCCCCGTCCCAATATAAGTCCAAATGTTTCCGGGGGCATAGGTCCCGTCGTGGTGGTGGGAACGAGTTGGACCCCTTGGTCTGGGGTTAGTATTGAGTCGGCGGCGGCACAGAGGTCCAGTCCTGCGCTTCCGGGGGTAGCCCGGTGGAGGGAACCGACACTTGAGCTGGGAGGATCTGAGGACTTGGTTGTTGGGGAACAAACCTGACAGCCCCTAGGTTGTGTCCCGATGGAGGGGCCAGGGGCTGGCCCCGACTGGGGTTTCCCGGTTTCCTGGAAAGGGGGATACCTTCAATATCTGTTTTAGAATAACAATCAGAGGCCCAATGTTTGCCCCGTCGACATCTTGGGCACACGGTGGAAGGCATTGGTCTGGAGGGTGTCGGTGGGGGCTGTGATGAATTTTGGGGTTGTGGACCTCTATTTTTTATTGGGCAATCTCGACTAAAGTGTCCAGGTTGTTTACAGGAGAAACATAATCTAGATTGTTGATTAGGAGGCTTGTTTGAGGCAAAGTCTCGGAGGGCGGCTCCGATAGCGAGTCCCAAGGTATGGGAGGCTCCAACCCCTGAGCATAGTTTAATGTAGTCAGCAAGGTTGCCTCCACGGTGGGGGCGAATGGTTGCCTGGCAAGTGGGGTTAGCATTTTCATAGGCTAAATGTTTAACAAAGGCGCTGTCGTTCTCGCCTTCTCCGACCAACCGTTCGGCGGCGTCGGTGAGTCTGCTGATAAACTCACAATATGGCTCCTCGGGGCCCTGACGAATCTTTGCCAGGGAGGTGGTAGCGGAGCCTCTTGGAGGTAGGCGGCGCCACGCCTTGAGACCAGCGTTCTGAATTTGAGCTAACAGCCCCGGGGGAAAAGTTGCCTGGATTTCATTGGTATGATAGGGTTTTTCTCCTAGTAATTTATCCCGAGTCCATGATCTTGTTGTTCTATTTTCACTATTGCGCTGTGCTATCTCTCGGCAGTTTTCTTTAAACTCTGTGTGCCAGAGGACGTGGTCCCCCCCAGAAAGGGTGGCACGAGCTAATTTAAACCAATCATTGGGTGTGAGCCAACGGTCACTGAGACCTTCAAGAATTGCCAAGGTGTAGGGCGCTGTCGGGCCATAAGAGCTTACTGCACCTTTTAAATCTTTAATATGTTTGATGCCTAGCCGGTGATATTTTTGGCCAGTGGGATCATTGGAGTTGGGAGTGTTATCTTCTGGGTCTTCTGTGTCAGAGGCCTCATCGGCCGAGGGGGGATTATGAGAGTCGGGGGGTTCATTGTCAGTCTCTTCCATTGTATCCTCTTGAGAGGGTGGGCCACGGGGTTTTGGCTGCGGGTAACTGGAAAGGTCATTAGGGTCTTTTTATTAAGTATTGGGCCTTTTTGAGGTTTTTCAGGGTTTTGGTTAGGCATTAAGGTTTTAAGTTCTTTTTCAAGGGCATGCAGCTCCTTTAGGAGTTGCATATGTTCGCGTTTTTGTTGGAGTGTCTCTCTAAGAGAAGAAATTTCTTGGGTTAAAGATATTTTTGCCTGCCTAATGGGATCGGTTAAGGATGGGGTGTTTTGAACTAGGGTGTCTTGAGGGAATAGGGGTGGGTTTGGGTTTAAGACTGGGTTATAGAATGTTGGGAGTTCCTGAGGGGGGACATAAGGGGGAGGGGTATGTATTTTTTGTGAAGGGGCGCGCAAGGTTGGCGCGGCGAGGCCCCAGGGATCTTCTTTTTTATTATAGCGGGCAGCTTGTTCCTCTAAATCTATCTGGTCTCTTGGGGAGAGCTGGTCCTGATTATTAAAGGCCAAAAGGGAAGGGTAGATTTTAGGGGGGTCTTTTAATGGGTGATTCTCTAAGGCAGAGGCTTCCTGATTATCAGCTTGTTTTTTAGGTTCCTCTGGCATGTCTATTGAAACAGATTGGCAGACAGAAGGGGGGCGGGAACTCTCTTTTAGGACTGTTTCCCCTGTCTGTAAGATCTCTCTAACATCTGGGTCTGAGGAATGTATTTTTAGGATATCATTAATCAGATTCCAATATGAGAATGCCGATACAGGGACCTTGTTGGGTCCAAAAACCCGATAGTAATCATTAAAACAGTCTCCAACTCTCTTCCAATATTTTTGATCAATCGTTCCTTCTTGGGGGAACCAGGGGCAGATATCAGAGACAAAACTGAAAAACTCACGTAAATCTTTTTTTCTAGCCTTAACTCTCCGCATCTTGAGAGATTCCTTAATACCCTTAAGGAAGAGTTCATGTGAACTCAACTCCTGTCCCATGTCAATCACCTACTCACCAATCTCTCGTCCTTCGCTGGGCGGCTACTCCAACGTCGGGCAAACTTGGAGTCTTTTCTTACGGGTGAATACCTCGTGAACTCCAAACGAGCCTTTTTACTGCCGAGGGGGCTGTCGAGTCTTGTCCCTTACGGGCTCGAAACAAGCCACACTCGCGCCGGGGAGGCCCTCGAGTCTTGTCCCACGAGTGAAAACTGCGTGGGCTCGAAAGAAGCCAGCCCGTGGAGGCTCAGGGAGGGGGGGGGGGCCGCGGCGGTTTCCAGAGTAGGTGTCCTCATAGAATCTTCGTACCTCGGGCCCCACGTTGGGCGCCAAAATGTCCCGACCGGCAGGACAATGCAACGTGGGACGAGGGGAAGAAACCTGTTGAGGGTGAGAAAAAAAGGGGAGACAGGAGACGCGAAGAATGGAGGCAAGACAGGGATCTGATCAAGCCTCAAAATTTTATTAAGATGGCGGGTTATATATATAGCTATGTCAGATGGGGGTGGGATATGCTATGTCATAGGGTGGCGAGGTATTTGTCGTGGGCTGATAGGCTAGGACAGGGCGATGCCATATGAGGTACAAGGAAATGGGCAGGCTCTGGGTTTGGCGCGCGCGGGCTCTGGGTTTGGCGCGCGCGGGCTCTGGGTTTGGCGCGCGCGGGCTTTGGGTTTTGTGACCAGGAAGTTCTGCCTAGGCAAGGCCTGGGGATTTCTATGGCTTCCGACATATATGTATGTATATATGTATATATATGTACATATACATATATATATATATTTTTTTTTTTTTTTAACTAGGATCACAAGTATGTACAGGATGATTTACAAACCTATCTTGAAAATAAAGCGTAGAAACCAGGTGCTTCTGAGCCCCTATAAGGAAGTTGTCAGTTGGTTATAAAACGAAATGAAGTATAATCAGCATTCTAGTTGAGCTAAAACCATGCCCTAGGCCTGATGTGTGGAATTAAGAGTTGTCCCCTTCTCTCAGATCTGTTTATGTTCATTTTATGGTATGTGGTTTGAAACAAAACAAAGTAAGACTTCCCCCCCAACAAGAGAGTAGCCCGAGGGGTCTATCAGAATTGGGATCTGGCAAATAGAGCTCTGTTTGGTGCACTAGTCAGGGAAATCCTCAAGAAAGAGTTTGCTCCAGGAAAAAAAGAGTCCTAGAACAAGGAACCACACTCAGAAACAAGGCCTACTGGCTTGAGAGCAGAGTGATTGGTAAAGTGTGAGCATTATATACATAAACTTCCGCCATCCAGCCATCCTTTGGCTTGTGTGGAATTGCTGTGGTCTTCAAAGGATTGGAGAACAGTGGAGCAATGAGCGTATCACTGGTAACCATGACAGTCTAAAGTTTAAAGGCATGTATCTCATTTTTCAATGCTATCTATACTTTCATGTTTTCTTTGATTTTAAGAGCAAGTTGATAGCCCCTACAATCACTATCATTGAAATTACAGCCAAGCTGTTGACAATGTCTGATATAATTTAACTTAAACAATAAAGAAAAGTGGCATTTATTGAAATAGTAAGGTTGAAAAATAAGATTTATGCCCATTATGTTTCTAATACTTTGAGGTTAATAAATCCTCTTGTAAAATTCTCTTAACCATGTACCACAGAGGAAGGCAGTGAGGCCTGGGGAACAAGTAGAGGTGGCAGTCATTTTAGAGAAGAGGTCAGCAGACTGTGGCTTTCAGGTCAAACCCACTCTGCCACCTTGTTTTGACTTTGTTCCCATTTGTTAAGTGGAGAACAGGGTGCTGGATGGTGAGCCACATCTCAATAGAAGATCATAGGAGAAAGTGAAATAGAGAAGATTATTAGTCAGAGGTTCTGGAGGAGCCACATGGAGAAGTCAAGGCAAGGTACAGACACAGACAGAGAGAGTTAGGACCTGGGGCACATGCCTTTATTAGGGTCTGTGGGTGGAGTGTTTTGGGGTGCCCAAGTTAAGGACAGATTGGTCAATTCAAATGAAAGAGTGGGATTATGGTAAGTTCCATGGGGTTTTATCTACTGGGTACCCAAGATCAAGGACCAAGGGCTAGGAGGCAGGGGAGAATGTTGATCACAAGGGCTATTGGGGAAGTCTTATCAGGAACTCACATTTATTTGGGAGTTGGTGGGCTATTTTCCAGGGCAGGCACTTGCATGAGGGGGCTAGTGTCAGTTAAAGACACTGCAGCCCACTTGGGCAAACGAAATTGGTGCTGAGGCAGCAATACCATGGAATAGCTTAGCTAAACTACCAACTCCTGTTTTCGAAGTATGCCACGTGACTCTAACCCTTAAGAGCAGAGTGGATACCATGAAGCAATTACCAGCCAGTAGAGGCTTCCCAGCCCACAGCTGAAGTGCTGATGGCCTCAATCTACAATAGCAGTCAATCTTCTTACCCACATCCTGCACTAGTTTGCCCTCCTGTCCATTTTTCACCTTTGATCTGCTACGCTCTGCATTGCACCATTGTGTGTTTTCCCTGCAGGATTGTACGTCAGCTGGCTTCCACATGGGTTAAGGCAATGAAAGGGACTAGGGAGAGATTCGAGGAAAAGAAAGAAGACTGAGTATTTCTCTGCCTCCGCCCTGTTTCTGGCAGCTTCTTGAGGAGTAGTTGTACCTATTTCATGAATTCCAGTTCCTGTCAGGCTCTCCTTTGTGGTTGCAGTTTACTTGTTGGCTTCCAGTCATATTGGTTCCTCCTTGTCCCTTCAGTTCAGGTATATACTGGCCTCTTGGTGCTAACCTTAAGATTGTTCATGATCCTCTGTTGGGATTCTCAGCCCTTGTATCATCTAAGTAGCTACTTCCCTGCATCAAAGTCCCTTTGTTGTAAATAATGGATTTCTACTTCTTTAGTAGATCAGGGTCAGTAGTAGCTCAGATGAGAGGAAGCAAACATCTCTACTTAAGTGGCCCCTTTGTGGTGCTGTAAGAAATGCTAACAGCTTCAGGGTACCAGCTCAGCTACCAGGGAGAGTGAGCGATAACCAGGCTGAATTTAGGATGTGTTTAAGTCACATCTTGAGGGTTCTCATAAACACTTGTGAAATAATAAAATTCCTGCATGAGTAGGTGAGAGCTTACTATCAGTGAGACTCAGGCACAAATATTAATGTGACTTTAATTATACTCATGGAGTGGTGAAAGCTGGTACATTTAGGTTACCAAAAGCATTCCATTTTGAACTGTAGTGCTATTGATGTGTCATTATGTGTAATGACATTCAACATTTTCCTTAAAAACTAATTAACAGTGTTACCATTTCTTCTATGAGAAACGAAAGGGGAAAGTGAAGACATTTCACTCAGATGATGTTTTCATTACCATCGTTAAAGATACAGTAAACTTTCAGTCTTCGATGCCCCGATCCCAGTTCTCCACGTTGGGTGAAGTCTGGGGGACTTACAGACGCCACTATAATTTAGACTCATAGTTTGATAGGAAGAGTCAGCCCTAGTTAAATGCCATCAATAGCTAATGCAGTTTGGACAGTTTAATTATGTACTTGTCTAAACACTTGTCACACTTCTGGTGACTTCAAAGCAGTGCAGTTGTGTTCGGCACTAAAATTTGCAAAGAGTTTTATAATCATTTTTATTAGTGCTTTTTCACATTAGATCACTGGACAAAAAATGAGATGTGAAGAGGTTAAGGCTAGACTGAATTGACAGGAAAAAAATGAGACCCGAAACAATTAGCTAAATGGTTCATGTAAGATTAAAAATACATCTTTTGATTTGGGCAGGGAGGGGTGGAAGTTTAAATGACTAAACTATTTATCTGGCGATCACTTAACTCTCAGAACTAACATTAAAATTCATGCTCCCCAAATCAGTGACAAAATACTTAGTGTATGGCTTACTGCTATGTTTTTATTGAAATGATGAACCCTTCGCTTTGTCTTTGAAGATTCTGGTGCCTGATTTTTGGTGCTACATATTTATATCACCACCTAGTGGACTGATTTGTAATGAAGGCGGGCATATGGTTTAGAGAGGAAAAGGTGGGAACAGATGTTCCTAGAGCCATTCATCCCTTATGGACACCTTATCTCTCATTTGCTTCACCTCTAATGTTGAACCTGAAAATTTTGTTCTGAATATTAACTCCCAGAGAAAGAAATTCAGAATCATGTTATTAACAGACATGTCTTGCCTCAAGGAGAAACAGATGAATGAAGTTCCCGATGGCCAGGAAAACATGAACATATGTTAAAGTCATTAATGGCTGTGTTGCTTCTGTTTAGCAGCAAGGTATAATGACACAACTGATTTGCTTTTTCCCCATTATGAGGTGTTAACAAGGAGAGTAATTATGACAGAGAAGATGGGGATGGAGGTAATCTTTAAATTAGAAGTAAAGGGTAAATCTAATACACAATGCATTTTTCCACCAAAATGCAATGTATTTTATAGAAAATCTATTTGATGTTTCCATTAGGAGGTGTATCTATTTTGTCCTTAGAGATTAATTAGGACCTTTTTGTGTGTATTCTTTCTCATTGTTCTCTAATGATGTTAAGACACAACTGCTTTTACTTAAACAAGTGGATTGTATTGGTCTGTTCACACATCAGGTAATTTTGAGGGTCATTCCTGTAGGATATTTGTTTGAAATGTAATATTCCTCATATGTCCAAGGAACTAAGAGTTCCCGCCTTTGCCTTTAGAGACAGCGGCGCCCTTGTAACTGACAAGCATCCTTAAAAGAAACAAACTACTTTTTGTGATTCAGCCTCTCTATGTCTACTATTCCTTTGGGTTTGTGACAAGAAGGGCTAGGAGAAAAAAACAAATGAATACATCCTCTGTTCCACTTAAACTTTTCTAAGCAATTACGAGAGACAATAAGGGAGCTGAATCTTCAGTATTTACTTTGTAATTGTTGGAATCTTCTGGTTATTAAATTTTGTTATCTTAAAAATAAAACAAATGTACTCCATTAAATTACAATTTTACATAATTTTTTTCATACTTTTTTTTACTCCTTTTCTACTTATTATTACTTAACTAATTAAAAAGTCTAACTAAGAATCCCTGGTAATTACAAATTATATAAAATATTGAAAATTAGTTAGATATCAAGCAAAGATTTCACACCCAGCATTTTTCTTCAGGGTGTTAGCATGAAATAAACACAAATGGTGCATTTGTTTTTGGAACTACTGGTAGGTGAATGATTTTTTATAACTCCCGAATTGAAATAATTTAAGAAAATTCCCCAGTATATTGTATAGATGCCATCATTCCATTTTCTAGAAAGTTCCCTAAGACCTGTTCTCTCAAGTAAGATTTCAGCTTGATAACTAACCATCCTCTAAGCCCATTCACCAGATTTAACCTGAAATTTCACATTCTTCCAACTAGTCAGATTGTGCCTTTTAAAAATGCCTCATATAAGGTAGTCTCTTGATCGTGTTTTTTTTTTCTTTTTTCTTTTTACTCCAGCTCAAGATATATTTCTTCTAAGTGATCTTATGTGGTGAAATTAAAGAGAACTGTACTTGTCTCAGAAAAACTAGGTGCATGGACCAATTTCTTCTGAAAGTCTTGGCTCATTTCCTACGAGGACTGGGGTAATTTGTTACCATCTCTGAATTTTGGGATTCTCATCATTCACCAATAAATAGAAATAATAATCCCTTCTTCACTGTCCATGTGTATGTGTTTGTGAGTGTGTGTATCTATGTGTGTGGTGTGTAAATATTGGAAAAGATAAGGATGTTAAAATATTTGTATACAAGTGTAATGAATTATTTAAAGTTTTAAACCAAATGTGCAGTGACCAACATCAAATGTCTAAATTACTATGCTATGTATTTCTTCCTCATATCTGGCTCCATTTCATAATTTCAGCCTTGTTTTACTTTCTTCCTTCAAAAAAATTTGTGCTAACGTTTATTTTATGTATCATTGAAAGAGTTTGGATTAAAGATGGACGTAAATATTAAAATATATTAATCTACTTAAAGAAAATAATTTAACTTACATATTTTGCTTTGAATTCTATTAATATTTATGTTTCTAGATCCTCTAGTAGGCAACATTTAAGAGAACACTCATACACGCATTTAATTGACATGTATGTATCATAATATGTATTTATCATGTGGCCTTAGAATTGTTTTCTAAATGAATTATATGAGTATTATATTCCAAAATTAATTATCATCGATTTAAGGGTAGAGGAATTTCATAAATAACTTTGTTTTGTCCTTTTTGCAAATCCAACTGGTTTCAGATTTTGCAATAAGCAATTTCTAAATACACACAGAATAATAGAGTATATTTAGCAAAATATTTTCCACCAAAATGCCAGATAGGTAACTGCAGATGGAGAATGCAGTTTATCTTACAGTATCAACATTATGACTGAGTTTACAGCAGTCAGTGGTGCTCCAATTTCAGTTTTGCAACTTCTCCAACCATCCTACTGAAATATATTCTCTACTAAGTATGTTCCCATTTTATAGTCAAATATTTACTCCTGTCCCAAGTGAGTCACTTTCAACTGGTCTCTAGTTGCCTGTAGCATTTGCTAGTTTATTACAAAATAACATTCAGTACAGCTGCCTGATTCTGTCCATATTTGTTCCACTGAAACTAAAGTTGAGTATTGGCATTGATCTTAATCTTAAAACAAGTGGTAGCTGGCAGAAGTTTGCAAATATACTGAAAAGTAATAGATAAAGGAAGAAGTGATCTTATACCTGAAAATAGTTAATGAGGCCTTATCAGCCTAATTACGTAAATTATCTAAATAGCTTTAAAGTGAGCTACAGTGAATGATTCATCTATCCACATGAGGTTTTACAAGCTGGAGCTTTTCCATAGAGCAGATTCAGAGTCCAGAACTGACAGGAAATGCTTCCATGATTTTCACTTATGAAGAAAAGAAAAAAAATCCAAAAACTACAAATCTAAATAATCCCAGATTCTTAATATATGATATACATCAGTTCACCTTCTGGGTAGCCAGCTGCAAAGGTATTTTCTTCTCACAAAATTGATTCTGTTTATTTTTCTTGCTCTAACATCCGCAAGGGAGAGAGGTTCAACCTTAAAACAAGGCTGTGTGGAAAACTATCTCCAATAATTATGTGTCCTATGAATGGCCCAGCCTACCCATATTGTAGGAATCTGTCTGTAGTATTCACAAACTTTTTTAGCAAAACATGACCTGCAAATGCATAAAAGGATGGCATAGATCCATGATTAGTGTCCGGCTACCACACACATCTTCACTACACAAACCTCTAGGCTTAAGCTGATTATAATACAATAATATAATTCAATTAGAAGTACATCTGGAAAATTATGTAAATTTACAGTTATGTTGATAACTTGTTATGCAATTTGCAATATTTCCTATCATGGATTATCCATGACCCTCTTTATACTCTCGCAATAGTTTCCTGATGTTGCTCACTCTAGTCATTCAATTTACATGTTAGCCAAAGTGTTTCATGTCTGTAGCATTGAATGTGAAGAAAGAAAACCACATGTTTACCTTGTTACACAGATTAGATATAAGCTTCTTTTAGGACAGTCCATTAGTGAGGTTAATATCTAGTTAATGAATGGTATGAGCTTGTTTTTTTTTTTTTTCATTTTTTTTCCTATCAATATTTAACAGGAAATAATTTGACTTTGCAGTCTATTCCCCAATACTTAACACCTACATCAGTACTGGAGATGAAAGGATTTTGTATTCACTTTGTTGACACAATGATTTGAGACCAAGGAGGAAATGCCATTTGACAACCTCTGCATGTGCTTCATTCTGGGGAGAAATACATTTTGCTGGCTGTTCAATCAATTATGTAGACAAAATGAATTTCATCATAATTCTGTCAACAACATGCTAACTTGGTTAAATTATTCTCTCCACAAAATGAATTAACTTAAAAATCCTTTGTCCACAAAACAGATTTAAGCATTTAGTGAAGCTTTGTAAATATTATCATCTGTTAGTTTAGTATAACACAAATATATGGATTGGCTATGTCAGCATTTCTAGTTCTTCAGAGGTTATGGACCTGTCCATTGTAGCTTCCCTTTTCATTTAAGGTCAAGTGGAGAGCACAGTCAATTATCCAGACAATAGCATATGGTGGATAAATGTAGCACTGTCCAAAACTACTATAAGTTAATTTCATTTGAACGTCATGCACGTTTACAAAATATAATTTAACAAGCTGCCAACTAATTAAGTCTTTAATTAGTACTTCAAATTCAACAAGTCCTTTCAGGAGTAATTTTTCAGAAAGAAAAGAGACTGGTGGTTCAACTCCTTGACAAGTTGCTGTTTAAAAAATAAACTTTTTAAACATATTACAATATATTATTTTTAAAAAGTATCCAGTATTACCTTCTATGTTATTGTTCTCCTCTTTGGGCATATAAGTATTTTAAAATAAATGCTTTGGAAAATGCATGAAATGTGCATGGTGCAATATTTTTTTTTTAATTAAAAAAAATTGAGTTGGACCCAGTTGACATTACTTGATAGCGAGTTTTTTAAAGAAGTGTTCATCAATATGATGTCCAGGAACATATAGTTTGATGCTCATTTATTTTAAAGCACTAACATTACTACTGCATAAAAATATGGGATAGCGGTTAAACAGTAATGTTTTTCTGATTTCCGGTCAAGATTGCTGAGTAGGCAAATGTTGTGCTCACCTCCTCTCAGGACTACATCAGTTACAACTATACCACAGAACATCCATTATTGAGAATCACCTGAAATCTAGCTGAACTGAAGCCCTGCAACTACAAACATACACAAGAAGCTATTTCCAGACTGGTGAGAGGGGCAGAGATGTGAAATAAACTATGATCATTAAAAACTGAGAGAGATATTTCAGCTGCAGAGGTTCCCCCCTGAGGAACAAGAGGTCCCAGCCCTTCCTCAGCCCAAGGTCTCAGTGCCAGAGAGAAATCCCCATAACTTCTGGTTGTGAAAACCAGGAGAGATTGTGGCTCAGTGAGCCAGAGGACAGCTGCACTCCCAGGTGCACCTCTTAGAGGACCCATGCACAAACTTACTCAATGACAGACTCACTCTCTCTGAGCTCCAGTTGTGGGACAACAGCTCAAAAGCCTCCAGAAAACACAGGAAGATACTGAATTATCTAGATTCAGGGTGAGGGCTGGGGGGCACAACTTTCTCCCAAATAGAGGAACTGACAGAAGACATTGTTTTTTTTGTTTTTTTTTTTGTTTTTTTGATTTTGTTTTTTTTTTGTTAAGCCCTCCCCTTCCCTGTGTGCAGATGCATGCAGATGCCATATGTAAGTATCCATCAAACTGGCTGTCACCTTTCCTCTGCCCTACCCTAGTGATTCCCTGAGTCTACAACACACCCAAATTTCAAGCACATTCAAGCCATTTCTAGTGTTTTTTCCTTATAAACAATCTGCCTTGCCTCAAGCTGTGGAGTTCCCTAAAATCTCTCAAAGGTTCACAAAACCCAAACAAGCAGCATTGGCTTTGGCCTGTCCCATACTTCTGGCTAAGCAGCCCTAAGCATGGCATTAATGGCAGCTGACCTTGGTTCACGACTTGGCTTCTTGAGGCACTTTTAAGCATGGCCCAGGCAGCAGCCATCTGTGGAATATTTTGTCGCTCATGGCAGGTGGCCCTGGGTAGGGCATAGAATGCAGCTGAACTTAACATGCAATGGGTCCCCACCCAGGAGGCCCTAGGCCTGGCAGGCCCAATGACCATCTTTGTAGTGGGCTAGAGCATCACCTGGCCACCTCCAAAAATGACACATTCAAAGGGCAGACTAGGCAGGCACCAGAGCCCTGCTAAAGCAAACTCTGCCCTGTAGGGTCAGTCCCTGCACAACTCCTCCACAGTAGTCACAGCAGATCCTCACAACCAATCAACTTGAGAGTCAATCCCTTCCATTGATGTGCAAACAGCAATAAAGTCTCAACTACAATCGTCTCACATACAACCCACAAAAGGGACACACCTGGAGAATCCGACTCTAGTGATCACAGAGATTGTACCACTATGTCCCACAGGACACCTATTACAAAAGGTCACTCTCCTAAGACTAGAAGACATAGCAGCTCTACATAGAAACAAACACAGGATGGCAACCAAAATGGGGAGACAAAAACACATGTCTCAGATAAAAGAACAGAACAAAGCTCCAGAAAAAAGAACTAAACAAAACGGAAACACAGAGTTCTAAACACTGGTTATAAGGATGCTCAATGATCACAAGGAAAACTTCAATAGAGAGACACGAGAGACACGAAACATAAAATGGAGATAAAAAAAAAAAACACGTAAAAAAAGAACCAGTCAGAAATTAAGAACACAATAATGGAAATGAAGAATACATTAGAGGGACACAATCATAGATTAGATGAAGCTGAGGATTGAATCAGTGATTTAGAAGATAAGGTAACAGAAAACACCCAATCAGAAGAGCAAAACGAAAAAGAAAAATAACTCAAAAGAACTAAAGATAGTTTAAGGGGCCTCTGGGACGACATCAAGTATACCAACATTTACATCATAGATGTACCAAAAGAAGAAGAGAGAGCACAAGGAACTGAAAGTCTATTTGAAGAAATAATGACTGAAAAATTCCCTAACCTGGCAAAGGAAATAGATATACAACCCCAGACAGCACAGAGTGCAAAACAAGATACACCCAAAGAGGCCCACACCAAGACACATAATAATTAAAATGCCAAAGGTCAAATACAAAGAAAGAATCTTAAAAGAAGCAAGAGAAAAGCAGTATCCATCAGTAAATCCTCCATCAGCAGTAAAACCTACAAGGTAGATCCCAGAAGACTGTGAGTTGGTTTCTCCACAGAAACTTTGCAGGCCAGAAGGTATTGGCAGGAAATTTTCAGTGTTGAAAAGTAAGTACCTATAACCAGATTACTCTATCCAGCAAAGCTATCCTTTAGAGTTGAAGGACAGATAAAGTGCTTCCCAGACAAAAAAAGCTAAAGGAATTCCCCACCACCAAACCAGTATTACAAGGAATGTTAGAGGGACTTCGTTAGGACAAAAAATAAAGATAAAAATATAAATAATAAAAATGGCAATAATTACATATTTATCAACAAGTACTTTAAATGTAAATGAATTAAATGTTCCAATCAAAAGATAGGGTGGCTGAAAGAAGAAAAAAATCAAGACCCTTGCATATGATGCCTGCAAGAGACTCACTTCAGATCAAAACACACATAGACTGAAAGTGAAGGGATAGAAAAAGATATTTCATGAAAATGAAACAAACAAACAAAAAGCTGTGGTAGTGATACTTATACCAAACAAAACAGACTTTAAAACAAAGGCTATAATGAGTGAATGACCAAGAAAAAGCCAGTAATTCTACTCATGGGTAATTATCCAAAGAAATTCGAAATGCTACTATGAGGGGGCGTGTGCCTCCATATGTTCATTACAGCGTTGTTTGCAATGGCTAGGATATGGAGGTAGCCTGGATGTCTGTGGATGGATGAATGGATAAAGAATAGGTGGTACATATATACAATGGAATGTTGCTCGGCCATGGAGGGAATGGGTTCTTGCCATCTGCAGTGGCATGGATGGACCTAAATGGCATTGTGCTGAGTGAGTGAAGTATTCAGACACAAAAAGACGGATGCAATGTGATTTTGCTTATATGTGGAATCTAAAGAACAAAACAAGTAAACAAATAAAACGGAAAAAAACTCATAGATACAGAAAACATTTGGATGGTTGCCAGATGGGAGTGGGGTTGGGGATGAATGAAAAAGGGGAAGGGATTAAGAAATATAAATTGGTTGTTACAAAGTAGTTGTGGGGATGTAAGGTATAGCATAAGGAATATAGTGAATAATATTGCAATAACTATGTATAGTGCCATGTTGGTACTAGACTAGTCAGGGAGATCACTTCTTAAGTTATATAAATGTCTAAACACTATGCTGTACACCTGAAATTAATATAAGATAATATTGAATGTCAAATGTAATTGAAAATTTTTAAAGGGGGAAAAAGGTAAAGGGGAATAAGAGGTTCAAATTTCCAGGTATAAAACAAATTAGTCATGGGGATGTAATGTACAGCATAGGGAATATAATCAATAATATTGTGATAACATATTATGGTGTCAGACAGTTGCTGGGCTTAATGGTGATACTTCTTTAGGTATATAAATATAAATGCTGAAAACTATTTTGAACACCTGAAACTAATATTATATGTTAGCTATATTTTTCTTTCTTTTTTTAAATTTATTGGGGTGACAATTGTTAGTGAAATTACATAGATTTCAGGTGTACAATTCTGTATTACATCATCTATAAATCTCACTGTGTGCTCACCACCTAGAGTCACTTTTTCCATCACCATATATTTGATCCCCTTTACCCTCATTTCCCTCCCCCCACTCCCCTTAGCCTCTGGTGACCAATAAACTATTGTCTGTGTCTATGAGTTTTTGTTTGTCTTGTTCTTTTGTTGTTTTTGGTTTATATACCACGTATCAGTGAAATCATAGGGTTCTCTGCTTTTTCTCTCTGACTTATTTCGCTTAGAATTATACTCTCAAGATCCCATGTTGTCACAAATGTTTCTATATCATCTTTTCTTACTGCCGAATACTATTTCATTATGTATATATACCACAACTTCTTTATCCATTCATCTATCGAAGGACATTTTGGTTGTTTCCATGTCTTGGCGACTGTAAACAAAGCTGCAATGAACATTGGAGCACACGTGTCTTTATGGATAAATGTTTTCAGATTTTTGGGGTAGATACCCAGGAGAGGGATTGCTGGGTCATATGGTAATTCTATTCGTAATTTTTTGAGGAGCCTCCACACTGCCTTCTATAAAGGCTGCACCAGTCTGCAATTCCACCAACAGTGTATGAGAGTTCCTTTTTCTCCACAGCCCCTCCAACACTTGTTACTATTTGCCTTGTTGATGATAGCCATTCTGACTGGGGTGAGGTGATATCTCATTGTGGTTTTCATTTGCATTTCTCTGATGATTAGCGATGTTGAGCATTTTTTCATATGTCTATTTGCCATTTGTATGTCCTCTTTGGAGAAATGTCTCTTTGGATCCTCTGCCCATTTTTCAATTGGGTTGCTTGTTTTTTTTGTTGTTGAGCTTCATGGGTTCCTTGTATATTTTGGATATTAGCCCCTTATCGGAGGCACTGTTTGCAAAAATCTTCTCCCATTCAGTTGGTTGCCTCTTTATTTTGTCGATGGTTTCTTTTGCTGTGCAGAACTTTTAAGGTTCATATAGTCGCATTTGTTTATTTTAGCTTTTACTTCCATTGCCTTTGGAGTCAAATTCATAAAGTGCTCTTTGAAACCAAGGTCCATAAGTTTAGTACCTATGTTTTCTTCTATACAGTTTATTGTGTCAGGTCTTATGCTTAAGTCTTTGATCCATTATGAATTAATTTTGGTGCATGGTGACAGATAGCAGTCCAGTTTCATTGTTCAAAAGTTTCATTCTTTTGCACAAGGCTATGCAATTCTCCCAGCACCATTTATTGAAGAGGCTCTTTCCTCCATTGTATGTTTTTAGCTTCTTTGTCAAAAATTATCTGTCCATATTTATGTGGTTGTATTTCTGGGTTCTCAATTCTTTTCCATTGGTCTACGTGTCTGTTTTTCTGCCAATACCATGCCGTTTTGATTATTGTAGCCCTGTAGTACAAGCTAAACACAGGGAGCATGATACCTCCAGTATTGTTCATTTTTCTTAAGATTGCTTTGGCTATTCGGGGTCTTTTGTGGTTCCAAACAAGGCTGATTATTTTTTATTCTATTTCTTTAAAAAATGCCATTGGGATTTTGATGGGGATTGCATTAAATCTGTATATTGCTTTGGATAATATGGCCATTTTAACTATGTTGATTCTTCCAATCCATGAGCATGGAATGTCTTTCCATTTCTTTTTGTCTTCTTCAATTTCTTTCAAAAATGTCTTATAGTTTTCAGCATATAAATCCTTCACATCTTTGGTTAAGTTTATTCCTAGGTATTTTATTTTTTTTGCTGCAATTGCAAAGGGAATTGTTTTTTATAATTCTTTTTCTGAGATTTCATTGTTAGTATTTAGGAATGCAATGGACTTTCGTACGTTGATTTTGTAGCCAGCAAATTTACTGTATTCGTTGATTGTTTCTAACAGTTTTTTGGTGGAGTCTTTAGGGTTTTCTATATATAGCATCATGTCATCTGCAAAGAGTGATAATTTAACTTCTTCATTCCCAATTTGGATGCCTTTTATTTCTTTCTCTTGCCTGATTGCTCTGGCAAGGACTTCCAACACTATGTTGAAAAGCAGAGGTGATAGGGGCCAGCCCTGTCGTGTTCCTGAATGTAGAGCAAAGGGCTTCAGTTTTTCACCATTAATTATGAGATTAGCTGAGGGCTTGTCATATATGGCCTTTATTATGTTAAGGTATTTTCCTTCTATACCTATTTTATTAAGTGTTTTAATCATAAATGGATGTTGTATCTTGTCAAATGCTTTTTCTGCATCAATTGATATAATCATATGATTTTTATCCTTTATTTTGTTTATGTGATGTATCACATTGATGGATTTGCAGATGTTGAACCATCCTTGTGCCCCGGAGATGAACCCCACTTGGTCGTGATGAATAATCTTTTTAATGCATTGTTGTATTCAATTTGCTAGAATTTTGTTTAGGATTTTTGCATCTGTATTCATCAGAGATATTGGTCTGTGGTTTTCTTTTTTTGTGTTGTACTTACCAGGTTTTGGTATCAAGGTAATTTTGGCCTCATAAAATGAGTTCCGGAGTACTATCTTTTCTTCAATTTTTTGGAAGAGTTTGAACAGGATTGGTATTAGATCCTGTTTGAAGGTTTGGTAGAATTCACTAGTGAACCTATCTTGTCCCGGACTTTTGCTTTTGGGAAGGTTTTGGATGACTGATTCAATTTCTTTACTGGTGATCGGTCTGTTTAGATTTTCCAGTTCTTCATGGTTCAGCCTTGGAAGGCTATATGTTTCTAAGAACTTGTCCATTTCCTCTAGGTTATTGAATTTGGTGGCATATAGTCCTTCATAGTATTCTGTTTTTTCTTCTGTTAATTCTTGCATAAATCACATTCTGTATTCATACAAAAACAACTTAATGTTTTTTTCTCTGACAAACTGTACATATAGAAACATTTCCAATTGGACATGAATTTAAATTTGTCGAGGTGCTCCTAGTCTCGTGACACTTTAAAAAAAGATTCCAGCTTTTATCTTCACAAAACAACATGGGACTTAGGTCAGTGAGGGTGGACAGGACAAAACAATCCAGCTGCTAAGTAGCTCAGCAGCCGTCTCTTCATGTCTCTTCATGTCAAAGACTCATTAGGGGCTGCTGGGATTCAGCTGCCCCAGAAAGAGTGCAGGGCTACATGGTGCAGGTTTCCTTTTGTTTCTCTTGGTAAGTCCACAAAATGTTCTCAAATACTGTCCAGGGAGGCCAGGGGCCCCCAACCTCAACTTCTACCGACCTCTTCCACCACCCCTTGAAGCTCCTCTCCTGGGGGGGCCAGAGTTCAAGTTACTGCCTCTACCCCAGTTACTGCCACTCCGGGCTCCCCTAGAAGGGGTCCCACTGCCCGGAGGGCCCCCAAAAGGTTCATCTCTGTGGTATCCGTCATGGTGATCTCCATCCAAGGAGCTGGAGCGCCCGGATTTTGGCACTCTTTGGGAAGGTCCTGGGCCCCCTCGGCCTTTGCCTCCACGATCCTCAGAAGGAACCCCTGGGGCTTCCATTTCTCTGTGCTCAGAGGTCGCTGGCCCATCATGCCAGGGGCGCTTTGGGATGGCAAGGATGCCATGTCCATGCCTTGGAGAGAAGAGGACCATTCTCTGCTAGCTGGGAGTGACCATCGTGAGGGGGATGCTCAGGGCGGGGGAGCATCACGGAAGTGCTCATGACCTGGCCCTGGGTCTCTATTTCCATCCCATGAATCTAGTTTCAGTCCTCCTTCAAAGCGAGGGAACTCATCAGGAGTGGGAAGTAAACCCTTCCTTCCTCCTCGAGGGGCAGCCCGGCTTCATCCCCGCAGATCTCTTCCTCAGGTGGCTTCCTCAGAAGTATCAAAACTCTCCTCTGGACCAAAATCTTCAGGACCGGGAAAACCATCCCTTCCTCTTGGGGGAGCACGGTCTTCATGCCTCGGGGGACTCCTCTTCGGAAGCTTTCTTCTCTGCGCGCCCGAAAGCGTGGGTCCTCAGGGTCGCGAGGAAACCGCTCATCTCCAGGCCTGTGGCCTTCCCACACCCCTGGAGGGCCCCGGGCTGCGCCACGGCCATCCCCCTCGCGGAACTCCCTGTGATCAGGAGGAAACGGAGGCCCGGGGCCTCCGCGCCTCCACTTCTCTTCTTGTGGTAAAGGTCCTCCTCGGCCCTCAAATTCACGTAACAGGTGGCCAAAGCGCTTGTCAGGGTGGAAGTCGTCTGGTCTGCTGAAGTCGTCGGGGAAGTCAGGGTGGGGGCCACGCCGATCAGGGGGACCCCTGCAGTTCTGGCCGCTGCGGAAAGGCCCCCTGTCTGGGCCGTGCTCAGGGCCGCTCTGTTCATGTCGCCTCTCGGACATGGTGGTGGTTTGGAGGGCCCCGGGAGTCACCTTTGTTAGGACCAGGTCCTTGTCCAGGATTAAGAGTGGGGATGCGACCTTGTGCTCCCTGCTGCCCTAGGCCTGGTATCAGGGGTGGGGGGCCTGCGTTCTGTCCTTCCTGATTGAAGGGGGCCCGGGACCCATCACCTAGCAGAGCTGTTTTCTGCTGCTGGAACAGTATTGGTCCTTGTGATGGATCTGGCCCTCTTGCCAGGTTCTGCTGTCCCTGAGGTCCAGGGGGTCCTGGCATGCCACCCTGGGGTGGAGCCCTGTGGCAGCCCCTGCTGACCTTGTGAGCCTGCAGGCCCTCGCAATTCCTGGGGAGGGCCCAGCAGTGATCCTTGAGGTGGAGGCCCCTGCATGCCTCGCATCTCCTGAGGACCCCTCATTTCCTGAGGGCCGTGTCCCAGCAGTCCACTTGGAGGGTGAGGGCCTCTCATCTCTTGAGGTGGGTGGCCCATCATCATCCCTTGGGGAGCAGGCCCCTGATTCTCTCGAGGGCCTGGAGGACCCTGCATTCCTCTTGGATTCAGGCCCTCAGAGGTCCCTGAGACACAGGACCTTGGATCCCTTGAGACCCTAGCCTACCTTGTATTCCATGAGGATGAGGAGGTCCTTGCATTCCTCTGGGACCAGGTGGTCCCTGCATACCTTGAGTACCAGGAGGCCCCTGAGGGCCCATGTGACCCTGGGGACCAGGTGGGCCTTGGGGACTATGTGGCCTTGTGGCCCAGGTGGACCCTGAGGACCCATATGACCTTGAGGACCAGAATTACCCTGTGGTCCAGGTGGTCCCTGAGGTCCCAAAGGGCCATGAGGCCCAGGATGCCTTTGCATACCTTGGGGCCCGTGCATGTCCTGGTGCCTCAGCAACCCCTGGGGTGGGCCTTGGGGCCCTTGTGGTCCCATGAATCCTTGTGGCCCCCCACCTCCCTGGTGCAGTGGAGGACCTTCTGGTCCCATTTGTCCCTGGGGTCCAGGCGGTCTAAACTGTCCCGGGAGACCTGGAGGCCCCATCTGAGCCATGTTCATTGGAATCTGCTGAGATGGATGGGGCTGTTGAAAACCTTGTGGGATCTGAAACATTGGATTTTGTCCTGGAAAGGGCTGGGGTCCAAGGAGAGGGGTGCCAGATGAAGAAGGAGGCTGAATTTGCTCAGCCTGTTTCTGTGCAAATCTTTCAATTTTAAGTTGCTCCAAAAGCTGTGGGTTAGTGTACTGTAATGTGGCCATTTCTTGCTCAATTTCTGCTTGTGTTTTTTTCTTCTCTTTCAATTTAATGTCCTCTTTTCTGTCATTCAGTACCTCGTTTGGGGCAGGAATTGGAAACTTATTTTGCATCCAAGCCTGTTGGAACTGAGCAGGAATGGGTTTTGCATAAGGAACTTTCTTCTGAGGCACTTTTTTCTGATACTTTTGCATCACTTCCTCCATCCCCCAATCTAAACCTGGAATTGTCATTTCGGTTTCATTTAATTCATCTTTCCCCATCTACTCTTGTTCTATGTCTAATTTGAGTTGTCCAGGGATTCCTATCCCTGGAATTACTGCCAGGCTATTAGGTTCAAGGTCATCATATTCTACTCCATCTTCAGACATTCCTGGTAATAGGTTTAAATTATATCGATCTCACATTTTATCACCTGGCTGGTTTCGGGTCCAGAATTTGCTGGTATGGTCCTTGGAGCCCGAGCAGAGAATATGCCCAAGAGGGTGCCAAGCCAGACTCCAGATCATCCCTTCGTGGGCCATCTCCATCCCACCCACCTCTTTTTCTACCCCAACATGCCAGAATAACAAAGAGCCATCAGACCCTCTACTGGCAAAAAGTCCTTCGTGAACAGGATGCCAGGCCACAGCTATGGCTTCCTTCTTATGACCTTGGAAGACTTGAAGCTCTTCTTTCAGGTTTCGCATGTCAAAAAGTTTAGAGATGGTCACGTGATGCTGTGAGTAGCCAGTTGCCATTGAGATTTAATTTCACTTCCATCACTGTGTTTTTATGGGCATGAAGTGTTGCAAGACTCTGCCCAGTCTTGCGATCCCAGAACTTGATTGGCTGTTGACTATCTTTACTTCCTGAAACAACTAACCCTTTTGTTGGATGCCAGTCTACACATTTCACATCAGCACCATGCCCTCGGAGAATTCTTTCCTCATGGCAACGAAGAAAGTCCCAGATTCTAACAGTGCTGTCATCAGAGCATGTAGCAAATTTATTATTCCTGGGTGAGAAACTGGCCTCTCTAATCGCCTCCTTATGTGCCTGGAACACCTTGACGTTGTTCATGTTCGATTGCCAGTATTTCACATATCCTCCGTGATCTGCTGGCAACATCCACATGTCATTATGCGACCAAGTCATGGCCCTGACTGGGCTATTGTGAGCCTGTAATATTGTTTCAAAATCGAAAGTGAGTCCATTCCACAAGGTGAACTCTCCACTAGAAGCTCCAGTGACCAATCGTCTTCCTTCTGGAGTCCACCTAACAACAAATACTGGACACTTTATTTGTTGATGTTCGAACAAATTTTGTTGTTACCGCATTCATAGGATTATTCAGCATTCCTATAGGTGGGACGAGATCATTGTAATAACCTGCATCAGGCTGAATGGCCCGCATATCTCTCTGGTCTCTCTGCCATATTCTATTCTCCAAACACTTAATTACAGATGGATTATAGTCTATAGTTTTTCAGTTTACTGCTTTTCTCATTTGTTTTCCATCAAAGGTAAGCTGTTGCATTGCTTGCTGCTGTGCAAAATCAGGTCGCTTACAAAACAGCTGTCGAGGTGCCTGGTGTTGGAACCTTGGCATATGGAAAAAACGAGGAGAACCAATTTCCTTAGCCATGGTGATGTTTTTTTTCTAGGACACCAATGGCGCTGAGCAGAGCTCCTAATGAATGGCGAGCGAAGTGTTCGTCTTCACTGTCAGGAATGTGTCGCTTCGGCCTCCGTCCGACCCTCTCAATCTCCCTCCTCCAAAGGACCGGCCGCCATCTCCTCCAGGAGCCACACAGCTCAACCCTTCATAGTATTCTTGCATGATGCTTTGTATTTCTGTGATGTCCGTGATAACTTCCCCTTTTTCATTTCTGATTTTGTTAATTAGTGTCGTCTCTCTTTTTATCTTAGTGAGTCTAGCCAAGGCTTTCATCGATTTTGTTAATCTTTTCAAAGAACCAGCTCTTTGTCATATTAATTTTTTCTATTGTCTTTTTGTTCTCTATTTCATTAAGTTCTGCTCTGATTTTTGTTATTTCCTTTCTTCTGCTGACCTTGGGTTTCACTTGTTCTTCTTTCTCTAGTTCTTTAAGGTGTAACATGAGGTTATTTGGGATTTTTCTTGTTTCTTGAGATAGGCCTGTAATGATACAAATTTCCCTCTTAAAACTGCTTTCGCAGCATCCCAAAAATTTTGGTAGGATGTATTTTATCATTTGTCATTTGTTTCTATGTATCTTTTGATCTCTCCTCTAATTTCTTCTTTGACCCGGTCGTTCTTTAAAAGTATGTTGTTTAATCTCCATGTATTTGTGTTTTTTCCTGCTTTCTTTTTGCAGTTGATATCCAATTTCAAAGCCTTGTGATCAGAGAATATGTTTGGTATGATTTCAGTCTTCTTAAATTTGCTGAGGCTAATTTTATGTCCTGATATATGGTCTATCCTTGAGAATGTT
This sequence comes from Rhinolophus hipposideros, assembly GCF_964194185.1. Classification (NCBI taxonomy): domain Eukaryota; kingdom Metazoa; phylum Chordata; class Mammalia; order Chiroptera; family Rhinolophidae; genus Rhinolophus; species Rhinolophus hipposideros. Next base: position 78,630,711 of record NC_138052.1, on the reverse strand, counting down.
CCGTGTACACTCGAAAAGAATGTATAGTCTGATGTTTTAGGATGAAGTGCTCTATATATGTCAATTATGTCCATTTCATCTAATGTGTCATTTAGGGCTGCTATTTCATTATTTATTTTCTGTTTGGATGCTATCCATAGCTGTCAATGATGTATTTAAGTCCCATAGTATAATTTTTTGGGGTCAATTTCTGCCTCTAGTTCTGTTAGTAGTTGCTTGGTATATTTTTGTGCTCCCTGATTGGGGCCATAAATATTGATGACTGTTATGTCTTCTTGTTGTATAGTCCCCTTTACCATTATGAAATGTCCATCTTTATCTCTTGTTACCTTTTTCACCCTGAAGTCTGTTTCATCTGATATCATTATGGCTACACCTAATTTTCTCTGGGTTACATTTGCTTGGAGTGTCAATTTCCACCCTTCCACTTTGAGTCTATGTTTGTCCTTATAGCTGACATGTGTCTCTTGGAGACAGCATATGGTTGGGTTTAGTTTTTTGATCCAAACTGCTATTCTGTGCCTGTTTATTGGTGAGTTCAGTCCATTTACATTTAGGGTGATTATTGATACGTGAGGATTTCCTGTCATTCTATCTTTAGTTTTCTGGTAAGGCTGTGTCTCCATTATTTCTTTGCCTTATTGTTGTTGTCTATTATTTCTGTGTGGTGGTATTCTATGATGTTTCCCTCTGTTTCTTCTTTTATTACAGTATATATTTCAGTTCTGGATTTTTTTTTTTTGAGTGGTTACCTTTAAGTTTATGTAAAAAAAAGTTTGATATTTAGAGTATTCCATTTTCTTCTGAACACTCACTGTCTCCATTCCCATATTCCGGTTCAGGCCTATACTCTCCCCTTTTTATGTTGCCACAAATTGTCCCTGTTGATGGTAGTCTAATAGCCTCCTTTAGTATTTCTTGTAGTTCAGGTCGTGTATTAGAAAATTCCCTCGGCTTCTGTATGTCTGGAAAGGTCTTTATTCCTCCTTCATATCTAAAGGATATCTTTGCTGGATATATTATCCTTCGCTCATAATTTCTCTCTTTCAATAGTTTGAATATTTGGTTCCACTCCCTCCTGGCTTGTAGAGTTTCTTCTGAGAAATCTGATGATAATCTAATGAGCTTTCCTTTGTAGGTTACCTTTTTCTTTTCCCTGGCTGCCTTTAGGATTCTTTCTTTGTCGTTGATTTTAGACAGCTTCAATACAATGTGCCTTGGAGAAGGCCTGTTGGGATTGAGGTAATTAGGTGTTCTATTTGCTTCTTGGATTCGAGGATCCAGTTCTGTCCACAAGTTTGGGAAGTTCTCATCAACAATTTGTTTGAATATATCCTCTGTTACCTTCTGTCTTTCTTCTCCATCTGGTATGCCCTTTATTCTTATATTGCTCTGTCTGATAGAGTAAGAAAGTTTTTGTAGAGTTCTTTCATTTCTTTTAAGTCTCAAGTCTCTTTCTTCCATCTGTGTAATTTCCAGGTTTTTATCTTCGATGTCACTGATTCTTTCCTCCATCTGGTCAACTCTACTATCTAAGCTGGTTATTTCATTCTTAATTTCTTCTATTGAGTTCTTAATCTCCAGAAATTTTATTTGGTTCTTTTTTAAAATTTCAATCTCTTTTGTAAAATGCTCATGTTCTTTGATTGCGTTTCTGAGTTCATTAAATTGCCTTTCTGTGTTTTCTTGCAACTTGTTGAGTTTTTTCAGAACTGCAATCTTGAATTCTCTGTCATTTAAGTCACATGTTTTCATATCTTTAAGTTCCTTTTCTGGAGACTTTTCACTTTCTTTCTAAGCTGTCTTGTTGCCTTGGTTATTCATGGCAATTACTGATTTATTATTTCTCTTCTTAGACATCTACAGGAGTGGTTTCTGCAACAGGTTGATAGGAAGAGGTCTTTCTTTTGTTTTCCAGTTCTTGTTGGTAGGATGTTTTATTTTCTTTCTGATTTCAGTCTTTTTTTTTCCTCTCTCACACAGTAGTGCTATGTTTTCTCTGCACTATTTCAGCTTCTCACACAATTAGGGGATTCCCTGGAAGACGGGCTTCTCCTCTGTTAACAGTTCGCCTGGGTTATAGGGTGCCACGACCCTGCGGGGATGCGGAGAGCTTTTGAAGTTCCAAAGCTCTTTCTGCACCAGATTCAGAGCTCGTATGTTTCAGCAGTTCTGTTTACTCCTGCAGGGATCCGCCCACATAGGTGGGGCCTGGGGCAGGGTGAGTTGTGGGAGGTAGCCCAGAGCAATGGCGGCGACCACCACCACCAGCAAGTCAGCTTCCACAGCTCCCTGCCCTTTGCTGGAACTAGTTGGGCTGCGAATCTGTGTCTGCGGTCCACAGTGCTCAGAACAGCAAATTTTCTGTTCTTTGATCTGAAACTGCTACTATTCCATTTCTAGCACCGGGCAGGTTGGGGGGGGTAAGCGAGCTCTGGTAAGGTAGGGAGGGGGCGGCTAGTCTCAGTGCCTAAGGCTTCCGTTCTCTGCTCGGTAGTGAGGGCTTAAACCACCGTTTTCAGCCTTCTTCCCTCAGTCTTTTTTCCGAGGTCTCTGCCATGATCGTTGGGTTCAGCCATGTTATATGCTTCCCCCTCAGCCTTGTGGGCCATAAGAGAGCCCTATCAGTGCGAGTTCTTCCCTCTCCCGCAGCTGCGGTAGTTCCGGGATGCAGCGAGCTCGGAGCACTGAGCTAGGTCTGTGTCCTGCGCCCGCTGGCTTCGTCTCTGCACTTCTCCCTTCCCTCCTCCCCCGCTCACGCGATTTGCCCACCTTTAGGTGAATTCAGTAGTGGGCCTCTTCGTCTTGCCTGTCTGCTGTGCAGGGAGTCCTCTGTGGAGTTATTGTTGTTCGATTGTTGTAAATTCCAGGGAAGCTTTACAGAGGCTCACCTCACCTCACCATTTTGATGACGTCTCTCCTGTTAGCTATATTTTAATAAAAATTATTTAAAAAAGAAAAACAAGTATTTTTCTTTTCGATTACTGTATTTTGTCAGTCACGAAAATTGGCATGTCTTATCAAACCTAAATCCAATTAGAATATAGAATTTTTAAAGTATTAAATATAGTCTTTAATTTCTATAAATATTTTATCAGCTTTAGAGAGATACTATTACCTCCTCTTATTCCAGTAGTTGTCAAATTATTCAATTTCAAAGATGGTCATATTTCATAGCACATCTTCATAAGATTCTTTTGTTTGATCAGAATAGAATAGACTAGACAGAAAAAAAGATTTAATAGGAAAATTAATAAGTGTCCTGCATCAAATATTGCTCGTGATTGAGAGGCATAATATTTAGAGAAGTAATAATTGGTCACAAAATGGAAAGGAGGTGACTTCCCCAATCAATGCTTGCCTTAAAAAAAAAAAAAATCAATAAAGCCATGTAACTTATTTTTTTTAAAAGTGGTGCAATGAAGCTATGCCACATTAAAAAAATAATGTCTTCAATGGTTTTGCTGTCAGAATGAAATAAACATATCATTAATAAATGTTGTAGGGAACAGCAGATTTTTTTGTTTTTCGATGAACTGAAATAGGTAATGGAGCCATTTAAGCAGAATATGAACTAAATTTCCTCACTAGTATTAGGCTAGGAACAAAATGAAATCAGGAAGGGAGATGTTTTATAGAACTCCACTGCTGTATACCCAACATGAGAACAGTGACTGCTACTTAGCAGATGGTCAACAAATATTTGAAAAATAATTGAATAAACTACCATAAATTTCCTTGTTCTCGAAATACAACAGATTTTATGTAACTTAATCAAGATACACAATATTTTGTTTTCAACCAAATATGTTAGTTTTTTGTTATAAATACCTGCAGTGTGTGATGAAAAAGTACTACTGGATTTGTCTATTTTTGACAAAAGTGGAATAATTCTCATTTGCAGAAGAAAAAGCTATAGTTCTGTTGTGATTTGTTCCTATTTGGAGCAAACATATGCATATGAATTGAGTTCCTATTTTTTTTCAGTTAGATCATTTCATAATATGTTTTTCACAGAAAGCAAAAACTTTTAAAACTATTCAATTTAAGAGAATACCAGAGGATAACATAATTCAAGGCATACTAGTAATTATAACAAAGTTAAAGGACATTGATAGGGGAAAAATATGCAAGTGGTTTGTAAAGCACAGTCTAAAACAATGAATCAATTTAGTCTTATAGTTCAAAAATTCTAGCAGGAAAGAATAACTAGCTGGAAGGTCATGGGCAAGGTATAAATGCATATACAATAGCGTTGTCCTCAGAACTGAATATTTTAAAACATTGTAATTCAAAACTATTACCATGATTCTCCAAATCTCTGGTAGAGACAGAGATACCATACATATGTTTTTTATTTCCTAATTACAAGTTAAGAATTAGTGAATTATATAATATGTATCGATATAATATTAATTAGCATATAATTAAGTATTTTTAGTAAATAATAGATAATTTATATGTATAATCAATGGTAATGTGATATATAATTATTAACATAATGTATTACAAAATATAATATATTATATATTCTAGATATAATTTGATTTATATACTGAAACAAAGCACTACATATATAATTAGATCAATACATATGTAAATATATTACCAAAGGAAATCTGAACAACTAGGGTTAAATAGGGTTAAAACTAGGGTCTGCCACAAAGGCTGATTCAAACACATCACATAAAAATGCATAGTATTTTACTTTGATATTGTAGATGACCAAAAATGTGAAAATTATTTTATAATAAGTTATCTCTGCTCTTTTTATTTTATTTTACTGATTCATATTTTCTGTTTCCTTAAAAAACACAATTTGTTTTTTAATTAAAAACAAGAACCTAAAAATAAAATATACATTTTAATAAAAACATTTTAGAAATATATATAGTAGCATATATTATGTAGTTTTTGATAAACTACATTTATAGACAATTATTTTTTCAGGCTAATATTATATAGTACATAAGAGTTTGTGTGAGTATCTCTGTGAATGTATTGCAGCAAGCAGAATCAGGAGACATTCACATACTTTCATGTTCTATGGAATACCAAACATCGATCACCACTTTATGTAGAAATAATACCACAATGCTCATAAATTTTAAGGGTCAACTATGTTTAATTCACTGCTCTATTATCAGCACCTAGCATGAGGTCTGGCAGACAGTAGAATGAATGAAGTTCAGGCCTCTCTACCCCTCTGCAGATACCAGGGACCTGCCCCTCTACCCTTGATTTATCCACCTGGCCATTTGTGTGCTTCTCCTGCCAGGGCATGTGCTTTGCTCCTCTCTATCATTGTCAGCTACACTCTAGCCCAGCTCTTAATTTGCTTTTGGTCAACACCTGAAAGTCGAGGACTATTGTCCCATTTGGTGCAAACTGTTACTACCCTGGTGGTGTTCAGCACAAGTATGACGGTGAAAAGATTATACTTCTATTGTTCTTGTCTCTTACGTTCTCTAAAATCACCTCCTACAGCTGCTTGGGTAAACGGAATTTACCAAGACATGGGGTTCCTGAAAGTAGCCACAATATAGGAAAGGGCATATACAAGAGTAAGCTAAATATGACTGTGACAATAGTTCAAGGGAATTGAACAAAAGGCAAAGTTAGCTTATCTCCCAGCCTTATTCTTCTGTTTTAAGGCCCATAATGGTTTTGAATTCCAGAAGACAAAAAAAAAAAAAAAAAAAAAAAAAGAAAGAAAAGAAAGAAAAGTGTTTTTTTATAAAGGATCTCCTCTTTTTCAGGGATATTTTTCTCATCACATGACTTGGTTTTAATAAAGGATTGGTCTAGGTTGGTTCTCTGGAAATCAGACTCAGAGGTGGAATTTTTCACACAGCATACTGATGAAGAGGTGCCCTTTGAAAGCATCACCTATAGACAAAGAAGGAAGGGAGCGGGAGTGGGCAGAGGGAGAAATGAATCTGTGAAGCAAAACCAAAGCATTACAGACCCAACAGGAAGCTAAGATGGCCCTTCAGTGTAGTGGCCAAGACAAAGTCCTTTATAATCCTACATCATACTTATACTTCTGCACCAATCAGTCATTGGAGATGAGTCTTCCAGGGTACGGACATAATAACAAACAAGGTGGTTCTCTAAACCTGAAGAGATCCCTGAATGGGGTTGTCTGCTGACAGTCCTCACAACTGAACAAACAATGCTTTCATTGATTAGGGATCTAGAAGGATCATCACAAAATCCATAATGGACCTACTCCAACCCATTCAATTCTTCAGCTCCAACAACATAGAAAAGTAAGTTTTCTAAGGATCAGTGGTTTAATTTAAAATGATATATAGAATTGTGTATTTATGCGCATATAAAAGGAAGTAAAGAGCAGGAGGTAAGAGTTTGAGGTCTTTAGACATGCATTCCTGAACAGGCTTGGAAACTCCAAGACCCCTTATTGTCTGAAGTTTCCCTGGCAAGTTTGAGGTGGAAAAATCTTCATTTTCCCTAGGCTTCTGGTTGTAATTATTGGGTCAATGATGTATTCACACTTCCACAAAACAATAATTCACAGAGATTTTAAAGTCTAAATACATACTGAGGAAGGGAAACTTATCTTTTTTTAAATTATAATATTACCAATATTGATTTCCACCAAAAAGGAATAAAGATTTAATTATCATAATCAACAAGACTGGTCCATTTTATCCATTCTTCTCCTTTCAGACTGTGCCTTAGACCTGAAGCGTAATAAATGATATCTTCCCACCTTTATTTTCCTGGAGAAATTGTATTCCTTCTTTGGGACTCAGGCTAGGTGCTATGCTCTCCAGTGAGCTTTCTCTGATTCTCTTGTGAACTGAAACACTCTTCTTTGTGTTCATACAGTATTCAATGAATAACTACAATCATTTATCTTATCATACTAAAATTACCTGTTTGTGTGGATTTCCTGTCTACTGGAATGAAAATCACTTGAACATAGGGCTGTATTTTATGTATTTTTGGCTTAACAGTGACCAGACTACTAGTTGTCACAAAGTAGGCAATAGGTATTTGTTATTGAAGGGAAGAATGACAGATCCTATATCACCTCATTCCTGGATAAAAAGTATGCTCCTACATAGAGGATTTGTGGGGGAAAAATAAATTGATTAATATCCAATTTACATTATTTGAAAGCCTATTACTATATGCTGGGTTGAGTAATAGTGTAATGTGATCACTTTGCATCCGCAAGTCAATTCTGTGATATAAATGCACAACAGATGTAGAAACTGAGGCGTAAAGAGATTAATAAAAACACAAATCTGTTGAAGTTAATGCTGCTAATAAAGGCTTCCTACCAGAGCCAAATGATCTCATTTTTTTTTTTTAATTACATGAGGGAAGACCTCAATGGCCCTGCTCTGCTACCCGAGGTTGCTGAAATGTATTGTTGATGCTTTAGCCAATAGGAGGGTCAATTAGAATATTGTAAGTAAAAGTGGTAGACAGTGATGAAAATTTAGAGTTCTAAAACTCCTAGTTATCATCAACATTTTTGTTGTTATTATTCTGTGAAGCTTTGCACTTAAGGCTGTTATTATTGAAATAGCTTACATAACTAACTTCCTGTTCTTTAGAATATGTGAATCTTGATTAGGAAGCCTATTTCTATTATACTTTCTGTCTTCTCCAGGAAAAGAAGCAAAATGTACTTCTATACCCATGTTTTCTATTTTGTATTATAATTACACCTATTCCAGCAATTGTGTCTTTAAAGAAATAATAGAAAAGGAGACTGTTATGGTAAGCAAAGAAGCATATTGGTGATATCTTCATGCGAATAGTGTCAGTCTTTTGAGTTGCCAGCGTTACACAATACACTGTTTTCAAGCTAAAGTGATAACTTGAGATTGGCTATATTGTATCACTAAGCACCATTTTTCATCTACATCTTTTCTTGTATAAGTTGAGAAATTAATGTTTAGCAGAAGTGAAAATGAACAATAACAGGGGCAAAATGTTGCATTAATACTTAATGTAATGCTTTTTGGGAGTATAAAGGGAATAAAACCATTCAAATGCAAATGAAATCTTCAAGGATGCTTTCAATTTAAATGTTTTGCTAGGGATACCTTTATTTTGCTGGAGTTTTGCTTGTGAGAAATAAGAACACTATAAATAAGTGTAAGCTTATCTTCTAAAGTTTCAATATGAATATGTGATGGTCTTCTCAGTTTTCCTATAGTTCTCTAAAATAGTTTCTAGACTTTTGAATTTCACATATCAGTTGTAGGTTTGCAAATATTTCATTTTAAAAAATAATGACATTATTTTAAAAAGTTACTGCATAACGCCAACCATAATTTTAGTAAATACAAGAAAATTTAATCCATTAACTACAATATAATGGTTCTATACCTGAATACTTTTTATCAAACACTGTTGAAATATTTTTTTTTCCTTTTTATTAAAGACACAATATCTACGTTTGACATATAGAATAATTCTTATTTTCTTCTCAATTGGAGAAAAAAAAGATGCATAGATTGACCTTGGATTTGAAAAGATGTGTTTCTATTACCTAGTATATTTCCAGTAATATTTACCTTATTATTATATTTTAAATTATATTATATTATAAAAAGTTAAATACCTGGAAACTTCACTCTGGTGTTTCCCAGACTTTACTAAATCAGAATATAGTCTATGCCCCAACTTCCTTGATTACATATTTCAAAGAGTAGATTCTTAGCATTTCAATAAGAAAACAATACTCTATAAAAGAAATCAATTGAACATTTCATAACTTTGGAAAATTAACTATTATTTTAAGGGATTTGGACCAGAGGGTGCTTTTTAATGATAAAATTATTTTATCTTTTTCATGTTATTTACAGAATTGAATGAAAAAGGCTGCCTAATTCCCCAAGCTATTATATCACAACATCTGAATTTATGCATATGTTCAGAATTGTTTCATATGCTTACAGAGAAGGACATTAATGTCAGTGGGGAGTATGATTCACTACTTTAATATGTTCTCTTTATGGATTGAAAGACTAATGAAACATATATGATTTCAAGTAAGCAACTGGGTAAGTAACAGTTGAAGTAAATTGGTTAAGAGATAATTTTCTCCTTACTCTCTCTGACTCTCTTTAATAGAACTATGCTCATTCTGAGGAAAATAAAGAACAAATGAGAATTTGAGAGATAAGTAGACATAAAAACTAATGATTTTTAGGAGGAAAAAAACAGATAAGGTAAAAATAAAGCACTTGGTCAACCAGGCAAAGGTGTACATTAACAACGATGATTACTGGACAGGAACAAACACCAAAGAGGCAAACAAATAATGAGGCAGTCTTCACAGAATCATAAGTGGAAACAGTTAAATACCAAATGGTTTCTAAAGAAATTTTGGAAGATGATTTGTTTTTCAGAGACTTTAGAAGTAAATGGTGTTGAACACTAAATCTAGCATTTCTAATTTCCAGGAAATTATAATTTCTCATTATGCAGATAACTCCAGCCAGAAAAAAAACAAAAACAAAAACAAAAACAAAAACAAAAAAAACAAGAGTCAAAGAACAAGTATTTGAGCTTTTTCTATGGAAAGTTCTGAGCTTCTGTGTCAGGATATTTACCTGCAGGTTTCATGTAAAGCCACTCTGGTGAGGAGCTGAGCATCCAGAAACACCTCAGGGCAGCAGCTAGCCTGCTGTCTTTTAGGAATGACTTCAGGACCAGGCCATGCTAATTTAAATGTGGTCAATAGTAGAAATAACCTCTCTAGGAATGGCAGGGATCTGGAGAGCAGATTGCTGCTGAAGGCATAGGTCAGAAGCAATTGGTATTTAAGAGGGCATCAGGATGCCAAGGGGTAAGAAAAGGAAATGGTATAGTCAGGGTGGAGTGTTGCCCATATTTGAGACGAGTATGGCATAAATAATACTAATTTAGCAGAGAACAGGATTATGAGTTTTAGGTCCAAGTAGAAGTAAAATTTGTTTCAGTAAAAATGAAAATCCTGATCTTGTAAGAGGATAAGAAAGACCCTGGATCCAGAGGAGCTGAGACAGTTATCAGGGAATCAAAACAGGTAACTGAGTACACAAGTTACTGGGGGAAATAGGACAGCAAACTAGGGCTTAGTCACAGGAGAATACTATAAAACTCAAAGAACTAAAGGCACAGCAGATGGCAACAGTGGCAGTAAGAGACGAGGCTGATTCTTAAGTTTTAAAAATATTATTTGGAGTTTTCTTACTTAATACCCTTTCTCTAATCTGAACCAAGCTCAAATCTGTCACAAAAATGAAGCAGAACATGGGATTTAATTGCTCTGTCTTTAAAGATTCGAATCCTTATGACAGGAGCCCAAACAATCCGTAATATTTAGAGAAACAGTCTTTCAGCTCTCAAATTATATCAGAACAAAGTAATTAGAAGTCAAACAATTCTTCCTGAAGATCTGTTGGCGGAAAGTAAGGTGGTCATAAGCAGTATCAGTAGTATGAATACCGGAAGTATAGCGTAGGCATTATTAGCTTCTAAACTTCTGCACTACGTAGCATGAATTGATATACTACCACAACTTATCTAGCAAGTGTACTGTTTAATGTTGAAAGTGTTCTGACTTCCAAGGAAAATGTTAGAGCTGAAATCAATTGAACTCATTTAATTCAACTCACTTTATTCATTTGATCATTATTATGGGATAGGCATGGTACTCGGGCTTGGTAATACAGAGATGAATAAAACAAAAATCAGTTTTCAAAAAGCTTGAAACTTGTAAAGAAATACACATAAACATACATTCCAAAGCACGTTTATGACTTGGTTATAAATGCAGTAATAGGACTGTTCATATAGTAACGAACTCACTAACAAATACATAAGTGCAGAATGGGAGTGATTATCACTGCTCAAGGACTATTGGAAAGGTCAACAGTGAACTTCATTAGTTAACATTATCATTTTCCTAATCTCTTCGAAAGACAAAATTGAACAGAATCATAATATCCTGAGTTGTGTTATTTTTACTGTCATAATTATTATTATTATTATTTTAATGGGGAGGTACTTGAGAAAAATGGGTTGAATTACTTTGTTAAATTTTAATAGTTAAGAATAATTCACTAATATTTCCAGGCTATTGCCTTCTTGTTCCTTCTTCCCATCTACTTTGGTGCCACAAATTATAATACCATTTCATCCAGAGCAAAGACATACAAATCTCATAGTTAATTTGTAATCTCTGATCACAGCTCTCAGCTGTGGGATAGGGAAGTTTCAGGAACTAAGAGAGCCATTTCATAGACAGAGAGGGCAAAGCAGAAAAGAGAACCCTGAAATTCCTCAATTCCTGATTCAAAAAGAACTGGTTTAAAAACTGCTAACCAAAATTTTATTTTTTTCTTTTTCTAATATGTGTAATTATAAGTGTATAAATATGATTTAAATGTGTAAGAATTTTTTTAAATAAAGATTTATAAATATGACTAGGTCAAGTACCTTGTTTAGTATATGATAGATCTTAATAAATATGCATTGAATGAATTAATGAGCGAATGAGTTGGAGAAAGAATTATACTGGAAAACACAAAAGTCAAAATGATTATTTTAATATTCCTAATCCATTCTAATGGGATTATTTTTGACTTTAGGAAGACTATCAAAGTGGTGCATGATGATAGCATTTTTACAGAAAAAGAGATATCCTTGTCTAATTCATGGAGGTAGTAGAGCTGACTATGCTGATCAAATTGTTCAGATGAGAAGTGCTGAATTGTGCTCTCTGATCTGCTTCAACATTGTTTTACAAGTTTGTGTAAAACCACTTAATCCCGGTTTTCTTACTGGGAACAGTGCATAGAATTGATCGCCAGTGTAAAACCACTTAATCCCGGTTTTCTCACTGGGAACAGTGCATAGAATTGATCGGCAGTTTAACATGTTTGTAATTTGTGAACTCAGTATCCTATGTTGTCCTTCCCCCCACCCCCAAAAAAGAAGTAGTTAGTATTAGTCATGGCTAGCTACTTTTAACTAATCATCATTTTTCAGTTGTAAATATGAACTTTATTTATAATTAAATAAATTCATTATGACTGTGAAACAGTCTTAAACAATGGAATTGGTATTACCACATTGAAATTTTCCTCCACAACATCTGTCATTTTAACTTTGTGCAGAATTGGTCTATTTCAACTCAAAAATACCAACCTTTAGGATCTCTGATTAAACTCTGGAGTGAAAAAAAAAAAAAGCAAAGTAAAGTTACTAATTACACACTAGCATCGAAAGGTTATTTGCAATTTCTGCAAATGGACAGTCATAAAGCAAAGCATGTGTTCCACTAAAGCTGCAGTATGTTGGTGATCAGGCACCACAGTTCTGATCTCATCTTACACTGGGCTGTCGATTGCTGTTCTTTGTGTTATGGCTACAAAAATCCCAGCATAGCAGTTACAGGAGGAAGATATTATCAGAGATTATAGAAATGAATTTGACTTTATATAACGTTCTCATGTGCCCTGTGTTTTAAAAGTAGAAACGAGAACTCATGAAAGATATTTTGAATGACAGAAACAGAAAGGAACAACACTATGTGCAGACAAATACAAGCCGGTCTAGTGGCAATGGAAACTTTTCCCAAAGGATACGTGAAACACAGTCTACTACTCTGGGGACATTGGTAGGCATTGAAAGACCTCTAACTCTGCAAACACAGCCTTTGGCTACATTCTAAAACTGCTAATAAGAACGCTGAGAGCACTTCTGTTTTATTTTTATGTGGGCAAAGTTCTAGAAAATTGTTTATAACACACTGTCTTGTTGACTCCTCATTTTCAATTAGTAGATGAAAATAATATCAAAGCTTCTTTTTCTTTTTTTTTTTTAGAACTCACAACTCGAGGACAAGAAGAATAAGACAGGATTCAATCTAATGAATCCCAATAACATACTTTAGGAGTTAAAGTTTAATCGCTTATCACTGAGCCAATTATGTTCATACTTTGTAATGCCTAACTACAATATATTTAATTCTTTAGCAAGCTAGAGGGGATTGAACAGTTCTAGTACAAAGTGGTTTCCCTTGTTCTTGTAACTAAGCACTTACTACTTAACCTATTGTAGAAGGTATTTTGAGAACAAAGAAAAATATAATTAGATGGCAAAATGCATTATACTAAAAACAATGAGATAATATTGACTTATTCATATGTATATTCTTTAGGAAAGGTTTCTCTAACCACCACCACCCTTCCCATGAGGTCAGAATGCCTGCTGTACATGCTCACTGTACTTTTCCTTCCTGGCACTTGAAATCATTATAATACTACATCTGGTTAGAATCTGTCTTGCCACTAGACCGTAACCTCCAGGCTTTGCTTGCCATTGTGTCGCCAGTAATTAGTACAGAGTACATGCAGTTCATATTTATTGTCATGATGAATACATTATTTCACAAACAAGCAGCCTTATCTCCTAAAAACCAAAATTATCATCTGGCTCCCATTCTTAAATATGTCCATTTTAAAAAGAAATTATCTTCAGTTTAGATCTTAAATTTTAACCATGTTAATTGGAGCAAATTCGGTGAACAAAGGTGAACAAAGGCTTTAAGAGACAGAGTTTCTAGCTCAATTTCTTTTCCTTTAAGATCTTTATTGGAAATTTCTGCATACTCAACTCAGAAAGGTCAGGTGCCCCTAATCCAGCGGCTTTCCAAAGGGAGAACTCTGCTTCACTGAGAGACCATAGTCAGCTCATTTAAAACACTTCTCGATAGAAGGGGAAGAAGCAGTGTAGCCAGGGGGATTCACCTACAAAAAGACATCCCTGTAACAAAAAATTTAGGACAAAACTGTGGTAATAATATTTTTAAAGATATAATTATATGGTGCTTTTCCGCCTAGGGTTTCAAGACGTTATTGCATTTGTCTTTAAAGGTAGGTTTTTTTGTTTGGTTTTGTTTTTTTCTTTTTTTTAATTACAAATGGCTCATCACATAAAAGCCAGAGACAAAAAGAACAGTATTAACACCCAGGGGCCATTTTCTTGATTCATGCAGATTATTTATCCTCCCATTAAAGCTTCATCATCCAAAAGATACCAATTGAAAAACCACAATTATCCCTACTGTTTCTTAAATTAAAATCAGAATCCATAGTTCATTTATCCTAATAGTAATTTTTCATCATTTTCTTTATTCTCAGATTCTCTGCAAAAAACAAAATGATACTGACAAAAAATCATCTAGGCCAGGGATTTAAGCATATATATGTTCTTTTTTTAATCCCTAATTATGTATTCCTTGTGATCCTATCATTTTTCCCCACCATCAAAATAGAGAAGTGTACAAAATCTGTCATCTTCTTTTCATTAAAATGTTGTCAGATGTATTTGAAAGAATATTTCATTGTGTGATGAAACTGAGAAGACAATCAAGAATGAGATAGAACAAGCGAGATCTTTGATTTAACATTGATGGGAAATAGCAATACTACCTAAGAGACAGCCACTGTGTTATGAACTTGACATCCATGGTTATACTGATTTCTTACAATAACCATGTGCAATAGTTATGATTATCTATATTTTACAGATGGAAAAACTGAAGTCCAGTGAGGTTAAGCAAATTTCCTGAGATTACACATCCCGAAAATGGTAGTAAATAGTACAATTTTACAGAAACCTATGATTTAAAAGTCTGCACCTTTAGTCATTGTTTTATACTAGGTGATTCACTTAAGTTTGTTGGTTCACAAATTGTTCTCCATACACAGAAGGCAAGGAGAGACTGAGAAAGAAGGCTCTTTAGATTGGTAGGTAACAGGTTTAATAAGCAAGGGAACTTACATATGAGGTTTGTCTTAGGCAGCTGCAAGACAAGTAGGTCTCCCCACCCGCCCACCAGAATCTCAAAAGTTTATATAAAGGTCTTTATGGGGTTCAGTCATGTGTACTGTCCACATGACCTCAACAAGATATTGCTCTCTCAAGGCTGCATCCTTGAAAACAGCCCAAACTGTGGGATTGGTGTGCGGAACAATTATTCCAAGGACAGGGGTTGGGGTGAGGAGCCTCCAATTGCATGTGTCCAGTTTGGGGGTCAACTGGCAGTCATGTTGTATTGATGGCTTCCTCCAACAAAGTTTCTTAAGATGAAGTCATATATGCACCTCTTTTTAACCCTATTTCCCAGGTATGTTTGTTTGTTTTTCACAGAAAAGGTCCAACAACTGTTTATTGATTAAAATTTACGTCAAGCAATTTTAACTTCTACTGGAAATGTAGACCTCACATTCTCACTTCATGAGATTCTCCATTAAGAGCCCTAAATTCAGTTCCCCACATAATTAAATAATTTGTTTTTCAAAGAGGCAAACAAAAAAAGATATTTACAGGTGAGTAGCAAAAATGTTACTGATACTAAGACAAATAAAATTAGCTCCTAATTTGGATTGTATCCAGCCAGGAAACAAATGATCTTGTCTTGAAAATTTTGAAAAGTTTGTAAATTAAGTGCATTGAATGATAATCCCTAAACTAAAACAAATTTTAAACATTATCAATATCATTTTACTAATGTTGCTTCTAGAATTTCTTTATTCAGTTCTCAACAGTTATTGAATTCCAGCTTGTACTCAATTATATTTTGCTCCTTTTATGATATGTAGCCGTTGATCTCAAGTTTCTCATATATTAAGACATAGAAATCATAATAAGTAATATTTTTGATATGCAATTTAATTTTGGAAGTTTTTATTAAGAGCTTAGTATCAATCTAACTCCATGCTAAATGCAATGAAGAAAGAAAAGAATTATAGTCTGTGATATCAAGAATTTACAATCTTTGGAGAAGATTATATGTAAAACATATAGAACATATGGACAAATATGATATAAAGAAAATTTTAGTAAAATTTGATGTCTGTGATATAAAATAGTTGCTTATGAAGGGGAATTAGCTACACTCATAAATAAGTAGAAGTTAGGTGTCTTAATGACAAAATTGGACATGGGGTTCTAAATTTTGTTATGTTTTAGAAGAGCAGAGAAAAGTGAGTATATTAGGCATGGTATCATTCCATGAGCGAAACACAAAGATTTAAGTGATTGTGGTGTACCTGGGACATAGCAAGGAGTCTGGACTGACTACAGAATATGGTAGTTGTGAGGAAGGGATGGTTCTCTTGGGGGTTAGGTAACTAGAGTCAGGATATGAAGTAGAGAGCTACTGCTATGCTGCTAAGTTATGCAGTCTAAGGCAACAAGAAACAAACAGAAATTGTAAACTCTTCATCTCCAAACCTCCCCAGCAGTTAAAGTTTTAATCAGGAATTTCTGTAGTAAAACGAGCAGCCATAAAAACATCTATGGTTCACAGATGGGTGTTTTTCTTATTCCCAAAACATCTAAAAAGGGTGTGAGTTCAAGAAGAGGGAATAATTCTTGAGATAATATCATAAAGTAGTAACATCACTGTTTAAGAGAAGGTGTAACCATACATGAAATTCACTTCAGCATGCATTCTGCTTTAATCCAAGTGAGCTTTGTTTAACCTGATAGAACTATAACTTACTAGAATCCTTTCCCCATACCCTCCTACCTGTACACACACTGTATGTCTGCTCCTTTTAATCATTAAGCCCTTAGGCCATTGGGTTATGTTCAATACCAAATACACTTAAGAATGAAGTTCATGAAAGAATAAAGTCTCAGGTCTATCAACCATGAGTAGGATGTAATAACTAAACCTCAAACAATGAGTAAGTGTTCAATACAACAAAGCTAACACCTTGGCCTCAGTTATATTTCAGCTCTGGACACATCAGAGCAGAATAGACCCAGAGACTGCATCCCCCAAAAACTGAGTCAAACAATACCATAACTGATACCAGAACCTGAAGTTATGAATAATTGCTCCCTGCCTTAGAGTCCAACTCTAATAGCAATCATGATTAATGATTGTTCCCTTATATAATGCAACCTCCAGAGGTCCTCCAGAAGCCAGGTTTTTGAGAACACTGGCTCACCTGTGTCTCCGGACTTGGCGCCAACTCCTTAGATAAATCTTTACTTTCTTTGCTGCAAACCCTTGCTCATTGTGGGGACAGAGCCAGGAGTGCAGTTTCCAGGCTCTCGGCCTCACGTGGAAAGGTGCTGGCTCAGGTAGTAAATGGCCATCAACTGTGATCAGATGGCCATCAGCTGTGGCCAGTTGGCCGTCAGCTGTAACCAGTGAGCCATTGGCCACTAATATAACTGCCATGGCTACGCTAACAAAAAACAGGGGCTAACAAGAAGATGGTGGCTGGCAAGCGCGAATTGCAGTTAGGACGGTGGGTTGCGGACAGTGTGGCTCCTGCTTCCTGTGTCTCCAACGCAGCCACCAGCGAGAATATAGTTGTATGACTCTCCTGTCTATGGCTCCATGGGTGTTCCTTTTTGTCCTCACCACATCCTGCATTCTTATGTGGGGAGCGGTAGCTGAGACCCCGCCTGAGACACTGCATGACACTCATGTTTTTGTTTGTTTGTTTTGTTTTGTTTTGTTTTTGGCTTGGATATGCACTTGCAAGTGGACCCCTTTTGAGTCTGCAGTAAAAAAGGGGCTTTGAAAATAATAGAACACTGGAGAAATCTGTCAAGATGGTGAAGTAGGTAAACACTGTGTTCACTTCCTCTCATAACTACAGAATAACCATCATTGAGAATCGCCTGAATCCAGCTGAACCAAAGCCTTATGACTAACGACATACAGAAGGAACCACCTCAAGACTGGTAGAAGAGGTAGAGACATGGAACAGACTGATCCCATGCCTGTGTGTGACCATTAAAAATCAGGAGAGATAATTCAGTTGTGGAGGTCCCCACCCCCCCAAGGAGCAGCAAGAGGTCTCAGTCACACACCAGGCTCCCCAACACAGATTCTCAGTTCCATGGAGAGAAATCCCCATAATTTCTGGCTGTGAAAACCAGCGAAGATTGTGGTTAAGTGAGCTGGAAGGCAGATACAGTTGCAGGCTCTCCTCTTAAATGAACCATGCACAGACTTACTCAATGATGGACTTACTTGTTCTGAGTTCCAGCACTGGGGCAGCAGCTCAAAAGATGCCAGGGACACATGGGGAGGAAGTGAGCTGTCTGGCTTCAGAGCAAGGGCTGGAGGTGTAATTTTCTCCTGGTTAGAGAAGCTGCCAGATGCCATCATTTCTTTGAAGAGCCCTCCCTCTTCCCAGTATGCAGACACAGGCAGCCACCATATTTGAGACTCCATTAACCTGGCAAGTGAAAGCACTTACCCTGATTACCTGAGGCCCTGCCCCATTCAACTTTTTTTTTTCTGCTTTGAAGTCATTTTAGCATGTATTTATTTTTTTACTCATTTAATTCAGTTGTAGTTATGAAAAATTTCATTGTCTATGAAAATGAATGTCTATAAAAATGTCTATTTTGCAGTCAACTTTTGAACCCAAAAAATCCGCTTTCAGTGACTTTTCTGTATAAATGTCTTATTTTGGCTGATGTTGCTAACTTTCCTAAATGTTCTCAAAGGTTCACATAACCCAAACAAGCAGCACCTGGCTTAGGCATGTCCCATACCTCTGGCTAAGCAGCCTTAAACCTGGCATTAGCAACAGCGAGCCTTGATCATGGTTTGGCCTCTTGAGGCACCTCCAAGCCTAGTGTGATTGGCAGCAATCTGGGGATTACTTTGTAGCTAACGCCAGGTGACCCCAGACAGGGCACAGGCTGTGGCTGAACTTGGCATGCTGTGGGGCACCCCGGGGCACCCCAGGAGGCCCGAGGTGGGCATATACATTAGTCAACTTCAGACCCAGCTGGAGCATCACCTGGCCATCTATGGGGATGACATAACAAAGGGCACGCTGGGCAGGCACCAGAGACCTGATAAAATGAATCCTGCTCCATAGGGTCAGCTCCTGTACAATAGCTCCTCCACTGTAGTCACAGCCAGTCCTCACAACTAATTAGCCTGAGGATCAATCCTTCCCATTAATGTGCAAACAAAAATCAAGTTTCAACTACAAGTGAAGGACACGCACAATCCACACAAGCGACACACCTGGGATACCCAGCTCAGATGACCAGTAAGACTATACCACTGAGACCCACAGGAAACCTACTACATAAGGCCATTCTACTAGTACTAGGAGACATAGCAGCCCTACTTAACACATAGAAGCAAACACAGGGAGGCAGCCAAAATGGGGAGACAAAGAAACGTGTCCCAAATAAGAACAGAACACAGCTCCAGAAAAAGAACTAAACAAAATGGAGCGAACAATCTACCAGACACAGAGTTCAAAACAATGGTTATAAGGATGCTCAATGATCTCATAGATAAATAACTTCAATAAAGAGATAGGAAACAATAATAGAGATAGAAAACATAACATATGGGAGTGATGAAAACATTCCATATAATGATTGTGATGGTAATTACATGACTGTGTGCATTGATCAAAATGCATAGAACTATACACAAAAGAGTATGAATTTTACTGAATCTCAAGTATATTTTAATAAATCTGACTTTAAAAATGAAAATAAAATAAAAATAATGCAACACTTAAGAAAGGTTTCTCTTCCTTATTGGGAATTCATGTGTTGTGTCTGGAGAATTAGTTTTTGCCTTTATTAGATATGTGTTTGTTTTGGTGCAATCAGAAATAAAGAAGGAAGAGTAGGTTTCGAAACTCGGTACACTGAGGAAAACCCTGTGAAAAGTTGCTTCTCTCAGATCAGTGCTGAAACTGACTCCTATTAGCTGGCCAAAACCGAATGCTTGTGTCTCTTCTCAACTCCCATTCAGGGATAGCCTGGTGGTAGGTTAAAATAGGCTTTAGTAGGAGGATGTACACCACAGACAGGGGCCAATTCAATAAGCTGGTTTTCTTTATTTGGAAATGTGGTGGTTAAACACTGGCCATCAAAACACTCTTTCTTGGGTACTTTTCCCTTGGACCAGGCAGGGGAAAGTCCATTTTTAGTGAGTACATGTAAAACCATTGTCCTGCATATTGTAATTCCAGCATTTTCCTTATCATTTTCATAATATTTGATAGTGCCAAACAACTTGAAGGCTGTGCTATGGATACCAATGAGAAGAGGGACAATGAGATAAGCCTATGATAACCAATATTAAAAGAATGAATAAAAACATTCTTGTAGTATATTCATTCTGGTGTATCATCCAGGTGCCTCAATGTTGGCATGATTAAATAAACCCTTAGGCAAGCAACAGATCGTTCTTTCCTCATATGCTTCTTTACCCACCAGCTGTCAGTGTCTGTTGTTTGCTTCAGGGTACAGAAGGAAAGAGACACATATGGAAAAGAAATATAACATGCTTTTTCTGCTCCTCAGAGCATGAGGCAGTCACTCCTGCGGTTCACTCACTATTTCTGGCTCTTCACCATCTAATCTCATGTTAGGACTGCATTTTCCTGTCCCTTTGTGATTAGGAATAGGCAAGGCATCCCTTGTGTGACTAGTTCTGGCCAATGAATTGTGAACAGAAGTGGCATGTTGTACTTTCATGTTAGCACACATAATTGTCCATGTGAGATTTTTCTAGAGATTTTTATCCCTCTGAAAATGTTCAGGATGGTTGATGTTTTATTGCCATGTATCTCTGAGGAGCTGTGACAGGTGGAGTCCCTCTGCTGACTTTCAGTAATAGACATGGAGTTTGAATAAGAAATAAAACTTTGTTGTATTATTGAGATTTAATGATAGTTTGCTACTGTCTGATAATCTAGAATATTTTAATTGGAACTCTTGCCTGGAGATCTGTTACATGTATAAAGATACCAAGTTCAACACTCTATGTACTTTCTCTGGGTACTTGCGCAAGAGGAAAATGTTCAGACCAGGAAGAAAAGAGCAATTAGCAAATATAAGCTTGTGACAGATACAATGATGGTTCTCACTCACTCATGTATGCAACTTTAAAATTACCTTTTATAGAAAGTTGGTATTCTGTTGTGAAAAGTCTCTATTTCTAGTATTTAAAAGTTAAAAACAAGTACAATTTGTTTACAATTTGAATTTGTTTAAATTCAAATGTAATGAATTTAGAAAGTTAAAATTACAGGAATAGCTTTGAGATAAATAACTGGAACAAACAGTATCACCTCCAATCCCCAAATAAAACCATAGAGTGAAAGTTTCATTTCAATTTCACTCCCAGTACTTTCACCATTCTGTTTCATGAAGGTAAGTATGAAAGAATATAAAATAAGTGGAAATTTATGAGGAAATTAACAATTATATTCACAATAAAAAGAGAGTAGAGGGAAATGGTTATTCACAATAGCAGATAAAACATAATCATATATTTATGCAT
Organism: Rhinolophus hipposideros; assembly: GCF_964194185.1. Lineage (NCBI taxonomy): Eukaryota > Metazoa > Chordata > Mammalia > Chiroptera > Rhinolophidae > Rhinolophus > Rhinolophus hipposideros. The sequence goes on along the minus strand of NC_138052.1, from coordinate 78,609,368 downwards.
TTTATGGTAATATAGATTTCCTCTGTTGATTGGTGATAGATAATCTTAAGCTCCAAATTGGGAAATGTCCTGATAAAACATTGGTGCCTCTTTAAAATATACCCTCAGGAGGTAAATGACAATTTCAATTATATATAAAAAAAACTTGGCAAATTTTCCCAAAGTCAAAATATTTGGTCTCCTGCAGCTCTGCTGAAGCCACAAAGAACAAGACTATTCTGATTGCATTTAAAAGAAATGAGGGCTTAGAGATTTCAGCAAGCATAGTACATAAAAAAGAAAGGGAATTCTTTTCCAAGTGTTTATAAAAACTCAAATCTGTTCAATTGTCTTAAATTTTGCAGTTTATAGCTGATATTTGAGACATCATATAAGCTTTTATTCTAAAAATTTGTATTGTCAGCCTCAAAAAACATAGCTTAAAAAAATTCACAGCTGACATGGAAAGGTGCTGGCTCAGGTAGTAAGTGGCCATCAACTGTGATTGGATGGCCATCAGCTGTGGATGGTTGGCTGTCAGCTGTAACCAGTGAGCCATTGGCCACTAATTTACTGCCATGGCTACGTTGGGAAGTCAAGGAGAGTCGAGTCGGTCAGTTGGCAGAAAAGTGGACAGCAGGTCACATGTGTTAATCCACCCCCAGTGAGACTATAATGCTCGTCATCAAAATGGCAGCATTAGGTGAGCCTCTGTAAATCTCCCCTGGATTTTACAACTAATTGAACAACTATAACTCCATAAAGGACTCCGTGCACAACAGATAGGCAAGACAAAGAGGCCCACTACTGAATTCACCTAAAGGTGGATGAATCGTATGAGCTGGGGAGGAGGAAAGGGAGAAGTGCAGAGTCAAAGCCGCGCAGGCACAGGACGCAGACCTAGCTCAGTGCTCCGAGCTTGCTGCATCCCGGAATTACTGCAGCTGCAAAAGAGGGAAGAACTCGAACTGCTAGGGCTCCGCTTATGGCCCACAGAGCTGAGGGGGCAGCATATAACATGGCTGAACCCAACGCTCACAGCAGAGACCTTGGAGAAAAGACTGAAGTTAGAAGGCTGAAAACGGTGGTTTAAGCCCTCACTGCTGAGCAGAGAATGGAAGCCTTAGGTACTGAGACTAGCCGCCCCCTCCCTACCCGCGCAGAGCTTGCCCCACCCACCTGCCTGGTGCTAGAAGCAGAACAGCAGCAGTGTCAGATCAAAAGAACAGAATATTTGCTATTCTGAGAACTGTGGACCACAGACACAGATTCGCAGCCCAACTAGTTCCGGCAAAGGGGAGGGAGCTGTGGAAGCAGGATCAGCTGTGGCGGTGGTCCCAGATATTGCTCTGAGCCACTCCTCACAACTAACCCCGCCCCTGGCCCCACCTATCTGGGCAGATCCTTAAGGGGTAAACAGAACTGCTAAAATATACGGGCTCTGAAATTGGTGTAGGAAGAGCTTTGGAACCCTTGTGACCCAAGCAAACTATTAACAGAGGAGAAGCCCGCCTTCCAGGGAATCCCCCCATTGTATGAGAAGCTGGAATACTGCAGAAAAAACATAGCACTACCATGTGAGAGAGAAAAAAAGGCTGCGGTTGGAGAGAAAATAAAACATGCTGCCAACAAGCACTGGAAAACAAAAGAAAGACCTCTTCTTATCAACCTGTTGCAGAAGTCAATCCTGTAGATGTCTAAGAAGAGAAATAATAAATCAGTAATTGCCATGAATAACCAAGGCAACAAGACAGCTCAGAAAGACAGTGAAAAGTCTCCAGTAAAGGAACTTAAAGATATGGAAATATGTGACTTAAATGACAGAAAATTCAAGATTGCAGTTCTGAAAAAACTCAACGAGATGCAAGAAAACACAGAAAGGCAATTTAATGAACTCAAAACACAATCAAAGAACAACATGAGCATTTTACGAAAGAGATTGTGTGCCTCCGATAAGGGGCTAGTATCCCAAATATACAAGGAACACATGAAGCTCAACAACAAAAAAACAAACAACCCAATTGAAAAATGGGCAGAGAATCTGAAGAGACATTTCTCCAAAGAGGACATACAAATGGCAAATAGACATATGAAAAAATGTTCAACATCAATAATCATCAGAGAAATGCAAATAAAAACCACAATGAAATATCACCTCACTCCAGTCAGAATGGTTATCATCAACAAGACAAATAGTAACAAGTGTTGGAGAGGCTGTGGAGAAAAAGGAACCCTAATACACTGTTGGTGGGAATGCAGACTGGTGTAACATTTATAGAAGGCAGTGTAGAGGTTCCTCAAAAAATTATGAATAGAATTACCATATGACCCAGCAATCCCTCTCCTGGGTATCTACCCTAAAAATCTGAAAACATTTATCCATAAAGACACGTGTGCTCAAATGTTGTTGCAGCTTTGTTTACAGTGGCCAAGACATGGAAACAACCAAAATGTCCTTCAAAAGATGAATGGATAAAGAAGTTGTGGTATATATACACAATGGAATAGTATTCGGCAGTAAGAAAAGATGATATAGGAACATTTGTGACAACATGGATGGATCTTGAGAGTATAATTCTAAGCAAAATAAATCAGACAGAAAAAACAGAGAACCATATGATTTCACTGATATGAGGTATATAAACAAAAACAACAAAAGAACAAGACAAACAAATGAGAAACAAAAACTCATAGACACAGACAATAGTTTAGTGGTTACTAGAGGGTAAGGGGGGTAGGGGTGGGAGATGAGGGTAAGAGGGATCAAATATATAGTGATGGTAGGAGAACTGACTCTGGGTGGTGAACACACAATGGGATTTATAGGTGATGTAATACAGAAGTGTACACCTGAAATCTATATAATTTTACTAATAATTGTCACCCCAATAAATTTAAAAAAAAATTCACAGCTTAATAGTCAACAGATTCCCTTGAGTGAAAAAGGCAAAGTATATACATGAATAAAAGCGTTTAGGACCCTTGGCTATGACTCTCACATTTGATGAAAACTTAATTAAGAAAATGACAAATTATTAAATAATAGCTCCTGCTTCTTTTAGGCTTCTGACTTCAGGGAGTTCCCATAATTTGACAGATTTTTGAGTCAAAAAAACTACTGTGAATTATATAAAGGGTAAAAATTACTTTGTTTAGGTTAGATAAATTGATGTACTTGATCGAACTAGAGAGTCATAAAAGTACGCAAGGAACCAGAAGGCTTTCTTTAAGCAAAGACTTTGCAAAATTGTTCGGGTCAACTGTACCCTCTGTGGAAAAGAAATAGAAAATACCACTAAAATACAGCTATTTTGATCACTGGAAAACAATTTTCAAAGTAGAATCTAACTGTTATTTTTAATTACAAAACTAATGCATTCTTGTGTTAAAAAAAAGAAAAATAAACTAATGTACGTAGAGTAACAAATGCAAGCCCCATTGAATTATACATCCCCACTGCCACTAAGGCAGTAATTTCTGTTAGCAGCTTGGTGTGGAGCTTTCCACATGGTTTTCCTGCCTTAAAAATATGTATAAAGACATATGTTTTTGTTTATATTCATGTTTTATACATACCGTGTTCCCCCGAAAATAAGACCTAGCCAGATAATCAGCTCTAATGCATCTTTTGAAGCAAAACTTAATATAAGACCCAGTCTTATAGTAAAATAAAACCGGGTATAATACAATACAATACAATACAATACAATACAATACAATACAATACAATACAATACAACACAACACAACACAACACAACACAACACAATACAATACAATACAATATAGACCGGGTCTTACATTAATGTTTGCTCCAAAAGACACATTACAGCTGATTGTCCGTCTAAGTCTTATTTTCGGGGAAACACAGTATTTAGATACCTTGAGCTGGTGAAGGGAATGCAGCAACCTAGGAATTAACAGAGGGCCAGTGAGAGTGGAGAGTAAAATGCAAGGGGCAGAATGGTATAAGATGAAAAGAGAAGTTGAGGTGGGGAACAGATCCTTCAGGTCCTTGAAGACCACTTTATAAATGGTCTTATTCTAAGAGCAATGGCAAACCATTGAAAGAGTTTAAGCAGTATCATAATACAATCATATATACATATATATGTATATATGATTGTATATATATATATATATTTTACATAAATATAAATAAAATAAATATTTTATTTATTTATTTTTTTAAACATAGGTATGGCTTGAGAATTGTGGAGAATGGACTGGGGGAAGCAAGAATAAAAGAGGAAACACTAGTGAAGAAGTTATTCTTGTGGTCCTAACAATAGATGATGACTTGAACTCAGGTGGTGGCAGTGGAGATAAGGACAGATTGGACATATATGTTTTGAAGGCACAGCTGGCATAGATAGATTAAATATGAGGGGCAAGGAACGGGATTGGTCAATAATTATTCCCATATTTCTAACATTAGAAACAGATGGTGATGGTGCCATTTATTTGAAATATGGAAACAGTGGGAAAAATTAGATTGTGTGGAGTGTGAATAGAATGGATGTGTATGGTGTTCAGCATGCAAATTTGGAAATGCCTTTGACACATTCAAATAGGCCAGTCAGATATAAATTTAGAGCTCAGAAAAAAAGTCTGGGTAAGAAATATAAATCTGTGAGTCACTATCATATAAATGACTTTGAAAATCATCGAAATGAATGAGCTTACCTAGCCAGAGGTATAGAAGGAAAAGAAATGTCATCCTAGTACCGATTTTTAGGTAAAAGTTTAGAAAAGCTTTGGTGAACACACAATGGGATTTATAGATGATGTAATACAGAATTGTACACCTGAAATCTATGTAATTTCACTAACAATTGTCACCCCAATAAATTTAAAAAAATAATAAATAAAAAAATAAAAATAAAAACATAAAAAACATGAATAATCGAGTAAAAAAGATAGCAAAAAAAAACCACAGAAGGAGCGAGGTAGCAGGACTAACAATAAGAGAGCATGTTTTCACTAAAACATGGAGAGGGAAGGGTTTCAAGGAGGAAATCGTCATCAGTCTGGATCATTGCTGAAAATGTAACTAGGTGATGTCAGAAAAACATCCATTGGTCATTAGTGATCTTAATAAGAATTTTAGTTGAGATATGGGTTTGGAAGCCAACACTGAGGTGAAGAGAAAATGAGAAACAAGTAGAAAGAGTGTGTGTGTGTGTATGTGTGTGTGTGTGTGTATGTGTGTGACTTTAAAGAAAGAGTCTAGAAAAGTGATTGCACCCAGAGGAGATGAAGAGGAAGGGGGGAATTTTTAACAAGGAAAGTATTAGAACAGGTGTTTATGATAATAGGAATGGTATAGAGTGAGAGGAGGGATAAAAATTGATGTTGGAGGAGAGAGGGAGAATATCTATAGATGTAAAGTCTTTTAGTGAGAGGAATGACATCAAAATAAGATACCATTACTTTCTGGTTTCCTTGAAATCATTCCATTTTCTATTTGCTGAACTGGCGTTATTATTAATAACCCATTCCCCAACTTAGTAGGAGAGATCAAGCTCCTCTTGCCTACAAGGAGAAAATGGAGGGCATAAAGTTCATGGTGGGAAGATGAGAACATCCAAATCAAAAGGCAACAGCTGTATTTCAAGTGTGATGGCTAAGGATCTTCCCTTCACAACTTCCTACACTGTGGAAATCCATGGATTCTATGAATTCAGTTTGAAAATCAGTGTTAGGTATGCAAAACACAGTCCACTAAATTCACTGGTTAGGTTGACCAGAAAGAAATGATCACTTTCTATCCGCTCTGGCCATGGTGAATTTTCTAAACGTTTTGGCAGGGAAAGCCAAGTGCTTCTATAGAAGTGCACACTCCAATGATGCTATTTTTTTTTTATACTCTTCCAGAAGTAAAGTCTCTAGTGCTGGTTAAATCAATATTCTGAATTTTGAATACATTTTCCAGCATATTATTAGCATTTCACAGTGATTCTTAGTAGTGAGTCATCATATGTTCTTGAATCTATAGTCAGAGCATGCGTGTAGCCCATTTGAGCTCTTGTCAGTATGTCTCTATTGATGTATCAACAATGGAGAGGAGACCTATCCTATATTTAGCTTACTTTATTAACAAGGCTTTCTCTTATATGATATAAGAATATGATGTTCTTAACAGCTGCTACTTTAATTTTGTAATATGTAGTGATATTGTTGCATTAAATAGAGCCTTTCCAATATATTACAAATGACAAATATGATTCATGATATACACTTTTGAGTCACTCCATGAGGAATTCTGTCAACAAAGCATTCCCTCAATATGTCATCCAAAAATTCTCCAAATTACAATATTAATAAATATGGTTCAGCTCAGTAGTATAAGCAGCATGATCTTTTTCAGGCTGCTGTTTCCATTTTGGAAAGCAAATCTCTAAACCACAACTGAGGAATTGGAAAACGTAGAGTTTCAAAAATGCCAAGTCTATAAGTAAAATTTCAAAATTGCCAAGAATGGAAAGGAAAGATGAAAAGGGGGTTATTACGACACCATGATAACCTATGTTCCAGTTATCTATTGTTGTGTAACAAAACCTTCCCAGAACAGAGTGGGTTAAAGTGACACTTTGTTATTATCTCTTATAGTTCTGGGGGTTGACTCAGGTGGTTCTCAGTTTTGGTTTCTACTGCAGTGGCTGTCAGATCGTAGCCAAATCTGGAGCTAACTGAAGGCTTGACTGGGCGGCATATCCAAGATGGTTCATTCACGTGGTGTGCCGGTTAACAATTTATTGACTCAGTTCAAAATTCTTCCTTTTTGCCTGCTCTGTGAAATTGGATCTGTCCTTTAAGTTTTGTTTGCCAGCTGAAGCTTTGGCATTGAAGCTTTATAAACAGAAGTCACTAGAGAGACATTGAGGGAGGAAAGGGTTTTACTTCCTGGTTCCATATGCTTGCTCAATAGCTTTCTGCAGTAGGTAGAACTCCTCCAGCACCCGGCTCCCTCAGTGTATGGTGTCAGTAGCACCCAGCACCCCTCTTGGGCAGTTTTGTAATAGAGTACATCTGGCAAGACAGCTCCCTATGAACAGTTTTCCCTGAATCTCTAGAGGACAGATGTCTGGGAATTTCCAGAAAATGTCTGCCATTCAGTAGCTGTGCCATCTCCAACAAGTCTGGACCATAGCCCAGGCCAGAGGCAGGGTGTGGAAGGGGAAGCGGGCTCTACCTTTGGCATGCTATCTCAACCCTAATGGTAATGCCTATTATATGTCGTACTATATATGTGCCATTATATTGTATGAGTATATTGTATCTGCTGCAGTCCTCAATTCTTTATATTCTCTGTTTCTTACTAGCCAATCCCTTATTATTCCAGTCCTCTGTTAGAGTTAATAATTCTTTATATTAAACGTCCCCTCTTCAAATAGTTGTGTGGTTTCTTTCTCCTGGTTGAACCCATTCTGATACATATGACTAGCTGATTTTCAGCTGGGGGCTTAGCTGGGCTACTGATAAGACCCAGCATTTGGCATCTTCATGTGGTTTTGGCTTCTCATGGCACAGTGACTGAGCTCGAAGAAAGAGTGTTCCAAGAGAATTAGGACAGACATGCAAGTCTTCTTATGACCTAGTCTGAGAAGTCCAAGAATATCCCTTCAGGATTTTATTAAGTCAAGCAAATCACTAAGGCCACACAGTTTCAAAGGAAGGAAAGAACTCACCTTATTTGTATCTATCACACCATATAAGATTATATATAATAAATATTGTTATATGGAAACATCAAGTTTATAGTAGTGCCTTCATGTATTATTCTTCTTTCATTCATTTTCCTCTGATTCATTTATCCATTCAGTAATCTTTATCAAGTGTCTTCTCTGGACCCAGATCTGGAAAGTTCCTTCCTGGAAAATATAAATGTATTAAAAGACCTCGTCTACCCTCAGTGAGCTTTCAATATTGTTGGGCAGGTAAAATTCTTACACAATTAGACTAAAAACAATAAAATGCACCACAAAGTGTTAAACTAAATGCAATGAAGTGCCCAATGCATAAAATTGTAGTGATACCAAGAACAGATCCCAGGGGTCCTGACTTGTAGCCCCGTGTTTGATTTACCAAAACAAAGCAAAAACAAAACTACAGTATCTAATTGAAAACAAAAGGTCTGGTCCCTGAAATATTTCAGAATGGACATCCATCATTTTTGCATGTCACAACCATGTCAAGAAGTCTCAAAGGAAATTATTTCTGTGAAAACATTGATTTTTCTTTTCTTTGTTAAAAGCGGTGCCACCATCTCAATCAACAAAACAAGAGAACTGTTGTGATTAAAAGCTTCTCTTGTAAACAACTGGCATCCAAACCATGTCTATTTTTGTCAGAGCCATATTTTATTGACTTTATCATTTTAAACTCAAAAGCTTGAACGGGCTAAAAATACTATACTGGGCATCAGCAATTTTAGAGATGGAGAAAGAGCAAACCGCAATATACAGCCATAGATAGAATTCTAAGCATCACCAACATATTTTTTTTTAAGTAACAAAACTAGAACCAAACTGATAAAAAAAAAAAAAAAGCTATTCAACTTTGCAAAGGCCATTATTTTCTTTAAATATATTCTAGAGGGTAATTAAATTCTAAGCAGCATTAGAATTCTTTCTCACATCAGCAATAAAAAGACTAGAAAAAAATCCGATCATATGATCTGCTTCTAAGAGAGGAGATAAAAGTAAATTGTAAAACGAGAGTCTCACCTGAGACTCCTGCTAGAACTAAGACTTCTCTGAATGAGGATCAGGAAATCATCTTCTACTAAGGAAGCAAACTGCATTCCACTCAGGGAATTTGCTGTAGGAAACAGTTGTAAGGAATTCACATTAGCATTTAAAGAAGACATTTTGAGTCATAGTGCAGAATGTCACCAAAGAATAATTAAGTTTTTCTGGTACTTTTCTCCTGTGAGCCTCGGTGACAAAGAAAATAATTTCCCAATAAACTAGTATAACACATTTTGCTCCCTAAATATACCCTGAAATATTAGCCAACCTCAGATTGCTACAAAAACTCAGTGTTCTTTCCATCTCTCTTTCATCTCTACTCTCTTCCTACCTCCTGAATGACTTACAATACCAAATTCGTTTTGAAATATTACAACAATAATTTATTATGCATTTTCCTTCATCATTAGGGATGGCACTATTTTCAAAAATAAAGCCTGAATGTTGGCTTCAAATAAGCATTTATTCAAATTACAATTAAATTATTTTGCTGAAACCTATTTGAAACAATTAGTTATGGGGCCGGTAGTAATCAGAAATTACAAACACTAAATTTTCACGTAGTCCAGAATTTTGAGCAGGTTGTACAATATAATAAAGAGGACTACTTAGGAGGCATTACAAAAAAGAGATTTTTTTCCCTCTTTTAAAATGATATTTATAGTGAATGTAACTTCAAATGTGTCCAAATTTCATGTGTGTGTTGGGGGACAGGGAGGGAGGCTTGTACAGATGAAAGAGGTTTGGATGGGCAGGAAAAAAATCAATAGAATACGTAGACAGGTTGTGTGATCTGCTTATGGGAGAATGTAATCAGCATGATAGTCTGAAAGCAATAATGTGAATCTTATATAATGACACTTGTCAAGTGGGAGTACCTTGCGCAAAGAAGTATGTCATGATCCCATCACAATTTAACCAAGCAGCTTTTCAAGTATTTTAGAGTCATCCATGTTCCCAGTCATAGTGGTTGCAGAGTGGAATTGTTTCAATTTTATTTAGATGATGGTGATGAAGAAAGTTATCAAATTTTTCCTTCCTTCATTCTTTGGGTTCTCCAATACTTGTCCAGCCCAATTTTCTTAGCTGTTAATTAATCTAGGCCAATCTGGCTATATAAATATTAAGGGAATGAGAAGCCATTCTCTTAATGAGAATATAAATATGTAACTCTTCTTGGCAAGAACGCATTTTGAACTACGTAATTGAAAGAGTTGAGGAGTGTAGATAAAAATTTAAGAGGACATTTTCAGGCAGGACATTAAAAATTAGTGCATATTCAAAACATAGATCTTTTGTCAAACTATTATGATGTAATTCACTTTTTTATTAAATATTTTATGGTTTTATTTTCAAATTCTTCTAAATCTAACCTATTCGTTAGTGGAATAACTTAGACAGAGTCAGCTTGCACCTCTAATGGATAAATCCTTAATAACCTATTTGAAAATAGTCCCTTTTCTTGCTCTTGCTTATAACCTCTGCTCTCATCTCCCATTGGATCACGTCCTAGAGTACTGTAACTCTCTGAAGTTACCTGGGAGGATGTCAGACTAATTGGGATAGGTTCAGTGCCACTTACTATGTCCTTCAACTATTCTCCATAATGATCAGGCAGTATTATAACATGGAATTTTGTTATCATGGAATTGTCCTCCACTGTCACATTTTCATAAATATTGTATATGTTAGCTAATCTTGTATGCCACCTATATCTCGCTCTCAAGATAGGTAAATGGAGAGGGAGAGGGTGGGAAGGATGAAAAGAAGGACAGAAAGAGATAACCACTCTCTTACATATACTTTTATTCCTGGAGATATTTTTCTACGAAATGCATCTCTATACATCTTCCTTCACGCTGTTGTTACCTGTGTAATATTCTGAGTATCCTACCAAATGGTCAAGTACTTCTTTCCCCTAATAAGTTCTTTCCTGTAAGTACATTTTAGTAACATTTTGAATATAAATACAGCTCCCTGTAATGTATTTTGGGATTTTTCTACTTTATTTCTCTGAATGATTCTTCGGTTACAGAGAATTCTGGACTTTCTGAAAACTGCATTTCCTGAGAGGGACAGCTGTAAACTAAAGGCTCCAATGTATCAAATACAAAGGTCAAAAGTAGTGTACAATTACTACTTCAAAATTTATAGAGATTATGTAATAAGAGTGGTTTCTTTGAACACCTCTAATAGGCAGATGTTTTTTGAAGTCCAGAAAATATTGGAGACAGTGATTTCGGGAAAACCAAGACTCTCAGTATAGCTATTTTCACTCATACCATATCCACAAGCTTCACCATTTGTCTACTCATTCACTAGTTGTGGTTTTTCCTTCCTTTAAGTTCACAAGCTAGAAAGGAAAGGCTCAATATCATGAAAATGCAGAGTAAGTGTTTAGTAAAGAGATTATGTAAATACAACTCCTGAGCTGAGTGCTGACATTTAATACCAAAGCTTACCTAGCCTCCAGTTTTTCAATTAATTGCAGCAAACTGAAAGGTAGACTGCTAAAGCATTTGTTTTCAGAGTGTACCATAAGTTTATCCAGAGACTATATTAATTTTCTCATGAAAACATTTGTGTCACTCTCACGTTGCCAGGCCAAAAAAAAAAAAAAAAAAGTTAATGAAAGCAAAAGTAAAAAAGGAAAAGCCTTTCATTTAAACATTAAAATCGGAGGCTCCCTGTAGACACAGCATAACAGCAGTAGGCCTTTTAAAGGCAATTTAAAGGTGACCTGTTCTTAAAACACTTTCTTTGCACATTTCACACAGATTTCAACTTCTGCTTCCTCAGGAGTTACTTTTTTCTGGGGTTATAGTATTCAGCTGTGACTATGTGTCATTTGGAGCATGCAAATCTCTTTCCTTAAAATATTTTGGTCCATGAATAATTATAAATCATCCACCAGTTAGTACCCTGCACTATAGAAAAGACATAGTTTTATTAAGAGCCCCCCCCTTTTTTTTGCCCTAGAAGAGTCTATATTAATGATGGAAAACATATCCCTTAGCTACAGAGGAAAGATCTATTTCTTAACAAATGATGATTTATCATTTTAGAACAGAAAGCTGCGTTAGCAAACTAGTGAAAATAGCTAAAAGTGTAACCATTTTGCCTGGCAATTATAAATGTGACAGATTCATTTATCTACCTGTATAGAGCCTTAATTTACACCAGCATTTAACAGTTAATTATTGAAGTGCAATTTTCTGCAATAATAGTGGGATTTTTTAAAAGTATTCTGAAATAGAAAACACTTTTAAATAAACACCCATGCTATTAATTATCTGATCAAAACAACGCTGAAAAATGCCAAAGAAAAGAGATAACAGAGCAAAAAAGGAAAAAAAAATATCATTTGTGCAAAGAAATTAAAGCATCAATTATCAAATGATTAAATGATATCATCATGTTATTTCTGGACCAATGAATGATGAGTTTACAAACAGTCCTTGCAAGAAACTTCTTGAAAATATCTTCATAAAATAGTATTATTTCTTACTTGTTTATACTACTTTAGAATGAAAACAGTACTAGAAATCTTCAAATATAACCAAAAGCCTATCAGCGTTTGCATTATTCACCTCTTCTTGAGTTTTCTGTCTTATATACATTTATTGTCATAACTTTCTATATATTTTGTTTTTCTTTAAACTATTACTCAGTGAAACTCAAATAAATGGATTAGTGATATGAAGGGTATTCCATCAATTTTAGAAACTTTCATGCTTCTTGCTTAGAAAACAGAACACATGGGGAAGAGATTTTATAAATTCTAAAATTGTTTATATTTCAAGTCGGAAAAAATCATAATCAGAACAATTTTAATAAAATGAATATTTAGAAGTTTCTCATCATACTCAGAACTTTTGTTATGCATCTTCAATGGCACATTACCTGGGTATTTAGTGTGTGCCTTGAGGAAGAGGAGGGATTCTCAAGGCAATATGGGGAGGGTCTGGGAAACCTGGGGGGAAACAACCTTGAACAACAAAGAGAGAAAGAGATAACTACTCCCTTATATACACTTTTATTCCTGGAGATATTTTTTATGAAATGCATTCTATACATCTTCCTACATGCTTGTTGTTACCTGTGTAATATTCTGATTTGTAATATTCTTCCATTTACTTTCTGAATAATCATAAGCAAACAACAAGCTCTACAAGCTTTAATTCTCTCGACTGTAAAAAAGATAATAATGCTTTCTTCACACGTTATGTGTGTGCAGGTGTGTGTGTGCATGCGCACATGAAAGAGAGAGAGAGAGAGAGAGAGAGAGAGAGAGAGAGAGAGAGAGAGAATGAACTATGATACTGCAAACCACCCATTACAGTCCCTGATTTCCAGCTACTGTTCAATACAGACAATTATCATGGCTTCCAGTTATTGCGCACATCCCTCCAATTCCCTTCCTTTAAGATTATCAGGGATTCAACCAACAAATAGAAAGTGGTTCTTAGGAGCCAGGAGTTTATTAAGTCTTGCAAGGATTAATAAACCATAGTTTCTGTATACAAAACACCCTCAAATTTCTTCTACCTGTATTCTTTCTTGCCCACCTTCTTTCCTACCTCTTCTGAGGATATTTTCCTAGATCTTTCCCCAAACTGCCAATCATCACCTATAGTTTTGCCTGTCAGTGTGTAAGAAGTGGGCTCACTGCTTCCTCAAACACTCAAGGTCCTCTTCCCTTGACCCAGTACTTTACAAGCACTGCCTCATTTCTGCCATTCAGTTGTTGCCCTTTGTGAGTCATGCTTAACTCTGATCCCTCCTCCTCTAGGGACGGATGGATGTATCAGGTGCCCCAAGGATCAGAGATGCATTTTTTTGCCCAGAGCCATTATGTCAAAAGCAGAATCCAAAGCCATATCGAAGAAAGAGAGGGAGGCTGTGAATGGTCCACTCAGGGAATTGAAACAGCACTAATTTTTTCTGCTATTGAATGTAACCTCTTCCCCTGAAGCAAGCTTTTAATATGGGTCCCAAGAAAGCAATAGATTTGTATATCCACACAGACTGAGATCTCTTATTGATTTTATCCTACCACCTCTTGATCTAGAATATGTATATTTACTAAATTGTGCTTTATTTTTTTAAATCAGGATATTGAGGTTGGACAGAACTTCATATGTTATCTGGAATAAATGGTCATTTTACAGTTTTGATTTTGAGGAAATTGAGCTCAAAGAGACAAGAGAGAAACTAATATTTCTTAAATACCTAATTTGTACACAGAATTAGAATTTTGGCCTATAGAAATCTTCATTTTACAGATGAGAAGACTGAGGGTCAGAATGCTTCTGAGACATCTCTAAGGTCATACAACATAAGCTAATAAGTGGGAGAACTGGAATTTGAACAATGTTGTTGTAAAGTATTTTTGACATTGCTTTTTGAAATAGGAGAGATATTCAGTTTAGAGAAGTCACATGACTTACTCTCAAATATTCCAACTGATTAGGAGAAGGGGTGGAATTTGTAAGTTCAGTCTGCTGTTCTCCATTTCAATGCTTATTTCACAACTCCAAAATGCCTTAAACTTTTAATTATGAGATAATTCAAACACCACAATCACTATATAATAAATTTTAATAAATCTATTGATATTTTTTCTTTAGGGGATTTTCTTTACTTGATATTTTGACACAAATTTTAGAGGGCACGATTTTCAATGTTAATTTGTCTTTGAGATTTGTGAAAGGAATTACTTTAAAAGTACAATAATAATTGCCTTTTATTAGAGCTTAAGTTTTTGACATGGAAAGCTACACAGCATTTCAATATTAGGAATAATAGATGGTCATTATATATTCTTTTCTGAGTCTAGAAACATATTACAATTGTATAGAAAAAATGACTATTAAATAGATATTCACTAGTTAGTAGCAAAAGACTTTTAAAAATTCATTCCACTACAATGCAGAATTTTGAGGATTGTTATCTTTGATTTTCTGCTCTCATTCTGTGCCTCATAGATTCATTTGAGGAATAAATGAGAATACATACAGCTTCTAGCACACTGGCATGTGTATGTACTAAATAAAGTATAGCATCATTCATTGGGTTACAAAACATATTTCCAGGTTTGCTTAAATTGCTAATTATAATAGCACAATTTATTAAAACTAATATAAATGTCAAAAATAAACCATATACAAAAGAATGATGCTAGACCATTACCTCACACCATATATAAAAATTAAGTCAAAGTAGATCAAATACCTAAATATAACAGCTAAAACTATAAAACTCTTAGAAGAAAACATAGAAGCAAATCTTCATAACCTTCGATTTGGCAATGTCACCATCGAGCACAAACCACAAAGAACAAATAGATAAATTAGATTTCATCAAATCAAAAACTGTGTGCATCAAAAGAGTAAGAAGAGAACCTACAGAATGACTGAAAATCACTTGCAAATCAAATATCTGAGAAAGTGATTTATAAATCATATATCTAATCAGAGTATAGTATTCAGAATATACAAAGAACTCTTACAACTCAACAACAAAAATATAAGCAATCCAATTTTAAAATGGACATAGGACTTGAATACACAGTTCTCCAAAAGAAATATTCAAATGGACAACAAGCCCATGAAAAGATGCTCAATGTCATTAGTCATTAGGTAAATGCAAATCAAAATCACAATGAAATAGCACATCACATCCACTAGGATCATTATAAACAAACAAACAAAAAGCAGAAAATACAAGTGTTGGCAAGGTTTTGGAGAAATTAGAAGGTACCTACTTTGTTGGTGGGAATATGCAATGGGGTAGCCATTGTGCAAAACAGTTTGACGGTTCCTCAATAAGTTAACACATGACCCAGCAATTCCACTCTTAGGTATAAATCCCTAACAACCATAAACCAGTCTTGAAACAAAAGTTTGAACACAAATATTTATACCACAACTATTCACAATAGCCAAAAGTTGGAAACAACTCAAATGTCCATCTATTGATGAATGGATGAAAAAAATCTGTATATCTGTACAGTGGAACATTACTCAGCCACGAAAAATGCAGTACTTACACATGCTGGAACATGAATAAACCTTGAAAACATTAAATAAGTGAAAGAAGTCAGGCACAAAAGGCTACATAGTATATGATTTCATTTATATGCAACATCCAGAATAAGTAAATGCATAAAAGGAAAGCAGATTAGAGTTTGGCAGGGGCTGGGGGAAAGGGGCATGTGGAATGACTGCTTAGTAGGTACAAGGTTTCTTTTGGGGGTGATCAAAATGTTTTGGAAATAGTGGTGATGGTTGCACAACCTTGTGTATGTACTAAATGCCACAGAATTGTGCACTTGAGAACAGTTAAAATTATAAACTATATTTTGTATTTTACCACAATTTTAAAACATACACATACACCCCTTTAGTTATGTAATATATACTGTATATAACATGTATACTCTCAATGTGTGTATATATAATAATACAAATTCAATCCCCATGATAGTTACTAATAATTTGATAAGAATATTTTATAATTGCAGTTCATTATTTCTCCATTTAATTGATAACATGTTAAGATTACTTATCTTCACGGTATAACTGATGTTAGGATTCAGTTACAAGTTATAAAATGTCAAGTTAATATGCTTATTTACATTTAACTACATGATTCATGACAAGCACCAAAGACAATAGAAGATTTTTGAAAATTTTTCATATTTTAAATGAATAATTATTTCTACCACTTTGTTAATAAAAACACATAATAAAGATGAAGTACTGATAAATTAAACTCCCTCAAATAAAACCTTGCTTTCATCTATTCCTTGTCTGATATTTTTCTCTGGTATTTTCATTTATGAATTATTAATATGTACATTTATTTTTTTATAATTTATGTATTATCTGTTATTAATATCTATTATCTGTTAACACTCTGTTAGGAATAAAATATATGCAACATAGTTCCCTGCTTTAATATCTGAGTACAATTTATACTATAAAAGCACAACTCACAATTATAGTAAAAACTCAATCTATAAAAGGTATATATGGAAAATCTATAAGTATTGTGCCTCTGACACTTATCCAGCCTGACATTTTTATTACCAGATTATGAAAACAATAAAAGTCGTACATGCTCAAAAATATTTTAAATACAAAAGTGTATATAGTAAAAAGTGAAATGTACTTCCATAACATGTATCCATTCACACATATTTTTAAACAATCATAATAATAATGAATACGTATCAGTCATTTACCATGTTCCAAGAAGAACTATATCTGATTTAATCTTAATGAAAATTCGATGAAGTATTTGCTATTATCACATTATTTATAAGCAAAGAGTAAAAAGAAAAATCATGATATAAATAAGTTTCTGAAAATTGCTCTGTTTTTAACCCAAATAGATTACAAAATCAGTCTTTCAAGTAGTATACCAATAGCTCATTTATTTATAGTATGTCTGGAAGAAAGTGTTATTTTTTTTTTATCAGTATCAGTAATCCATTTGTCTTTATGTGGCATATAAAACTGAAAGCAACAAAAAAAGACAAACAAACAAAACATCACAGGCACAGAAAACAGTTTAGTGGCTACCAGAGGGTAAGGGGTGTGAGAGGTGGTAGAAGAGGGTAAAGGGGATCAAATATATGGTGATGGAAAGAGAACACACAATGCAATATATAGATGATGCATTATAGAAACGTACACTTGAAACCTATATAATTTTACTAACCAATGTCACCCTAATAAATTTAATAAAGATAAAAAATAAAGTAATACTATTTTTAGTTTGTCAAATGACCATCAGGAATACAGACTATACCATTGCTCTTAAATTTGACCAGGTGATTAAGTTTTGACCAATAAGATTTAAGCACATGCATTTTCCTGCAGCTGCAAGATCTTTTCTCAAGAAATGTCAAGCCTCTATTCCTTACCCTTTTCCCCTTCAAACATTGCTATAATACATGTTGAATGTGGTTATTTCCAAGCTGTACCATGAGGATCGGGGGTGTCACACTGTGTGGTTAATGGGATGGTGAAATGGACGGTCTGGGTTGCTAAGGGCTTCATGAAGTAGAGATGGTATACAAACCCTACATTTATGTGAGACAAAAATCAATTACTAACTTGTGCTATTTTAATTTTATCTATCTTATTTTTGTTTTGTGTTTTTTTCCTTTTCATTTCCTATTACTTGTAGCTGAATTCAATTTTAATTAAACAGTGTGAATGTACCAAACAAACTAAACAGTCCCTATTATTCCTGGACTGAAGATTATCTTCAGTCTTTTCTTTTTCTCTCTGCTGAAAAAAAATATGTTGCAGCAAATTATCTCAATTTTTATACTAATATACTTGTATACTAGTCATCTACTATTAAAATAACATTCCTAGAAGAGATTTTTTGAAGAACTACTAGAATAAACAGCATGCAACTTTTAAAAATTTGATAGTTCTGTTCTTCAAAGTTTGTACCAAGTTCCAATAGTATAACTAACTTCCACAGACTTTCTAACATTATATACATACATTCGTGTGTGTGCGTGTGTGTGTGCATAAAACATTAGTTTTCATTTTGGTGACCCTTGACTGATAAAAATGCACCTCACTTATTATTTTAAAACTTGTTTCTCTAATCACTTGTAAAATTGACAATTACCTATGTTTATAGATATTTTTATCTTTCAGTCTGTTAATTGCCTATTCAAATTTTGACTATTTTTATACGACATTGATGGTAAAAAGCTCCTTTGAGAAAAAGCTATTAACCCTTTTTTTTTTTACTTATGTGGGAATTTTTCATCTATTTTTATATTTTCTTTACATATCTCTTACTATGTTAATGACTTGAATTAGTACTTTACATTTTTTGTTTTTAACTTTTTGTCAAGTTTAGTGAGAAAAGAATTACAAATAATGTTCTCCTATATTATTTCTCAGTAAGTTAAATTTATTTTCAAATGTAGCCTTTATAGGCGTTAATCTTTTATATTATTATTATTATTATTATTATTACTATTATTATTATTTTGGTGTAAAGAAGACAATGATCTAATATTTTTCCTTGACTACTAGGCACCTGCTCCAGCAAAGTTTGTTGACCAGTAACTCTTTCCCTACAGATTTTTTTTAAATCTCACCTTTATCACATATATCATGGTACAATGATTTATCACTCTGAACAATGGCATGTTTATGAAGCTTTGTAATACATTTTGATATCTAATAAAAAATTCATTCCCCATGAGTCTTCTTTTTCAATTTTTTTTTGGATATTCTGGAATAATAATAAAATTTAAATATATTAATTATTTTTTGTGATCAAACAAATATCTTTCTTTTCTCCACTTAAAAAAAGCACAGTCAAAATATATTTATTAAAATCCATTAACTTTTATGCATAAGACATTGAAAAGTGAAGCAAATGTTAATGCAATAAGTGGTGCATGTTAGTTGTATTATGAAATACTAGGTGAAGTCAGGCATTGTTGGATCAGTTCCCAGAAATCCTCTTAACAAAACACCTGCTTCATTGTATATTCAGAGATCAGGTCTTACTCCTCATTATACTGTTGATCTTGTTTGTCCCCATCATACGTGTGTACATTTCCTAGATATGCGAAAACACATAGAAGGGAAGCCTTACCATTTACCTCTTGATCTATCCATGGTAGTTCTTGTAAGAAGGACCGTAAGTCTACTAAAGAAGCTTTTGATCCAGTTTTCTCTTCTACTGTGGCCTCTTTTCTACATCGAGCTTCACTACCCTTTTGGAGAGATTCCACCAGGAGCAAGGATAGTGGGCAACTTCTCTGAGGAAAAATTCAGCTTTACATGAACACTGCATTTCAGCAGTGTATATCAGCCCAATACGCTAATGCTTTCTATCACTCAACGATAGAGTAGGTAGTTTTTTCATACTGTCATGAAAAGACTAATATATGGATTTGAAACCCAGTTCTGTCATTTGCTAGTTGAGTGAACTTGAAAATACTCATGACTCCTTAGAACATCAGTTTAGTCGTCTACAATATGAGGTTGATAATTTTACTTAGCCAGGCTGGTGAGTATATTAAATGAAACAATCAGCATGAATGCCTATTGCAGTGCCTGGCATATATTACACTCTTTATATATATATATATATATATATATTTTTTTTTTTTTCCAATTGTACATCTTCCCAATCATACACATCATATGTTTGAACATAGAATCCCAGTACTAATTTCCAGGAAAAGTTAGTTAAACAATTCTATTATCACCATAAATAAAGTATACATATAATAAGTATGAGGTACAAGAAAAAAAATCACCTTTCAGGAAGTATATCATCGAGTCAAAATTTTGTTAATTTCTAAGAAGATTTCCGACTCTCAAGTTTTATGGAGATTTGAACATTTTAAGTTCAATATCTAATACCTAAGAATAAAATTTATTTACTTGGATAACTGATACTCCTGGTATTATACCAATTTCACAGAAAAGAGGCGCTATATATATATTTTTTTTATTTATAGATTTTATCATATATATATATATATTTAGACATAATCGAGTATATTTGCCAGAAACTGGTATTGATTTGGAAACAGCATGAGATCCTAAATTGAAAAATCTAGTTTCAAATAAAAATGTACATGTTAGAAAATTTGGGGCAACTTAATCTTTCTGAGATTCATAAAGATGCACTTAAATGATTTGTTTTTCATCATCCAAAAGAATTCAAGAATTACAAAAGAGGAAATTTCAGACTTCTAATCAAATAATATGTATATGAGTGACTAGTTATCTCATTCTATTGTGCATATTGGATAGAGAACACACACTGAATAGATTATAATATTCTATGCAAGTTTTCAGAAACTAAATCAAGTACCTGACGAAGAGTTTCCAATATTTCTTACAATGGAATATTATTCAGTGCTAAAATGAAAGAAGTAATCAAGACATAAAAAGACATGGCATTAACTTAAATGAATATTACTAAATGAAAGAAGCCAATCTAAATAGCATGCATGCTGCATGATTCCAACTATGTAACATTCTGGAATGGGCAAAACTATGGATACAATAAAAAGATCAGTGGTTATCAGAGGTCATACAGGTAGGAGATGACACCATTTAGGCAGAGCACAGAGGATTTCAAGAGTAGTGAAAATATGTGATATTATGACGAAGGATACATGTTATTATAAATTTGACCAAAGCCATAGAATGAACCAAAAGTGAACCCTAAGGTAAACTAAGGATTTGGGTGATTATGATTTGTCCATGTAGGTTTATATTCCATAAACAAACGTACCATTTTGGTGAGTGATATTGATAATGGGAAAGGTTATGCATGTGTGGGGTCAGGGGTTATATAGGAACCCTCTGTTCCTTCTTCCCAATTTTGTTGTAAACCTAAAACTGCTCTAAAAAGGCTAACTTTTTTATAAATTGGAAAAATGGTATAGGAGTAGGATGGAAAGGAATAATGACATCTTAAATACATCAGTGGAAGCTTTTTTTTTTTTTTTGTATGTAGAAAGTTCAAACAACTTGGGTTTTTAGATTTTCACAGAAAAATAAAAAATATGTACAAACAAAACGACCTTGAGAAACAAACATTAAAGCTTCTATTTACATTTAAATACGGTATAACAAATAATTAGTGTACTCCTGAGGAAATGAGATTTTGTTTCTTACTTGTTTTGTCTTATTCAATTTCCTTACTTGAACAAAAGCCTTTAAAAATCTTTTCAGTTTGGCTACTTGCAAAAATAATAATCACCTATAATTTTTGCTCCTTTTCTTCTCCGTAATAAGGTTAAGTTCAAACTACTTACATAAACAAAGTTTATATTTCATTGTCTAGCTTTTGCCCATAAAATCGACCTGTGTAAATCCCTTTATAATGCATATCAGAAGAAAAATACTAACACTCTCTTGAAACCATGACTAAGTTTGTACTTTCAATAAACAAACGTTTTTTTAATTAAAGTTTATTGGGGTGACATTTGTTAGTAAAGTTACATAGATTTCAGGGGTACAATTCTGTATTACATCATTCATAAATCCTATAGTGTGTTCACCACCCAGAGTCAGTTCTCCTTCCATCACCATATATTTGATCCCCCTTACCCTCATCTACAACACCCCTTCCCTTTACCCTCTGGTAACCACTAAACTATTGTCTGTGTCTATGAGTTTTTGTTTCTCATTTGTTTGTCTTGTTCATTTGTTGTTTTTGGTTTATATACCTCATATCAGTGAAATCATATGGTTCTCTGCTTTTTCTGTGTGACTTATTTCGCTTAGTATTATACTCTCAAGATCCATCCATGTTGTCACAAATGTTCCTGTATCATCTTTTCTTACCACCGAATAGTATTCCATTGTATATATACACCACAACTTCTTTATCCATTCATCTATCGAAGAACTTTTTGGTTGTTTCCATGTCTTGGCCACTGTAAACAAAGCTGCAATGAACATTGGATCACACATGTCTTTATGGATAAATGTTATCAGATTTTTTGGCTAGATACCCAGGAGAGGGATTGCTGGGTCATATGGTAATTCTATTCGTAATTTTTTGAGGAACCTCCACATTGCTTCCTATAAAGGCTACACCAGTCTGCATTCCCACCAACAGTATATTAGGGTTCCTTTTTCTCCACAGCCTCTCCAAACTTGTTACTATTTGTCTTGTTGATGATAGCCATTCTGACTGGGGTGACGTGATATCTCATTGTGGTTTTTATTTGCATTTCTCTGATGATTATTGATGTTGGGCATTTTTTCATATGTCTATATGCCATTTGTATGTCCTCTTTGGAGAAATGTCTCTTCAGATCCTCTGACCATTTTTCTTTTTTTTTTTTAATTAATTTTATTGGGGTGACAATTGTTAGTAAATTTACATAGATTTCAGGTGTACAATTCTGTATTACATCGTCTATAAATCCCATTGTGTGTTCACCACCCAGAGTCAGTTCTCCTTCCATCACCATATATTTGAACTCTGCCCATTTTTCAATGGGGTTGTTTGTTTTTTTGTTGTTGAGCTTCATGTGTTCCTTGTATATTTTGGATATTAACCCCTTATCGGAGGCACTGTTTGCAAAAACCTTCTCCCATTCAGTTGGTTGCCTCTTTATTTTGTCGATGGTTTCTTTTGCTGTGCAGAAGCTTTTAAGTTTCATATAGTCCCATTCGTTTATTTTAGCTTTTACTACATTTTACAATGTAAAATGTTTATTTTACATTGCCTTTGGAGTCAAATTCATAAAATGCTCTTTGAACACAAGGTCCATAAGTTTAGTGCGTATGTTTTCTTCTATGCAGTTTATTGTATCACGTCTTATGCTTAAGTCTTTGATCCATTTTGAATTAATTTTGGTACATGGTGACAGATAGCAGTCCAGTTTCATTCTTTTGCACGTGGCCATCCAATTCTCCCAGCACCATTTATTGAAGAGCCTATCTTTCCTCCATTATATGTTTTTAGCTTCTTTGTCAAAAATTATCTGTCCATATTTATGTGGTTTTATTTCTGGGTTCTCAATTCTATTCCATTGGTCTACGTGTCTGTTTTTCTGCCAATACCATGCTGTTTTGATTATTGTAGCCCTGTAGTACAAGCTAAAGTCAGAGAGTGTGATACATCCAGTATTGTTCTTTTTTCTTAAGATTGCTTCGGCTATTCGGGGTCTTTTGTGGTTCCAAACAAATCTGATGATTTTTTGTTCTATTTCTTTAAAAAAAATGCCATTGGGATTTTGATGGGGATTGCACTAAATCTGTATATTGCTTTGGGTAATATGGCCATTTAACTATATTAATTCTTAAAATCCATGAACATGGAATGTCTTTCCATTTCTTTGTGCGCTCTTCAATTTTTTTTAACAATTTGTTTTTACATTTTTAGCATATAGGTCTTTCACATCCTTGGTAAGTTTTCAGCATATAGGTCTTTCACATCCTTGGTTAAGTTTATTCCTAGGTACTTTATTCTTTTTGCTGCAATTGAAAAGAAATTTTTTTTTTTTATTTCTTTTTCTGAGATTTCACTGTTAGTATATAGGAATGCAATGGACTTTTCTACGTTGATTTTGTAGCCAGCAAATTTACTATATTCGTTGATTGTTTTTAATAGCTTTTTGGTGGAGTCTTTAGGGTTTTCTATATATAGCATCATGTCATCTGCAAAGAGTGACAATTTAACTCCTTCATTCCCAATTTGGATGCCTTTTATTTCTTTCTCTTGCCTGATTGCGATGGCAAGGACTTCCAACACTATGTTGAAAAGCAGAGGTGATAGGGGACAGTCCTGTCGTGTTCCTGAACGTAAAGCAAAGGGCTTCAGTTTTTCACCATTAATTATGAGATTAGCTGAGGGTTTGTCATATATGGACTCTATTATGTTAAGAGTCCTTCTATACCTATTTTATTAAGTGTTTTAATCATAAATGGATATTGTATCTTGGCAAATGCTTTTTCTGCATCAATTGATACAATCATATGATATTTTCCTTTATTTTGTTTATGTGATGTATCACATTGATGGATTTGCAGATGTTGAACCATCCTTCTACCCCTGGGATGAAACCCACTTGGTCATGATGAGTAATCTTTTTAATGCATTGTTGTATTCGATTTGCTAGAATTTTGTTTAGGATTTTTGCATCTGTATTCATCAGAGATATTGGTCTGTAGTTCTCTTTTTTGTGTGTTGTCCTTACCAGGTTTTGGTATCAGGGTAATGTTGACCTCATAAAATGAGTTAGGGAGTTGTTACTCTTCTTCAATTTTTTGGAAGAGTTTGAGAAGGATTGGTATTAGATCCTCTTTGAAGGTTTGGTAGAATTCACTAGTGAAGCCATCTGGTCCTTGACTTTTCGTTTGGGAAAAGCTTTGGATGACTGATTCAATTTCGTTACTGGTGATCGGTCTGTATAGATTTTCCAGTTCTTCATGGTTCCGCCTAGTTAGGCCATATGTTTATAAGAACTTCTCCATTTCTTCTAGGTTATTGAATTTAGTGGCATATAGTCCTCCATAGTATTCTTGGATGATTTTGTATTTCTGTGGCATCCGTGATAACTTCCCTTTTTCATTTATGATTTTGTTTATTAGTGTCTTCTCTCTTTGTTCTTAGTAAACCTAGCCAAGGGTTTGTTACTCTTTTCAAAGAACCTGCTCTTTGTCACATTAATTTTTTCTATTGTCTTTTTGTTCTCTATTTCATTTAGTTCTGCTCTGATTTTTATTATTTCCTTTCTTCTGCTGACCTTGTGTTTCATTAGTTCTTCTTTTTCTAGTTCTTTAAGGTGTAACGTGAGGTTATTTATTTGGGATTTTTCTTGTTTCTTGAGATAGGCCTGTAATGATATAAATTTCCCTCTTAAAACTGCTTTCGCAGCATCCCAAAAATTTTGGTAGGATGTATTTTCATTGTCCTTTGTTTCTATGTATCTTTTGATCTCTCCTCTAATTTCTTCTTTGACCCGGTCGTTCTTTAAAAGCATGTTGTTTAATCTCCATGTATTTGTGTTTTTTCCTGCTTTCTTTTTGCAGTTGATATCCAATTTCAAAGCCTTGTGATCAGAAAATATGCTTGGTATGATTTCAATATTCTTAAATATACTGAGGCTGATTATTTGGTTCCAATATATGGTCTATCCATGACAGTAGAATGTTCCACGTACACTCGAAAAGAATGTATAGTCTGATTTTTTAGGATGAAGTGCTCTATATATGTCAATTATGTCCATTTCATCTAATGTGTCATTTAGGGCTACTATTTCGTTATTTATTTTCTGTTTGGATGATCTATCCATAGCTGTCAATGATGTATTTAAGTCCCCTAGTATAATTGTGTTTTGGTCAATTTCTTCCTTTAGTTCTGTTAGTAGTTGCTTGGTATATTTCGGTGCTCCCTGATTGGGGCCATAAATATTGATGACTGTTATGTCTTCTTGTTGTATAGTCCCCTTTACCATTATGAAATGTCCATCTTTGTCTCTTGTTACCTTTTTCACCCTGAAGTCTGTTTCATCTGATATCATTATGGCTACACCTGATTTTTTTCTGGATACTATTTGCTTGGAGTGTCAATTTCCACCCTTTCACTTTGAATCTGTGCTTGTCCTTGTAGCTGAGATGTGTCTCTTGGAGAGAGCATATGGTTGGGTTTAGTTTTTTGATCCAGTCTGCTACTCTGTGACTTTTTATTGGTGAGTTCAGTCCATTGACATTTAGGGTGATTATTGATATGTGAGGATTTCCTGTCATTCTATCTTCAGTTTTCTGGTAAGGCTGTGTCTCCATTGTTTCTTTGCCTTTTTGTTGTTGTCTGTTATTTCTGTGTGGTGGTATTATATGATGTTTCCCTCTGTTTTTTTTCTTTCATTACAGTATATGTTTCAGTTCTGGATTTTTTTTTTTTTTTTGAGTGGTTACCCTTAAGTTTATGTGAAAGAAAGTTTGATATTTAGAGTATTCCAGTTTCTTCAATCCCATATTCCAGTTCAGGCCTTTACTCTCCCCCTTTTTATGTTTTGGTTACCACAAATTGTCCTTGTTGATGGTAGTCGGAAAACCTCCTTTAGTATTTCTTGTAAAGCAAGTCGTGTATTAGAAAATTCCCTCAGCTTCTGTATGTATGGAAAGGTCTTTATTCCTCCTTCATATCTAAAGGATATCTTTGCTGGATATATTATTCTTGGCTCATTATTTCTCTCTTTCAATAGTTTGAATATTTGGTTCCACTCCCTCCTGGCTTGTAGAGTTTCTGCTGAGAAATCTGATGATAATCTAATGGGCTTTCCTTTGTAAGTTACCGTCTTCTTTTCCCTGGCTGCCTTGAGGATTCTTTCTTTGTTGTTGATTTTTGACAGCTTCAATACAATGTGCTTTGAAGAAGGCCTGTTGGGATTGAGGTAATGAGGTGTTCTATTTGCTTCTTGGATTCGATGATCCAGTTCTTTCCACAAGTTTGGGAACTTCTCACCGAATATCTGTTTGAATATATTCTCTGTTCCCTTCTCTCTTTCTTCTCCTTCTGGTATGCCCATTAT
Organism: Rhinolophus hipposideros; assembly: GCF_964194185.1. Classification (NCBI taxonomy): domain Eukaryota; kingdom Metazoa; phylum Chordata; class Mammalia; order Chiroptera; family Rhinolophidae; genus Rhinolophus; species Rhinolophus hipposideros. The sequence goes on along the minus strand of NC_138052.1, from coordinate 78,582,572 downwards.
TTTTATATTGCTCTTTCTGATGGAGACAGAAAGTTCCTGTAGAGTTCGTTCACTTCTTTTAAGTCTCAAGTTTCGTTCTTCCATCCATGTCATTTCCAGGTTCCTATCTTCGATGTCACTGATTCTTTCCTCCACTGCTTACTACCTAAGCTGGCTATTTTTTTTCTTAATTTCTTCTATTGAGTTCTTAATCTCCAGCAATTCTATTTGGTTCTTTTTAAAACTTTCAATCTCTTTGGTAAAATATTCATGTTGTTCTTTGGCTGTGTTTCTGAATTCATTGAACTGCCTTTCTGTGTTTTCTTGTGTCTCGTTGAGTTTTTTCAGAACTGCAATCTTGAATATTTTGTCATTTAAGTCACATATTTCCATATCTTTAAGTTCCTTTTCTAGAGACTTTTCACTTTCTTTCTGAGCTGTCTTGTTGCCTTGCTTATTCATGGCAATTAATAATTTATTATTTCTCTTCCTAGACATCTACAGGAGTGGCTTCTGCAACAGGTTGATAGGAAGGGATTTTTTTTTGTTTGTTTTCCAGTATGTGTTTGTAGAATGTTTTATTTTCTCTCCGACTGCAACCGTTTTTTCCACTCTCACACTGTAGTGTTATGTTTTCTCTGCACTATTCCAGCTTCTCACACAATGGGGGGATTCCCTGGAAGGCGGGCTTCTCCTCTGTTAACAGTTCGCTTGGATCATAGGGCACTGCGTCCCTGTGGGATGTGGAGAGCATTTGAAGTTCCAAAGCTCTTCCTCCACCAGATTCAGAGCCCCTGTGTTTCAGCAGTTCTGTTTACTCCTGCCGGCATCTGCCCAGATAGGTGGGGCCAGGGGCAGGGTGAGTTGTGAGAGGTGGCCCAGAGCAATGGCGGTGACCACCACCACAGCCAGTCCTGCTTCCACAGCTCCCTCCCCTTTGCCGGAACTAGTTGGGCTGTGAATCTGTGTCTGTGGTCCACAGTTCTCAGATCAGCAAATATTCTGTTCTTTTGATCTGACACTGCTACTGTTCTGCTTCTAGCACCGGGCAGGTGGGGGCGGGGTGAGCTCTGGGAGGGTAGGGAGAGGGCGGCTAGTCTCCGTGCCTAAGGCTTCCATTCTCTGCTCAGCAGTGAGGGCTTAAACCACCGTTTTCAGCCTTCTTCCCTCAGTCTTTGCTCTGAGGTCTCTGCTGTGAGCGTTGGGTTCAGCCGTGTTATATGCTGCCCCCTCAGCCCTGTGGGCCATAAGCAGGGCCCTAGCAATCCGAGTTCTTCCCTCTCCTGCAGCTGCGGTAGTTCTGGGATGCAGGGAGCTCGGAGCACTCAGCCAGGTCTGTGTCCTGTGCCTGCGCGGCTCCGTCTGTGCACTTCTCCCTTCCCACCTCCTCTGATGGCGCCATTTGCCCACCTTTAGATGATTTCAGTAGTGAGACTCTTCGTCTCGCCTGTCTGCTGTGCAGGGAGTCCTTTGTGGAGTTATAGTTTTCAATTTGTTGTAAATTCTAGGAGATATTTCCAGGGGCTCACCTCATGCTGCCATTTTGATGACCTCCAGCAAACTTTTTAATAAATATCTTTATTTTGCTTTGCAAAATTTTATTTTATATTTTGAGTATTTCTATTTAAAAGAATAACCCTATTAATACTTTCTTATTTAATCCTAAAACTCTATTGAATATTCTCCATATCTCCACCTCTCATGCATTTGTTTTATTTTATGTTTGCATTAGCCATTATTTAGGCTTGCAATGAACTGCAGTGAGGACTTGTTGCTTTAGATATTGCTTGTTCCTTTCTCTGTCCATCCCTCCCTTCCACTGTGCCAGGTGATCTCTCTAAAACCTAATTCAAACCTTTTTGTTGTGAAACGTAAATATCATTGATTCCTTTACCTCTTCTACACACACATGAACACACAGCCTAAAAGATATTGTGAAAAATTCTTAGCATAGCAGAAACTGCACTTTTAGCTACATATGTCTCAGAGGCAAGTCTATGCTATTAGGTTAGTGCAAAAGTAATTGTGGCTGGGCCTGCTTGGTGGCTCAGGCGGTTAGCGCTCCATGCTCCTAACTCCGAAGGCTGCTGGTTTAATTCCCACATGGGCCAGTGGGCTCTCAACCACAAGGTTGCCAGTTCGATTTCTGGAGTCCTGCAAGGGATGGTGGGCTTTTCCTGCAACTAGCAACGGCAACTGGACCTGGAGCTGAGCTGCAGCCTCCACAATTAGGACTGAAAGGACAACAACTTGACTTGGAGAAAAAATAAAGTCCTGGAAGTACACACTGTTCCCCAGTAAAGTCCTGTTCCCCTTCACCAATAAAATAAAATAAAAAGTAATTGTGGCTTAACTAGTTAAAACTAATTGCAAACACCTCAATTACTCTTGTACCAACATAATACAATCAAGTTGAATTGCTCATTTTTCTCCAAACACAGCTGGCATTTTCATATCACTGTGTCTTTCTACCTGTTATTCTTATTTTGTAGAAGTTTCCATTTTCCTTATGAACATCACATATTCTATGAATATTTCACTGATTCCAGCAGGCAATATTGTGTGCCCCTTCCTCCTTTCTCTAATTGCATTTGCTTATCTATTGTTGCATTTATCATATGCTATAGATGGCTTATATTAAAACATTTGTTGCTTCTCCCTGATGTGATGGCTCTTAAGGGACTCCTTATTCTAGTAATAGCAGGTTTGGCCATAAGATCTGCTTGCTTTATCCAATTGAACAGTTGTTGTTGTTTGTTTGCTTGTTTATTTTCTGTAAAGCTTTGACAGAAGGCAAATAACTTTCTCTAGTTCTCAATTTTCCTATTAATAATATGAGATAAATAATGAAAAATAGTATAATTTACCTTCTTAAGTTCTCAGAACATAGTAGTTGCCTAATAAATTCTTAAAATAGTTTAAGAATTATATAATTGTCATCCCAAGTTTATTAAAATGAAAACAAAACATAAAATCAGTATATTCAGCCTCTAATAAAGTTATGATTATACAAAAGTAATAATTATCACTCATCATTTTCAATGCAAATTTTGTGCTTCTAATAGTTTTCAGTTAACAATATCTCCTCAGACATTATGGATGGAATTACAGAAGCCTTAACTGGGCAAAAGGGATAGTGGACTGGGTCTCTAGTAATTCTGTGAAATAGCAGCATAAAAAAAAATATTGTATGATCCCCTAGCATGTACTCTAGTGTTGTACATGTGAGCATATATGAGAAGAACCACCTCCAGACAACAATGTAATCTAGTATTTACCTTTAAAATTAATGACATCTTACTGAGTGCCAATATTTGGGTACAGTAGGGAATGGAAACCAATTTCAATGGGTCAGTTTTCTGATACAATGTTCCACATAATTTTCAGCTTTAAGATCTGACAGAACATTCACACAATGATGTGTTATTCAATATCTCCCACAGAGCATGCATCGTCTACCCTTCTCTGAACAAAAAAGTGACAAAAAGAAGCTAAAAGCAGACTTGTTCGAGTTCTATAGTGGAATCCCTCTTCTGAAACAAGGTCATGCTTGGCAAGAATAATTGTAGTCCAGGAACAATAATGCCAATTTATGAAAAAGGTTCTTGAGTTCCAGCATACACTGAACTGTAAATCACTATTTATGAAGTATCCAATTTACACCTGTATTCTATATGATCATTATAGTCAATAACAAAATAGTTTGAGAAACTAATTTAACTTTTGTGCACAAAGAGATGTGATTCTTATTTTTTAATGAAATAGTTACTGACAGTTTATATATGTAACTAATCAACAAGATGGATATACATATTTTTGTTTTGTCACATAATAAATTGAAATGTACTTCACGCTTTCAAAAAGGTGTTTAGAACTGATTGGAATCTGGATTGAAAGATTACTTTTGGTTAAATTAGCTTTATTTTCCTCCATATAGAAAGAGTGTACTCATTGATTATAACAATGATTTATTGAAAATCTATTAATCTAGACTCCAAATTAAATAGGGCGTATTGAAATCTCAAAAGCATTCCCTTTTCAGTTTTCCTTCATAGAGAATCAATAAACTGCCTTTTATTTGTGTATATTTTTATGTTAACTGTATCTTATCATATGTATTTGCTGGATCTTGATCTTCCAAGATCATGGGTTAATCTAGGGAGAATCTCTCTTTCTGTTTCTTTCTCATCTCCTTTTCCCTCTTCTCTTTTTCTTTCTCTCTCTCTCTCATCTTAAAAGACATGGGTAGAAAAATCAGGCTATCTAACCAGAATGATTTAAGAGTAAATGAGGCTTGTGGCAGTTGTGACTGTGATAAGAGAACCCTGTTAATGATATTTCTCTGAGATTTAGGCCTAGAATGCCAGTAGAATAAGATTATCCTGGACAAGATAACTCACATTAAATCACTAGCATTCACTCTCTGCCCTCTTGTGGTAGATATTGCCAGTTGACATACATGGGATTAAGGTTATGAATCAATCAGCAATATTGATAATGCATATGTTCCTAACACAGTGTTTTTTAAAACGAATGTGTATTTGCATTAAAGTATTTTTTTCATTTCCTTTTAGTGATACTTTAATATAATTTTAAATAAAACTACTTTAATTTTGCAATTGTATTATTCAAAACACTGGCATAAAAATGCCTGATTGGAAATAAACCAGGAGATCTAATTACAACCCCCAGATGCTGAAATGGTCTTCCAATTTCTGTTCACTGCAATCAGATGGCTTTGTTGTGCTTATCAAGCAATACAAAGAATTTGAGAAAAATCAGCTTGTTACATAATTGCTGCATTTATCTACATTTATTGGTTGTATTTTGGACTACTTTAATGCTGGACAATTGTGCTGTGAGGCATAGATTTATTTTTCAGATGTTGCATTTGTTCAAACATTAATGAAATGTCTACATTTCTTTGTATACTACACATATAATTAGTAGCACTTTGTCACCCTTCCAGAAGGAGGGCCTGGTCTTAGAGCTTTATGAAGGTGCCCATGTGATACAATTACAGGACAGATATTTTATAAGGTCCTGTCAGAAAGTATCTTTCTTACTTGCTAGTTGATGAGTAAAATGCCACAATTGTAGGTGAATTTTCCTGATGTACCTCCAATATGTAAGTGGCTATATTCTTGTGAATGGCTGGGCAGAATGTAGAAGAAATTACACTCTCTGGTCCTTCCTCTTGCTCTCACTCTTTCTCATGTTCGTTTGCTCTCATCCTCCTTTTGCTTTTTCCCTGCTGAACAATGTATGATTTGCTTTGTACACACAATCTGTGTATGAAATGACTCCTCTTTACAATAGACAGGACAGGCTGAGAGCCATGAATGTGGTTGTCTGTGGTCTTTCCAGTAGCAAGAGAAGTAAAGAAAGTTCCTAGTGGGACAAAGAATAGCTAATGTTACTTGCCATTTATTAAATATGCATATAATTAAAATCAGATTTAAGCAGTTTATGAAAAATGTTGTTAAATTACATCATGTGTGTGTGTTTGTTTATCTCTTTTTCTTTGTCCTTTTTATTGGTTATCCCATGTTGTTTCTATTCACTTGGTTTCATTCGGGAGAATCCAGGATAGAACAGGTTATGCTCTGCTGAGAAACAGCTCCAAAATCTCAGCTTAAAAAAGCAATGATTTATTTCTGGCTCAGTGCACATGCCCATTGTGTGTCTGCTAATTACAGTTACTCAAGCTGATGGATGTAGTGGCCTCCTTCCCTATCATTGCCAATGCCAGAATGAGAAAGAGTTTGTGGATGCTCTCACTCCCACAATTAACTGCTCTGGCCTAGAAGTGACATAAATAACTTCTGTTCACAACTCATTGCCAAAACCACAAGGCCCCTAGCAAGTACAGTTTCATCACATGCCTGTGAGGGGAACAACCTCAAGATACTTACTGAATAATCTTAATAAATACCTCATATGCATTCTCCAAAAATACCTACATGTCTTGGAAGATAATTGCTATGGTTTGTTGCACCTATTAAAATCTTTTAGCATCCTACTCTGTGTTTGTTCTTCTCATTCTTCTCGAATTTGCCACTGAGTTCATGTCTTTTCTTCTATTTCCTTATACTTCTATTAATCCTTACTTTCAAGGAGCTAACATTCTAGAGTAAAATATGGACATTTAAATTAGAAATAGCATATCGAGATTCAAGTGCAACGAAGAACAAATGAAATATCTCTGTCTCAGGGTGGTGGAATTACAAAAAATTCCAAAAAGGTGATTATTTGGGTTGCAGTACAGAGATGCGGGATTATTCCATTAGTAGTAAAAACACGCTCAAGGATGTACAAGGAACTCAGGGACATGCTATTTGTTTAGCATCGACATCTAAAATTCAAATTTTCAGAGTCTGATTGAATCTATCCTAGGTCATGTGATTACCACTTGGCTAAAGAAGAGCAAAACATTTTGATTGACAATAATATCAAGACTACTTGCAATAAAGAGAGTTGGCATCACCAAAGAGATGAGGTAGATGATAGGTAAGTAGGTAGACAGATGATTGATAGATAGATAGATAGATAGATAGATAGATAGATAGATAGATAGATAGATGAAATTAATGTTGGTCAAGAAAAAAAATATATATATACACACATATGACTTCAACATATAAATTTAAGGAAGAAACATTCAGTGTATAGCACAAGTTAACATAAATCCTGAATGGAAAAGAATGAAAATGCAAAACATAATTTAAGTGTTTTCATCTGGTCTTAATATGGAATACGCAAAAGTCTGCTTTAGGAGTCAAGGGAGTTTTTTGGTCAAGTGAGATATAATTTATCATGTAACTCCATCTATATATTACAAAACATTTTTAATAAATTCTAATTCTGATGTAATTTCAAACTTACAGAAAAATTGCAAGAATAATACAAGAATTCCAACAAACACTCCAACCAGATTTACCAATTGTTTAAATATCCAATTTGCTATTTGTTTATCTATCTATCTATCTATCTATCTATCTATCTATCTATCTATCTTCTATCTTTGTATTTCTCTCTATATATATGTATCTATATACAGATACACACACTTACATACTTACTCTAACAATTAGAAAAAGCAGTCTAAAACAGGCAACTTTGTGGTGGTTCAATTCAATTAGAAAAAATATTTATTGAGTGCCACTCTGTGAGAGACATTACAGGTGATTAAAAGTTACCTCAAGGCTATAATTTAGTAGGGAGCAAAACAGATTCATGAATAACTACTCTGCCTCATGTGAGTACTAAGTTACACAGGCAAATATTACAAATATTGAAAAAGAGATATTTAATCAGGTTAGTACAAAGGCAGGTCATTAAAAATATGGCATATAGGAGAAAAACATTACCAATGGAGTAAACTGCAAAAGCAAGAAAAAAGAAACAAATGCATAGATAGAAAAATTGACAAATAGCTAAAACAAAGTCTTGAAGAAAATATTTAGGAAAGCAGTAATTCAGTCAGAGAAGCATGCATGTTGTATATTTCTTAATAATTCTGGAAAGGTAGGTTGAGTAGAGATAGGTAGAGAACCTTGGCTAATAAAAATAGGAACATATATATTTTCATGAGGTAATAAAAAATCATTGAGAGCATTTGACCAGAACAGAGCTGTGATTAGTATTGTGTCAGAAATAGAAATGGGTTGAAAAGAAATTGGCTAGTGGAATATGAAACAAGCCCATGTAATAAGATATGGGGGTCATCACTATGGTAGTAGCAGAGGAAACGACAATTGAGGAAGGATGCGTGTATGTAGATTTAGTAGACAGTCTGGTACTCCCCCACCTCTTGGTTACATGGCCAGTACACCCACCCATCAGCTGCTATGAGTATTATCTCCTAAAGTCTTAAAGCGGCCTCAGTCTCAGAAGACTCTCCTTCCATTGAATGGAAGTGAGCTGGCGTGGGAAATTACCCATCCCAGCTCTGTAGGTGCTTTTAGTCAATTACTGATTGATACTGGGGTACAAAAGGCCACCTCTTCAGCTCAAGGAAAACCAATTTTATAGTTTGGTTTATGCTCCAGAGACTCGCCCCTGCTCAACCACCCTTTAACTAAAGAAGACCACATTCTTTCTACACTCCTTTCCCCTCTCTACCCTGCTTCTCTCACTTCTTTACTGGTATTTCTTGAAGATCCCTGCCCCCCCCCCCCAATAAATCAGCATCAAATCCCTGTGTTAGGCTCTGTTTCTCAGGAACCCAATCCAATACAGCGGATGTGTGTTTTCTTTGGGGATGAGAGACTAAAATGCTGAGCATGAGATACCAGAATAATATTGCTGTCTATAATATAAATAGAAGGAAGAGAGCCTAGTTTTAAAGAGAAAAATATAATTAGAATGAGGAGATTTTGCTTTCAAAGCACCGATTTTGAGATTTAAAATGATACCTAGAAAATGAAGACCTAGATCTTGTACAAAGAGGAGGTATTAATCAATCAATCAATTAATTAATTAATTAATTAATAGAAGGCTCTCCAGAGAGAGGTTACTAAGAAAAAGGGAGTGGGTGCACAAACAGAATCTAGGAATAAACTACACTAAAGAAATGTCAAGAGGGAAAGCCTGTGGTATGAATTCAGAAGAATCTGTCTCCAATGGCAGTGGGATTTTCACAAGGGCATAACATAATATACATATATACACACACACACACACACACATATATATATATATATTTTTTTTAAGAGTCAAAAAGGGTAAAACTGGAGAAAAGGTGAATGCTTTGAGCACTGAAGAGAATGTTGAGGTGGTCAGTTGAATGACTTCCAAGTGTTGGTGGAGAAAGAAACCAAATCTGTAAGGGATTACATGTATTTGAGAGATGTAAGGCAAGTATAGTGATTGTTTTAGCCAAAATTTTACTATATCGCATGGCTCAGAAATCTTGACTGTGTCTCTCCAGCGTTCTCAAGACAAGAGAACTTGAAGTTAAACAGCAAATGGGATGTTTATAGAAGTACACATGTTGGAAGGCTCATACTGATTTATTCTCTAGGACTTCAGAGAGAACACTTCAGAAAGTATTTTAGTCCTGAAAGTTTGCCTTCCTGATTTAGTTATACCATCTTGATGCCCACTGTCTACTAATTTTCTCTTCCTTTGAACAGAATCAAAAGGAGACACCATCTAATCTTGCCCTGTTAGTGTCATTTCCTATATACTTCATGTATTAGAAATTCAAATCCTCTATTTTTTTAACTTAAAACTCTCTATAATACTGTGTAATTTAACTGAGCAAAAAAAGGTACATTTTAAAGCAGCCGATAACATGAACTTGAAACATTAAAATATTGTCTCCGTAAAGGATTAGTCCATCTTTTAACCAGCATAGTTTCAAAAGGTCAAAGAAATGAAAGTTTTTAATTCTACCAGCAACACAGACTTTCCCAGATGAACACTGATGAAAATTATCCAAAATATTTTCACATATTACAAAAGTACATTACTTAAAAATCCTATTATTAAATGGATACTATCTGTTTCCTCTTTCCTAATATTAACAGCTTTCAAATTTCTGTGGATACTTTAGTATTAGTATTGCCTTTAAATAACTGCTAAACACATTTCAAATTGTGCAAATATTCAGACAAAACCAGTTTTGTGTATAGTTATAGTAGTAATATAAACAAAATCCCGTTCTCCTTTTTTGAAAATAAACGATGAATTACCATAGTGCACCAGAACAGCAGATCAAATAACAGAACCTTACCTAGACCAAAATTTCACTCAACATTTCCACCTAGAAGGTGTAATAGAGAAAAATTACAATGTGAGTCTAAAGACCTGGATTTGTTCACCTTTAAAAACTGATAGTTATATTAAATTTCTTTTTGTTCTCTTTGGCTCTACAAACAAAAGCACTGTTAGTTTTATCCCCCAGGATCAATACTAATCATGCAATATAACCAATACAGAGCACTTGGTAACAAGGAAGAGATAGTGAATTCAATTCCATTTTTGTGAGAGAGCTGCAAGTCAGTACATTCTGAAGATGAATTTTAAAAAATCTAATTTTTAGGTAGGGCTATAATGGGAACACATTTATATCACTTTTGATATTTGTACAAAGACATTGCATGGGTCTAGTTAATGTTAAAATATTATATTCATCATTGTCAAATGTAACTTATCTCTCACTGTTAAGCGTTATCACTCTATCTGGCATATTATTTCAAAGCATGTTTCCACTGCCTTTGTACGTGTGGGAGAATATTTGAGTTTTGAAAGGTTAAAGGGCTGCAAGATATCTGAGTAGAAACAACGAGGTCACATGAATTTGGCAAATGCAATAGAGAAAACAATAGGGAAGTGGAAGAGGTGGAAGGAAATAAAATGCAACTTGGTAAGACAAACCCAGTGGAGGAGAGCAGAGGGTGAATACCAAACTGATTTTACAAAGGAGCAGAGGTCTGTTCCCAATACATACTCACAGTCTCAGTGGATTCAGTGTTGACTGCTTTCCTTTCCATGTAGAATAATGTAGGAAGACACACTCATTAAACTGCATGAGCTTTTAGAGAAATTTAAGTCACATTACCCCAGCCAGCAAACAAAATGTACTATGCGACTTGATACAGAATTAATTTTCATTCTGTTTGATGTTCAATAGGTACATTTATTTTTTTCACTCCTCTTATATACAAACTGTACTTAAACTTATTATATTGACCTAACAAGTTTCTCTTCAAGACCATAAATAAAACTAAGAAGAAATCATCTATTGGCCCCACTGTCTTCAGAGGAAGCAATAAATAAAAATCTTTCTAGTTTTTCTTCTAGATTTTAATAGTCCACCTCCCTTCTTAGTTCTAATCTCCTCTGATATTACCACTTAGTTATTTAAAAGTTCTTACCTTTTACTTTACTTCACCAGGTTTAATTGGTTTCAACTCTCTCCTGTATAGGTAACTCCTCTGTGAGTCTTTTTTAAAATCATTCAAACTGACTTTTGGTTTATTTTGCATTCAAAGACTCTAGTGGATGGTTTAGGGAGAAAAATACTATGCATTTTAATATTTCTTGGTGTGTTTAAGACACTGATTCTGGATTTTTCAAGGTATACAAGTGTAGGAAGAAGACGAAGAGGGTCAATCTGTCTCAAGGGACTGATCAGTTGAAAGCAATCATGCAGAGGGTTCTCTGAAGCATTCAGAACAGATCACAATGGTTATCTCCTGCTGGAAGTCATTTCAGGACCTTCGATACCACCTTTAAAGTCCACTCTAAGATGAGCTCCTGCAACTTATCTGAAACTAGCACTATCATAGAATTTAAAGCAAAACTATAAGCAAGGACTTCCCTTAGATTCATTAAAAAAAAAAAAAAAGAAGAAAAATTGCTTGTGAAGAGAAAGATATTGCAGTCTTCTTTAAAGATTGGCATCATTCACAAATATTGGAAAAATATGCCAATCTGATTCGCTTTACAAAATAATGTTACATTGTTTTGTATGAATTAAGAACTCATTTATTTGTGTGTGTTCCAAAGCTTTAAAGAAAGTGAAAATTATCTTTTATCTATATTGTATAAAAAAGTAATAGCCACAGCACAACTCAGCAGATCAATTTTCAGAAACTTTGACCCCACTATTTTTCAGAACAACCTCAAAAATTACGGTTATTGGATCTATTCAATCTGAATGATGATCTAAGTTGAATTCACATTCTACTCAAATGACTATCCCACCTGTGTACATTATCACATCAAATGGAAAGATAAATTATGTTCATTCTCCTCCATTCACAAGAAAGTAGATATGCACATTTTATGACGATTGCCAACAATAAGGAATGAAATAAAAAAAAGGTTTCTGATTTAACTAAAAACAAACTTAATCAGAGCACCTGTTTTACAAGCCTAGACATCTAGTTAATTGATGTTTTACTACATTACCTGAGATTTCAGTAGCTGCTTAGTAGATTGAGCTACTGAAGACAGGTACTTCTAAAAGCAAAGCAAAACTTGTAGATTTTATACTTGTTTTCAGAGAGCAGTATAAGGTCTTTCTCAGAAATGCAGAAATTGTTTTTTCTCTTGTAAACCTATACAAAGCTCAAAAAAAAAAATAGACTGAAATGTTTCTTACAAAGATCACCAATGACAAGTAATCATGTCTTAAAAAACTGAATGGTATCTCCTTATATTTTTTCTGCTTCTGAATGATACTACTGACTACCCTCTCCTTAAAGCTGGACTCAGTAACAATACATTAACCTAAAACTTCCTTGGTAAGTGACTCTGGTGCTGTTTTAGGCTCAGTATTTTGGTTCGTCCACACAAGGCCTATTTTCCTCAATGTCACTCTTACCATCTCAGTTCAAGGCTTGATTGTTTATTCCTGGATTACTAGAATGCCTTCTGTTTATTCCTTATATTCTTTCCTTCTCCAGCTCCAGTCCACCCTCTGTTGGGTTTGCAACTCTCTCTGGCCAAATGAATGTTGACAGAAATTCTGGTGTAATAGTTCTTAGGTCTTAGATGTCATGTTTTTCTGCTGGTCCCTTGAAGAGTTTCTGTGCTCCAATATAAAAATAAATGCCCCAAGTAACTAATGCCCTTCAATACTGTATCCCAGAATGAGAGACACAGAACCTAATCCCACAGCTCAATGTGAACTTCCACAGGTGACCTGCAAATTTATAAGTGAGAAATGTATGCTTATTGTTGCAAGCCACTGAAATTAGGATTTTTTTTTTTTTTGAAGACTCACTATTGCAATAAACAACTGCCTCATGCAGTGCCATTCCCATTGTACAACTGAAGACTCACAGAAAGTAAATCACTCAGGCAAGGGAGGCCTAGAGATTCTGACTCAGGTCTCTGACTCAAAACTCTGTGGTCATTTCGCCCTCCAACATGGCAAATATTTCTAAAACGGCTTTCCATGTCTTCCAAACATGATGTTTTCTCGTCCATTGAAATTTCAAGCTGAAATTTGCAATCATATACTTTTTCTCACTGTTGTTTATGAAACACTTATTGATTTATTACTATGTTCTATACACAGTGATGGGAGCTACTTTTACAAAATTTCTTCCTATGTAAACTAAATACCTCTCAGGCTCCTACATAGTTTCTCTGAAGAGAGTCATATCTGAAAAAGCAGTGCCCATGGAAGAAATTACTTTAAAAGCATTCGATGGCTCCTGATTTCACTACAATAAATTCCTTTCAATGGCCTATAAAGCTTTATGAAACCTAGCCCTTGGTCATCTCTTGGATCATATCTTCTACTCTTTCACCCCCTCACTCTGCTCCAGCCACAAGACTGTTCCGTTGTTCTTTGCATACACCAGAGGGCGCCTGTCTTAGGGCATTTGTCAGTTGCTGGAGGTTTGTCAATATTAGCATTTTCGAAGAAAAAATGTTTAATTTTGATAATCATCTCTATAAATTTTTATATTACTTTTTCACTTTTCTTTATCTCATTCTATTTGATTCTATACATTATTACTTGTCTAACTTCTGACATTGGATGCTTAGCTCACCTGCTTTCTTTTTTTTTTTTTTTGCTTCCTTCCTAATTTATGGATGTAAGGCTATAAAGTCTTCCTAAGAACTACTTTTTTGCATGCTACAGTTTGGCTGTCTTTTCATTATTGTTCAGTTCTAAATAGAATTTTCATTGAGCTTTTTTTTTCCTTTGGTCCATTAGATATTTAGAAGTATACTTTTAACATAAGGTACATGATTTTAAAAATATTTTTATATTTGATCCCCTTTACCTTCATCTACCACCACAATGTGATATATAGATGATGTATTAGAGAATTATACACCTGAAATCTATGTAACTTTACTAACAATTGTCACCCCAATAAACTTTAATTATATATATAATTATATATATAATTATATATATATATATTATATATTATTATATATATTATTATATATAATTAATTATATATATATTTGATATTGACTTGTCACTGAATGTCATTGTGTTCAGATAATGTGGCTTGCATTGCACTGAGTCTTGGAAAATTGTTTTGAAATTTGTTTTATGCCTAGAATGTGATCAATTTGTATAAACATATTCCATAAGTGCTTGAAAAGTTCTGGGGTTGCAGTGTTCTTTAGATACTCTATTTGACTCACCTTGTTAATTGCATTGATCAAATCTATATTCTCACTGGTTTTTGTTTGTTTGTTTGTTTGTTTCCTTGATCTACCAATAAGTAAGAGAGGTGTTCCAAAATCATTTTTTTTTAAGTTTCTCCTTTCAATTCCTTCAATTTTACTTGATATGTTTTAAAGCTTTTATTATTAGGTGCATAGAACACTAGGATGGGAATACCATCTGATAAATCGAATCTTTATCAAAACAGAGTGGACCTCTTTATCTCAATTAACACTATTTTGGATTCAGATCTCAGCTTTGCTACATACTAGTTCTACGACTCTGAACAAGTAACTTAACAGCACCCCCCTCTAAGATTGTTGTGAGGATGAAGTACTTTAAACCATGTAAACTATTTAGAACAGCATCTTGTGTCATATTATAACCCCTCCCTACGCTAAATAGGAAGTTATACAATTTGTACACTTTAAACTTTCCTGTTTAACCCTACAAAGTCTTAATTAATGTCAGAGGCTTGTGAAACACTGATCACCACTTCCCAATATATCTCCAGTTTAGTGCAACAGTATAATTCTAGCTTAATTTTTTTAACCCTTCCATTAGACATAACTGTTACTGATTTATGCTATCACTGCTTATTTGAATATGAACTTCCTTTGATTTTTAAGGCATTATTTTTCTCCCTTCTCTCCTCTCTCTCTCTCTCTCTCTCTCTCTCTCTCTCTCTCTCTCTCTCTCTCTCTCTCTGACATCCTTAATATTTTTCTCAATTTTTCAGTGTTTCAACTTTTTAATCTTTATTCGATATAACTAAGTATGAACTTCTTTATGATTTACTTATTTATTGCTTAGCTTTTTTAAAATTTATGCTTTCATTGTGCTTCTTGGAAAATAAAGATCCATTTATTCTATCTGTTCTGGAAAATTCTAAGTCACTTTCTTTTAAAATATTACCCCTCTTCCTTCTCTTTATCCTCGTCTTTTAGGACTCTACTTAAATGCATGTTTTACTTTTTATTCAATTTTCCAACTATATGTATATTTTTATATCTAGGAATTCTGTTTCGTTTTGCTCTTTCTTTTTTCGTTTTGCTTTTGAGTCATATGTTTGTTGTACATCTGTTTCTTGTTCCTTCTTAACACTTTTTTTGGTAAATTCTCTTTTACTTTAGTAATAAAATAGTCAAGTGTCCTCACATCTCCCACTGCAGGGTAGAGCTTCCTCCACTGACCCTAGTTTATGCAATGCTTAGTCTGAAACATTTCTCTGGTTTAGCTACTCAGTAGCTCCCAAAGTTTTTCTTGTGTCTCCCCTGTGTATAGACTTTCAAATGTATTTTCTATGGATTAGCAGATACCCTCAAGGAACTGACAGCTTCACAGCTTGCTTACTGCTCTAGATCTGACTCAGTTTACAAAAAGAGTTTTAACATACATTTATTCAGAATTTTAGGTGCTCTATACGGAAATAGTCTCCCTACATTTTTTGTTCACTTATTTCCAAAAATCAGATACTGTATCCAGTAAGTCTTCTATGACTTTCGGTTTCACACTCCATGTCCTTGGCTCTGTTGCCCTTCATAGTGCTTATAAGAGCAGCACTCCCTTCACCCTCTGGCCCTATGGATCTGCCAGCCTCTGCCTCTGAACACATGGTTCACACCTCTGCCTCTGGGCTCATGACCCTGGCCTCTGCACATGAGGCTCTACCTCAGAGTCATTTTTCTTTTATCTTGAAGGATAACAAATGTTTTCAGCTGAGTATCTCTATCAGCCTGCTTCCTGCCTATAGGAATTCTTTGAGTCTGACAACCTTCTTTATTTCAACCAGACTCTGTTCCTTTTAGTCCAAGCTGGCAATGTTTCTGCTGATACAGCATTCTCAAAAACCTTGTAAGCCTCCCATATATGTCATGAAAATCCACACTGTTAGACAAAAAGGTCTCCACAGATCTTACCTGGATAACCCAATCTCTATTCCTGGCTTCTGTCAGATGGATAATTGGATCTATTAGTCACATATCTCATCCCTTCATTAAAGTTTGTCCAGTCACAATGTTGGTTCTCTCTCTAGGGTACACATTTTTAACAGTGAGTTTCCTAATTTTAGCATCCTTTGCAATCTGGATAGACTTAGAGTCTTCCAAATCATCCAATTATGGTTCTTTTTTGCTTAACAATTTCTTTTTCAATTTATCTCTTTCCACTCTCTTATTTTATGATAAGCAGCAAGAAGAAACCAGGCTCTACCTTCAACTCTTGACTTGGAAAACTTTTCAGAGAAATATCTAGGCTTATTACTTACAAGCACTGCTTTCAACCCAATAGTCGAAGCAAATTTTCTGTCACTATATCACAAGGGCTGCCTTACCTCCAGTTTGCAATAACATGTTCCTCATTTCCTGCTAAGATCTCCTGGAAAGCAATTTAACAGTCATATTTCTACCAACATTCTGTTCACGAGTGTGTGTGTGTGCATGTGTGTGAGATAGGTTTCTCTGCTATGTCCTTCACTTCCTTCTAAGCCCTTACCAGAATATTCTTTAATTACTGTTTACCAATAAGCACTTCAAGTCAATGTAGATTTTTTCTACTACATGTCTCAAATTCTTCCCAAGTTACCCAATTCCAGGGTATTTTTATATTTTTATGTATTGTTACAGTAGCATTCCACTTCCAGTAACATAATCTATATTAGTTTCACAGGGATATCATCACAAGTAACCACAATGTGATGTTTAAAAACAACAGAAATGTATTCTCTCACAGTTCTAGAGCCAGAGTCTAAAATCAGGGTGTTGAAAGGCCACATTCCCTCTGAAAGCTCTAAAGGATAATCTTTCCTTGCTTCTTCTAGCTTCTGGTGACTCTAGATGTTGTTTGGCTTATGGCAGCACAGCTCACTCTATGTCTCCGTGTTTACATGGCCTTCTCTCATTGTCTGCATATTCTCTTTTCTGGTCTCTCATAAAGGCACTTGTCATCGGATTTCAGGCCCACTTTAATCAAGAATGATCTCATCTTGAGAGCCTTATCATAATTATATCTTCAGATGGCCTTCTTTCAACCCTCACATTCTGAGGTTCTAGGGAAAGATATTTTGGGGGGACACCACTACACATATTTTCAAGTAATGCACTTCCAAAATATATTTCAGGTAGATAGAAGTTTACTGTTATTGAAAGTATCAAAGTCAAATCTATCTGTAACATTTACTTCTTTTTCCTTTAACATTAAAACAGAAAGATCAAGGATTAAAATTTAATAACAACCAATAAATGAAAATTCAGCTCTGAAAATTGAAGCTAAATAAAATAAAATATGAGGGGTTTTTATGAGTTTTGTTTTCTTTCTAATGTCACAATAACATTTTTAATTACATTCCTAGGGGCACAGGTAGAAAAATATCATAACATATGACAAGACACAATAAACACAAATGATTAAGGTCTAACAGTGTGAATGCTTGAGGACAGTGGAAACAACAAACCTCATGTCACCTATTCACACTGAGATACAACGTTCTTGAAAATAACGCTTTTATTTATTTATTTATTTATTTATTTATTTATTTATTTATTTATTTTATAACAAGTTGCTACTACTTCAAGTCACTCAAAAAAGTTTTGCCAGGATAAAAAGAATGTTATGATTGTCTTTTCCTTGAAATAATGAGAAGATAAGTGGAACTCCCTTTTACTCCAACTTCAGTGCCTATTATGTGAGTATAAAATGGCTATTAATATGGCCTTCAATATTATGAAATCTTGAAGTTTACCTGGCATGTGTCTGTTAAATTCTTGCATTGTTGATAAATAAAGAATCCCTAATGGAAATGAACTATGTCGTGGTTGATTCTAAAAGAGCATAAAAGTTAAGAGAGCAGAAAAACTTGGTCATGAATTGATTATGTTCATCCTCATTAGTAACTCTAAAACACAGCAAGTGAACCACATGGAAAATAAACCATGACAGATGTTTATTAATGGTGATAACTGTCAGTAATAATGAGCTAAAGGCACATGTCTAATTTTGACCACAACAAAGCAGAGAATGCTATAGTCGGAGCCAGTCCTAGGGAAATTAGGAGTTTGTCTTTCATACTCAGTATTAGGTGATGGCCTCCTTTTCCCACCTCATGTTCATTTTACAGAACCTGTCTCCTGTAACCCAGTCTTCATGTTACTCCCCAACAATCCGTGGTCCTGGTATAATATATAAATATTCTTCATATTTGATTCCTACCATTATTCTCTCCTTCTATTATAGATTTCTCTTATTTCTCCATGAATAAGAGAAACCTTACATCAACTCTCAGTGCCACTGATGAATTTACCTTATAAATAAGTAAATCCTTGCTAATTTCATAATTTTATAATCAAAAGAATTGTTGTTTTCTATCCTGGAGAGGAACAGGAGGGAAGAATTACCATGGAGCACAAGAAAACTTTTGGGGGATGATGCATATATTCATTATCTTTGTTGTGGTGATTGTTTTACTGATGTAGGCATACATCCCAAATTACCAAAGTGCATACATTAAGTATGCACAATTTACCTTATGTCAAATATACCCCAATAAAATGAAAAAATAAATTTATATATGAATTAATGTTATCAAAACACAGTAAATATTTAAAATTTGATTTTTTTAATCACACTAGCCACACTTCAAGTGTTCAAATGTATAACTCAGATTTTCTATGTTGTACAAGTAGATAAAGAACTGCTTGTACAAGAGAGAACATTATCGGAATTACAGAAAGTTTCATTGGACCACACTGGGTTTAAACAGGATATGACCCCACCAACCCCCAGATAAGGTATCAGCTTAGCAGGGGACTGTCATCCAGAAATGATGTGATGTCATTTATGAACATAGCATAATGAAGTGAGTGACCATGGGGGATTGTCAGAAGCTTGAACTAGAAGTCTGAAGAGAGATAGGAAAAGAGAAGATGACATTATAAAAAGAACTCAAACTATAGTTAGTCTCACTTTCCTTACCTTAAAGCTCCCAGATATGATTATATTAAGCTTTAGTGAATACTGAAAAAGGTGTTTTCCAAAGGTACTATACTGTTTTAGCAATTTACATTGTTACAAATGATTCTATTTGTGATTCTAATTGATCTACAAGACCAGTGATACTTATCTTTTTTGTTATTTTAGCTTTTTTTGGTAGATGTATAGTAGTAAAATTGGGATTTAATTTTTTATTTCCCTGATAAAAATCATGTTGAGTTTATTTTCCTTTGTGTTTGACCATTTGGATATGCTCTTTTGTGAAGTTTCAAGTATTTCACCCATTTCTTAAAATGGACATTCTGTCATTTTTGTTATTGATTTAGATTTTTAAAATAAGTTTGTAACATCAGTCTTTTGTTAATTACATGCACTGCTAATATTTTCTCCCACTCTCTTGATGGAGACATTTGAAGAACAGAATTTTAAACTTTAATGCACTCTAATATATTTTTTCTTTATGGTAGTACTTTTCATGTTGTATTTTAAAATCTCTTTCTATTTAAAGTACACTGGAGGCTTTATTGTTTCCAGTTAAAACTTTTACATTTAGATCCATCTGGCAATTTTTGTGAATTGTGTAAAAAATTTATTTATTTTTCATATACATATCAAATTTACCCAGAAACATTTATTGAGAAGATCATAAAATAAGTTACCATATGAAGAAGAAAACAATAATTTTTTTTCCCCACATATGAAGTACAAGATATTATTATGTCATTCTGGGGTATATCTTCAATTGTATATCTGATTTGTATACAGAATTGTATATTCTGGGGTACATCTTCAATCCACAAGCTAGAGTTGTGGAATAGGAAAAGAGGCAAGGCCATGGTTATTGGAATGAGTGTTGAATTCATAAAAGCCCAATAGAATACAGATATAATGCAGAGCAGGAAGAGAATGGAAACAAATAGAAATTTTTGGAACTCTATTCATTAGGGGTGAGAGGAAGAAGCAAAGGAGAAAAAGAACATAAGCTCATATAAGAATAAATTAAACCATTTATCTCAGAATTTCTGAAGTAATTTTAAAGAGAAGAACAGCCCTTATCTTCCAGTCATATTTCAGTAGAGTGAAGTGCTTGTGAGACAGGTTTCAGACATTACTGAGGAAGTGAGTAGAATTGGAGTTGAAAGTACAGATCTCTTTATTTTAATAACTTTGGCTGGAGTTTGAGAAAATATCAAGTCAAATCAAAGTATTTTGTTTAGCTAAGGTAGGACTGAGTGTATTTGTAATCATAAAAGAAATACTGTTTCAACAAATGATGTTGGGACACTAGGACATCCATATGAATACACACACACACACACACACACACACACACACCTTATGCTCTTCAAAAACAACCCAAAATAGATCATAGGCCTAAATGTTGCATGCAAAATTATAAAATTCTTAGAAAATAATGTAGGAGAAAATCTAAATGACCTTGAATTTAGTGATGATTTTTTAGATACAAAAGCACAATTCAAATAATAATAATAATAATAACAATAATAATAATAATAGATGAACGGGCCTTCTTTAAAATGAAAAACTTGTGCTCTATAAAAGACAGTCAATATAATGAGATAACAAGCCAATGACTGGAAGAAAATATTTGCAAAAGACATATCTGATGAAGGACCATTATCCAAAAAAATACAAAGAACTCTTAAAACTCAATGTAAGAAAATGAACAACCTGATTTAAAAAATAGGTGAAAGATCTGAAAAGACACCTCATCAAGATATATACAGAGGCAAAAAGTAAATGAAAAGATACCTTAATATGTCATTAGGGAATTGCCAATTAAAACAATGAGATACCACTACACGTCTATTAGAGTGGCCAAAATCTGGAACCCTGACACCACCAAATGCTGTTGAGGATGTGGAGCAACAGGAACTCTCATTCATTGCTGGTAGGAATACAACATGGCCACTTTGGAAGACATTCTAGCAATTTCCTACAAAACTAAACATCCTCCTACCTACAACTCAGCAATTGTGCTTCTTGGTATTTATCCAGAATTGAAAACCTACATCCACAAAAAAGTCCTGCACATGGATGGTGATAGCAGCTTTATTCAACTGCCAAAACCTGGAAACAACTAAGCTGTCTTTCAATAGGTGTATGGATAAATATTCTGTGATACTTTCAGATAATGGAATATTACTCAGCACTGAGCTATCAAGCTATGAAAAGACATGGAGGAACCCTAAATGTATGTTACTAAGTGAAAGAAGACAATCTGAAAAGGCGACATACCTAATGATTTCAACTATGTGACATTCTGGAAAAGATGAAACTATGGAAACAGTAAAAAGATCAGTGTTTAACAGGGGTTGGGGACAAAGAGGGGTGAAATGACGGAGCAGAGGAATTTTAGGGCAGTTAAATTACTCTATAAGATAGTATAACATTTGTCCAAACTCATAGAATGTATAATAACGAGAGTGAAACCTTATGTAAACTATAGACTTTAGGTGATGTGTCAATGTAGGTTCATGGTTTGCAAAAATGTGCTATTCTGCTGTGTAAGTTAATAGTGGTAAGGTGTGAGGATAGGGATGCTTAGGAATTTTCTGTACTTTCTGCTCAATTTTGCTGTGAATGTAATACTGTTCAAAAAATAAAGTCTGTTAAAAAATAGGAAAAGAAGACAGAAAATACAGTAGAAAAATAATTTAAGGAAGTAAGAGAGTAACTGATGAAACAAGAGATAAAGTGTATGTGTGAAAACAACTAGAATCAGATTTGATACATAGTAGGTATTCAGCTACTTTTTGAAAAAGTAGCTTACAAAATATAGATATAATATACATCCTCTTAAATTTAGGCAGAAACATCTGAAAAGTTTTATAACAATGCTTGTCTTAGATAATTATTTTGTATACATATATGAGGTATGATCAAAAGATACAGTGAATGTTTAAATAAAAATAAATTTATAACAGTAAAAGACACATTGCCATTATCCCCCTCAAAATATTCCCCTTTGCTTCAAACACACTTATCCCATCATTCTTGCCACTTTCTGAAGTAGTTCTGGAGGTCCTTTTTCTTGAGTGTCTTTATTTTTATCCTCCATCACAACAACGCTCTGTTTCACACATTGTTTCTGGTACAGCAATTTCTGTCAAATAAAAACATTATGATGTGTCCTTACCCACCTTATTCACCAGATCTGGCACCATAAAACTTCCGACTCTTCCCCAAAGTCAAAATGACCTTGAAACGTAAACGTTTTAAATCAGTTCAGGATATTGAGGCAGCCATGACAGCTCAACTAAAGACACTCACCAAAGGGGACTCCCAGAATTGCTTCAGAGAATGGCAAGAACAATGGGATAAGTGTGTCCAAAGTGAGGGGGATTAACGGTAATGTGTCTTTTACACTATTATTATTATTTTTAATTTAAACATTCACTGTACTTTTAATCACACCTCATATGTCTTGTCATAGGACAGCCAAATATTACCATATCACTTATATGTCCAATATATAGCATATATTTTAAAATACTAGCAATTTTTAGACATTCATTTCAAGCAAGTAACTCCTCACCCCCACACTCCACCCCCAGCCCTCTACTATACCTTAGTGTGTGAGGCTAAAGAAAGCTAATCAAACCAAAGCCTGTATCGTAGGCAGGGCAATTGTATTTCACTGCCACAAAATCTTTTTACAACAGAATACACATAAAAGTCACCTGATTTTCTAAATGTATCAAGTAGACTGAAAAATTACCTTATAAAAAAGAAACCCAAATTCCAAGATTGAATATATAATAGAAAGACATAGGAAGCTGGCAGACTAATGTCATAAAAGATAGCAAAATACTGAAATAATCCTTTGTGGGGAAGGTTTTAGCAATTCTTATCATAGCATTTAGCCATTTAGGATTAAAATTCAGAACTTTTATAGTGGGTATGTAATAGGCACTGGGATCAAAAGTATCAATTTTAAAAGCACTGAGTTAATCAAATCCTCCCAGGATCATCCCCCAGTTACTAAGAAACCATTCAACTGGGATTCAGTATTCACTATACTATAATTTTAACTATGTTCAAAATGTGGGTAACTGTGGGTAAAATAATAATAGCTTAGATTTGCACAAAATTTATAATATGAAATTTGCTTTCACATATGATTTCTTACATGCCTATGATCTTAACAACAACAAAAAAATTGCCTTTTGTCCAGTCTATTTTTCTGTTTTCTGCTTTTACTTCCCGCAAACCCTGCCCGTCTCTGTCTCTGTCTCTCTGTCTCTCTCTTTCTCTCTCTCTCTCTTTCTCTCACTACATACACACACTTATGTAGACAAATATATGAGGTTTGATAATTACATACGTCTGCAAACTCATCCTAGAAAAACCACTACGTTACTGAATATCACTACTGTCACCTTCTAAGTACTCCCCTTGGGAAGCTATGCATCAATGCCATCGCCTAGTCCACCCTTCAAAGCCATTTTGGAACTTTTTTCTGGAATGGCCATCAGAGCTCTCATCGTATTACCCTTGATGTCCTGAATATCATCAAAATGTCTTCCTTTCAATATTTCCTTTATCTTCGGGTAAAGAAAAAAGTCATTGGGGCCAGATCAGGTGAGCAGGAAGGGTGTTCCAATACAGTGATTTGTTTACTGGCTAAAAACTCCCTCAACAGACAGTGCCCTGTGAGCTGGTGCATTGTTGTGATGCAAGAGCTCCTTCAGTACCATTTTTGCACACACCTTTCTCATGCCAAGATTTTCAGTTAATATTTCCCTAACTGTTTCTCTATTGATGTTTACTTGGTCTGCTATGCTTTTTACAGTCAGCCGACGATTTTGATGCAAAAATTTTGACAAACGTTTGCCATGTTTTCATCAGTTTTGCTCATTACTGGCCGCCCTGATCTCTCTTCATCAGTGACGCGTTCTTTCCCCTCAGAAAAACGTTTAATCCATTTGTACACTGCCATTTTCTGCATGGCATTATCCCCGTAAACTTGGATTAACATGTCCTTGATTTCACTTCCACTCTTGCCAAGTTCAACAAGAAATTTAATGTTTGTTCATTGCTCTAATTTAAGCTCAGACATTCTCGCCATGGCATACAAAAACACATAACAATAATGAACACCACTCAGCAAGACACTTCCACACGTTGACATGAACACAGCTGTGAGACACTGATACACCAAGGTTATGAAACCTTACCGAGCTGTTTGCACAGTGCTGCCAATGTGAGGGCACGATGGCAAATTCGCGAACATAATTGCCATACCTTGTGTGAGTATGTGTGTGTGTGCGTGTGTATTGAAATGAAATCACAAGTAAATTACTTTTCTTTCATTTTAAAATAATCAAAATGAATTGTGACATAGGGTTTCTGAGAGGAAACGTGTTAGATTTCCTGACTTACTGAGTTTTCTATAATCCTACTCACTAATAAATACCTGAACATTGGGAACCAGAACATTGTCACCAAATACTGTCTCACAGATCCAATCCTGCATGGGTTCCAATACCAGACTAGACTATTTCCTGCTGGTGCCTTCTTTCAGCCCATAGCCATTGCCAACAACTTCAAAAAAATACCATAATTGCATGTTCTGGACTAAATTGCCCAACACTTCGACAATCCAAAAAGGATCTCTTTTTCTAGAATGTGGCAAATGCCCACAAGACTCAGTACCTCCGTTTATGAACATTTTAGAATTATAGGATTTTTTTAAAAATCTGAGATGTAGCAAAAACATGTTTTTGGCATTAATGCATGTCAAACTCAAATAATTTTTGAGTTTTTAAAATGTATTTCCCTAATGCTGAAATTTTCAATTAATCAAAGTAAAATTTGTACATGAAAGGAAAAAGTAATGGAATCAAAGAAAGCATGGAAAAATTCAAGTCAATTCTCAATTTTTTTCTTTAGATCATTAATATAAGAACAGCCCTTGTTTACTAAGTACTCACTGCATTTCAGCACTGGGTTAAACACTTTATATGTAATATTTTACTTAACATTCAGACAGTATCCCATTGAAGAAGTTATTATTCTCATTTTGCTTGTAAGAAATTTGAGGTTTAATAAGGTTAAGTTGGTGCCCAAGGTTGCACAGCAAATAAGTGACAGAGCTGGGAAGCAAATTCAATCTATCTCCAAAAGCATCATTTTGACTCTTAACCACTAGACTGCGCTGTCTCTTGAGAAGACATCTAACCCAAGAACATCAAGCATTAAAGTACAAATACAGATGCAAAACAGATCAACATCCCTGAGGACACACAAGACTATAAATTACTGCAATTAAATTGATCTTCACCAATGAACAACTTATATTGTTTTCTAACATATGCAGACTAATCATTAATCAGCATTCAAAGTAAGTTGTATATAATTTATAAAATGACATCACACAATACTTATGTTCTTTTTATATGACTTATGCACTATTCACTACCCATCATGTGATTTCTTCTATATAGACTTTTCTATTAAATTTTCTCAAATGTTATTTAATTTATTCACCTAAAAGTTTAATATCACTTCAAAGCCTATCACACTTTGCACGTAACTTAGAAATTTCTACTGAGCATCACCACACACTTTTCTGCTTCAAAATTTAGCCGTCCTGTTTCCTACATTTTTGCTGTATTATATCTCATTTTTAAGTACTTCTATGTGGGTTTGTGTGTTTTATTTAGAGATCCTATTTTTAATACAAACAACTCAGTAATGAGCACTTTTTAAAACTCTGTTCCATGCTGAAGATATGTAAAAATTATTTATTTTACTGCAACCCTATTAGATATAAAATAAATATTAGTATTGCATCTAACTGGATTTCTGTTTGGCTGTAATTAACAGACTTCTGAGTAAGGGACATAAGTAAATGAGTATTTCTTTATCTCCAGGAGCAAGAAGTCTAGGGGTTCAGGCAATTGCCATTGAGAAAACAAGCTTTTCTATCTTCCTACTCTGGTGCAAGCCCTAGCCCCGCATTCTGCATCTCAGAGTACTGCATTTGTTCTAGGCAAGAAGGAATAAGCTGAAGAAACAGTACCAAGTGCTTCCATATCATTGACCAAAATTAAGTAATGGAGCCATGGCCACACCCAGCTGCAATAGAGACTGAAATATGTAGTTTAGATTTTGTTTTACTTAGCTCACCAACCTGTAAATAGAGAAACTCTAGGAAGAAGGGAGAAGAAATGAGTGTTGTATAAACAAATCTACATAATTTGCTTGTTTTTAATAACACTACAGCTGCAAATATCCCTGCTGGATAAGAAGTCCTGCCTGTTCAAGTTTTTCAGACAGTAGCTGCTGTGTCAGAATGCTACTTTCTCTCAAATTATCTTCATAAAAGGATATAAAATATAAACACTAGTGACAAATAAGTTATTTTTGGTGCCATTCTGTACTCTGATTAGTTATTGTATTGCAAAAAAAAAAAATAAAAGAATGTAATGTGTCTCATCACTCTCCTGATTTCACACCTTAACTATACAAATATATGTATCATTATATGACTTATATTGTGTGCTTTTTTGATATATCTTAAAATCATTCTTATCCTTATGTTTTTCAAAGATCTAGTCTAGGCTGCACATATTTTCCAAAGAGATAGTTTTTTAAAAATATTTAAATTGTCATTACTATTAACAGAACTAAAATTATACTGTCCATGTTTATGTTGTATCCTTGAAACATTATAAACTTATATCCTTGAAACCTTACACAGTGACTGGAATGTAATGAGTTATGAACGTATCTTACTTCATGAATTGAAGTAGAGCATTCAGTTTCTTCCATAGCTCTTCCTCAGCTCATTCTTCTTCTCAAATGTTCATACTAGTTTGATTATGAGTCATGAACAGAAGAAGAGATCTAAGGACTGAGTCTTAGAAAACTCTAATTTTGGAAGGCTGGAAAATAAGGAAACATAAAAGAAGAATGAAGAAATG
Source organism: Rhinolophus hipposideros (assembly GCF_964194185.1). Lineage (NCBI taxonomy): Eukaryota > Metazoa > Chordata > Mammalia > Chiroptera > Rhinolophidae > Rhinolophus > Rhinolophus hipposideros. Next base: position 78,555,503 of record NC_138052.1, on the reverse strand, counting down.
AGCAGAAGAAGACCACGGATATCAGCTGTCTGGAAGCCAAGTGAAGAAAGTGTGCCAAAAGGAAGAGGGATCAAACTACATCAGATGCAACTGACAGATTAAGTTAGATGATGACAGAAAACTGACCGTAGGATTTAGCATCACAGACATTGTTGATGATTTTGATAAGATCATTTTTAGTAAAGTAGTTGGGATGAAAGTCTGTGTGCAACAGAGAATGACAGGAAGAGGATTAGAGAGTGTAAATATTAAACCTCGTTGAATTTTGCTGTATCAAGGAGCAGAAAACTGGGATGGTGTCTGACAGAAAATGTGGGCTCAGGTAGGGTGACCAACCATCCCTGTTTACTTGGGACAGACGACCTACCTTGAACACATAACTTTCAATGTGGTTGATAGTTGGTAGCTCTAAGAAACATATTGTTTAATTTTTTTTTATGAGATTGGTTATATTACAGTTTGTTTGCACTTTGATAAGAAAGAGTCAGTAGAGAGGGGGAAATTGTTGTTGCTGGAGTGATAACACTAAGAAGGGGAAAGTAGATGAAATTTGGTACACAATGAACATTAGGAACCGTTAAAACAGGAAAGAAGACTACAAAAGTGTGACTGCAGATGCAGATATGTTGGTGCAAATGTAAAAAAAAAAAAAAAACCCTCCTGATGGCTTTTACATTCACAGTGGCATGGAAAGCATAACATCAGAGGAAAGTAAGGAAAAGCTAAGGCTGTTGAATGCTGAGGAGAGAGGAGAAAAATGAAATAGTGGTTTAGGAGAATTAAAGAGTAAATGGAAAAGGCAAATTACTATGACTGTAGCTCATCATTAAGAGCCTCATGACTGAGGTCATGATTTTAAAGTGAGTTACTTCATTTTGTTCATTTGTTTATTGTTTATCTCTTCCACTCAAATGTAGCTATCGTTAGGAAAGAGAATTTCATGAGTGTGTTTGTCTTCTAATTATAACCTTGTTGCCTACAAGAGTATGTGGCAAAGTAGAAACTCAATAAATATGTGATATATTTTCTGACTAATATAATTTTTAATTTTATAATTTTAACTTAAAAATAATCCATCCTCCAGTCTGTACAAAATTCTCACAGGTGTATTCATTAAAAAGTATGACATTTAAAGAAGAGTTTGATAAAAATAAAATCCTTACATACTACGTCCTCTCACATTTGTGTCCTGGGTTGATACTGGGGAAATCCTTTGTTTTTGTTGTTTTAAGTCCAATTACCCTGGAAAGAAATTTTGTAATGTTTCTCCAAGTGACTAATTTCATGAGAGGTCATTTTAGTACCTTTATCAACTCCTAAATGATTATTTAATTGACATGTTGACACATGTAATGATTTTGAGTGGAAGAGGGGCATCTATTTAAATGGAGCAATGGCATAGTAGTTCTCAACCTTTGCTCCAATTAGAATTGCCTACGATTCCTTAAGGAGATATGAATCCAAGGCCTCGCTTCATACCAGTTAAATCAGGCTTTCTAGGGCCGAGATCCAGATATCAGTATTTTAAAAGCATTCTATAATGTGTAGCCAGAGCTAAAAAAATTCATAATTATTGTTGGGATGTACCCTGATTCAAATGGAAATAACATATTCTATATTCAACAACCGTAGGAAATATCATTTCAAATGTAAAATTAGTTGACTCCTTCCATAAACCCTAGCTTAATCATCTGCCCTAAGAAATGAGAAAACTTAAATGAACTAATCCCTTAAAATTTACCCCTTTTTTCTGGTAAATAAAGAGCAGGGCTTGTGACCAGGTGGCCGTCCAGCAACAATGTTATTTATCCTGAAGAGTTACCATAGATGAAGTTCACCTTTTCCCTAGTCTAAAAAAATCCCTGTAAGCATTTTGGAGCCCAAACTGCCAAGAAACGTGTCTCAGATTTCTCTACTTCTTTGTACTGGCATCCTAACAGTAAGAATGAGTGGTGTTTTGTGATGTTATGTATTGTGTTAAAACCTGCCACCCTGTCTTTGAGGGTCTGAGCCTTAGATCTGGGGTGCTGACAACCAAAATATGCCTGGTTAAATTTCTATTTGATGTAAATGATTACCTTACAATACCTTACAATTCTGTTTCATAGGAGACAGAATGGTTGGGTTTGATGTAGATGGAAAATTAAACCTTCATCCTCATGGGAGAGCTTCAAAACAATGTATTTTGGTTACTAGTTTTTTGAAGAATCAATTCTCCCTGGTAAAGCTGGAAAATCCTAACAGATGCCTTCCACTTCTTTAGTGTTATATATTCACCCAACTCCTTGTAAAAATGAACAAATAAATAAGAACTTGATCATGAATGAAACTGTGGGTATAGGACAATCTGATAGAATGTATTTTGTTTACAACGTCTTTACACATTGGCACCCATGATGAAAATCATCTCACATTAACAGCTAACATTATACTAAAATGTAGAGTGGTAACAACCCATCTGCTTTTAAGTTTGTGGCACAAAATTTTAATTGAACATAGTACGATTTGCATTGAACCCCCGTTTTCTCAGTCCAGAATACCGGAAAACCAGTATCTACTATTTGACTGAAGTTATCACATGAGATTTAACCTCTTTGTTATCTTAATATTAGAGAGACTTACACAAATAACCTGATATAGGAAAAACATGTCCAATATTGTCACAAGTAATTAATATTCTCCTGACATCCTAGCTGATTCAGTACAAGAATAAGAAAAAGAGGAAAGAAAATTTAAACAAAATATTTCTGGACTAACATAAGGTTGTCTAAAAATAGAGGAGAATCAAATGTAAAACTATAGAATATACAAGTTTTTAATAGTGATCAGATATGTTCCTATCTATAACATATATTTTTTCAATCTAACAGCTTTCCTAAAACTAAAAAGAACTAGTAAAAAATACAACCAAAAAATTATATTCCACAGAAATAATATAAATATAAATATACTAGCATTAAATTTAATAGTAGGTATAGAGATACTATGTAAACAATAGAAATCTTTCAATAAAGATAATACTTGAGTAAGAACAGAGAACTAGCATAGTTTGCATGGGAATAAATAACATTATAAATAGACCCCTAAAATGTATTTCTAGATTTAATTCAATTCCACACAAAATCCTAATAATATTATTGAGATAATATAAAAGTATTTTCAAATATTACCTGGTAAAATCCACAAAACCAGGCAATAAATTTTTTTTCAAAACTAAGGGAGATGTGTCTTACTAAGTAAAATAAATTATTATAAATCATTGACTATTAAACTGAGATATAGCGATAGACATCAGAGCATTAGAACAGAATAAAGCATGAATACAGAACCAAATATATACAGTATATTTGCAATAGTCAAAGTGATCCCTTAACACCTTAACCAGAACATATCACTACTCTGCTGAGAACCTTCTAAGGCCTTCTAAAACCATTGAGTAAATACGAAAATCTTCATAATGTCCTCATTGTGCTACATGACGTGGTCTCTTCCCTACCATACTGCCCTTCACTCATTATTCCAGCTGAGCATGCTTCTGCCTCAGGCCTTCGCACTTACTGTTGCTCTACCGAAAATGTTCTTCTCCCAGAAACCCCATGGCTACTTTCCTTGTTTATTCTTTGCTCGAAAATCCCCACAACAGCATATGCAGAGGCTGCCAAAAAAATGTATACACATTTTAAGAAAGGAAAAACTGTATTACAATTGTAATACTCAATACATACCGATCATAAAAGATCAATACAAGTCACATGTGTACATTTTTGGCACCTCGGTATTTCTCTACTAATCTTTTATAAGCTAGAACCACATATCTATCTCCCCTATTCTGTTTTATTTTTCATTGGCACTTACCACTGTTGGAAACATACGAATACATAAATTGTTTGTCTCTGCTCACTAGAATGTACACTCCATGAGGCAGGAATTTTCATTTTTTTCTTTCTTTCTTTTTTTCTTTTTTTTTTTTCTGACTGCTCTGTGCCAGCATGTAGAATAGTACCTGGAGGATATGAGTCACTTAATTCTTATCTGTGGAATAAGTGAATGAATGAATAAGTGAATGACCTGTGAAAGCTGACTGATAGCTAAAAGCAATTACTTCTCTGTTTATAGCTTAATGCAATAGTAAATTTTGCATCAGTAAATGAGAATTGAGAATTGTAAATGAGAATTGTAAATAAATAAGAAACAAAGATATTAAAGGAAAGTAATCAATATTCATACAATATTGGATGTGATGAAGTCTTTTAAAGAAGAGATCCAAAGAAGAAACTTTATAGAAAAAAATTCATAACATTGGTCATTTAAAATTTTAACCTGATCCTTAAAACATCATAAGAAAAATATAAAGACAAATCAAATAATAAACCTATAAAATTTTGTGTTAACTGTTGGACTAATATTTTAATTGTATAAAACCTTAAGATTTATAAAAAATAAGTACTAAAATAGAAATCAGGCATACAGGGCATTAAAAGACAATTTATAAGAGGAGTGAAATGTCCATAAATATATTACAGTTTCTCTTCAGAGATAATGAAAAACATTGTTAACTAAAAGAGACAAATGCCATTTCTAGGTACTAGACAATTCAAAAAAAATCAGAAAACACATAATTAAGAAGCCAGGAAACAAATACTCACCTGGTGGGAGTGCAAAGTGACCCAACACTCCTATAATAGACGTCAATTTCTCCAAAAGTATTTAAATATCTCCATAGCTTTAGTCCAGTAACACGACCTGTGATTTAATTTTCCTTTCCTTTTTAAATAAAATGGAAGGGAAAATTGCAGGAGACAAAAGACAGAGACCAGTCAAATTTTCACTCTCTTGAATACATATGAAATATTCTGTCAGACATGGAATTCTTAGCTAACCCCAACACTCTTCAACACTGAAACTGTAGGAATTTGTCTTTAGTCCACAGACAAGATCCTTCAAGGATAACTGAGCCAAGGGTCATGCATTATTACTTTCCCTGCTGAAGAAACTGTGTCATGTGACATCATCATAACTTTCCTTTAAGTTATTGGGACACAAAGCGACTTGCTTTAAACCAATTTACTTATAAAGAAATATGAAAAAAATAAGCAAAGAAGACTTCTAATCAAAAGACCATCAAGTAGATGTTGCAAATTCTTATCATCTCTCTTATGCTTCTCTATTGAAATGTGTAAAGAAACTTAACACTCAACGCTGAAGAAGAATATAATGATTAAAGATTATTAATTAAATCTACTTCTCATAAAAAGAAAGACAAAGATTGCATAGTGTTTTCAGGGAACATATTACAAATTACTTGGAAATATAGATTGGCCTTGACTATGTAATGTTTTGTGATGTGATAGCCATAATTTATTTTCCCATTCCTTTATTCTAATTTTTTTGTAGTTTTGCAGTAATAATAGTAACTAGAATTTGTGTTTACTATGTCCTAGGCAATGTAACAAGCATTTGTACTTTAATATTTACATATATTAACTCACTGAGTCTCTACGACAGTCTTATACTGTAAAATCTACTGTTTACCCTAACTTTGTAAATGAAAACACTAAAGCACACAGGAATTGCTCAAGATCACATGGTAATTGTAAGGCATGGAGCCAGGGCTCGTATATACTAGTGATTTCAGAAAAAATTAAAAGTTTAATAATATAACCTTCAAAGAGCTCCAGTTTTATTAAGTAGTTCTTTGAAATGTTTATGCAAGCTTAGGCCCATATTAGGTTGGTGCAAATGTAATTGTGGTTTAAAAGGTTAAAAACAAATGCAAAAACCACAATTACGTTTGCACAAACCTTTATATTATTTGCTCCAAAATATTGGATAAAGATATAAGAAAATATTAAAATTTATTCTATAAAGCCACTATATTTATATTTCCAAAGTCTAACAAAAGGAACAGAAGGGAAAACTATGGTTTAATATTCCTTATTATAAACAGATAGGCAAAATTTCTAAACATATAGATGGAATTCAACCCCTAATCAAGAAACATTTATCTGCAAATTTACAAGGATGACTTAGGTTGCTCTTAAAATAAACTAGAGGTTCATATGCAGATTGCATAATTTATTTGGACAGGGTAACACATGCAAGATAACCCTCCCATAGTATATACCATGCCCAGATTTGTCAGATCTACACTTCTGTTTACAATTCTTTCGTTAGGGTAAGAGAAGCCAAAATACCCCATTTGGTTCTGCTCTCCTTACCATGTTTACTGTAATAGATTTACAGAAAGAGAAAAAACAGTGCCTAATTGATCTGAGACAGGAATTGAGATGTGGCATCAAACTCTAGTCTAGTAAGCATAGGGCATCAAACCCTACCCAAGGAAATGATGGGTGTCATTTTGTTGTTGGGTCTATTTTCCTCATCTTTTATTTATCATAGCAACAAAACTGATATTAGTGACTTATATAACTTTCACTAGTTCCTTTAGGTGTTTTCTTAGCATCAGACCCTCTCTGAAAAAGAACCTGAAACTAGGTGTCTGTGAAGATAGTTTATTTGGAGAATGACTTCAGGCACCAGTAGTGGGAGACTGGTAAGAGTAAAACAGAGAAGAAGGGAAAACCATTCTTTGATTAGTTTCCACTGGGGACAACTAAGGCACCATCTCACGACCAGGACACTTTAAGGAATGGTATAAAATGTGCTTCAGACTAGTTCACCTAAAGAACAAAAGAAATAAATGTTTATCCACTAATTCTAGTACCCCATTGGTCAATGTTTACAGGAAATTAACACCTTTCACTTCCAGGCTGCACATGGTGAGTGCTAGGTACAGTCCCTTAGGTGTGCACTGCAAAAGCTGTAAGGAAGAAAGATAGAGATGGAAGATTCCCCAGATACACATCTGCACAAAGATGACTACCTTATTCACGGCTGGAATAAAAGTTGTGTCAACATTGTGTGCCCATACTTGAAAGTGTGATCCCATTTGTAGAATAATACTTTTTACTTCTCCAATTTGTATACTTTCACACACAACATAATTATTTCAGTAAATATTTATTTAATCTATTATATAAAGACATTTTAATATGTGCTGGAATACAAATGTGAACAAGATAGAGTTTCTGTCATTGAGTGGCTTACAGTATAATGCAGAACATAGACAAGTAAAAAATGAAATTAAAATACAGTGCAATGTTTGCTACTATAATTGTTAGATTCTAGATGCTCTAGGAGAACCTAAGATGGGTAACTAATCCAGACTTGTGGGAGTTGGGAAAGGTTCTCCAGTTCACATTAAGTCTATATTAACTTCTTATATCATGTGTTATTTTGTTTGTATTTCTGAATCTTAGAAAATAGATAAAATGCAACTCATTTTATTCTATTTTTGAACCGCAGAAAACTCTGGTAGAATCAGCTTCACGTAGCACATATCTTCCTTAATGTGTAGAAAATTATAGATTTTACAATTTGAACATGAAATACCTTTTTAAATGTAACTATCCCTCATTTTCTGATTCTGTATGTTTCAGATGAAAGAAAATGTTCTCATTCCTTTCACATTCTAGTAATATTATCTGATTAATCTCATTTTCAAAATCTACTGATAAAAACTACCCATGATATTGATCCATAATTTTTAATGTATTCTTTATGCTACAAAAATCTTTAATATAAAGGACCACAACCAGATTCAAAGTCAAACATGAAATTACCAAAAGAGTACCAAAATAATATATTAATTATCAAAATTATCATCTGTAATTACACATTATGCTTTCTAAACACCTCAACATAATGAAAATGAACATCAAAATTATTAAACATTGAAGCAATGTATATGTATTTAAGCTGTAAATATATATTATATATATTAAGCTGTAAATATATAATATATACAATGTATAATATATGTAATATATAATATATATACATATTTATATACACATCTCAGTGGCTGAAAACATTTTGTTCTTGCTTGCAAATACCTGTTTTATGTTAGAATATACTTAGATTACTTAAATCCTTACTATTACTGTTAATACACAAGAAAAATTACAAATTGTATATCTCCTTCAGAAAAAACACCTATTATATAGAGAAAAGATTAGACAGCATCCCCTTTGAAATATGTTGTTTTTTTCTAACACAGGTCTTTGTTTTGTAAATTGGCACTTGAAAATACATTCTACAAATTAAAATTATGGTATAATTTGAAATTTCAAAATAGCTTTATTCTATCTACGGTTGCATCCAGAAGAAAATTGTTTTCAAAATTGCTGTAAACGAGAACATTTTGTTGACAATGAGGTAAATTTAGCATTTTACTTGGCAGAACTTTGGTAGCCCAAAGAGACAGCAAATTAAATAATTTACAGAAATGCTGAGGAATTAACAGATATCATGGTAAAAAAATAGATAGTTGCTCCAGATTATTAAATAGCACGTTCTAGTTTTTTACCTGAACTTACTTCTGGAAGTTTATGTGTGTTATTCTGGCTTGTCCTGTAATCTTCTGTGGGCATGTGGCTTTATACTATAACCCTCTATGCCAACACACAGAATAGGAAACTTGAAAGAAGACAGGTAGAGTTCAGGCTGCAGGGATTGTCGGCTGCTCGTGCTAAGGCACATACAGAGATATTTAAACACTAGTTAACGGATACGCTCAGACCTTTGTATCTGCTCTCTTATTACTTAAAAGAGGATCTTCAAGGAAGGGAATGTCAAGGAGATAGTATTTTGGAGCTTGTTTCTCTCAGACGTGGCAGAAGGCACTTAGAGAATGAACACCTGCTCTCCCACTTATTGGTTCAGAAATACCTCCCAAGTATTGGAAAATTTGAATTCACCCATCATTCTGGTCCCTCTGATTTGTGCTTTGGCTCTATAAATTCTAGTACCCACACAGCGGAGCCATCTTTTAAATGGATCACTTTTTGAGCCTATTTTCAAAATCACACTCAGATTCCTTCTCATTTCTAACAGGGAAACCCACAAATCTTTCTATAGAGTATATGGCTCTAAACTATCTCTCCAAATCTCATTTCCTACAATTTCCCCCTCATCCTCAACCACACTTTAAAAAAATGCACAAAACAATTCATATAGTGTATGCACTACTGTTCCCTCTTCTTAGTGTTCATTTCCCAGATACCTTCAAGGTTTCTCACTTCATTCATTCACATCTCTCCTCATACATCTCCTTACCAAAAGGAAATTCCCTGCCCATGGATATAAAATACCACCTCTCCACCACTGTCTGCCTTTCTCTGCTTTATTCTTTACATCACTTAGCAATTAATAAACGTGCATGTATTTTGTTAGTGTCTTTTTTGTTTCATATAATTGGAAGTAACTTGAAAGTATTAGGATTATCTGTTTTGTTCAATGATATTTATACCTCTAGCATATACAACACTTACTGCTACATGGTTGCACCCAATAAATAGCAAAGCG